>NC_141874.1:738989783-739614783 GCF_056163025.1 Triticum urartu | reverse complement strand
AAGTCTCCCGGGTCTTGTTCGTTGAGAAAATCACGTTCCCGAAGGTTTCATTCCGTTTGACCTTCGTTTGATATTCCTTTTCTTCGAAACCCTAAAACAGGCAAAAAACAACAATTCTGGGCTGGGCCTCCGGTTAATAGGTTAGTCCCAAAAATAATATAAAAGTGGATAATAAAGCCCAATAATGTCCAAAACAGTAGATAATACAGCATGGAGCAATAAAAAATTATAGATACGTTGGAGACGTATCAAGCATCCCCAAGCTTAATTCCTGCTCGTCCTCGAGTAGGTAAATGATAAAAACAGAATTTTTGATGCGGAGTGCTACTTGGCATAATTTGAATGTAATTCTTCTTAATTGTGGTATGAATATTCAGATCCGAAAGATTCAAGACAAAAGTTCATATTGACATAAAAATAATAATACTTCAAGCATACTAACTAAGCAATTATGCCTTCTCAAAATAACATGGCCAAAGAAAGTTCATCCCTACAAAATCATATGGTTTAGTCATGTTTCATTTTCGTCACACAAGAATGCTCTCATCATGCACAACCCCGATGACAAGCCAAGCAATTGTTTCATACTTTAGTAATCTCAAACCTATAAACTTTCACGCAATATATGAGCACGAGCCATGGACATAGCACTATGGGTGGAATAGAATATAATGAGGGGGGTTATGTGGAGAAGACAAAAAAGGAGAAAGTCTCACATCAATGAGGCTAATCAATGGGCTATGGAGATGCCCACTGAGGGAGTCCTGGATTAGGGGGTATCTGGATAGCCGGATTATATCCTCTGGCCGGACTGTTGGACTATGAAGATACAAGATTGAAGACTTCATCTCGTGTCCGGATGGGACTCTACTTGGCGTGGAAGGCAAGCTAGGTGATACAGATATGTATATCTCCTCCCTTGTAACCGACCTTATGTAACCCTAGCCCCCTCCGGTGTCTATATAAACCGGAGGGTTTTAGTCCATAGGACAACATACAATCATACCATAGGCTAGCTTTTAGGGTTTAGCCTCTCCGATCTCGTGGTAGATCAACTCTTGTAATACTCATATCATCAAGAATAAATCAAGCAGGACGTAGGCTTTTACCTCCATCAAGAGGGCACGAACCTGGGTAAAACATCATGTCCCCTGCCTCCTGTTACCATCCGCCTTAGACGCACAGTTCGGGACCCCCTACCCGAGATCCGCCGGTTTTGACACCGACATTGGTGCTTTCATTGAGAGTTCCTCTGTGACGTCGCTGTAAGGAAGGATGCCTCATCTCGTTGTTAGAAACAACATTACCGCCGGGGGAGCTCTGGCTGTCGGCCAAACTCTCTGGCTAGGCAGTTTCGTCATGACCGCCTGTTCGGCTGCTGCACCGACGATGACTTCTCGGGTCATCAAAAATAGCCTCCATGTTGGCTCGGAATTCGCCGAGCAGATGGATCCAATGAAGCTCTCCTCCCTAAACGAACTCTTGGATCGCATCGCCGCCTTGGGAGTCGCTAGGACTATGATCGGATTTGGCTTAAACCCGATCGAAGGGAGATTAACTCTCCACCGGTCACCCATCATGTTGCGGTGGTGGAGGAACAATGTGGTGATTCTCCCTCTATCTTGAAGACTAACTATGTCCGAATTCCTGAGCCCTCTGAGCCGGATTCACGTTTACGGGAGGACATCACCCAAACCCTAAACCTAGAGTCAGGCAGCGGGCCGGACTCATCGGGCAACATACCGGAATCCGAACTTCCAAGATCGGAAACCCCTCGGCCCCTGGGTCTCAGATCGGGTAGGGGTCCGGACTCAAATACACCCACCCACCCAGACATAAATGATCTTTCCCGCATCAGGCAAGAGCCCCATGAAACAGTACATCATTATTGGGCCAGATTCCTCCTTGTGATGAACAAGGTTAAGGACTGTCGCGAGGAAGACGCAGTCTCACTTTTCTGCAATAACTGCACGGACAAGGGAATCCTTAACGCCATAAGTCGCTGTGACATATCACGCTTCGCCGACTTGGCGTCCATAGTACAAAAGTACTATGCGATGGAAAGTGCATGGAAAACCGAAACGAAATTTTGGGATAATCCGGCTCCGTATATGCACCCAGTCCGAGGTAAAAGGGTGCACTATCATAAGACACCCGAGTTCATTACAAAGAAGCAAAAACCCTCTACAGGGCATGGAACCGTATTGGAGGGATGGCTTAACGGACCCTGCAAAATTCATAGAACAGCGGATACAATACCAACGCACAGCCTTAGAGCATGTTGGATACTCCGGCAGGTGGCCAAAAGTGGTGAGGATCTTCTTATCCCAAATGCCATAGAGCACCATCCCGTGGATAATAATACGGTGTTAACAGTCTTTGAGACCTTCGCGTCAAATAATAGGCGCAAGCGAACACTCCGCAGCATGGCCGAAATCTACCACGTAGCAGCAATAAATCCATGGAGTGACACGGCTATTACCTTCAATGCCAGTGATGAACCTAAATCCTGAACAACCCGAGCACCAGCCACACTGGTCCTCAGTCCAATCGTGGACGGCTTTCGACTCGCCAAAGTACTCATGGACAGCGGCAGCGGATTAAACCTCATCTATGAGGAAACTCTTCAAAAAATGGAAATAGACTGGAACCGCATTGAGCAAAGTAGCACAACCTTCAGAGGAATCATACCCAGTCGGGAAGCACTATGCGCTGGGAAAATCACACTAGATGTGGTATTCGATACGCCAAAGAACTATAGGTCCGAAGAAATTACATTTCAAGTGGCCCCGTTCAGCAGTGGATACCACGCCCTTTTAGGACGTGAGGCGTTCACGATCTTCCAAGACGTACCCCATTATGGGTACATGAAGCTCAAAATGCCCGGGCCCAACGGAATCATCACTCTCGCCAGTGATCCGGACACAGCACTCTGCGCCGAAAATAAAACAGCCGCACTGGCCCTTGAGGCATTATCTGAAGCCCTCTCGGTCAAGGAATTAACCACGCTACGCTCCAGAGTGGACAGGGACGACGTGATACTCGACAAGAGATCCAAGTCCACCTCTTTTAAACCAGTGGATGAAATAGTCAAATTCCAAGTCCACCCAACGGACCCTACAAAAACAGCCTCCATCGGGGCACAGTTAAACCCCGCCGTGGAAGCCGCACTATGAGAGTTCCTGCGCGAGAATTGGGACATATCCGCCTGGCATCCCTCAGACATGCCAGGAATCCCACGTAGGCTGGCCGAGCATAGCCTCAATATCCTAAAGGGATTCAAGCCAGTCAAGCAAGCTCTTCGACATTTCTCCGAACCTAAGAGACATGCCATGGGAGAGGAACTAGCCAAGTTATTGGAGGCCGGATTCATCAGAGAAATAAAACACCCGGACTGGCTAGCAAACCTGGTGATGGTACCAAAGAAGGATAAATCCAAGCGTCTTTGTGTCGATTTCAAGGACCTCAATAAAGCTTGCCCAAAGGATCCCTTCCCCCTCCCCCGCATCAATCAAATTATTGATGCTACCGCAGGACACGAGTCATTGTGTTTCCTCGACGCATACTCCGGTTACCACCAAATCAAGATGGCGGAGTCTGACCAAGCCGCAACGGCATTCATCACACCATACGGTCCCTTATGTTTCAACACAATGCCTTTTGGGCTCAAAAACGCCGGCGTAACATATCAGTGCATGATTCAGACATGTCTGGAGAAACAAATCGGCAAAACCATAGAGGCATACGTAGACGATGTGGTCGTCAAAACCAAACACGTTGACTCTCTGATAGACGACTTGAGGCTCACATTCGACAACCTCCAAACATACGGCATCAAGCTCAATCCAGAAAAATGCGTTTCCGGCGTACCAGCCAGAAAGCTCATGGGTTTCATTGTCTCCAGTAGAGGTATTGAAGCTAATCCGGCCAAAATCCGAGCTTTGCCACAGTTGGCTACCCCAACAGACCTCAAACAAATCCAGAAGTTAACTGGATGTGTGGTGGCTCTATGCCGCTTTATCTCCCTCTTAGGAGAAAAGGCATTACCCCTTTATCGCCTCCTTCGGCGCACCGAACACTTCGAGTGGACGGACGCTGCCACAGCCGGATTGGAAGAAATAAAAGCCATACTGGCAACCAACCCAATCCTGGCCGCGCCAAACATCGGCGAACCAATGCTATTATACATTGTGGCAACTCATCAAGTTGTAAGCGCTGTGCTCGTCGTCGAACGAGAAGCGGACGGACATAAATTCCCTCTTCAAAAGCCAGTATATTATGTATCCACTGTCCTCACTCCATGCAAATCACGGTACCCACATTATCAAAAGATAGCCTATGCGGTATTCATGGCATCCCGGAAACTGTGACACTACTTTCAAGAGTGTTTGATTACAGTAGCCTCGGAGGTGCCACTCAATGATATTATAAACAACCGCGATGCCACGGGCCGGATTGCCAAATGGGCCATTGAGCTCCTCCCGTTCGACATAACATACAAACCTCGGTGAGCCATTAAATCGCAAGTATTGGCCGACTTTGTCGCTGAATGGACGGAAGCCGAACTCCTTAAAGAGTACGGCGCATACTCCAATTGGATTATGCACTTCGACGGCTCCAAAATGCTGGCTGGACTGGGGGCTGGCATCGTCCTGACGTCCCCAACCGGAGATACAGTTCAATACGTACTACAGATACTGTATATAGACTCCAACAATGCAGCCGAATATGAAGCCCTGTTACATGGTCTTCGGATGACAGTTTCCATGGGCATCTAGCGCCTGGAGGTGCGTGGGGATTCGAACCTTGCAATATCCCAAATAAATGGAGACTTTGATGCCAAGGATCCGAAGATGGCAGCCTATCGTAACGCCCAGCTCGGTTCGAGGGGCTCGAATTTCACCATGTGGCTCGGGAAAACAATCAGGTGGCGGATATCCTCGCCCGCATCGGTGCAAAACGCGATGCGGTCCCCCCAACATCTTTTTAGAGAGGTTGTTTAAGCCATCCATGGTATGGGAGGGGGACACCGGCAATATTAGTCCGGACCAGGCCACAACACTCGATACCGAACACTCTGACATAATCGGAGGCTTTGCCACCGAAACAACACCTTCAGCCCACGTAATAATGGCCATCATAGCCCCGTGGACAGAACCATTCTTGGCCTACCTAACTAGGCAGGAACTTCCGGAGGACCAAAATGAGACACGCTGCATACTGTGGCGATCTAAGGCCTACAGGGTCCATGAGGGAGAACTGTATAAAAAAAGCACTACCGGAGTCCTTAAAAGGTGCATCTCTGAAGAGGAAGGGCGCAACCTTTTGGCAGAAATTCATGCCAGACTCGGCGGTCACCACGCCGCAGCCCGGGCTCTTGTAAGCAAGGCCTTCCGTACAGGATTGTATTGGCCGACTGTCGGGACCCCGATTCCATGTCACATCGATGTAGCCGGTAAGACCTCATATCACTTTGCGGCCTCACGCACGGTATTCCCACGCGTGTCGCCTTACCATGGCCCGGGACCATTTGCGCCTTTTGGCTCACGTATATGATAGTGTCGCTAGCATCCATATGACAGAGAACCTGGGCCGACATGGCTAGTCATGGACCCAAAGCGGCACATACCTATGGGGACAGGCATACATGAATCACATCGAGCATGTCGGTCAACAGCGTGTGAATCCGGGCTGTAGCACTAGGCTAACAGGACTCCGGGGAACCCGGGCTGTAGCAGGCTAGGCAGGACTCTGGATGTCACCGCGTGACATTTCCCCGAAGGGACAGACATAGGAACAAAGTGAAACACATGCCGGCCAGTCAAGTGTCCTGAGCAGTAGTGCTGGGCTAGCAGGACTCCGGTGAACCAGGCTCTAGCGGACTACTATGGCTCATGGAAGCACTAGACTACATTTCCCCATAAGAGAGGCTGCCAAGGATAAACAACTAGATTGTCGGATCCCACACATACCAAGCATTTCAATCATACACGCAATATGCTCGATATGTGTAAATACAATATGGCATCACAACATAACTCTATGACTCAAGTATTTATTCATTAGGCTCCGAGGAGCGAGAAATTACAAACATGGGTCTCATGACCCAACAATCATAGCATACAAATCAAAGCACATGCGGAAGCTCAACATGTCTGAGTACAGACATCTACAAATGAAAAAGGCTAAGAAGCCTGACTATCTACCAGATCCTGCCGAGGGCACAAGATCGTAGCTGAGGTATCAAGCTAAACGTCGAAGTCCACGCGGAACTACTAGCGAGACTGAAGTCTCTCTGCAAAACATAAATTAAGCAAACATGAGTACAAATGTACCCAGCAAGACTTACATCAGAACTAACTACATATGCATCGGTATCAACAAAGGGGTAGTGGAGTTTAACTACAGCAAGCCAGCTTTGACTCAGTGGCTAACCTGAACTACGACTACAAGCAACTCTTTTGAGGTGGCGCACATGAGTCCACATATTCACCATATCAATACACCACTATGGATACGCTCCCGTCTCCCTACGAGAAGGCCATCCATAGCCCTCACGCTTATCTTGCGAGTTTTAGAGTATCCACTTCAAGTTATCTATGAACTGTATAGGCAACCAAGCAGTCCTTTACCGCGGACGCGGCTATTCGAATAGATGATGTTAACCCTGCAGGGGTGTACTTCGTCATACACGCTCTCAGCACTTACCGTCGTTTACACGACATGTACTTGGCAACCTTCAAGCGGAAGCCCAACGAGGGTGTCGGCCATGGCCTACCTAAACACGCAAGTCTCTAGTCCAGGTTTATCGCCTATCCAGGTTCCATCCGCAGGGAGTCCGGCAGAGGTTTCCACATACGGCCCCGAACGATGTGTACAGGGTTCCAAGACACCAAGCGGGCGCCCGGCATGCCCGGCCACGGTGTATCTACCGCATCATAGCCCACCCCTAGGGTCGGCGCTACGCACAGCCGCCAACACATATCCTATAAACACCAGAAACTAGTTGCAACTCCTGGACAGAGTACTAGGGTGATTAAGAAGCCGAGAGGGTCCATTGGTTTCGGGCCCAATGCATGGTAGTAGCTGGTTCTTAAATCACATATACAGATCTCGGTGCTTAAGGACAGTTCCAATGAAACAACCCACCATGTAGTCCTACATGGCCTCTCATCGATACCTTTACCAAATCATGTTCAACACACTTAGCTCACACACAGTAGGACATGTTCACAACTTTCCAATTCATCCCCGATGAATCAGACCTGACACAACTCTAAGCAATAGCAGGCATGAAAAACAAGCATGAATGAGTAGGCACATCAGGGCTCAAACAACTCCTACTCATGCTAGTGGGTTTCATCTATTTACTGTGACAATGACAGGTAATGCAGAGGATAAGGGGTTCAACTACCGCAACAAGTAACAGATGAATCGTTGTTGTCCTAATGCAGTAAAAGACAGTAGGGGCGAGAGAGTGGATTGTATCGGAATGAACCAGGGGGTTTTGCTTGCCTGGCACTTCTAAAGATAATATAGTTCTTCATCGGTGTCATCGATCACGTCGTCGGAAACATCGTCGACTGAGAGGGGACGGTTACCGGCAAACAGAGAAGGACACAATCAATGCAATGCAACAATATGATGCATGAATGTGACATGGCAATATGCTGTTGATTGGCCTAATGCAACTAGCAACAAGTTAAATGGAGTTGGTTTGAACACTAGGTTCAAATTCAAACTCCATATGTGCTTTCTTAAATGTTATTTAATTGAATTGTCCTAAACAGAGGATATAAGTTGCTCTAACATGCATGAAAATGCCATAAACAGATTCTTTGGATTTTTCTGATCATTTTTCATATATAATTTGTTTCATTTGGAGTTACGGTTAATTTTTATGATTTTTAGAAGTTTTGGATGTTTTCTGAAAATAATAAATCATTTCTGATTTATATCAAAATTCCAGAAAGTAATTATCGCGTCAGCCTGATGTCAGGGTGATGTCAGCAGGTCAAAGGCGTCGACCAGGTCAAACCTGACCAGTGGGACCCACTGGTCAGTGACCCAGTCAACTAACTAAGTTAGTTAGCCCTAACTAACTAGCCTGGGCCCACTGGTCAGCGACTATAGTAACTAACCTAACTAGTTAATTAGTGCTAACTAGAGTAATTAGTCGGGCGGGGCCCGTAAGTTAGTGAGAGATAGGGGGGTCAAACCGGGCAGTGGGGTCAACCCACGCCGGTCAACGGGTCAGCGGTCGCCGGCGTTTAGCTGCCGGCGAGTCCAGACGCGGCGGAGGGCTTCAGAAAACGCCCACAGGGCTCGGTTTTGGACGCGGTTTGTGGCTACGGAAAGCTGAGAGTCTCGCGCATCCAACGGAGGCAACAGCTCGCGCCAGAGTGGACTAAATCAACGGCGGCGGCAACTTTTGCGACGGCCAGAGTTCGGGCAACGACGGGTTTGGCACTATGGTGCATGGGAGGAGGAACTGGCGGGCGCTTCGGGCTCCTGGAGATGCGCTGAGCACGGCAGTGTGCTCGGCTTTGAGCCACTATGCCTCAGGCCATGATGGCGATGAGGCACGGCGGCGGTGAGCTCCGGCCGTGGTGGAAGATGGAGCTAGGGGACGGAAACAGAGGGGGGAGAGCAAAGGAGAAGCAGCAGGAGCTCACGGCGGATCCGTAGGGATCGTTAGTGGGCTCGGGGACGCTCGGGAGGCGGCGAATCGACGACGACGATCTTCGGTGGCCGACGAGGGAAATGGCGACGGTGGCGGCGTTGCGGCGCGTCCGGGGCCTCATGGGTCGTCGAGGAGGTCGGGGACGTTGAGACGGAGCTCGCAGGCACGGCGAGGGGTCTAGGGGGAGGCGGTGGCCGCGGCAGCAGCAAGCGGCGGCGACGGCAGCATTCGGTGGCGTCGCGGGAAGGTGAAGAGGAGGGGGAGGTCCAGCGAGAGAGGGGAGAGGTGCAGATGGGATCGAGGGGGTCGCGTGGCAACGTCCAGGGCGAGGGGGAGCAGCTGCGTGGTTAGCAGGAGGTGGCCGCGGCTCAGCTGTGCGCGCGCCACGCGCAACGCTAGTAGGCGCGAGGAAGACGACGCGCGAGGGGCTGGGCTGGGCCTAGCATGCCGGCTGTCTAATGGGCCGCTAGTGGGCTGCTAGGTAAGTTGCACAGGTAACCTCTCTCCCTCCTTTTATTTCTGTTTTCTATTTTCTGTCTTTGTGTTTTTTTGGATTTAGTAAAATACTAAACCATTTTATAAAATCCTGAAATAAATTGTGGGCACTGTTGAAATGTTTTTCAACAGCCCTCAAACATTTTCAGAATTATTTGGGCAATTAAAATATTTATAGTAATTAAATGCCCAAATGCAAATACTTTATGGATTAATTCAGAAATCCAAATTGGCCTAGAAAAATGTGCACCATTTTTGGCAGAGGTTCTGGACCAATTCAAAAATGATGAACTTTTCCAAAGGCATTTTGGATCCATTGAAAATATTTTGAGGTTGAACCTATTTGGGTTTTTCTGGTGCTAGGGTTTATCATCCCCATTTCATATTTCTTTCAAACTTAAACATGATGCACACAAGAAGGGCTAGCCTAGTGCATACTAGAAGTAGGGATGTGACAACTCACCCCTACTAAACAAGAATCTTGTCCCGAGATTCAAGTCGTGAGGTAAGAAGATAGAGGGGTCACAAGCTAACACGATCTTCATGATCCGATTTGCCCTTCTCGATGATGTTGATTCATTTCTCCAATTGATCTTGACGTCTTTGCTTTGAAATCTTCTTGCAACTATGATGACGGAAGAGAGGAAACTCGATAGAATTCGATCTTCACAAAGATCAATCGATACACGATCAACTCATGGAATGAGACGATAGAACGTCTCTTAAGCCGGGACACAATACACACATCAAGACGGATGGATAAAAACTGATAACAAAGGTTCTATTTGGTAGGCAACATTTCCACGCTTAAGAAGATGGTGGATGCATTTCAAGTAGCAAGGAGTTAAGTTGCCCTTCATGTCAAACAGGGCACCTTAGAGGAGGTGACTCGTAGAGCTATTCCCTTAAGTGGCAAAAAGAATTACTTTGATTCAGAGATCATTGAAACTCTTTATACCAGCCTAAGGCAATTCACAACAATCGTTTGGCGGAGTACAAAGGGATGGCATACCCGGACTAGAATGGATGATGTGGACTACCTTGTTGAAGACAACGCAAAGGATGATTTGCTTATCATCGGAGGTGGAGGGGACCCATGGTAAGTCCACTTTTGAAGATGATCCTGGACAACAACTACTGAGGTGCAAGATGGGAACAAAATGCAAATGCTGGGAATTTTTCAACCATCATATCTGCCTGAGATTCAGATCTGGTTGGTAACAGGATACTTTAGACGGCATGTGCGGGGAAGGAAAGGTTGCAACACAAGTCGACGAGATGATGTTGCGAGATTCTAGGGAAATGAAGTATGGTAGTAAGCTCCCAAACACGAGCCGGTTCTGCTACATACATGTGAACACACCGTCCCAGACAAGCATGACCACGTAGTAGTCTTACAACAAAAACACTACCGAGTTCTGGTTGGGAACCATAATTAATGATATTGAAGTCTCCGCGCGGAAGTCTAAAGGATTAACACTTTAGAACAGACTCCTTTATCTTGAATAAATCAATCAGTGGCTTGGTGTGCTAGGGATACGTATAGAATGAAGATGATCAGTCTATCAGACCATAGAATACTTCGCACATGCATGACTGACTTGGGATGATTCTAGAGGAAGCAAAACAAACTTTCTCGAATTCATGGCGGCAACTTACATCAAATGCACGTGAATCAAAGGAAGTCACTTCTTTCATCCAAACATATACTTCATGAACGGGGCATGAAGAAAATGCTTACACAAGTTTCCAACACTAGCTGTATGTTCAACACAAATCATGGAGGAGACAAAATGCTGCTGATGGGCTCAATAGCAACTCATCGGAATTTCCATATCACTGGACTTCCACCATTATGTGAACAATGTGATAGTATTGGTCAGACCAAAAGATGTAATGGTGTATGCTCGAGGAGTCAACCAAGAGTAAGACAACATTACGAATATCATTGGTACTGATTTGATTTGAGGATAGCCCACACTCAAATCAAAGTTTCGACAAGACAACAGATCCAAAAACCGATCACGAGGAACAATCGATGAAGATATCATCTTTCTTCAACTAACACACAAACACAAGGATATCCCTTTGGAATGAACTAAGTGGATTAAGCTTTTATCTTCCAACTCTGAAAGTTGTTGTTTAGCTCGAGCGACTAGTTCAGGTATCCAACACAGAATCTTGGAGAATGGGTGGTTTGGAGGAAAACCGACATGATCACGAACTCAAAATAGCGGTTAGGTGAGAACCTGGTAATACTTCCGAGAAGATATTCAGAGCATCACGAACCACCAATATGTTACTAAGCTCGAGAACAATCTTGCTTTTCAGAGCAAGACGATATGAACAAATAAGTAAGGGATTGAGTAATCCTAACTCATTGATCGAAGAGTGCACCGTAAATAAGGACAAGGTAACATGATCAATCCTAGAATAGTGTTTCGATAACCAACACGCTAAGAATGATATTAGTGTCCATTAACTATCGAGCAACACGGTTGCTAGGAGTATTGATTTCACACATCATGGTTCACTTGCCGACATTCCGGTTGCGACAACGCGGGACCAGGAATAAAAAATGATGGCAAGAAGTATCATTGCATAAAGAATTCATAAGAGATGGTGCAATTCTCACGATATTCTTGACATAAAGTGGGTAATACTTCAGGGTAGAACAGAATCAAAAGCTTGATTGCATTTGATCTGCGGAATACAACTGCTTTGACCCAATCCTAGAAATGGATGAGGTACTGGAGCTTGTTTCTCCTAGTCATTCTAGAATAGAATGGCTTGACGGACCACAAGAATAATAAGCATTGATAGACAAGGATGCACAATTACTCCTGACTATCAATTGATAGACTATGGTCGGAATACAAATGAAGAGGGACAACTCAAGAGGACATATATCTTTTTGAGTTGTGGATGCATAGATTAATATGTCGAACCAAGTTCAACAAGTTTCTTCCAGATAACCCATGCAGAAAGGTAGAACTGGCAGAATCACAATTATGAATGGAGAACACCTCAAGAGTACTCTGATTGTGATATTTTGGTTCAAAAGAACTTCTGCCTTAATGGTACATGGTATTTGGAAGAAGGAAATACCATGGACCTCAAGGACTGTCGCAAGGTTACTAATATCCTAAAGGAACGAGCAAACACTATCAATAGGAGGTGACTGGAGTGAATCTTGGGTTCAAACCCAGGAATAGAATACCTACTAACTAAATGGCATCACGGGATGCTTTCTAGAATTATGGACAGAATCATCACATTGGGAACACAAGACATGACTAGATTACTAGGTGATCCTCTAAAACACCTAGGGTCATAATACTAGCTCCAACCTATATGTCGAGGCAACAGAGTGCCTCAACTCACCGATTAGTGTGGTTAATCTGGCCCAAAAGGATATCAGAAACGGGAAGAAAAGATTTGCAAATGCATCAGACTATTTAGAGACCTGGGATGACTCGGACAACATAATGGCTGTAAATGCTCAAAATTATTTGAGACATCCTACAAAATGGTGGCATAACCACTTAACATCACAATATCAAAGTTCCGAGACCAACTATGAACACACGGAAGTACTGGAAACGGAACTGAGACAAGAATCCATCAATCCTATAAATCTATGGATTAGTAACACGCCATCCTGTTAGATAGATGAGAAGGCCTAGTTTCTTAACCCCGTAGAAAAGAAGTGGTTGACTCAGATCGGAAGGGCATAAGGTAAAGGAGTAAAAGGAGCCTTACATTCCCTTCCACAATCAATTCCCTTATATAACTAAAGCATTTCTAGACTCAACTTCGACCAGTTTGGCTTGGCAATCCTACAGGCAGTCAGGCTCTGATACCAAAGCTGTCGGGACCCCGATTCCAAGTCACATCGATGTAGCCGGTAACACCTCATATCACTTTGCGGCCTCACACACGGTATTCCCACGGGTGTCGCCTTACCATGGCCCGGGACCGTTTGCGCCTTTTGGCTCACGTATATGATAGTGTCGCTAGCATCCATATGACAGAGAACCCGGACCGACATGGCTAGTCGTGGACCCAAAGCGGCATAGACCTATGGGGACAGGCATACATGAATCACATCGAGCATGTCGGTCAACAGCGTGTGAATCCGGGATGTAGCACTGGGCTAACAGGACTCCGGGGAACCCGGGCTGTAGCAGGCTAGGCAGGACTCCGGATGTCACCGCATGGCATTTCCCCAAAGGGGCAGACATAGGAACGAAGTGAAACACATGCCGGCCAGTCAAGTGTCCTGAGCAGTAGTGCTGGGCTAGCAGGACTCCGGTGAACCGGGCTGTAGCGGACTACTATGGCTCATGGAAGCTCTAGACTACATTTCCCCATAAGAGAGGCTGCCAAGGATAAACAACTAGATTGTCGGATCCCACACATACCAAGCATTTCAATCATACACGCAATATGCTCGATATGTGTAAATACAACATGGCATCACAACATAACTCTACGACTCAAGTATTTATTCATTAGGCTCCGAGGAGCGAGAAATTACAAACATGGGTCTCATGACCCAACAATCATAGCATACAAATCAAAGCACATGCGGAAGCTCAACATATCTGAGTACAGACATCTACAAATGAAAAAGGCTAAGAAGCCTAACTATCTACCAGATCCTGCCGAGGGCACATGATCGTAGCTGAGGTATCAAGCTAAACGTCGAAGTCCACGCGAAACTACCTACGAGACTGAAGTCTCTCTGCAAAACATAAATTAAGCAAACGTGAGTACAAATGTACCCAGCAAGACTTACATCAGAACTAACTACATATGCATCGGTATCAACAAAGGGGTAGTGGAGTTTAACTGCAGCAAGCCAGCTTTGACTTAGTGGCTAACCTGAACTACGACTACAAGCAACTCTTTTGAGGTGGCGCACACGAGTCCATATTCACCATATCAATACACCACTATGGATCCGCTCCCGTCTCCCTACGAGAAGGCCATCCATAGCACTAGCGCTTATCTTGCGAGTTTTAAAGTATCCACTTCAAGTTATCTATGAACTGTATAGGCAACCAAGCAGTCCTTTACCGCGGACGCGGCTATTCGAATAGATGATGTTAACCCTGCAGGGGTGTACTTCGTCATACACGCTCTCAGCACTTACCGTCGTTTACATGACATGTACTCGGCAACCTTCAAGCGGAAGCCCAACGAGGGTGTCGGCCACGGCCTACCTAAACACGCAAGTCTCTAGTCCAGGTTTATCGCCTATCCAGGTTCCATCCGCAGGGAGTCCGGCCGAGGTTTCCACATACGGCCCCGAACGATGTGTACAGGGTTCCGAGACACCAAACGGGCACCCGACATGCCCGACCACGGTGTATCTACCGCATCATAGCCCACCCCTAGGGTCGGCGCTACGCACGGCCGCAAACACATATCCTATAAACACCAGAAACTAGTTGCAACTCCTGGACAGAGTACTAGGGTGATTAAGAAGCCGAGAGGGTCCATTGGTTTCGGGCCCAATGCATGGTAGTAGCTGGTTCTTAAATCACATATACAGATCTCGGTGCTTAAGGACAGTTCCAATGAAACAACCCACCATGTACTCCTACATGGCCTCTCATCGATACCTTTACCAAATCGTGTTCAAAACACTTAGCTCGCACACAGTAGGACATGTTCACAACTTTCCAATTCATCCCCGATGAATCAGACCTGGCACAACTCTAAGCATTAGCAGGCATGACAAACAAGCATGAATGAGTAGGCACATCAGGGCTCAAACAACTCCTACTCATGCTAGTGGGTTTCATCTATTTACTGTGGCAATGACAGGTCATGCAGAGGATAAGGGGTTCAACTACCGCAACAAGTAACAGATGAATCGTTGTTGTCCTAATGCGGTAAAAGAGAGCAGGAGCGAGAGAGTGGGATTGTATCGGAATGAACCAGGGGGTTTTGCTTGCCTGGCACTTCTGAAGATAATATAGTTCTTCATCGGTGTCATCGATCACGTCGTCGGAAACATCGTCGACTGAGAGGGTTCGGTTACCGGCAAACAGAGAAGGACACAATCAATGCAATGCAACAATATGATGCATGAATGAGACATGGCAATATGCTGTTGATTAACCTAATGCAACTAGCAACAAGTTAAATGGAGTTGGTTTGAACACTAGGTTCAAATTCAAACTCCATATGTGCTTTCTTAAATGTTATTTAATTGAATTGTCCTAAACAGAGGATACAAGTTGCTCTAACATGCATGAAAATGCCATAAACATATTCTTTGGATTTTTCTGATCATTTTTCATATATAATTTGTTTCATTTGGAGTTATGGTTAATTTTCTATGATTTTTAGAAATTTTGGATATTTTCTAAAAATAATAAATCATTTCTGATTTATATCAAAATTCCAGAAAGTAATTATTGCATCAGCCTGACATCAGGGTGATGTCAGCAGGTTAAAGGCGTCGACCAGGTCAAACCTGACTAGTGGGACCCACTGGCCAGTGACCCGATCAACTAACTAAGTTAGTTAGCCCTAACTAACTAGCCTGGGCCCACTGGTCAGCGACTATAGTAACTAACCTAACTAGTTAATTAGTGCTAACTAGAGTAATTAGTCGGGCGGGGCCCGTAAGTCAGTGAGAGAGAGGGGGAGGTCAAACCGGGCAGTGGGGTCAACCCACGCCGGTCAACGGGTCAGCGGTCGCCGGCGTTTAGCCACCGACGAGTCTAGAAGCGGCTGAGGGCTTCGGAAAACACCCACAGGGCTCGGTTTTGGACGCGGTTTGTGGCTACGGAAAGCTGGGAGTCTTGCGCATCCAACGGAGGCAAAAACTCGCGCCAGAGTGGACTAAATCGACGGCGCCGGCAACTTTTGCGGCGGCCGGAGTTCGGGCATTGACGGGTTCGGCACTATGGTGCATGGGAGGAGGAGCTGGCAGGCACTTCGGGCTCCTGGAGATGCACTGAGCACGGTAGTGTGCTCGGCTTTGAGCCACTGTGGCTCTGGCCACGATGGCGACGAGGCACGGCGGCAGTGAGCTCCGGCCATGGTGGAAGACGGAGCTAGGGGACGAAAACGGAGGGGGAGAGCAAAGGAGAAGCAGTAGGAGGTCACAGCGGATCCGTAGGGATGGTTAGAGGGTTCTTGGATGCTCGGGAGGCGGCGAATCGACGACGACGATCTTTGGTGGCCGATGAGGGAAATGGCGACGGTGGCGGCATTGCGACGCGTCCGGGGCCTCGTGGGTCGTCGACGAGGTCGGGGACGTTGAGACGGAGCTCGCAGGCACGGCGAGGGGTCGAGAGGGAGGCAGTGGCCGCGGCAGGAGCAAGCGGCGGCGACGACATCGTTCGGTGGCACCGCGGGAAGGTGCAGAGGAGGGGGGGACGTCCAGCGAGGGAGGGGAGAGGTGCAGAGGGGATCGAGGGGGGTCGCGTGGCAACGTCTAGGGCGAGGGGGAGCAGCTGCGTGGTTAGCAGGAGGTGGCCGTGGCTCGGCTGTGCGCGCGCCACGCGCAACGCCAGTAGGCGCGAGGAAGACGACACGCGAGGGGCTGGGCTGGGCCTAGTAGGCCGGCTGTCTACTGGGCCGCTAGTGGGCTGCTAGGTAAGTTGCACAGGTAACCTCTCTCCCTCCTTTTATTTCCATTTTCTATTTTCTGTCTTTGTGTTTTTTTGGATTTAGTAAAATACTAAACCACTTTATCACAGTCTGGATTTAATAAAATACTAAACCACAGTCTAGACACCCTGGAGGAGGAGCGCGACGTGGCAAAAGCCCCTTCCGTATTTTATCAGCAACAGGCTCGCAGATACCAAAGCAGAGAAGTACGGGCCAAAACTTATAACGTTGGCGAATTAGTTCTACGCCTGCCGGATAAGAAAAAGAACAAGCTCGAGCCCAAATGGGAAGGTCCCTTCATTATTGACCAAGTTCTGATTGGTGGAGCGTACCGTCTGCGAGATGCATCGAATAATCGACTCGAGCCGAACCCATGGAACGCGGCCAGGCTCCGAAGATTCTACGCCTAGCGCCGGACTCTATGTTCGTCTCCTTCCTCTGTCCATTTTTTGCATATACATTATCTGCCTTGTTTTTCTTTCTCTCTTTCTTTTATTCCTTCTCTAGGCCTTCAAGGGCCAACTTGTGCCTTGCTTGCACATTATAGATGAGCTAGCCGCGCTCATCATACCTGGCGGCTTCTTTCACAGAAGCTTAATTATTTATCTGGGCCTCGTGCCCCGCACATGTGTTATGCTTCCCCATGTACCTTTTTTCGCCATTATATGCATCGATATGACTTAAGTTTTGGCCAAGATGGGTTGCCTGGCTCTTGTATTTATGCCCTATGTTCCCGTTAATTCGGCTAGGGCATAAGGGGAGCACCTCTGTGATTGTTACTGCCGGGTCAGCCGGATGTGTACCTCAGACTGGGTGAAGCCGAAAGCTAGCGTTCTTAAGGGAATATTCGGTCGGTGAACAAAAGATGATTTTTATTTATTTTCCTTATGTGCCCCCAGATGTTTTTTCCTGCGTTTCCTATCACAGTCCGGACATGCACTTTAGGGCATGCGTACTAGGGAAAGGAACCCTTAACGGAACTATTATCCCTGGAAGATGTTTCTTACTACCCATGTAATATAACATAACTAGTTGGGCACTTGTCTGTTCAAGCACTAATGACCCCTACGCCTGGTCTCCACGCATACCCCGGTTCTTATATAACTGAGCGGGTATTCGGATACACTCCGAACTATCGGGTCCCGAGGTTGAAGCGAAAAGGTCCGCCATGACAAATGATCTACAATCCGGCTAGAAGGCATTATACATGTCACTTTAATTACATAGTCATGCGGACTGACAAAATTCCTCTTCTATACCATCCAATAGGCGGTCTAGCCTACAATCCTGTTGGGAATACTTTGCGGCTAATTCTACTTGCCCATAAACTAAGCTAACGGGGATCTCTTTTCCGTCAGGCCCCACAGGTCCGACCTCGGCCATGTGATTTGGGTCAGCCTTGGTATACCGCGTCTTCACCATGGCCCAGGATTCCCTGGCACCTTGACGGCAGGCCGATATCTTCCATAATCGGAAGCGCCGCCGCGCTCCCTTGAGTTTCTCCGTAAGCTCTGCAACGCCTTCTGGCAGGGAGACGGATGGCCACAAGGCCTGGGCAACACCTTGCATCACCTGTCGAACTTGTTCGTGCAGTTGTGAGAGCTCGGATAGAAGATCACCCGCAGACCCGGGCATTTCCTCCGCGGGATGACCCGTCAGCATACCTACAGACATAACGCTGTTAGTCAGCTTCTTCGCCGAACTCCTTCAAAAGGATTCGTTCAAGCACTTACTGAAAATGCCTCGTCGAAGCCGCTTATTCTCCTTCTCGGAGTCTGCAAGCTGGGCTCGAACGTCTTTCAGTTCAACACTCAGCTTGGTATTGGCGTCTTGGAGATTGTTTTTCTCCCGCCTGACCTCAGTCAGCACGCGTTCGCCAGCCTCTAGCTGTCGCACGACATGCTGGTCCTCCGGATTTTCTCCGGATTCATCTGCAACATCTATTGTTAGATCTGTAGCCACGCCGCACACTATATGGTAACCATCATTCTTTAAAGTAAATGTTACCAGCGGGGGACTTTTTCGGTTCCTTCAATGCGGCAACAGAATCCCACAGTTGGGATTTGCATTCCTCCAGCTCCTATGACAACCTCGTATTCTTCTCTGTAAGAACCTGCACAATAAAGATGATCCTTAAATCAGTTATGCTAACTGTTTCAAGTTTCAGGGGCTACTGATACATATAAATCGTCAGATTTACTTACCCGTACATCCTTTACATACTGATCCGTGGCTCTGGCTAGACCATCTTGAGCAGCACGGAGGTACGCCTCTCTAGAATTAAAGGCATCAAATGCCTCTGGTGAGAAACAAGCGTCGCGGAGTACGGCCCGGCGGCGCCTGTGATTCATGGCGCTTTCCACTTCTAAATTTGTAGCGGATAATCTATCCGCATCCTCTGTAGGGGGATTATCCGGCGCCCACCCCATATCGGCTTCCGCCTCTATGTCCGGTCCTGGCGCCCGACTGGTGGAAGCGTGATCAGCAACATCGTCGGACAGATTCCTGTGAGCGTTTTTCTGTTAAAGAAACACGGGCGTCGTTACATTTCGAGAAAGACGACAACCACAGAGCGGGGTTTCTATTATACCTTTGCGCCGGCGTCTCCGTCCTGACCGCCTTCCTTTTTGGCCTGCCCGGCCTCGGTGCCTCTTGTTGGCGAGTTGCTGCGGGTTCGGCAGGGCGTCCCGAATGCCTTCCCTGTAAAACACCATATGTATATGGTAGGTGAAGTATCTAAAAGGGGATCCTAGTTTTTGGAGTTGGGATTTTTGGTTTTTATTATGTGCGATGCAGGAAGCACTCCGGGATAGTCAGATGTAATAGCCACCATGGCATCATCACAGCTTAACTGATAGAACTGCTGGTCTATCAGCTCCATGAATATAACCGGATCTTCTTTGAGTCCGGAGTCGAGGGCCCGGTCAGGGTCCTATGGTTGTGGAGAGGGGCTGCTGACCTCCTTTATGGCTTTTCGTAGTTCTTGCCGCAAAGTGGCAAGGTGAATACTTACGACAAAGAATGCGGGAAGAATGGGAGTAAGGAGATATAACTTACCCAGCTTGGAGGATTGTACATGGAGAATCCATCCCGTGGCTTCATGCGGATGAACTCCTCTTCCTCTCCCTTGAACAATTCGGACAGAATTTTTTCTAAAGCGGCAGCATTGTCCGGACCCTTACACCCGCAGCGGGTGGCATCATCCTCCCCGTTAAAACACCACAAGGGGTGCCCACGATATTGAAGTGGCTGCACTCCCCGCATTATGCAAATCGACATAACTTCGATTACTGTCAATCCTGATTGAGCCAGTGCTTTAATCCAGTTCATCAGGTAAAGGACTTCTCCATTGTGTTCCTCCTGGGGGCTCCGTGGGCGCCAACTTCGGCGTTTCTTCAGAGGAGCATTGCTGAATTCAGGAAGACCCCGCCAAACAGGGCCCGGAAGGGGAACGTCCTCCATATAAAACCATTCCGAAGGCCAGTCTTCGGATGACTTCTTCGGGGTACCGGACAGGTATCCGGTTCCGGCGATGCGCCATATTTCGGCTCCACCCACTTGATAAAGTGACCCCCTCTGTGTGCGAGGGACGAGGCAAAATAGCCTTTTCCATAGCTCAAAGTGAGCCTCGCAGCCCAGGAACAACTCGTAGAGAGCAACATAGTCGGTGATGTGTAGAATGGAGGCAGGGGTGAAATTGTGTAATTGGAGGCCGTAGAACTCCAGGAGCCCGCGGAGGAATGGATGAATTGGAAATCCGAGTCCCCTTAATAAATAAGGAACAAGGCAGACCCGCTCCCCCATAGAGGGACTGGGAAAGCTCTCCGCTTGCTCCCTGCCATTGTAGGTGGCAAGCCCGGCTCGAATGGGCACCATGTATGCTGGAGGGAGAAATCCCTTAGTCTGCAGTTCGATTAATCGACTGTGTGGGACTGAACACCTCTCCCAATCACCGGGCTTAGGGCTACGGGGGCGGGAGGAGGAGCTGCGGCGGTCGGCCATGCTGGAATGGATCTTTTCGAAGCGCGATCTGATGGGTTCTCGCTAGGGGAGGATGGTATGGATCGGATCTGAGAATCCCCATCCTTTTAATAGACAATTTATTTATCTGGCTAGGGGGGCGAATGTAAAAACGCCCTGGCGCCTCGTATTCATTCGACGCGTGGGAGATAGCCCTTAATGGGCACACAAGCCAAGACATCCAAACATTTATGGGACCGGGCATTGCTTTACAAACGTTCGAAATATGGAGAAGAACCCGCCTTGCAATGCCAAAGACAACACTGCACGCCGGACCCATCGACATTGAAGCCTGGTTCAGGGGTATCCGGACAGCCGGATTATATCCTTTGGCCGGACTGTTGGACTATGAAGATACGGTTGGAAATATGCCCTAGAGGCAATAATAAAATGATCATTATATTTCCTTATTCATGATAATTGTCTATTATTCATGCTATAATTGTATTATCCGGAAATGGTAATACATGTGTGAACACATAGACCACAATGTGTCCCTAGTGAGCCTCTAGTTGACTAGCTCGTTGATCAATAGATAGTCATGGTTTCCTGGCTATAGACATGGGGATGTCATTGATAACGGGATCACATCATTAGGAGACTGATGTGATGGACAAGACCCAATCCTAAGCTTAGCTCAAAGATCGTGTAGTTCGTTTGCTGTAGCTTTTCTGAGTGTCAAGTATCATTTCCTTAGACAATGAGATTGTGCAACTCCCGGATACCGTAGGAGTGCCTTGGGTGTGCCAAACGTCACAACATAACTGGGTGACTATAAAGGTAAATTACAGGTATCTCCGAAAGTGTCTGTTGGGTTGGCACGAATCGAGACTGGGATTTGTCACTCCGTATGACGGAGAGGTATCTCTGGGCCCACTCGGTAATGCATCATCACAATGAGCTCAAAGTGATCAAGTGGTTGATCACGGGATCATGCATTACGGTACGAGTAAAGTGACTTGCCGGTAACGAGATTGAACGAGGTATTGGGATACCGACGATCGAGTCTCGGGCAAGTAACGTACCGATTGACAAAGGGAATTGTATACGGATTGATTGAATCCTCCACATCGTGGTTCGTCCGATGAGATCATCGTGGAGCATGTGGGAGCCAACATGGGTATCCAGATCCCGTTGTTGGTTATTGACCGGAGAGGCTTCTCGGTCATGTCTGCATGTCTCCCGAACCCGTAGGGTCTACACACTTAAGGTTCGGTGACGCTAGGGTTGTAGAGATATGAGTATGCAGTAACCCAAAAGTTGTTCGGAGTCCCGGATGAGATCCCGGACGTCACAAGGAGTTCCAGAATGGTCCGGAGGTGAAGAATTATATATATAGGAAGTGCAGTTTCGGCCATCGGGAGAGTTTCGGGGGTCACCGGTATTGTACCGGGACCACCGGAAGGGTCCCGGGGGTCCACCGGGTGGGGCCACCCATCCCGGAGGGCCCCATGGGCTGAAGTGGGGAGGGGAACCAGCCCCTGGTGGGCTGGTGCGCCCCCCCCCCTTGGCCCCCCCATGCGCCTAGGGTTGGGAACCCTAGGGGAGGGGGCGCCTCCACTTTCCTTGGGGGGTACTCCACCCCCTTGGCCGCCGCCCCCTAGGAGATCCCATCTCCTAGGGCCGGCGCACCCCCCTAGGGGGCCTATATAAAGGGGGGAGGGAGGGCAGCAACACCTCAAGTCTTGGCGCCTCCCTCTCCCCTGCTACACCTCTCCCTCTCGCAGAAGCTCGGCGAAGCCCTGCTGCGATCACTGCTGCATCCAACACCACGCCGTCGTGCTGCTGGATCTTCATCAACCTCTCCTTCCCCCATGCTGGATCAAGAAGGAGGAGACGTCATCCGCTCCGTACGTGTGTTGAACGCGGAGGTGCCGTCCGTTCGGCACTTGGTCATCGGTGATTTGGATCATGGCGAGTACGACTCCATCATCCCCGTTCTCTTGAACGCTTCCGCTCGCGATCTACAAGGGTATGTAGATGCACTCTCCTCTCATTGCTAGTTGACTCCATAGATTGATCTTGGTGAAACGTAGAATTTTTTTCTGCAACGTTCCCCAACAGTGGTATCAGAGCCAGGTTTATGCGTAGTTACTATGCACGAGTAGAACACAAAGTAGTTGTGGGCGTTGATATTGTCAATTTGCTTGCCGTTACTAGTCTTATCTTGATTCGGTGGCATCGTGGGATGAAGCGGCCCGGACCAACCTTACACGTACGCTTACGTGAGACCGGTTCCACCGACTGACATGCACTAGTTGCATAAGGTGGCTGGCGGGTCTCTGTCTCTCCCATTTTAGTCGGATCGGATTCGATGAACAGGGTCCTTATGAAGGGTAAATAGAAATTGGCAATTCACGTTGTGGTTTTGGCGTAGGTAAGAAAACGTTCTTGCTAGAACCCTATTGCAGCCACGTAAAACTTGCAACAACAATTAGAGGACATCTAACTTGTTTTTTGTAGCAAGTGTCATGTGATGTGATATGGCCAAAGTTGTGATGAATGATGAATGATATATATGTGATGTATGAGATCATGTTCTTGTAATAGGAATCACGACTTGCATGTCGATGAGTGTGACAACCGGCAGGAGCCATAGGAGTTGTCTTTATTTTTTGTATGACCTGCGTGTCATTGAGAAACGCCATGTAAATTACTTTACTTTATTGCTAAACGTGTTAGCCATAGTAGTACAAGTAATAGTTGGCGAGCAACTTCATGGAGACACGATGATGGAGATCGTGATGATGGAGATCATGGTGTCATGTCGGTGACAAGATGATCATGGAGCCCCAAGATGGAGATCAAAGGAGCTATATGATACTGGCCATATCATGTCACTATTATTTGATTGCATGTGATGTTTATCATGTTTTTGCATCATGTTTACTTAGAACGACGGTAGTAAATAAGATGATCCCTCATAATAATTTCAAGAAAGTGTTCCCCCTAACTGTGCGCCGTTGCGACAGTTCGTTGTTTCGAAGCACCACGTGATGATCGGGTGTGATAGATTCCAACGTTCACATACAACGGGTGTAAGACAGATTTACACATGCAAACACTTAGGTTGACTTGACGAGCCTAGCATGTACAGACATGGCCTCGGAACACAGAAGACCGAAAGGTCGAGCATGAGTTGTATAGAAGATACGATCAACATGAAGATGTTCACCGATGTTGACTAGTCCGTCTCACATGATGATCGGACACGGCCTAGTTGACTCGGATCATGTTATACTTAGATGACTGGAGGGATGTCTATCTGAGTGGGAGTTCATTGAATAATTTGATTAGATGAACTTAATTATAATGAACTTAGTCTAAAATCTTTACAATATGTCTTGTAGATCAAATGGCCAACGTTGTCCTCAACTTCAACGCGTTCCTAGAGAAAACCAAGCTGAAAGACGATGGCAGCAACTATACGGACTGGGTCCGGAACCTGAGGATCATCCTCATAGCTGCCAAGAAAGATTATGTCCTACGAGCACCGCTAGGTGAAGCACCTGCTTTCCCTGCAGAACAAGACGTTATGAACGCTTGGCAGACACGTGCTGATGATTACTCCCTCGTTCAGTGCGGCATGCTTTACAGCTTAGAACCGGGACTCCAAAAGCGTTTTGAGAGACACGGAGCATATGAGATGTTCGAAGAGCTGAAAAATGGTTTTTCAAGCTCATGCCCGGGTCGAGAGATATGAAGTCTCCGATAAGTTCTTCAGCTGTAAGATGGAGGAAAATAGTTCTGTCAGCGAGCACATACTCAAAATGTCTGGGTTGCATAACCGCTTGACTCAGCTGGGAGTTAATCTCCCGGATGACGCGGTCATTGACAAAATCCTTCAGTCGCTTCCACCGAGCTACAAGAGCTTTGTGATGAACTTCAATATGCAGGGGATGGAAAAGGCCATTCCTGAAGTATTTGCAATGCTGAAATCAGCAGAGTAGAAGTCAAAAAGGAACATCAAGTGTTGATGGTGAATAAAACCACTAAGTTCAAGAAAGGCAAGGGTAAGAAGGACTTCAAGAAGGACGGCAAGGGAGTTGCCGCGCCCGGTAAGCAAGATGCCGGGAAGAAGCCAAAGAATGGACCCAAGCCCGAGACTGAGTGCTTTTATTGCAAGGGAAGTGGTCGCTGGAAGCGGAACTGCCCCAAATACTTAGCGGACAAGAAGGCTGGCATCACAAAAGGTATATGTGATATACATGTAATTGATCTGTACCTTACCAGTACTCCTAGTAGCTCCTGGGTATTTGATACCGGTGCAGTTGCTCACATTTGTAACTCAAAGCAAGAGCTGCAGAATAAGCGGAGACTGGCGAAGGACGAGGTGACGATGCGCGTCGGGAATGGTTCCAAGGTCGATGTGATTGCCGTCGGCACGCTACCTCTACATTTACCTACGGGATTAGTTTTAAACCTCAATAATTGTTATTTAGTGCCAGCTTTGAGCATGAACATTGTATCAGGATCTCGTTTAATTCGAGATGGCTACTCATTTAAATCTGAGAATAATGGTTGTTCTATTTATATAAGAGATATGTTTTATGGTCATGCTCCGATGGTGAATGGTTTATTCTTAATGAATCTCGAGCGTAATGCTACACATATTCATAGTGTGAATACCAAAAGATGTAAGGTTGATAATGATAGTCCCACATACTTGTGGCACTGCCGCCTTGGTCACATAAGTGTCAAACGCATGAAGAAGCTCCATGCAGATGGACTTTTAGAGTCTCTTGATTACGAATCATTTGACACGTGCGAACTATGCCTCATGGGTAAAATGACCAAGACTCCGTTCTCAGGAACAATGGAGCGAGCAACCAACTTATTGGAAATCATACATACTGATGTGTGCGGTCCAATGAGTGTCGAGGCTCGCAGTGGCTATCGTTATGTTCTCACCCTCACTGATGACTTGAGTAGATATGGGTATGTCTATTTAATGAAACACAAGTCTGAGACCTTTGAAAAGTTCAAGGAATTTCAGAGTGAGGTTGAGAATCAACGTGACAGGAAAATCAAGTTCTTGCGATCAGATCGTGGGGGAGAATACTTGAGTCACGAATTTGGCACACACTTAAGAAAATGTGGAATAGTTTCACAACTCACGCCGCCTGGAACACCTCAGCGTAATGGTGTGTCTGAACGTCGTAATCGCACTCTATTAGATATGGTGCGATCTATGATGTCTCTTACCGATTTACCGCTATCATTTTGGGGCTATGCTTTAGAGACTGCCGCATTCACTTTAAATAGGGCTCCGTCAAAATCCGTTGAGACGACACCGTATGAATTATGGTTTGGAAAGAAACCTAAGCTGTCGTTTCTAAAAGTTTGGGGATGCGATGCTTATGACAAGAAACTTCAACCTGAAAAGCTCGAACCCAAGTCGGAAAAATGCGTCTTCATAGGATACCCTAAAGAAACTATTGGGTATACCTTCTACCTCAGATCCGAAGGCAAGATCTTTGTTGCCAAGAATGGATCCTTTCTAGAGAAAGAGTTTCTCTCGAAGGAAGTAAGTGGGAGGAAAGTAGAACTCGATGAAGTATTACCTCTTGAACCGGAAATAGGCGCAACACAGGAAAATGTTCCTGAGGTGCCTACACCGACTAGAGAGGAAGTTAAAGATGATGATCATGAAACTTCAGATCAAGTTGCTACTGAACTTCGTAGGTCCACAAGGACACGTTCCGCACCGGAGTGGTAAGGCAACCCTGTCTTGGAAATCATGTTGTTAGACAACGGTGAACCTTCGAACTATGAAGAAGCAATGGCGGGCCCGGATTCTGACAAATGGCTGGAAGCCATGAAATCCGAGATAGGATCCATGTATGAAAACGAAGTATGGACTTTGACTGACTTGCCCGTTGATCGGCGAGCCATAGAAAATAAATGGATCTTTAAAAAGAAGATAGACGCGGATGGTAATGTGACCATCTATAAAGCTCGGCTTGTCGCTAAGGGTTATCGACAAGTTCAAGGGGTTGACTACGATGAGACTTTCCCACCTGTAGCGAAGCTGAAGTCTGTCCGAATCATGTTAGCAATTGCCGCATTCTATGATTATGAGATATGGCAAATGGATGTCAAAACGGCATTCCTTAATGGTTTCCTTAAGGAAGAATTGTATATGATGCAGCCAGAAGGTTTTGTCGATCCTAAGAATGCTGACAAGGTGTGCAAGCTCCAACGCTCGATTTATGGGCTGGTGCAAGCATCTCGGAGTTGGAACATTCGCTTTGATGAGATAATCAAAGCGTTTGGGTTTATGCAGACTTATGGAGAAGCCTGCATTTACAAGAAAGTGAGTGGGAGCTCTGTAGCATTTCTCATATTGTATGTGGATGACATACTGTTGATGGGAAATGATATAGAATTCTTGGAAAGCATAAAGGCCTACTTGAACAAGTGTTTTTCAATGAAGGACCTTGGAGAAGCTGCTTATATATTAGGCATCAAGATCTATAGAGATAGATCAAGACGCCTCATTGGTCTTTCACAGAGCACATACCTTTACAGGATATTGAAGAAGTTCAAAATGGATCAGTCAAAGAAGGGGTTCTTGCCTGTATTGCAAGGTACGAGATTGAGCACGGCTCAAAGCCCGACCACGGCAGAAGATAGAGAAAAGATGAGTGTCGTCCCCTATGCCTCAGCCATAGTGTCTATCATGTATGCTATGCTGTGTACCAGACCTGATGTAAACCTTGCCGTAAGTTTGGTAGGAAGGTACCAAAGTAATCCCGGCATGGAACACTGGACAGCGGTCAAGAATATCCTGAAGTACCTGAAAAGGACTAAGGACATGTTCCTCGTTTATGGAGGTGACGAAGAGCTCGTCGTAAAGGGTTACGTCGATGCTAGCTTCGACACAGATCTGGATGACTCTAAGTCACAAACCGGATACGTGTATATTTTGAATGGTGGGGCAGTAAGCTGGTGCAGTTGCAAGCAAAGCGTTGTGGCGGGATCTACATGTGAAGCGGAGTACATGGCAGCCTCGGAGGCAGCACAAGAAGCAGTCTGGGACTCTGGGTGAAGGAGTTCATTACCGACCTAGGAGTCATACCCAATGCGTCGGGCCCGATGACTCTCTTCTGTGACAACACTGGAGCTATTGCCCTTGCCAAGGAGCCCAGGTTTCACAGGAAGACCAGGCATATCAAGCGTCGCTTCAACTCCATTTGTGAAAGTGTTCAAAATGGAGACATAGAAATTTGTAAAGTACATACGGACCTGAATGTAGCAGATCCGTTGACTAAACCTCTCCCTAGAGCAAAACATGATCAACACCAGAATTCCATGGGTGTTCGATTCATCACAATGTAACTAGATGATTGACTCTAGTGCAAGTGGGAGACTATTGGAAATATGCCCTAGAGGCAATAATAAAATGATTATTATATTTCCTTGTTCATGATAATTGTCTATTATTCATGCTATAATTGTATTATCCGGAAATCGTAATACATGTGTGAACACATAGACCACAATGTGTCCCTAGTGAGCCTCTAGTTGACCAGCTCGTTGATCAACAGATAGTCATGGTTTCCTGGCTATAGACATGGGGATGTCACTGATAACGGGATCACATCATTAGGAGAATGATGTGATGGACAAGACCCAATCCTAAGCTTAGCTCAAAGATCGTGTAGTTCGTTTGCTGTAGCTTTTCTGAGTGTCAAGTATCATTTCCTTAGACCATGAGATTGTGCAACTCCCGGATACCGTAGGAGTGCCTTGGGTGTGCCAAACGTCACAACGTAACTGGGTGACTATAAAGGTACATTACAGGTATATCCGAAAGTGTCTGTTGGGTTGGCACGAATCAAGACTGGGATTTGTCACTCCATATGACGGAGAGGTATCTCTGGGCCCACTCGGTAATGCATCATCACAATGAGCTCAAAGTGATCAAGTGGTTGATCACGGGATCATGCATTACGGTACGAGTAAAGTAACTTGCCGGTAACGAGACTGAACGAGGTATTGGGATACCGACGATCGAGTCTCGGGCAAGTAACGTACCGATTGACAAAGGGAATTGTATACGGATTGATTGAATCCTCGACATCGTGGTTCATATGATGAGATCATCGTGGAGCATGTGGGAGCCAACATGGGTATCCAGATCCCACTGTTGGTTATTGACCGGAGAGGCTTCTTGGTCATGTCTGCATGTCTCCCGAACCCGTAGGGTCTACACACTTAAGGTTCGGTGACGCTAGGGTTGTAGAGATATGAGTATGCAGTAACCCAAAAGTTGTTTGGAGTCCCGGATGAGATCCCGGACGTCACGAGGAGTTCCGGAATGGTTCGGAGGTGAAGAATTATATATAGGAAGTGCAGTTTCGGCCATCGGGAGAGTTTCGGGGGTTACCGGTATTGTACCGGGACCACCGGAAGGGTCCCGGGGGTCCACCGGGTGGGGCCACCCATCCCGGAGGGCCCCATGGGCTGAAGTGGGGAGGGGAACCAGCCCCTGGTGGGCTGGTGCGCCCCCCCTTGGGCCCCCCCATGCGCCTAGGGTTGGGAACCCTAAGGGAGGGGGCGCCTCCACTTGCCTTGGGGGGTACTCCACCCCCTTGGCCGCCGCCCCCCCTAGGAGATCCCATCTCCTAGGGCCGGCGCACCCCCCTAGGGGGCCTATATAAAGGGGGGAGGGAGGGCAGCAACACCTCAAGTCTTGGCGCCTCCCTCTCCCTTGCTACACCTCTCCCTCTCGCAGAAGCTTGGCGAAGCCCTGCTGCGATCACTGCTGCATCCACCACCACGCCGTCGTGCTGCTGGATCTTCATCAACCTCTCCTTCCCCCTTGCTGGATCAAGAAGGAGGAGACGTCATCCGCTCCGTACGTGTGTTGAACGCGGAGGTGCCGTCCGTTCGGCACTTGGTCATCGGTGATTTGGATCACGGCGAGTACGACTCCATCATCCCCGTTCTCTTGAACGCTTCCGCTCGCGATCTACAAGGGTATGTAGGTGCACTCTCCTCTCGTTGCTAGTTGATTCCATAGATTGATCTTGGTGAAACGTAGAATTTTTTTTGTTTTCTGCAACATTCCCCAATAGATACAAGATTGAAGACTTCGTCTCGTGTCTGGATGGGACTCTACTTGGCGTGGAAGGCAAGCTAGGCGATACGGATATGTATATCTCCTCCTTTGTAACCGACCTTATCACTAGTAGAAAAAGGGTCAAATGTGAAGCACATTAGTGCCAGTTTGAATTTGAGCCGGTACTAATGTGTGCATTAGTGCCGGTTCCAACGGCTAGCCGGCCACTCTCATTAGTACCGGTTCGTGGCGAACCTTTAGCACCGGTTCGTGCCACGAACTGGTACTAAAGTGAGTGGTGGCAGGATGTTGTCAGTCCGGGGCCCCTCCAGCACCTTTAGTACCGGGTCGTATCACGAACCGGTACTAAACATCGTCCTACATAGACCCTTCGTCCACCCGAGCTCGCTCTGTTCTTCCCATTTCCCCTCTCCTCTCTATTCTTTTCCCTCTTCCTCTCAAGCTCGTCACACATTTTGCCCAAAATTTGTCAAGATTTGAAGGCCCCCATCCATTCAAATGATCACAAAGGTTAGCAACTTTGTCCTTTCGTCTCTCATTGCTAGATTAGCTCGTGCAATGCTTTATATAGTGATTGATTTTTGAGTTTAGTAATTTGGGAGGAATTATATATATGTGCTAGTATTTGATTTATATGCAATTTGAGGTCAAAAATAAGACTTAGTTTGCATATGTAGGTGTGGTTTACTTAGTACCTTCTAAATCTCCGTCGTAACCACCATCGATCGCTCGCAACGTCCCGTCGCCGGCACCACCTTGTGGTGAGCCTCTTGTTCATGAAGTTTTATATAAAAAATTGATGTTTGTGTGATTTGGATATATAGTTACTCGTATAATTATCTTACCCATACGTTGTTTGTTATACATAGTGCCATGGTTTTGATATCCGTCCCCGTCGGCCCTCGTCCGGGTTATGATTCGGATGTGGTATATTCTCTTTTAAAACTATTCATTGCATTTCGTGTTTATGACAAATTATGCCCATCAAGTTGACATAGATATTTGTATGTAGGAGGTAGTTGAACCGGAAATTCCAACCGACCCTATTGTCGAGAGGTTAAATTTAGTTGAAAGGGAAAACGAGGATTTGAAGGAAAAATTGAAAAGAATTGAGGGGGAGAAGATGGAATTGGAGTTGCATGTTGCCGATGTCATCGATGATCACAAGATTAAGATGGAGAAAATGCGCTTGAAGATTAGAAATATTAGAAAATATGCCATTCATAGTGAGGCTTGGTATCATTATGCTGTTGGATCAATTGTTACCTTAGTTGCGATCTTGATCGCATTTGTTGTTGCATTTAAATTCTTTAGCTAGAGAGTTATTTGTTTGTTGCATTTAAGTGTTGTATGATCTTTATGTATGAAATTTATGTATTGTATTAATTTGGTGTTTTCGGTGCTGTGTATTGAAGATGAGCCGGCAATGGATGTACGATGACCGATGCTCTCCCGAGTTCATTAATGGCGTGCGTACTTTTCTACTTGCGACTGAGGCAAACAAGCGGGCGGATGGTTTTATGCCTTGTCCATGTGCTGGCTGTAAGAATGGTCACAATTACTCTACGTCAAGAACCATTCACGTCCACCTGTTTGAGTCCGGTTTCATGCCCCACTATAATGTTTGGACCAAGCATGGAGAAAGAGGGGTTATGATGGAAGACAATGAAGAAGAAGAGGACGACGACAGCTATCCTGGCCATGGGTTCCCTGAATATGATGATACAACAATGAGGGAAGAAGCTAAGCCGGTAATGCGGGAAGAAGCTGAGCCGGCAATGCGGGAAGAAGCTGAAGAAGAGGCATCGGATGAGCCCGTTGATGATCTAGGTCGGGCCATTGCCGATGCAAAGAGAAACTACGCAAGTGATTTTGAGAAGAAGAAGTTGCAGCGCATGTTAGAGGATCACAAAAAATTGTTGTACCCTAATTGCGTAGGTGACAAGAAAAAGCTGGGCACCACACTGGAATTGCTACAATGGAAGGCAGAGAATGGTGTATCTGACAAGGGATTTGGAAAGTTGTTGGTAATGATAAAGAATATGCTTCCAAAGGACAACGAATTACACGAGAGTACGCACAAAGCAAAGAAGGTTGTCTGCCCTCTAGGGTTAGAGGTGCAGAAGATACATGCATTCCCTAATGATTGCATCCTCTACCGCGGTGAGTACGAGGATTTGAACGCTTGCCCAGTATGCGGTGCATTGCGCTATAAGATCAGCCGCGATGACCCTGGTGATGTCGAGGGCGAGCACCCCAGGAAGAAGATTCCTGCCAAGGTGATGTGGTATGCTCCTATAATACCATGGTTGAAACGTTTGTTCCAAAACAAAGAGCATGCCAAGGCGATGCGATGGCACAGAGAAGACCGTAAGAAAGACGGAAAGTTGAGAGTACCCGCTGACGGGTCGCAGTGGAGAAAAATCGAAAGAAAGTACGGGAAGGAGTTTGCAGATGACGCAAGGAACGTATGGTTTGGTCTAAGCGTAGATGGCATTAATCCTTTTGGGGAGCAGAGCAGCAACCATAGCACCTGGCCTGCTCATGATCACTGTTGGACAACTCGTCGATATTGAGCCCATGTCTCCGACTAGAGAGGAGGAAATAAAATGGAAATATGTCTGGGGCCAACCTTTGGTCGAGCCAGACGAGGTCAAGAAGCTCCCAACGAGAATGTATGAATTGTATCAATGGTACATGGACATTACCAAGATTTCCAATCGAGAGTCCCTCATGGTGAATGTCAAGAAGGATCATTACTACCATGAGAAAGCTGTGTCCGTTGAGTATTCAGAACTATTTCAGCTATACAATCAAGACGCACTCGACAAATCTATCGTCAGTTGCCATTGTCTGTAAGTGATTTCTTTCTGTAATTTAAATCTCAAGCTAGCTGTAGTGATCGTTTTGATCAATCATTACCTGTAATTATCCTCACTATATTCTTTTCTGTGGTATTATGCAGGATGAAGATTTATGAAATGAAAAAAGGTGGACGCTATGGCATTGGGTTCGTTGACCCAAATACCATTAATGAATACACATGGAAATTAGATCCATATTACGAAAAAAGTGTAGAGGAAAGCATGCTAGAGTTCTTCAAGTGCCTCAAATACAATGAAGATATACTACTTCCTTACAACTTCGAGTGAGTCACACCGTCTTGTACTACAAATTCTATTTTTGCCTACTAGCTAGCTACATGTTTTTGCTTACATATGCCCGCTTAATTAAGACATGCAAACGTGTGTGCATGCAGATTTCACTGGATCTTGTTAATCATTAAAGTTGATGAAGGAACAGTTGAAGTACTAGACTCACTACTTAAGAAACCAACTGACTACACCATCGTGAAGGGGATAGCCAAGAGGTAATTTCAATCATTATTAACTATATCTCGGCCTATTTAATTAGTTCGTCATTTCCTGATAACAACTATTTAATAACCCATTTATTCATTTTCTTTGTCGACGGGCAGGGCTTGGGCAAAGTTCATCAGGGCCACTCCTGGCCCATGGAAACAAAATCTGAAATGGTATCGACCCTAGGTAAGTAATTAAGTAGTACTAGCTAGCTGCCATCTCTTTAATTATCATGCTTGATTAATTATTATCTGATCAAATTCCATTCTCGTAAAGGCCCTGAAGCAGGCACCGGGGAATAATCTGTGTGCATACTACGTTTGCAAGAATATTCGCATGATGGCGTCCGAAAGGAGCAGATCTCAAAGACAGGAGTGGGTACGTTTGTTAGAACACTATTCACTTTTTTTACACCATTATCGATATCTAGTCACACAACTAATACACATGCATATTGATCTCCTTCTTAACAGTTCAAAGAGGTGCGGGAGAAGCTCCTACCAGAGGACCTCATAGAAGCAATTCAAGAGGAAATAGCGGGATTTTTGCTCGACTAGGTCATAGATCCCAAAGGGGAATACTATTACCCGCTACTGCCCCCATGAACCACTTCCAATTGTTATCGTGCTCCGAAGGCACCAATTAGGCTAATGCCACTGGCATATATATATATATATTATGATTGGTTCTACTAGAAATTCTATTTATATATATGCATAACGTGTACAATATGTAGTATCATAAAATACCAACAAACGAAAAAGAATTAAATGGAAAACACAAAATTAAATGAAAAAGAAATCATAAACCCAACCCCCCCAACCTTTTAATACCGGTTGGTGTCACCAACCGGTACTAAAGGGCTCCCTGCCCCCGAAGCTGGCTCGTGCCACGTGGTTGCCCTTTAGCACCGGTTCGTGCTGAACCGGTACTAAAGGGGGGGGGCTTTAGTGCCCACACTTTAGTGCCGGTTACCGAACCGGCACTAAAGGGCCTTACGAACCGGTGCTATTGCCCGGTTCTGCACTAGTGTATGTAACCCTAGCCCCCTCCGGTGTCTATATAAACCGGAGGGTTTTAGTCCATAGGACAACATACAATCATACCATAGGCTAGCTTTTAGGGTTTAGCCTCTCCGATCTCGTGGTAGATCAACTCTTGTAATACTCATATCATCAAGAATAAATCAAGCAGGACGTAGGGTTTTACCTCCATCAAGAGGGTCCGAACCTGGGTAAAACATCGTGTCCCCTTCCTCCTGTTACCATCCGCCTTAGACGCACAGTTCGGGACCCCCTACCCGAGATCCGCCGGTTTTGACACCGACACCCACCGATTGATGTTAATACAAGGAGTAGGGATTGCCATGCAACGGATCCACTAGAGCTATAAATGTATGAAATCTCAACAAAAGAAACTAGTGGGTGTGCATCCAACTTGCTTGCTCACGAAGACCTAGGGCACTTGAGGAGGCCCATCGTTGGAATATACAAGCCATGTTCTATAATGAAAAATTACCACTAGTATATGAAAGTGACAAAACAAGAGACTCTCTAACATGAAGATTAAGGTGCTACTTTGAAGCACAAGTGTGGCAAAGGATAGTAACATTGTCCCTTCTCTCTTTTTCTCTCATTTTTTTTGGGCCTTCTCTTTTTTTATGGCCTTTCTCTTTTTTTGGGCCTTCTCTTTTTTATGGCCTTTTTTTATTTATTCCTCACTTGGGACAATGCTCTAGAAAATGATGATCATCACACTTCTATTTATTTACAACTCAATGATTACAACTCGATACTAGAACAAAAGATGACTCTATATGAATGCCTCCAGCAGTGTACCGAGATATGCAATGGACCAAGAGTGACATGTATGAAAGAATTATGAATGGTGGCTTTGCCACAAATACTATGTCAACTACATGATCATGCTAAGCAATATGACAATGATGAATGTGTCATGATGAACGGAATGATGGGAAGTTGCATGGCAATATATCTCGGAATGGCTATGGAAATGCCATAATAGGTAGGTATGGTGGCTGTTTTGAGGAAGATATAAGGAGGTTTATGTGTGAAAGAGTGTATCATATCACGGGGTTTGGATGCACCGGCGAAGTTTGCGCCAACTCTCAATGTGAGAAAGGGCAATGCACGGTACCAAAGAGGCTAGCAAGGATGGAAGGGTGAGAGTGCGTATAATCCATGGACTCAACATTAGTCACAAAGAACTCACATACTTATTGCAAAAATCTACAAGTCATCAAAAAACCTCAGTACTACGAGCATGCTCCTAGGGGGATAGATTGGTAGGAAAAGACCATCGCTCGTCCCCGACCGCCACTCATAAGGAAGACAATCAAATAACACCTCATGTTTCAAATTTGTTGCATAACATTTACCATACGTGTATCCTATGGGACTTGTAAACTTTAACACAAGTATTTCTCAATTTCACAACTACTCAACTAGCACGACTTTGATATTATTACCTCCATATCTCAAAACAATCATCAAGCATCAAACTTCTCTTAGTATTCAAAACACTCTTAAGAAAATTTTACTAACTTTGAATACCTAGCATATTAGGATTTTAAGCAAATTACCATGCTATTAAGACTCTCAAAATAATCTAAGTGAAGCATGAGAGATCAATAGTTTCTATAAAACAAATCCACCACCGTGCTCTAAAAGATATAAGTGAAGTACTAGAGCAAAACTATATAACTCAAAAGATATAAGCGAAGCACATAGAGTATTCTAACAAATTCCAAATCACGTATGGCTCTCTCAAAAGGTGTGTACAGCAAGGATGATTGTGGTAAACTAACAAGCAAATACTCAAATCATACAAGACGCTCCAAGTAAAACACATATCATGTGGCGAATAAAAATATAGCTCCAAGTAAAGTCACCAATAGAAGTAGACGAAAGAGGGGATGCCTTCCGGGGCATCCCCAAGCTTTGGATTTTAGGTGTCCTTAGATTATCTTGGGGGTGCCATGGGCACCCCCAAGCTTAGGCTCTTGCCACTCCTTGTTCCATAATCCATCAAATCTTTAACCAAAACTTGAAAACTTCACAACACAAAACTTAACGTAGAAAATCTCGTGAGCCCCGTTAGCGAAAGAAAATAAAAGACAACTTCAAGGTACTGTAATGAACTCATTCTTAATTTATATTGGTGTTATACCTACTGTATTCCAACTTCTCTAAGGTTTATAAACTATTTTACTAGCCATAGATTCATCAAAATAAGCAAACAACACACGAAAAACAGAATCTGTCAAAAACAGAACATTCTGTAGTAATCTGTAGCTAGCTCAAGCTCTGGAACCCCCAAAATTATAAAATAAATTTCTGGACGTGAGGAATTTATCTATTAATCACCTTCAAAAAGAATTAACTAAATATCACTTTCCAAATAAAAATGACAGCAGTTCTCGTGAGCGCTAAAGTTTCTGTTTTTTACAGCAAGTTGAACAAGACTTTCCCCAAGTCTTCCCAACGGTTCTACTTGGCACAAACACTAATTAAACACAAAAAACACAACCAAAAGAGAGGCTAGATAAATTATTTATTACTAAACAGGAGAAAAAAGCAAGGAATAAAAATAAAATTGGGTTGCCTCCCAACAAGCGCTATCGTTTAACGCCCCTAGCTAGGCATAACAAGCAAGAATAGATCTAGGTATTGCCATCTTTGGTAGGCAATCCATAAGTGGCTCTCATAATAGATTCATAAGGTAATTTAATTTTCTTTCTAGGAAAGTGCTCCATGCCTTTCCTTAATGGAAATTGGAATCTAATATTTCCTTCCTTCATATCAATAATTGCACCAATCGTTCTAAGGAAAGGTCTACCAAGAATAATAGGACATGAAGGATTGAAATCTATGTCAAGAACAATAAAATCTACGGGCACATAATTCCTATTTGCAACAATAAGAACATCATTAATTCTTCCCATAGGTTTCTTAATAGTGAAATCTGCAAGGTGCAAGTTTAGAGAGCAATCATCGAAATCACGGAAACCTAACAAATCACACAAAGTCTTTGGAATCGTGGAAACACTAGCACCCAAATCAAATAAAGCATAGCATTCATGATATTTAATTTTAATTTTAATAGTTGGTTCCCACTCATCATAAAGTTTTCTAGGGATAGAAACTTCCAATTCAAGTTTTTCTTCATAAGATTGCATCAAGGCATCAACGATATGTTTAGTAAACGCTTTATTTTGACTATAAGCGTGAGGAGAATTTAGCACGGATTGCAACAAGCAAATACAATTAATCAAAGAGCAATTTTCATAGTTAAATTCCTTGAAATCCATAATAGTGGGTTTAGCAACATCTAGGGTTTTAATTTCTTCAATCCCACTTTTATCAAATTTAGCATCAAGATCAACAAATTCCGAATTCTTGGAACGCCTTCTAGGTAAAGATGGATCATATTCAGTCCCATCATTATCAAGATTCATATTGAAAAACAAAGATTTAATAGGGGACACATCAATAACTTTTAGATCTTCATCTTTATTTTCATGGGAACTAGAAGAAACACTCTTATTAGCAAATAATTTCATAAGTTCATCCATCTTTCCACTCAAAACATTAATTTATTCTACCACATGCACCTTTTTATTAGTAGATCTTTCAGTATGCCATTGAGAATAATTAACCATAATATTATCTAGGAGTTTATTAGCTTCTCCTAAAGTGATTTCCATAAAAGTGCCTCCCGCGGCCGAATCTCAAAGATTCCTAGAAGCAAAATTCAATCCGGCATAAAATTTTTGTATAATCATCCACAAATTTAAATCATGAGTAGGGCAATTATGTATCATTAATTTCATTCTCTCCCAAGCTTGTGCAACATGTTCATGATCAAGTTTCTTAAAATTCATAATATCGTTTCTAAGAGAGATGATCTTAGCGGGAGGAAAATACTTACAGATAAAAGCATCTTTGCACTTACTCCATGAATTAATACTATTTTTAGGCAAAGACGAAAACCAAGCTTTAGCACGATGTCTAAGCGAAAAAGGAAATAGCTTCAATTTAACAATATCATTATCCACATCTTTCTTATTTTGCATGTCACACAAATCAACGAAGCTATTTAGATGGGTAGCGGCATCTTCACTAGGAAGGCCGGAAAACGGATCTTTCATGACAAGATTCAGCAAAGCAGCATTAATTTCACATGATTCAGCATCGGTAAGAGGAGCAATCGAAGTGCTAATAAAATCATTGTTGTTGGTATTGGTGAAGTCACACAATTTAGTATTATCTTGAGCCATCGTGACAAGCAAGCAAACTAACACACAAGCAAACAAAAAGCAAGCAGGCAAAAAGAGGCAAATAGAGAAAGAGAGGGAGGATAGAGAGAGAGGGCGAATAAAACGGCAAGGGTGAAGTGGGGAGAGGAAAACGAGAGGCAAATGGCAAATAATGTAATGCGGGAGATAAGGGTATGTGATGGGTACTTGGTATGTTGATTTTTGCGTAGACCTCCCCGGCAACGGTGCCAGAAATCCTTCTTGCTACCTCTTGAGCACTGCGTTGGTTTTCCCCAAAGAGGAAGGGATGATGCAGCAAAGTAGCGTAAGTATTTCCCCTCAGTTTTTGAGAACCAAGGTATCAATCCAGTAGGAGGCTACGCGCGAGTCCCTCGTACCTGCACAAAACAAATAAATCCTCGCAACCAACGCAAATAGGGGTTGTCAATCCCTATAAGGCCACTTGCGAGAGTGAGATCTGATAGATATGATAAGATAATATTTTTGGTATTTTTGTGATAAAGATGCAAAGTAAAATAAAGGCAAAGTAAATAGCAAAGGAAATAACTAAGTAGTAGGAGATTAATATGATGAAGATAGACCCGGGGGCCATAGGTTTCACTAGTGGCTTCTCTCGAGAGCATAAGTATTCTACGGTGGGTGAACAAATTACTGTTGAGCAATTGACAGAATTGAGCATAGTTATGAGAATATCTAGCTATGATCATGTATATAGGCATCACGTCCGAGACAAGTAGACCGACTCCTGCCTGCATCTACTACTATTACTCCACTCATCGACCGCTATCCAGCATGCATCTAGAGTATTAAGTTAAAAACAGAGTAACGCCTTAAGCAAGATGACATGATGTAGAGGGATAGACTCATGCAATATGAAGAAAACCACATCTTGTTATCCTCGATGGCAACAATACAATACGTGCCTTGCTGCCCCTACTGTCACTCGGAAAGGACACCGCAAGATTGAACCCAAAGCTAAGCACTTCTCCCATAGCAAGAAAGATCAATCTAGTAGGCCAAATCAAACTGATAATTCGAAGAGACTTGCAAAGATAACCAATCATACATAAAAGAATTCAAAGAAGATTCAAATATCATTCATAGATAGACTTGATCATAAACCCACAATTCATTGGTCTCAACAAACACACCGCAAAAAGAAGATTACATCGAATAGATCTCCACAAGAGAGGGGGAGAACATTGTATTGAGATCCAAAAAGAGAGAAGAAGCCATCTAGCTACTAACTATGGACCCGTAGGTCTGAGGTAAACTACTCACACTTCATCGGAGGGGCTATGGTGTTGATGTAGAAGCCCTCCGTGATCGATGCCCCCTCTGGCGGAGCTCTGGAACAGGCCCCAAGATGGGATCTCGTGGATACAGAAAGTTGTGGCGGTGGAATTAGGGTTTTGGCTCCGTATCTGATCGTTTGGGGGTACGTAGGTATATATAGGAGGAAGGAGTACGTCGGTGGAGCAACAGGGGGCCCACGAGGGTGGAGGGCGCGCCTGGGGGGGGGGGGGGTAGGCGCGCCCCCTACCTCGTGGCCTCCTCTTTTCTTTCTTGACGTAGGGTCCAAGTCTCCCGGGTCTTGTTCGTTGAGAAAATCACGTTCCCGAAGGTTTCATTCCGTTTGGACTCCGTTTGATATTCCTTTTCTTAGAAACCCTAAAACAGGCAAAAACAGCAATTCTGGGCTGGGCCTCTGGTTAATAGGTTAGTCCCAAAAATAATATAAAAGTGGATAATAAAGCCCAATAATGTCCAAAACAGTAGATAATATAGCATGGAGCAATCAAAAATTATAGATACGTTGGAGACGTATCAATAATCAAAACCTCCTAGGTATTTCTTATTATCCTTTGCATCGAACATGTACCGGTCCCTTCTAATGTGCACCATGAAAGCAAACCGCAACTCCATCCTAACCGGCGAAAAACAGAGACACAATCAGCACACTAATTGGGAAAACCTACTCGAATCGAGTGTTCAAATGCACAACTAAGCTCAATCTAAACAAGAGGCGAGACTTACCCCTCGGGAACCCAGTTGTGGACGTGGCGGATCTCCGGCCCGATGCCTGCCTCTCCGAATATTCTGGGGTCGCCGCTGCTCGCCATTTCACCCTAGGGTTCTTCCTCCTAGTTCAAATAGCTCCAGCAGCCCCCACCTTTGAGCGCTCTGGCCGGGCGCACGGAAGGAGGCCGTGTCGCGGGTCCAGCAGGTGGCGGGCGCCCCACCCGTGGCGTCGCAGGAAGGTGGCGGGCGTCGTAGGTATCCGTGGAGCGTATGCGCAGGACGGTAGCGGCGGAGCAGGCCGTGCAGCTGGTGGCGGGGCAGGTGCAGGCGGCGGCGGCACAGGACAGCCGGCCGGCGGATGGGCAGAGTGAGCTAGAATGATTTGGGGATTTAGTTGCATGGGCCTACATATCAGCTCCGGACCCACATCCACACGGTCCCACATGTAAGCTCCGGACCCACAACCACTAACGCCGGCGGACGGAATGGACTCAAATATGGCCATTTGGCCTCATCATAGTTGTTGCGCATGGACTAGGGGCAAAACTGAGGACAATTCGCATCTGAGGGTAAAACTGAGCACATGGACACCACTGAGGGCAAAAGGATAATTAACCCTGATAAATAACATGCACCAAACCACTTGTTAGAATAAGGATGCTAGAGAGATTACTTGAAATCCATACAAGCCACCAAACCACTTGTTAGAATAAGGATGCTAGAGAGATTACTTGAAATCCATACAAGCGAGCAATTAGAATTATGTGGTGCAGAAGAATGACTTTGGGCTGTTAAAAATAAAGAACAATGATTGTGTCTATCTATACACGATTTTCCTCTGCTCAAGCAAGCAAGAATCAAACAACACAATATACAACAATTTGATTGCAAACACGTTCAAACTGGACGGATACGTGCACATTAGCGAACACCACCAAGTTGTGTCCAGACCATTTGCAATCAAAAGATGAGATGTGCAGGGAAGGGGGTGGAGCTCACCACACCAGGCCAGGGGGTAGGAGGAGGGAGTAGGCAGCCGCAGCAGCCATGAGGGAGGGCTCGTCCTCGTCCACCTGAAGCAGTAGGAGCAGTAGCTGGTCCAGATCCGAGCAACCTGCACAGAAAGCAAAGGAAAGGAAAGGAAAGGAATCACAAGGAGTGGCGTGAGGAAACCGACGAAGACAAGGGAAGGAGGCGCGCACACCATGGTCGGAGGTTGCCGGAGATTGAGCCGTCGGACCTCCACGGGTAGCTAGGGTTTCAGGCGTCTCAGTCCTTGGCTGCAGCCGGGTCGGACCTCCATCGACGATCTCGAGGGACGGCGGCCCGTCGGTGTGGCTGCGGATCTGAGCGCTGCCTCCCCTTGCCGCCGGATCCCTTCCATTCCCTTCCCTCCCTTGGGAGAGGGAGAGAAGGTGAGGGGGGAGGAGGAGGCCGGGCAGGGCTCCTCCCGCCTGCCCGCGATGGGAGGTGGCGGGGGCGGTAGCGACGGGCGGCGGCGTTTGAGGGAGGGGATCGGCGGCGGCTGCGAGGGCGAAGGATCTGGTGTGGCGTCGCTGGAGGGCAAAACTTCGCTCGCTCGTTCGCAACGCACGGGCAACGTCTGGCTAATTTTCGTAGGTTAACTGTCGTAGATTTTTTTAGGACGATTTTCTGTCGATGAACCGTAGTGTTTCACAACGGGCATTGTCGTATCATACCGACTTTTTTTGTCGGTCTCGAGGGCGGAAGGGGGGAATCGCTGGGTTGTTGGAGGTGGGATCGAGGACGAAAATTAACCGTCTCTGGTGAGACGAAAATTGACCGGCGGAGACTACCAACTGCTCCATTAGGATTAGAGATACGTTCTAAGCAATTTTGTAGTTGAAATCTCTATAATGCAAGCAATTATTAGACTTATTTTGAATACAAGTTTCTTTTAACTATTCAAGTTATAATCCCTGTAACTATTCAAGTTTGATTAATAACGCCTGAGGGGTGGTTAAAAAAATCAACGGGCATTTTAGAGGGATTTAGACACGGGGTCGGCTAGACCACCAATTGAAAGTTGGGGGATACCACTGTTTTCCTAAACACTCAACCACAGGTTTCAAGTCATGGTACTTGCATTTTTTTGGATTTATTATTGGCTTTCCGGCGATATGCGTTCAGTTGGAGTAGACGTTTTCGTCGACTACGAGATGTCTATGGTGACTTCATAAATCTCAAGATAATATGACAAAGGAACGCCAACCAAGAAAGAAAATTACAATCAAGACCGAAGAATCCCCGAGCTTGACACTAACGCCTTCCACCTGCCTCTAGTACCACCAAAGGAAAAATTGACGGATCACCTCCTCGCCCGAGTTCGACGCGGCTTCATCGTTGATATGCAGCTTTGTGGACTTCTAAAGTGGCTCACCAAAGGTGAAACTATTGTCGTTGAACGAATCAGACCGAGATTACACCACGAACACGCCATCAAACTCTAGATCTAACACCCCAGCACGACTAAGACGTCGGAGCAGGAAACCATACCTGCAAATCACCAACCACAAACCCAACACACGATTCGTCTTTCAGATGTCGTTCTTGCATACCGCAATCTGCATGAACGTCGTCGCAAGATCGGAGCCCGAGGACACAAGTCCGCCACAAGGATGCTGCCGCCACCACGACATCCCCGTTCCAAATCCATCACTGACCATAGAGCTGATCGCCTTGTCGAGGGAGGAATTTGAGCTTTTTTTATTCAGCGTCGCCGCTGCCGCCGCCGAAGCCAAGACGTCGAATGACTCAAAACCTAAAGTGCTAGTGCCCTAAAACCTAAAGCTACCTGGTCCGCAGGCGTGACATCTGGCGACCCCCCTCACTACTGACGATCAAGAGGCCGTTAGTGGAGGGGAGCCACACTACCGGACTCGCGGGCTATGCCTACGGCCCAGGGCCGTCGGCATAGGTCCTTTGCCGTCGGCATAGATCTATGCCTACGGCTGCCGTCGGCATAGCCCTGTCGGCGTAGATCACGTCAGCGTAGATGTGTCAGACCGTCGGCGTAGTATAGCCGTCGGCATAGGTGCATATGCCGACGGCCGTGGGATAGCCGTCGGTGTTGTTTTCCGTCTGACAGCAACGGACGGCGCCGTCAACAGCGCTGGCGATTCAGGGGACGGCAACAGATGGAAATCTATGCCGACGACCTAGCCGTCGGCATACCTACGCCACGTGTCGTCCCCCGGCTTCTCCTGGCGGCAGGGCTATGCCTACGGCAAAGCCGTCGGCATAGATGGAAATCTATGCCGACAGCTTTGCCGTAGGCATATCTCTGCCATGTGGCAGCTCCTGGTTTCTCCTGGCAGCAGGGCTATGCCTACGGCAAAGCCGTCGGCATAGTTTTTCATATATGCCTACAGCTTTGCTGTAGGCATAGATGTGCCACGTGGCAAGCCCTGGTACCTCCTGGGTGTATATATGCCGACGGCTTTGCCGTAGGCATAGTTTTTTTATATTTCCCCTGTTTTCTCTTTTCCAAATCATTTGACAGCATTTCAAAATAGAACAATATGAAATTATGCAGAAATATGACAATTCATCATGTGAACATACTCAAGTTCATCTAAACATACTCAAGTTCACCATCATCATCTAAACATACTCAAGTTCATCACATCATCTAAAGATCATCACCGACGGAAGTTCATGAACATAAAAGTAGTGCAAGACATGAAACATGATAAAAGTAGGAATATGAAAGGCATGGCACGATGGCCACATGCACGGAATCATCAAGCAAGAGCACCTCCGCCAAAACCACCACCTCCGCCATAACCACCACCACCTCCGCCAAAAGCACCACCTCCGCCAAAACCACCACCACCACCTCCGCCAAAACCGCCATCGCGACCACCACCACTCTGCCAGATCGGAGTGACTGGGGTCGATGGAGCAGGAGTCGAGCCACCGGTTCCCTACATGTTTCAGAAAAGATTCTAACGGTAAATATGATATGATAGTGTTTCATGAACGAGAACTAGTTTGCTAGTAGTTAGGCAAATGTACTAACCGGACCATCACTGCCTAGTGCCACCCATTCATCGAACGTGGGCACGTGTGGGGGTTCTCCCGCAGGTGGTGGTGGGGGTCCCATTTGTGGTGGATCCGTGCGGTTAGTCCAAGACGCCAACATAGCCTGAATGTTAGTTAAACAAGCAAACTAGATGATCAGAAGGAATGAAAGTGCAAAAATTTAGGTTGGTTTTAAGAGGGCAAAACTAACCGTCATCATCTGACGGTTGTAATCATCGTTTGCCTTCACTCGTTTCAAGTACTCCCGCACCTCGAGATTCCTATGCTCGACAAACTCCTTATATGCCTACATAATTTAGGTTGTTTCTAAGTGAGCAATGCTGAAAATAAACTGAGAATGCAAGATAGAAAAAGATAAAGAGGAAGTACTTACAGCATGCTGGCGGGCTAAGGGAGTCTGTGAACGCCCCGTACTCTCTAACTGGCTCGGGTTGCTAGCCCGAAGCTGTGTGTACGAGATCGAAGGAGTGATCAAGCCATCGAAACACGGATACCGGCCATTCTTCTTCCCCTGGATGGCCACCACCGCCGTGTCGTCAATCTGAGACTGGGCGACCTCAGCAACAGGAACATCCGGGTGCAACTCCTGATAGTGATGAATGTAAGACCCCAGGTGCTCCTCGGTCTTGCCGTAGTACTGGCTCTCGCCCTCCTTGCGATGACTCCGCTCGCGGGCCAGCTTCCACGACTCCATGTCTGAGAGCGGCCTCTTCAACTTGTCCTCCTACAACGTCAAATAGAAGTCAGCCATACATAAGAACATGACGTAAAGAAGAACAAAAATGCATCATGCACATAGATATACCTTCATGGCCTTGAAGCCCCAGTGGTTCCTGTTTCCTTGGCCGTGTGTCCCGTCGTCTCCACGGTTAGCCCGGGCCTTGATGCTCTTGGCAGCAAACTCTGCATCGGCGCCGAGCCACCTATCCACCAAACTCGCCCATCCGTCATGCCTTCCATAGCACCAACGAGGAACAACCTATGCAAATTTTGGAAGCATGACATGTGAGCACGAAACATATAGTTGACTGCTTGAAACAATGAAAAGTTAGTAATAGTTACCATCATGAACTGCTCCTTGCCCAAGGTAAGTCGTAGCTTCTGCGCTTGAGTTTTGGTCATCTTTTGGTGCAGGTAGTAGTGGTAGTACTGCGAGACGGCAACCCAGCGCACCTCGTACTGCAACTGACGAGCTTTCTTCTTCGCAGCCACAAGCAAGACCACGTCGGCTCTGGCCTTGTGCTCGTCAAGAACTCTATAGAGTTGCTGCAATCATGCATAAACCAGAAGCAAACAAGGCATGAGTTGAGTGATTCAATGATAAACTATGAACGAAACTGAAGACAAGTGATTCAGAAGAGAACTTACCCAAAATTTGGTGATCACGGCCTTAGCGGTCGTCCCGTACTCCGCGTTGCTGCAAGCCTCGTAGTGGGCCCAGCTCGTGGCCAAAACCCGCTGCTGCGGGTCCCTGTCTGGCCGCGGGCAGAATAGGCCAGGCCAAAACTCCTTCAACAGGACAGTGATAAGGTCGTTTGGTTTACGGCCCTTTCCGCGAAGGATCCAGTTTCTGCAAAAGAATCAAATGATTGCCATGTGTACAATAAGAAAATGTTGTCATGTGTTGAAAATATTATTGAGAGGCACTTACTCTGTCCCCACAGGTTCAATGAGCCACTTGTGCTCCTCGATAGAAGGTGGTGTAGGTAGTCCGGCATTACCACGCAGCCACCCCTGCGAAGAACCTGGTGGCAAGTCACCCCACAACGTGGGATCAACCTCCCCTCCACCCTCCTCGGCCTCCTCCTCACCCTCCTCCTCGGCCTCCTCCTCCTCACCCTCCTCCTCGGCCTCCTCCTCCTTGCCATCAGGAACATACTCCTCCTCCTCAGACTCAGAAGGTGCCTCTGTAAAGGAGGGCATCGAAGAAGACCCTCCTATTTCAGACACGGCCCGGAGTTTTTTGCCCCGATTGCCTCTCCCCCCATTTCCTCCTCCTCTAGGGGCTCTCCCCCCACCGCCTCCTCCTCTAGGGTCTCCTCCCCCGACCCCTCCACCTCCCTGTGAGGTGTCATCCTCGCGTAGTCGGCAGGGAACCTTGTGGGCTCGTCCACTCCAAGTAAGTCCTTTAAATTTACTGAGGAAACTAGCGCCGCTGGACTTGCCCATGATTAGCAAACCTGCATTGAGAAGAGAATAAACAATTAGTAAGGATATCAATTAAACAAGCATACAGGAAAAACATTAATACCAGAAGAGCACATTAAGCATACTATTGTAATGATCATTAAAAGAACTTACATTTTCTAGAACCCATATGAATCATCACTATTGTAATCTATTTCTGGACCAGTCTCATCATCACTATCACGCATATCTTCTTCGTTGTCTGACGGAGGTGGAGGCTCTTCCTCATCGTCAGTGTCTTCATTTAACTTTTCAAGCATAATTATGTCTCTTTGATTCACAACTGCCTCACCATCAATCCGTGCGTCGTCGTCGTTTGGGTCTAGGTCAACATAACCCAAGTCATCATCCTCGTTGTTTTGGACCACGTCATCATGTTCCTCTTGATAGAACACTCCCTCGTATGTCATGGGGTTTATGTTGTAGTAATCATCATCGTTCGGGTCCGGTAGCTTACCATGCGGCGACACCTTGAACACAACTTCCCAACCCTTTAGGTACTCTTTCTGGCATGGGTAAGGCAGATAATATACTTGTGTGGCCTGGGTAGCGGCGATAAAGAGATCAGCTCCGGCATAGACGGTTGATGGTTTAACTTCAACTAAACCAACAGAAGGCGTATGTCTCAGACCCTTATTGGGGTCGAACCATCGGCATTTGAACATAGTGAGACTTAGGTGTTCGTGGCCACGTTTGAATGTAAGCTCGTATATTTTTCCTACCCTTCCGTAGTAATCTACTTCATTATCTCCTTCAGTGAAGACTCCGGTATTTATGGTTTTGGGATCAGGCCGACTGTTCTGGTGCTCCTCTGTATGGAAGCGATACCCATTCACATCATACTTTTCGCATGTCATGACGACAGGATCAAAACCCATGGAAACCCATCTCAATTCTTCATCCATTGATTCGGTCGGATCATTTCCCTACAAGTTTAATTGAAATTATAGGGTGCATGAGTTTAATTGAAATTATAGGGTGCATGAGTTTAATTGAAAGTGTGAAAAATTACTTTCTCGATGAACCACGCAACGAAATTTTTCCTTCCATCAGCACCCTTTCGGAGAAGAGCAAGTGCCTCCGCTTCAGAAGGAGGCAGCATTCCCGTCCATTCTTCTTCAACGAATCGACTACAATAAGAAAAGCGGTATAAGAACTAGGCAAAGTGAACATAACGAATTGACTAAAAGAATGGTGCAAAGGTATTACCTCATCCACTCATCCTCAACTTCCTTGATGTTGTGCAAGATATAGAACATGACATCCTCCCACTCATCTCGTGGCATGAGATAAGATTTCGAGCATCCAGCCCTACTACCTTTCCCGATGAATAGAGGCAACTTGGGTTTATACTTGGGTTCTTCTGTATTGTATCGAGACACCTTATTGTGCAACGTGGGAACATGGTCCGGATAGTAGGCTGTCCTGAGGTCTGCCACCTCCTCTAGGATAACTGCCTCAGCTATGGAAGCTTCAATCTTAGCTTTGTTTCCACATTTCTGTCTCAGATGCTTGTTCTGTCTCTCAGGGCCGTACTGCCAACGATTCTGCACAGGGTCCCCCAACAATACCTCGTTCGGGAGGTGCAAAAGGAGATGTGTCATCGGAGTAAAGAAGCCTGGCGGGAAGATCTTCTCTAGCTTGCATATCAACTCCGGCGCCTTCTTATGCATTTCTTTTATCTTCTCGGGACATACTTCTTTAGCACAAAGCGTGCGGAAGAAATGGCTTAACTCCGCAAGCACACGCCAGACACGCTCGGGAACATAGCCCCGAACCATCACCGGCATAATCCGCTCAATCCATACATGATAGTCATGACTCTTGAGCCCGGTCACTCTGCCCGTTGAAAGATTGACCCCCTTACTTATATTCGACGCATAACCATCAGTGAACTTCACAGCGTGTTTCAGCCACTTGAATGTCTCCATCTTATGATCCTTTTTAAGTACGAAGTCAGCATCTGGCTTGAACCAAGATTTTTGACTGCCTGTGGGAGGCTGCATGTGTAGACGTGGTCTATCACAAATATTCTGTTGATCAACTCTAGCATTAACATTATCCTTTGTCTTATCAGGAATGTTGAGGATCGTGTGAAAAAGGGACTCTGCGACATTCTTTTCGGTGTGCATCACGTCTATGTTGTATGGAAGTTTGAGGTCCTTAAAATAGGGAAGCTGCGTGAAGGGGGTAATGTGAGTCCAGTTGTGCGTCTCACCATATCCTTCAAAAATTTCCCTTTACTTTTTCCTTTGCCCTCGCCCTCGTCTTTGCCTGTGGCTTTCCCTTTCCCTTTGCCTTTGCCTTTGCCTTTGCCTTTCCCCTCACCGGCAGGCTTAAGAGCTTTCAGCTGAGCAAGCACATCCGCACCAGAAAACGTTGGAATCTCGTTTACTTCATGGACAACTTTGCCTTTTGTGAAGTTCTTCTTGTCTTCCCTATCAGGATGGTCTGGAGGGAGGAACTGTCGATGCAGGTCAAATGCAACATACTTGCCACCCTTCTTCAGCCAAATGAAAATCAAGGCCTACATGCACACTGGGCAAGGCATCTTTCCACTTGTACACCATCCGCAGAACAAGGCATAACCGGGAAAGTCATGCATGCAATATTGTAGCCAAACTTTCATCAAGAAATTTTTCTGCAGATGTCGGTCGTATGTCAACCTCGGGAAGTACCAAGAATGGTGCAAATCATCCACCAACGGCTGCATAAACACACTCAAATTCTTCCCCGGATATTCAGGCCCCGGAATTATAAGCGACAGGAACATGGTCTTGCGTTGCATTATGGCGCCGGGAGGGAGATTCAGCGGAATAACAAATACGGGCCAACAGCTGTATGGATTAGACGACATACCATATGGATTGAACCCATCACCTGTTATAGCAATTCTGACATTCCCAGCCTCGGCTGCTTCCTCCGGGTACTCTATATCGAATGACTTCCATGCTTCACCTCCTGATGGATGTACAATTTTTTTTGGATTGTACCTTTTCCCTTCCTTGTGCCACTTCATCATTTTGGCAGACTCCTCAGTGATGAAAAGGCGCTGCAGTCTTTTTATAAAATCAAGATACTGAAGAACCTTCACAGGGATTTTTAGCTGCTGCTTCTGACCATGCTTATCGACCACCTCAATATACCGAGAGGAACCACACTTCCTACAGTACTTGTCATCCGCATACTCATGCCTAAACAAAAGGCAATTCTTTGGACAAACATGTATTTTCTCATAGTCCATCGAGAGCGCCTTCATGATTTTCTTCGTACCGTACATGGTTTTCGGCAGTTCATGGCCCTCAGGCAGGCTGTTAGCCCATACTCCCAGAAATGCTTCGAAGCAACCTCGGCTACAGCCGTACTCAGCCTTGACTGCCATCAGTTGCGAGATGGCATCCAGCACAGACAGCTTGGCACCCTCATAGAGAGGTTTCTTTGACGAGGCCAAGATTTCCAGGAAGGCCTTTGCGGTTTCCTCCGGCTCCTTCGGTTCATTCGCTGAATGTGACGGAGGTGTCGGCTGTGCAGCAAAGACATCATCTAGCATGTCTCTAACCCCATCGTCCTCATAACCAGCGACGCATTATCGTATCACATCCTCTCTACCACGGTCCCGCTGGGCAAAGTTTATCGGCATATTAAAGTTGGGCATAAATCCATGCGTGCGAAGGTGCTTAGTCATCTCACTCTTATCTCTGCGGATACGCCTCTTACATCTAGCACACGGGCATTCTGGCACCATCCTCATTGGACTACGGAATATCTCTTTCAAAAACACATCAGTTTTCTCGACCCACTCTGTTGTTACTTGATTCCGACGGAAAAACCCACTATACATCCACTGATTATCTGCCATCTCTGCTTTATTGGAAGCCACACAACAAAATTAAGGATTCATTTAAATTACTCACATCAATATTTTATTTTTTACAAGGTTCACGAGAAACGACATTTAATCCACCTACATCTCTAATAGGTAAAGATGGGTCCTAATCCCACCCGAGAATGTGTAGATTGAGTACGTTGTCCATGCTCTACCCCATTCCGAGACAAAATTTCGGCAGCACCTCCCCGCTGTTCTCCAAATACACGTCTCGGCAAAATGCCGAGAGAATGTGCATCCGGAGAACAACAGGGAGGCGCCGCCGAAATCCTGTCTCGGAACGGGGTAGAGCATGAACAACGTACCCAATCTACACATCCTCGGGCTGTCCGTGGAAAGCGCTGGACAATCCGAAAGAGCTGCAGTGATAAATATGCAATTGAATGCATATTTATCAATGCAACCCTTTCGGACGGGAGACCTAGGTTACGCGACTTGATGTGAAAATTTAATCTAGTGACATGGAAAAAAAAGTGGACGAGGTCATGGAATTGTTGCTCACCCTCCGATGTAGTCGATCAAAGGAGACGGACGATCGTGGACCAACACCTCCAACGTCGACAATCACTCCACGAAGATGGAACACCACAAATCCTGTTAATTACACCGAGTGAAAAAAATTTAGGTCATCACCTCACATTAAGCATTGATACTTTTAACTATGAAAAAAATCATGTTTCGTCAAGTGTCAAAAAATTTACTCTTCCCTCTCATCTCATCTTCAAATACATATATCTATAATATTGAGTATGTATCTAAAAACATAGTAAAACTACACAAATATCCATTCATCTACCATCTATCTATCTCACATTGTGCACTTAATTTTTTTCACATTTATACTCTCTTTCATTTCATTCATCTATCTAACATCCATCTATCTAATCATCTATTACTATATATATATATGCATTCATCTACAACATTACTACACAAAAAAAAGTTAAAAAAGTTCTTACCTACGGATGAGGGGGCGACCACCGGAGCAGGGGGGCGGCCGGTCAGGGCAGGGGACGACCACCGGAGCGGCAGGGGGCGGTCGCCGGAGGGGCCGGCCGGTCGGACCAGCAGGGGGCCGGCCAGGCTAGGCCGTGGGCCGGCCGGGGCGGCGTCCACGCAGGGAGGGCCGGGGTCGAGGAAGGAGGGGCGGTTGGAGCGAGGGAGGGGCGGGGGCGGCTGGAGCGAGGCCGGCGCCGGCTGGAGCGAGGGAGGAGCGGCGGCAGGCGGCGCGGGTAGACCCGACGCGTCCGTTTCCCCCCTCCAGGTGCCGGCGGTGGCGCCGTCCGTGAGGGGGGCCAAACCCCGGAGACGCGTGCTGCCTCTTCGGACATGCCACCACACCACCCCGCATGTATGAGGGCCCGGTGTGACGCTCCGGTGGCATTGCTACCCCCAGGGCCCCCGTCCCGCCTAGCCCTGTAGCGTTTGACCACGGGATCTAACCCTTTGACTTTGCACGGACGGGATTTGACCAGCGGACCTCCCCACCCGGTTGTGTTAGGTCATCCCATAGAAACACTTTGGAGCAACATCCCGGCCAGACCCACAACAAGATCCCCTCCGTGTAGACCCGACGCATCCGTTTCCTCCCTCCAGGTGCCAGCGGCGGCGCCGTCCGTGAGGGGGGCACACCCCGGACACACGTGCCGGGCGTTTGCAACCACCACAACACTTCCAAACTTGTGTGAGGCCGCCTACGCAAGATTTGGCGGCATGCTAGCCCCCGGAGGCCGCCGGCCACAGCCGTAGACGCGCGAAGGGCAATCCGCGTAGAGGGGATTTTTCGGATACTTCTCCATCACCAAAAATTATGAAAAAAATATTATCGTTCCTATAGCACATGTGCCCACGTCATGCAAAAAACTCATGATTTTATCGCGCTCCGAGTATTTAATAATATTCATGCCGCATCGTTACCGCAGAATGGCTACTACCGTGTCATCGCCGTCCGTTAGGGGGGGGCCACGCCCCGGAGACGCGTGCCGCCTCTTCGGACATGCCACCACACCACCCCGCATGTATGAGGGCCCGGTGCGACGCTCCGGTGGCATTGCTACTCCCCAGGGCCCCCGTCCCGCCTAACCCTGTAGCGTTTGACCACGGGATCTAGCCCTTTGACTTTGCACGGACGGGATTTGACTAGTGGACCCCTCCACCCGATTGTGTTAGGTCAGCCCATAGGAACACTTTGGAGCAACATCCGGGCCAGACCCACAGCAAGATCCCCTCCGTGTAGACCCGACGCGTCCGTTTCCCCCCTCCAGGTGCCGGCGGTGGCGCCGTCCGTGAGGGGGGCCAAACCCCGGAGACGCGTGCCGCCTCTTCAGACATGCCACCACACCACCCCGCATGTATGAGGGCCCGGTGTGACGCTCCGGTGGAATTGCTACCCCCAGGGCCCCCGTCCCGCCTAGCCCTGTAGCGTTTGACCACGGGATCTAACCCTTTGACTTTGCACGGACGGGCTTTGACCAGCGGACCTCCCCACCCGGTTGTGTTAGGTCAGCCCATAGAAACACTTTGGAGCAACATCCGGGCCAGACCCACAACAAGATCCCCTCCGTGTAGACCCGACGTGTCCGTTTCCTCCCTCCAGGTGCCAGCGGCGGCGCCGTCCGTGAGGGGGCACACCCCGGACACGCGTGTCGGGCGTTTGCAACCACCACAACACTTCCAAACTTGTGAGAGGCTGCCTACGCAAGATTTGGCGGCATGCTAGCCCCCGGAGGCCGCCGGCCACAGCCGTAGACGCGCGAAGGGCAATCCGCGTAGAGGGGATTTTTCGGATACTTCTCCATCACCAAAAATTATGAAAAAAATATTATCGTTCCTATAGCACATGTGCCCACGTCATGCAAAAAAACTCAGGCTCCGAGTATTTAATAATATTCACGCGGCATCGTTACCGCAGAATGGCTACTACCGTGTCATCGCCGTCCGTTAGGGGGGGCCACGCCCCGGAGACGCGTGCCGCCTCTTCGGACATGCCACCACACCACCCCGCATGTATGAGGGCCCGGTGCGACGCTCCGGTGGCATTGCTACCCCAGGGCCCCCGTCCCGCCTAACCCTGTAGCGTTTGACCAAGGGATCTAGCCCTTTGACTTTGCACGGACGGGATTTGACCAGTGGACCTCTCCACCCGGTTGTGTTAGTTCAGCCCATAGGAACACTTTGGAGCAACATCCGGGCCAGACCCACAGCAAGATCCCCTCCGTGTAGACCCGACGCGTCCGTTTCCTCCCTCCAGGTGCCAGCGGCGGCGCCGTCCGTGAGGGGGGCACACCCCGGACACGCGTGCCGGGCGTCTGCAACCACCATAACACTTCCAAACTTGTGAGTGGCCGCCTACGCAAGATTTGGCGGCATGCTAGCCCCCGGAGGCCGCCGGCCACAGCCGTAGACGCGCGAAGGGCAATCCGCGTAGAGGGAAATTTTCGGATACTTCTCCATCACCAAAAATTATGAAAAAAATATTATCGTTCCTATAGCACATGTGCCCACGTCGTGCAAAAAAACTCATGATTTTATCGCGCTCCGAGTATTTAATAATATTCACGCCGCATCGTTACCGCAGAATGGCTACTACCATGTCATCGCCGTCCGTTAGGGGGGGCCACGCCCCGGAGATGCGTGCCGCCTCTTCGGACATGCCACCACACCACCCCACATGTATGAGGGCCCGGTGCGACGCTCCGGTGGCATTGCTACCCCAGGGCCCCCGTCCCGCCTAACCCTTTAGCGTTTGACCAAGGGATCTAGCCCTTTGACTTTGCACGGACGGGATTTGACCAGTGGACCTCTCCACCCGGTTGTGTTAGTTCAGCCCATAGGAACACTTTGGAGCAACATCCGGGCCAGACCCACAACAAGATCCCCTCCGTGTAGACCCGACGCGTCCGTTTCCTCCCTCCAAGTGCCGGCGGTGGCGCCGTCCGTGAGGGGGGCCAAACCCCGGAGACGCGTGCCGCCTCTTCGGACATGCCTCCACACCACCCCGCATGTATGAGGGCCCGGTGCGACGCTCCGGTGGCATTGCTACCCCCCCCCCCCTCCCAGGGCCCCTGTCCTGCCTAACCCTAGAGCGGTTGACCACGAGATCTTGCCCTTTGACTTTCCACGGACAGGCTTTGAACAGTGGACCTCTCCACCCGGTTGTGTTAGTTCAGCCCATAGGAACACTTTGGAGCAACATCCGGGCCAGACCCACAGCAAGATCCCCTCCGTGTAGACCCTACGCGTCCGTTTCCCCCCTCCAAGTGCCGGCGGTGGCGCCGTCCGTGAGGGGGGCCAAACCCCGGAGACGCGTGCCGCCTCTTCGGACATGCCACCACACCACCCCGCATGTATGAGGGCCCGGTGCGACGCTCCGGTGGCATTGCTACCCCAGGGCCCCCGTCCCGCCTAACCCTTTAGCGTTTGACCAAGGGATCTAGCCCTTTGACTTTGCACGGACGGGATTTGACCAGTGGACCTCTCCACCCGGTTGTGTTAGTTCAGCCCATAGGAACACTTTGGAGCAACATCCGGGCCAGACCCACAGCAAGATCCCCTCCGTGTAGACCCGACGCGTCCGTTTCCTCCCTCCAGGTGCCAGCGGCGGCGCCGTCCGTGAGGGGGGCACACCCCGGACACGCGTGCCGGGCGTCTGCAACCACCATAACACTTCCAAACTTGTGAGTGGCCGCCTACGCAAGATTTGGCGGCATGCTAGCCCCCGGAGGCCGCCGGCCACAGCCGTAGACGCGCGAAGGGCAATCCGCGTAGAGGGAAATTTTCGGATACTTCTCCATCACCAAAAATTATGAAAAAAATATTATCGTTCCTATAGCACATGTGCCCACGTCGTGCAAAAAAACTCATGATTTTATCGCGCTCCGAGTATTTAATAATATTCACGCCGCATCGTTACCGCAGAATGGCTACTACCATGTCATCGCCGTCCGTTAGGGGGGGCCACGCCCCGGAGATGCGTGCCGCCTCTTCGGACATGCCACCACACCACCCCACATGTATGAGGGCCCGGTGCGACGCTCCGGTGGCATTGCTACCCCAGGGCCCCCGTCCCGCCTAACCCTTTAGCGTTTGACCAAGGGATCTAGCCCTTTGACTTTGCACGGACGGGATTTGACCAGTGGACCTCTCCACCCGGTTGTGTTAGTTCAGCCCATAGGAACACTTTGGAGCAACATCCGGGCCAGACCCACAACAAGATCCCCTCCGTGTAGACCCGACGCGTCCGTTTCCTCCCTCCAAGTGCCGGCGGTGGCGCCGTCCGTGAGGGGGGCCAAACCCCGGAGACGCGTGCCGCCTCTTCGGACATGCCTCCACACCACCCCGCATGTATGAGGGCCCGGTGCGACGCTCCGGTGGCATTGCTACCCCCCCCCCTCCCAGGGCCCCTGTCCTGCCTAACCCTAGAGCGGTTGACCACGAGATCTTGCCCTTTGACTTTCCACGGACAGGCTTTGAACAGTGGACCTCTCCACCCGGTTGTGTTAGTTCAGCCCATAGGAACACTTTGGAGCAACATCCGGGCCAGACCCACAGCAAGATCCCCTCCGTGTAGACCCTACGCGTCCGTTTCCCCCCTCCAAGTGCCGGCGGTGGCGCCGTCCGTGAGGGGGGCCAAACCCCGGAGACGCGTGCCGCCTCTTCGGACATGCCACCACACCACCCCGCATGTATGAGGGCCCGGTGCGACGCTCCGGTGGCATTGCTACCCCAGGGCCCCCGTCCCGCCTAACCCTTTAGCGTTTGACCAAGGGATCTAGCCCTTTGACTTTGCACGGACGGGATTTGACCAGTGGACCTCTCCACCCGGTTGTGTTAGTTCAGCCCATAGGAACACTTTGGAGCAACATCCGGGCCAGACCCACAACAAGATCCCCTCCGTGTAGACCCGACGCGTCCGTTTCCTCCCTCCAAGTGCCGGCGGTGGCGCCGTCCGTGAGGGGGGCCAAACCCCGGAGACGCGTGCCGCCTCTTCGGACATGCCTCCACACCACCCCGCATGTATGAGGGCCCGGTGCGACGCTCCGGTGGCATTGCTACCCCCCCCCCCTCCCAGGGCCCCTGTCCTGCCTAACCCTAGAGCGGTTGACCACGAGATCTTGCCCTTTGACTTTCCACGGACAGGCTTTGAACAGTGGACCTCTCCACCCGGTTGTGTTAGGTCAGCTCAGAGGGACACCTGGGAGCAACATCCGGGCCAAACCGACAGCTACATCCCCTCCGTGTAGACCCGATGCGTCCGTTCCCCCCCCCCCCCCCAGGTGCCGGCGGCGGCACCGTCTGTTAGGGGGGCCACGCCCCTGAGATGCGTGTCGCCTCTTTGAACATGCCACAACACCACCTCGCATGTATGAGGGTCTGGTACGATGCTCCGGTGGCATTGCTACCCCCCCCCCCCCCCGGGCCCCCGTCCCGCCTAACCGTGGAGCGGTTGACCACGAGATCTAGCCTTTTGACTTCCCACAGACGGGCTTTGACCAGTGGACCTCTGCACCCAGTTGTGTCAGGTCGCCCGTAGGGACACCCGGGAGCAACATCCGGGCCAAACCCACAGCTACATCCATCGTGTAGACCCGACGCGTCCGTTTCCCCCCTCCAGGTGCCGGCGCCGTCCATGAGGGGGGCACACCGCGGACGTGAGGGGGGTCACACTCTGGAGACGGGTGTCGGGCGTTTGCAACCGCCACAAAACTTTTGTCGGCATAGCTGTTTTTGATTTTAATAAAATATAATGATCTATATTCAAAAGAACATGATCGCACATTATTAACGTGCTCGAAAAAATACAAACCATATATATATATTCATAATATATGAAAAAAATACAAACTACATATATATTCATATGTATGTTTATATTTAACATGCTACATGTTAGTTTATATAATAATACATTAAAAAGCTTAAAAAATACATATGAAAAAAAAGTCTACCTATGCCGATGCCGTCGGCATAGAGACGGCTAGGTTTTAGGCGGCGGGCGGCGGGCCGCGGATCGCTGACGTGGCGGTATGCCGACGGCAGCCGTCGGCTTAGCTCGTGGACGGTGCGCCGCGGATCGGTGACGTGGCATGACGATATATGCCGACGGCCGCCCGTCCAGGCCGTCGGCATAGATTTGACGACGTTAGCCGCTGGTCACGGGCTGGGTCGCCGGGCCCACGGGTATGCCGACGGCCTGGGTATGCCGACGGTTGCTGTCGCCATGTTCGCAGATGGGCCGACGGCATATGTATGCCGACGGGTACCGTCGGCTTAGCTCGTGGTAGCCCGACGGCCAAGATACGCCGACGGCCAAGACGTGGCTGTCGGCATAGCGCAAAGTAGGCCGACGGCAGCCGTCGGCATGGATTTGGCCGTCGGGGTAGGGCCAGTTTCCGGTAGTGACAGGGGGACGGCGCCAGAAGATTGGAAAATGTTCCAGGCGTAGGGGCATATTCAACTTAGCAGCGCGTACAAACGAAGAAGGGGTGGTCTAGCATTTTCATTACGTGGTATAGACTTAGACGCTCATACATACACACGTACGCTCAACCCTATGAATACACACACACATCCTATCCTGATGAGCATCCCTTCATAGTCGAACGAATGTCTCCTCCCACTGAACATACATTGCTGGAATGCCTGAAATAAATCGGGGAAAATATGAGCACCGGTGCAAGTCTAGGACTTGAGCCCTGATTGGCGGGGAATACCACTATACTCCTAAATATCCAACCACATATTGGCTTGCTATAAGTCTAGCATTTTTTCTCTAGGTGTATCCGTCCTAATCCTGCACCCGTAACACAATAGTTTTAAAAATCCGACCAGACCGGCGGTTGGACCAGAAATAATCGCCGGTGAAAACCAAACGAAACAGTCGAAAAGGAGAAGAAACGGTCTCCATCAAGCCAAGATCCAAGAAAAAGCTATATCAGCAAAACTGCGTTGTGAGTCTCTGAACAGGCGTCGCGAACTGCGCCACACCTGTCGTTGTGGGTCGTCGGCTGGAGCAAATGTCTACTCCACTTGGATCATGATTATGAAGTCTTCATGCGGCAACGCTGCTGGGGGGCTCCAGAACCAGCAACCATCTTCCACCTTTGAAGAAACTCTAGGTCCACCATACCATGGGCGAGACTACCGCCGCAACGCCGGCCACATCCAACACCAATACTTTTGGCTTCGTGACAGCGCCGGAGGAACCGCTGATGTGACATGGACGAAGCCAAAGAAATAGGACCCTTAGCAAGACCTCCTCTGCCGTCTTGAAGGCCTTGCCCTGGAAGCACATCCGTGACTCCTCGACACCGACACACCGTCATGGAACGCCGTCAAGGCGGTGGTCCGGAAACTTTTATTCCTGACGAAGACGCCAGCACCGACAAAGCGACGTCGTCTGAACAAACTAAACCTAGACAAACACGAGCCAAGGAACCGGGCTCCCAAACCCAGCCACCGCCGCTGGAGCGACGAGCGGGGGGGAGGGGAGCCGGCCGCTGTGCGGCCAGGAAGCGGAACTGCTCTCCTTGCGTATCGCCTATTCGCCTGGAGAGAGAAAGAGGAAGCGGCTTTACGATTGCTATATTTACATGCTCTCAGGAAAAGAAAACTCCGTCTTGTCCCCGATCGGAATCGTCAAACCCTAATCGTCTTCCCGTCTTCCTTCCCCACCTCGAATTATGGCGGCCGCTGTGATGGCGGCCAAGGTTCTTCCTCGGGAGTGCCTCCCCGGCGCAGTCCCACGGCCGGCGGCTTTGAGCCGATCACAGTCTACGTACGTGTCGATGGGAACGGGAACTACCTCCTCAGGCATCTCTACCTGAAGGGTGGGCGGGCGTGCCGAGACCTCAAGGATCTTAAAGGCGCAGTCCGTGCATTCTACACCGGCAAGTACATCTCCGCGCATCGCCGAAACAAGCCTCTGGCTCCGCCGCCGTCTCCGACGTACGTGTGTCTATATCCACCGCCATCTCTCCCTCTTGCTTCATCTTCTATCCCAGTTTATTTGTATATCACTGATCGACCAATGGAAATTTTGATTACTTTCCCATCCCAGCGACAACATATTCCAGTTCGAGTTCGTGGTGGATAGGCCTACACCACCTGCGGAACCTGCTGCAGATGTGTCTTCCCTCAAGGAGTCTGTCACGACCCGATCGTTGGATGGATCGAGGACGCACAAATTAGCTCAGTATTTGGATCGATTTGGGATAATTTGGGAGAATTAGGGGGTGAGGAATCACAGAAGGGGATGAGGACCAGAAGGACACAAGATGAGATTCAGAACATTTATTCATTCCTTTGCTGCCTCCTCCTGTGCTCCCCCTGCTGTATATGTAGCCTTGCCTCCATGTGACTTCCATGTGGGACCAACCTCCAAGAGATGACCCACCACCCAGCTGTGCTTACCAGTGCATAGGTCGGGCATGACACTCTCGCCCTCTTGAAATCCTGCTTGCCCCCAAGCCGGGCAATGGTAAAAGCCGCCAGGGTCCCATGTGCAGCGCACATAACCTGGGGTCAATCGATGTTGTATTCCGGTAATAAGAAGCATTGTTGGACAATGGTCCTTTTGTGGTGCCGTTGACAAAGAGTTCAACATAAAAGAATTCCTCATGGTGCATACCATGATTTGCTTCCTAAAGAACATGTCAGTCGGATCCCAGAAGTTGTCAGCATAAAAGCCACTGGACATCTGACATGTCGAGCATAGGCAATATATTGTGGTTGAGCTCCGTAAACTCCTATTGGCTTCACCTATTGCAAGACTGAGATTTACTACCTGACAGTTGTTAGTTATTACTGCTGAAACACCAGGATCCCACAGCCTTTGCCCACGCCTAGCACTAATAGCTTGTGCCAAAATTTCCTTCACTGAACGAAGAATGAGCTGCCCGTTGAACAGTTTGTGACAAGGAAAAGTTCTGAAAACTCATCAAACAGTTGCAGCAAGATCCACTTAGCTGTAGCAGAACTCCATGTCATAACAACAAAAGGATGTTGATATGTACGGATGCCTCCCCAGGTGACTTGTTGTCCACTATGCAATCCTTGTCCCCAATCATGATGTATCAAGTAGCCTCCCTGCATATGAGTATGAAGAACACCACGGTTCAACTGCACTATCTTGTTCAGATTACTATTAACATTCAGCTGCCCAACACTTCTACTACTGTCGTCCAACCAAACGCTGAAATGACATTTTGTGCACAAAAAACCGAGCCTGCTCACACAAACACTTGCAGGGTCTATAAGCAATAAATGCTCAGGATTATAGCAAACAAGCTCATCCTTGTCTAACTTGTTCTTCCAAAATGTTACTTCCAGTAACCATAAGATGGTGACAGAGAAATATCCGGAAGCATTGACTGGAAAACAATGTGTTGATTCCACCATGATATTTACAGAGGAGATAAAGCATTGTACCTTCAACATGAATCCCTGTATAGCTGCAGAAAATTGAGTAATGAGCCAACTAAACTTCCGTTGCACTGAGGTGGTGCCCAAGGTTTTAGCTCAACGAAGGATAGTGAGAATAACACCAGGTAGATGAAACTGGATCTCTCCATGGTCAGCCATACAACGTAATCACTTGAACTCTTAGAGCCGCACCAATTATATGCGAGCCATTTCACTTTCCACTCGTAATCAAACCCTTTGTATTTTGTTGCCCAGAGAAACTTGTTATCTGCACATAGTCTCGGTGTTCTGTTCTCGTTGACCTTTGTCACTTCATAGAGCTTCAGGAACTCCAGTTGCCAGTTTGTGGCATGTGAGCAACACCCAAGTGCTACCCTTTGAAAGTCCAGGACAACCACCCTCAATTGCTTCTTAATGTAATTGTTCCCAAGGTTGCTTGCCCCAGCCTTCCTCCAAACGAACACATGGACCCAATTCGACATCCCAAATCCATACTATTGCAGTTTGTTCACCACACTTCCACTACCTTGACTCTGCCGCGGATCCGGCCATGGCTTCAGCTCAATCACTGGCATAATAGAATCATTCCTTGACAGCAACAACACAGTGCATGTTTCTGGTGGTAGCCATGACGGCTGGCCTACTCCCCTGGCATAGAGCTCCACGTGTGGAGATGGCGACCATGGTTGGGATGTGACCACCTTCATTGACAATGAACACGGTAACATTGCACACCAACTATGCTTGCACCACCTGACTTGGAAGACCTTGGTGAAGGTGGTGACCTCATCTCCATCCCCACCGATCTGTTCTTGCACAAGGGACGACCATGGTGGTTTTGGTGGGGCGCTGACTTGGTGATCCCCGAACAGCAGCAGTGAAAGCATGGAGCCGAACCTTAGGTGTGCGTAAGCCTCTGCCCGGAGCCGGAATGGCGAGACCATGGTGGGCGCCTTTGTCACATATTGGCTGACGGTGTCGAGGCTGACACTGTGGTTGACATCTGTAGCCCCAGATGCAAACGGGGTTGTAGTGGGTGCCGCAGAATTGCAAATGAGCGTCGGTTCAGCTGCTGGACGCAGCGAAGACCTCGGTGTAGTGGTGGTTGGGGACGCTGAGAGTGGCATGTCGACAACCTGGCCCAAGCCATCTGTCAAATGGGTGGTAGGCGTTGATGCAGCCGGGTACTTGCCGTCGATGACGTCGATGTTGTGGTTTGTGTCGAGCACTATGATCGGTGTCGGTGCAGCAAAACTGTTGGCATCGACGCCGCAGTCTGCACTGCACATCACTGGGGTAGTTAACTCAGAGGAGACAATGTTGAGGGCCTCAGTAGACATGCGACCGTGTACTCCATGGTCGTAGCCATCACCACGCTCGTTGGCGCCCATCGCCTCATCCTTCAAGATCTCTTCCTCCATTATTCGAGCAAGGCAGGACGCTCTGGTGATGCTAGACGGAGATTGTGTCTTCACGGCTGCTTGAATATTCTTGTGCAAGCCCTTGATGTAATGGTGGATGAAGCACTTGGTGCTCAGGCTGGGGTTGAGATGTAGCACATGGTGTAGACACTCCCAAAACATCGCCGTATACTCAGCCACTGTGCCCATCTGTGTCAGCTCTAGCAGTGAGCGCATGCGCGGGTCGAACTCACTCTCAGGCATTTCGTCGAACATGTGGTAGACAGGAACTGGAGTGGTGACTGCAGGACTAGTCGGAAGGAGCGGGGGCAAGTCCATCACCAGCCGCGCATATGAGGTGGAGCCTTGGTGAGGGTGGAGCGGTGACACTGCTGCTGGTGAACACGGCAGGTCCGGCGTGGGCGAGCCTGCCTGGGACGTCACGGAGGCCGTCGTGTTGTCGCACGCCCTGCGGACGCCGTCGGGCGCTTTGCGGGTAGGATGGATATGCTTTTGTAGATCATGGTAGATTTGCTCGTTGAAGGCGCGCTGCGCTCCCAGGCGCTTGTCGTTGGTGGCTTTAGTCTCATCCAACTTGCTAAGGAGGGACTCGAGCAACACCTTCAGTTCGCCGGTGTTCGCGGCCATGCCGGAGAGAACGTGGCTGTCTGGGCAGATGGTTGGGTCGGCACTGTCGTGGCTGTTGCCGAGGATCGAACCCCACGACGGATTTCGAGCGGCCTCTCGAAAGAAGCGGCACCGGACGCGATGGATGTTACCGATCGAGCGGACGAACAAATCACGGGGCAGCGAAAATTTTGGATGGATCAACCTTGCTCTAATTACCAAATTGTCACGACCCGATCGTTGGATGGATCGAGGACGCACAAATTAGCTCAGTATTTGGATCGATTTGGGATAATTTGGGAGAATTGGGGGTGAGGAATCACAGAAGGGGATGAGGACCAGAAGGACACGAGATGAGATTCAGAACATTTATTCATTCCTTCGCTGCCTCCTCCTGTGCTCCCCCCTGCTGTATATGTAGCCTTGCCTCCATGTGGGACCAACCTCCAAGAGATGGTCCACCACCCAGCTGTGCTTACCAGTGCATAGGTCGGGCATGACGGAGTCGCTCAAGGCTAGTACAGCATTGGAGGAGAAATCGATTTCCTCTTGTCCCGACACTGTTATGGCCTCACCATCATCTCCCGGGTCACGCATTTGGCAACGAGAAGCGACATGGCTGGGGGTTCGGATATTACATCAGGGTTGATCTTGGGGGATCTTTTCACACGTATCCTTATGCGGGCGGGCCGTTTCAGAGCTTAGAGGAAGTTGACAAGGCTATGGATCACTATTTTGATCAACATCGGGATCCAAAACTGTAAATTTCCTCAACTCATTTCTAGATGAATGTTCTTAAGTACTACTACTACCCCTGGTTTTGTGTGCATATCTGCTATTGATTATATCCAAACAGAGTTACTCTATTATATTAAATTAACCACAGGCTTCAGCCCACGAAAGACGAGCACATGGATAGGGAAATTAATATCAAATGACTTTAAGCTAGATTCCACAGAACCTGAAAATTTCGTTGTGGAAAACACTAGTCTACAATGATTTGTATATTCCTGTTTTTTGTGCCACTGAAAGGTTATACGGTATATCTTTGTAAATTTATCTGTGAGATAATTGTTAAAATATATAGTGTATAAATCATAAAAATAGCTGAAACTAACAAATTGCCACACGCACCTCTGTTTCCGTCAATTAATGGTGATAGCGCTCTATTAACAGTCAAAAGAGTGTGCAATCTGAAGTCAAAGAAGCGATAGCTTTTTCTAAGAGTTGTGGTCCGAGAACTTATAGGCATGTGAACAATCCTGCTTTGTTCTGTTCTTGTTCTTTGTTCTGTTCTGTTCTTGTTCTTGGGTTGCCAGTGTGCAACCTTCTGTGCAAACTAGTGCATCATAGTCCGGTATAACTTCCTATTGTCCACTTTTGAGAAGGTACAAGCTATTGACCATATACAATGCTCCGATCTAAATTAGGTTAATGAATCAAGGTGGGGTTCCTTCACTAGAGATTTCAACAGAAAAAGCTCTTTATTGGCCTGATGGCAGAAGGAAGAAGCGTTCAAGATCGTATATGATCCAGCAAGTTCATAATCGAATGCGCCGATTACTTCAAGCTTTGGTGGACAAGCACAATGAGGATCATAGTCTTTTGGGGGTGCTCTCTCTCTCTCTCCCATTGTTTTATCCATGCAACAATGGGAGAGAGAGAGAGAGAGCATTGCAAAACAATTTGTGAGACGCGTACAAACTACTATCATCTCAAGTTCACTATGACTAAAGAAGCTGGTGATTCTAACTGTGGCAACGAAAACCTTTTCTTTGCCGAAGTCAAATGTGTGCGACAAGGAAAAGAAGAGGAAATGTTGGTCAGCTGTTTCCGCATGGTTGAATCTACCGATAATGGTACAATCTACCCTTTTCTTAGATTTTGAGTATTGTTTTGTGGGTGTGGCACCAACTTGAGCCTATCTGTTACATATAACCATAATTGTGTGTTTCTGGCTATAGTACTTCAGTACTCAAAATAGTCAGCAATTATGATGTAATATTGGTGCCTGGTTGGTACCTTGCAGTTAACCCTTTTCTTGTGTTTGTTAATAAAGGACACTGCTATGGTTGTATTGTACCAAGGATGGGGATGTCAATATGAAGCACCCCAACAATGCCGGTGAATATCTTGCTGGTCACTTGAAGGTGGGTTCACCGTTTGGACATTGTTATGTAGGCTGCAGCAGCGACTCAGACGACGAAGATGTATGAATGATACGATGATTAATTTTTTGGCCAGGCTTTTAACATTCTTGTTGCTTTGCCTTTAACTATATATGTGTTTCACCCTCTTCTGCAGATGGAAGCTAAGAAAGAAAAGATAAGATATAGTTTGACGGTAATGGCATTTCTTGGCTCTATGACGTTAATTAGTACAACTAACACAATGCTGCTGGTCACTTGGTTGGTTGTAAATGGTTTCTTGTGTATTTATTTCATTAGGGCGTTGCTGATCCAAAGTGTATGAAGATGTTCACGCTGCATCAAGTGCTTTCAACGACGACAATGACTAAAGAGACCAGAGGGGCAGACAAGCCAACTAGTGGCCGGGCCCAACAAGTTCAAGTCCCAACTCCCAAGCAGCTTTGCTAGCTCTTTACTTTTGTTTGACTATCTTGTAAGCTTGGTTGTAGTGATGCTGCGCCTGCTTAATGTAAATAAACTGAGCTTTCGGGGGCATCAGGACTCAGGATCGATCCTAGATTTTACACTTTGTGCGTGTACGAATCAGGATGACATGTTTTCATCTTTGACCTGTGACATCCTCCGCTTAAACTTACACCAGTAAGTTAACCATGTTTGATTAGCCCTGTTTCGGTTAATGCAGTTAACCTGAAAGTTAAGTTCGATTAACTGGTCGGTCAAAACAGTTTTTGTAATCTTCTGAAATATAAGATGGAACGGTCTGTCTTCAGAGTGATTGACCAAGAACTTATAGGCATGCGCAGTTTTGTTCTGTTTCTGTCGATTATGCTAGCATGCGCTGGTTTGCCATTTGGGTGTCTTTCAGACTTTCAGAGTAGAGCTACTGGGATTGCGACCATGTAGAATATGACAGTTTAGATTTACCGTCGAGCGTCTTTTGATTTATTTATTTTTGCTGCTCTGCCTTTGTCGATTAAATGTGTTAGATCTGCCCTCTATTACAGGTGGAAGCTAATAAGAAGAAGGAGCACATGATTATGTTCGCTAATGGCATATCTTTGGCGTTACGACACTATTTCTACTAATTAACACGATGCTAGTTACTTGATTGGTGGTTGGTTGTAGACCATTGCTTGTGCGCCGATTTTTTTTAGGGCATTGCCTCTGGATTCATTTATGCTGAGGTCTTATGCGTGAGAGTGTGGAGCTGGAGTGCTGGACTCAGTCTAAGAAGTTCAAGACCCAAGTAAATTTGCTTTGCTCTTTCCTTTTTGCAAAGACGCCACGAAAATGAAATGGACCTACTTGCAGCAAGCTACTGTTATCGTCTCTGAAGATGCTACAGTAGCTAACTTGGCACCGAGAGTTCAATTGTTGTTTCAATATTTCTTACTCCCTCCGTACAAAAATATAAGACGTTTTTGCAGTTTAAATTGAGCTGCAAAAACATCTTATATCACGGTACAGAGATGTTTTTGTAAGGTGATGTTCATCATCATCTTGCTATTTAATTTTTTTTCCATCTCTGCTTAAAAAAATTTCAGTTTCCAAACAAACAAATAACCATCTATCAATCCTTCTTCCAATTCTGATTAGGTTTGGAATGATTGGTGATTCAGTTCATCCGACTGGTCATTTATTGACGAATTGGTGAGGGCACGACGTTTTGGCTCCTCGGAGCAAATGAACATCAAATAAAATTTTAAATTGTGATTGTTTTTCTTTGCACATGATCATGTTAGTGTCAAAAGTGTGATTGACAATTGTCATGTGAAACTGAACAACTATGCTTCGTCAGTGGAAAAAACAAAGTCTACTGGTCTATAAATGCCAAAAATTTGCTGGCGTTGTACTTTCGCTCTAAACATTTGCAGACGACATTTGGACATAAAAATTTACATGTCTAGAAAAAATCGTATTTTTTGGGCATTTACAATGCTCACGCGTAATTCGCTTTTTTTATTGGTGCATCGTTTCCCATTTTTTAAGCCCCTGTATGTTTCGGCCCGAAGTCTTAGCCCAGCCCAGCTGCAGCCCACGGCGGAAACGAAGGCACGACACGCGCACGACCCCCTTGGGCCCTACCCACGCGTCCCACTCACGACCTAGTTGCTCTCCGCCGGCTGCCGGCCGCCGCCGTCACGCTAGCTGCCTCCTCTGTGCGTCCGCCTACGCGCCATTCCCCTATCGCCCAGCAGTGCTCCTAGCCAGCCTCCCCGTCTGGCCCCCGCCCAGCCGCCGATCTCGCTCCGCTGCTCGCTGACTCGCGCAGGAGCTGCTGCCTGCTACTCCACTCGGTAACTGTGTCGGCTGATGAAATTGCTTCGAGATCAAGCGGGCGATCAGCTTCAGTTGGTAGTGTAGGTGGTGGATTGCTCTGATTCTGCTTCAGGTTCTGATCCAGGGCAACTTTGGGACAGGCGCAGCCCGCAGCCGGACCCCCGAGGGTAATTCCTAATTTCTACAGTACTAGGTTCTAATCTAAACTGATGCATCATCATATATTCTAACAAAAAATAAACCCAGATGCATACTGCATTGAACGATTCGACCAAAATTGAGTTGAAATTATGTGTATGCGGGGTGGATTTACTCAGATCTACGCGTCCCGTTACTTGCATTCATGCTGTAGAATAGAAGATGAAGAGATCTGCTCTCCTTTGTATCTCCACACTATTGTTTTATATATACATACATTTTCTCATCTTGCATCTATTTTGTTGGATTGTTAACTGTTGAGTTCAAATTATATACTTATTGTGCAATCGCTTCCGTCCTGACTCCGCCACTCTATACGGCACGCCTTCAGCAGGTCGCCCCTTCTGGTTGAGCTGTGTAGCTGTGAGAGCTGCCGTGGAATCATCCCCCACGACCTCCTCGCTATGGCGACCATGCGGTGAGTTCTACTCTCCTGCACTTGGTTCATTTGTTGGTACTGCCACACATCACAGAAATGTATTTGCTCGCCACAATGTACTCAAAATTACCCCTTTATACTCAGGCCTCAAACAATCCTACTACCGCGGCGCATCGACCCCATGTTCATCATCGACGGCAATGGAGGTTCACTAGTCAACGGCAACGACATTGGCGATGGTAAACATTTCTATTGTGCCAAGTGCATGTCTGTCGTGCCATGTGCATGTATTCGGCCCTGCTTCAGCATGTGCGACCATGACTTCTGCTCGAGCTGTGTTGCCATGAAGCTACCCCACAACGTCGCCCGCCTCAAATGCACTGGGGAGAGCTCGACGGCGTCGGAGAAATATCGCGGCGTGACGATCTTGCGGTGATTTTATTTGCTTGTGCTTATTTCATTCGTTCCTACTATCACACGGTTTAACAAACTCAACTCACCCCTTTATACTCAGGCCTGAAACGGTCCAAGTACCGTCGCGCATCGACCCCATGTTCATCACCGATGGCAATGAAGGTTCACCCGTAAACGACATCAGTGACAGTAAGCGCTTCTACTGTGCCAAGTGCATGCATGTGGTGCCATGTGCATGTATCAGGTACAACTTCACCATGTGCGACCACGACTTCTGCTCAAGGTGTGTCGCCATGAAGCTGCGCCAGAACGTCGCCCGCATCAAATGTACGGGAGAGAGCTCAACAGCGTCGGAGGAATATCGCAGCGTGACAATGTTGCAGTGAGTTTTACTGCCTTGCGCTTATTTCATGCGTTCCTACTACCACATGGTGTAACGAACCCAAAATTACCCCTTTATACTCAGGCCTGAAACGGTCCAATTACCGTCGCGCATTGCCCCTTTGTCCATCACCGATGGCAATGAAGATTCACCTGTGGACAACATCACCGATGGTAAGCTCTTCTTCTGTGCCAAGTGCAGGCATGTGGTGCCATGTGCATGTATAAGGTCCAACTTCACCACTTGCGACCATGACTTCTGCTCGAGGTGTGTTGGCTTGAAGCTGTGCCAGAACGTCCCTCGTGTCAAATGTACCGTGGACAACTCAACGGTGGCGGAGAGATACCACAGCATGGCGATGGTGCGGTGAGTTTTACATGCTTGCGCGTGGTTTATTCGTTCCTACTACCACATGGTGTAACGAACCCAAAATTACCCCTTTATACTCAGGACTGAAACGGTCCAAGTACCATCGCGCATCGACCCCATGTTCATCACCGATGGCAATGAAGGTTCACCCGTAAACGACATCGGTGACAGTAAGCGCTTCTACTGTGCCAAGTGCATGCATGTGGTGCCATGTGCATGTATGAGGTACAACTTCACCATGTGCGACCACGACTTCTGCTCAAGGTGTGTCGCCATGAAGCTGCGCCAGAACGTCGCCCGCGTCAAATGTACGGGAGAGAGCTCAACAGCGTCGGAGGAATATCGCAGCGTGACAATGTTGCAGTGAGTTTTACTGCCTTGCGCTTATTTCATGCGTTCCTACTACCACATGGTGTAACGAACCCAAAATTACCCCTTTATACTCAGGCCTGGAACGGTCCAATTACCATCGCGCATCGACCCCATGTTCATCACCGATGGCAATGAAGGTTCACCCGTAAACGACATCAGTGACAGTAAGCGCTTCTACTGTGCCAAGTGCATGCATGTGGTGCCATGTGCATGTATGAGGTACAACTTCACCATGTGCGACCACGACTTCTGCTCGAGGTGTGTCGCCATGAAGCTGCGCCAGAACGTCGCCCGCGTCAAATGTACGGGAGAGAGCTCAACAGCGTCGGAGGAATATCGCAGCGTGACAATGTTGCAGTGAGTTTTACTGCCTTGCGCTTATTTCATGCGTTCCTACTACCACATGGTGTAACGAACCCAAAATTACCCCTTTATACTCAGGCCTGAAACGGTCCTAGTATCGTCGCGCATTGCCCCTTTGTCCATCACCGATGGCAATGAAGGTTCACCCGTAAACGACATCAGTGACAGTAAGCGCTTCTACTGTGCCAAGTGCATGCATGTGGTGCCATGTGCATGTATGAGGTACAACTTCACCATGTGCGACCACGACTTCTGCTCGAGGTGTGTCGCCATGAAGCTGCGCCAGAACGTCGCCCGCGTCAAATGTACGGGAGAGAGCTCAACAGCGTCGGAGGAATATCGCAGCGTGACAATGTTGCAGTGAGTTTTACTGCCTTGCGCTTATTTCATGCGTTCCTACTACCACATGGTGTAACGAACCCAAAATTACCCCTTTATACTCAGGCCTGGAACGGTCCAATTACCATCGCGCATCGACCCCATGTTCATCACCGATGGCAATGAAGGTTCACCCGTAAACGACATCAGTGACAGTAAGCGCTTCTACTGTGCCAAGTGCATGCATGTGGTGCCATGTGCATGTATGAGGTACAACTTCACCATGTGCGACCACGACTTCTGCTCGAGGTGTGTCGCCATGAAGCTGCGCCAGAACGTCGCCCGCGTCAAATGTACGGGAGAGAGCTCAACAGCGTCGGAGGAATATCGCAGCGTGACAATGTTGCAGTGAGTTTTACTGCCTTGCGCTTATTTCATGCGTTCCTACTACCACATGGTGTAACGAACCCAAAATTACCCCTTTATACTCAGGCCTGAAACGGTCCTAGTATCGTCGCGCATTGCCCCTTTGTCCATCACCGATGGCAATGAAGATTCACCTGTGGACAACATCACCGATGGTAAGCTCTTCTTTTGTGCCAAGTGCTTGCATGTGGTGCCATGTGCATGTATAAGGTCCAACTTCACCACTTGCGACCATGACTTCTGCTCGAGGTGTGTTGGCTTGAAGCTGTGCCAGAACGTCCCTCGTGTCAAATGTACCGTGGACAACTCAACGGTGGCGGAGAGATACCACAGCATGGCGATGGTGCGGTGAGTTTTACATGCTTGCGCGTGGTTCATTCGTTCCTATTACCACGCAATGCAATGAACACAACATTACCTGCTTATACTCAGGCCTGAAACAGCTGTATCGTCGCGCATTGACCCTAATTTCGTTACCGGTGGCAATGAAGATTCACCACTGGTGGATGGCAACGACACCGGCGATGATAAGCACTTCTACTGTGCTAAGTGCATGCATGTAGTGCCATGTGCATGTATACGGTCCAACTTCAGGACGTGCAACCACGACTTCTGCTCTAGGTGTGTCGCCGTGAAGCTAGGCCAGAACATCGCTCACGTTGGATATTCTGAAGGTGAGGACGGTGATGATGATCTGTTCTATTGCAACATCTGCATGGAGATGGTGGCGAGGACCCTCAAGTTCAGCGTCAACTCGTGTGGCCACGTCTTCTGCTCGAGCTGTATCACCCAGTACGTCGCTGAGAAGCTGGACAACAATGTAGCTCGCGTCGAATGCCCTGACCCAGGCTGCAAGGGCGGTGTCGTTGAGCTGGAGAGGTGCCATGACATCATTCCCCCGGACCTCCTCGACAAATGGGGTTTCCTGCTGTGCGAATCTGCGCTTGGCACCAAGAGGATATACTGCCCATACAGAGAATGCTCGGCGCCTCTGCTTGCTGACAGCGAGGCCGGGGTGACTGCGGTCACGGAGGCGGAGTGCCCGCACTGCCACCGGCTTTTCTGTGTCCGGTGCGCTGTGCCATGGCATGGCGGCATCACTTGCAATGAGTTCCAGAAGCTTGGACTGGACGAGCGTGGCCCGGAGGACATCTTGCTCAGGCGTCTCGTCGGCAGGGAGGGGTGGCAGCGGTGCCCGAAGTGCCAGATGTACGTGGAGAAATCAGAAGGGTGCAATTACATCAAATGCAGGTACAGCAAACTAAACCTGAGTTAGTTTCTTCATGTCAAATTGCTCATTGGTCCCTTTGGAAATTACGATCTGACCATGAAGATCATTCACACTGAAATGATTTGAGCTCGGCCCCAGCTTGTTTGATATTAATTTGATTTTCTCCAATTGTAGGTGTGGATACAGCTTCTGCTACCGGTGTGCATCCAAGTTGTCCGCGCTAAACCATTTCTGCAACAAGTGCAAGCGCTGACGATTTATTTGGGGTGTGCAGACCTACGAATATATAGCCTCCTTGATTGTCTATATATATCTAATACTCCCTCCATCCCAAAATGGTTGTCGCTCAAATGGATGAATCCGTGGCTTGGATATTTCAATGGGCGATCCATAATTGTACAATGTATCAGAGGATTAATATTGCATATGCATTCATATGCACTTGAGCGCCGGCGGACATGAACACCTACCACACCACCACTTCTATAAGGTGCATCGACACACAAACACTCTATTAGGCCTGGGCGTTCGGTAGGTTTCTACTGTTCGGTTTTTTTATGAATTCGGTTACTCAAAGTGAAAACCGAAATAGACACAAAAAATCAACTAACCAAAAGTTAGGTTAACCGATTTTTCGGTTCGGTTCGGTTTTAACCGAACTATGAAGCATGTGCAGAAAACATATTTTTATTTTACAGTAGTAGAAAGAATATATAAACTCAAAACCACACTGTAAAGTGTTTCCTCGTCACGAGTTGACTGTTCTGCGCATTGTACGTATCGTACCCTGTCTTCTTAAGTAGCCAAGCTCAATATCTCATCCCCTGTAGCTAGCCGAGGTGGGACAAATCCAAGTGAAGTGACGCCATGCGCTGCCTGACAATACTATTCTGCATACTGTGGGCCTTGGCTAGTTCCATGTCACGTGGAAGGCCCACGAGAGGTACAAGGCCGTCCCTGACTCGCACATGCGGCCACGCGTAGTACGGTTCATAGCGACCTGGGCGCCGCGATTTTTGCGTGTTTGATCCCGTACTTCGGTTTGTGTTACGGTTATCGGTATAAAACCGAACTGTCCGAATTAAATTCGGTTAGTATACTTGAAAACCGAAATTTACTGTAGCATCAGTAAAAACCGAAAATTCAGTTTTTTTCGGTTTCGGCATCGGTTCGGTCTTCGGTTAGTCGGTTTTTATGCCCACCCCTACACTCTATAGATGATCGATTCTGGCTTCGTCCCATGAGTCGCGCCCCTGGTTGCCGATCATGGCTCCTGATCCGGAGAGTGGAAGCTGGGAATTGGGGGAGTAGGCTGCTGTTCTTGTGGGGAAAGAGAGACCATGGAACATCTTCTCTTCCTTTGCCCGCCGTCAAGTTTTACTTCTGTGTGTGGGTGAAAGTGCGAAGAACATTTTTTTTTCTGAAATGAAGGTGGTGTCGGTGTCGGTGATAAACAACCAGTAGCGTGCCATGTCCTGAGTGATCATGGTTCTGTTCATTCTCCTTTCGAAACGACACCGTTGCCTCTCCAAGGTCACAGACTCGAGCCATTGTGCCTGTTTGCAAGTCAAAGTGGCCCGCTATTGCACAAAGACGCATAAAGAGGCCCTTCTCCTTGCTTGAGGTCGAGGCGCTCGTGGAAGCTGTCGAATAGCTTGGAACAAGAAGGTTCAGGTGGCCTCTTGAACAACAAAGGTTCAGGTTGCAGCAAAGATGTTCTCATTATGTTGCCTCTTGGTCTGTTAGGTTCAGGTGGAGAGACGTTGAAATGCCCACGTTCGACAATATGATCTGAAGGTAATTCAGTAACCACAGCCTAAAAACTGCTGCTATTGCATTGCTGATTGCCTACTGTCAGCTACTTCTCTCTACAGAGAACATAGATTTCAGGACAAGGCTGCTCCTCCAGTTGCTGAAGACACTCATCTCTGCCTTGCCTGCCTAGAGAGGAAAACTGTTACTCTGTAAAAAAATGTTTAAAGGATGTTAACAAATTTCTGTGTTTATTCCAAGCTCACAGGTCATTTTACTTTTCTATTCTTCTCTGTTTGGTGCTCAGGCCAGGTGCTCACTTTTCCTCTGTTGATTTTGACAGCCCTTGTAAATGATTTTCTAAACTATTTGGAATGCTTCGGAATTTACCAGATGTTCATATAAAAACGATTCAACATTCCAGCTGTTGCACATCTATCCTATTAATTATTTGTTATTACTCTGTCTTGCATTGGAATTAGTTTTTTTCATTTAGAGATTAGATTTGATAATTGAAACCAGTATTTTTTTTGACGAAACTGTAATTTTTTGGCGAGAAATGGTAATCTGATAGTAAAAAAAAAGGACACAAGTTTTTTCTAGAAAAAATACTAGGACGAGTGATGTCGGCCCAGTTATATTTTGTTGGCGACAGGCTGAACTAGCTATAGCCCAGTGGATAAGGCCCATTAGCCCAACAACACCCTGCACTTTACCACTCCTCTCCCGAGCCGGCGGCGGCACATGAGCGCGGGCCTCGCCCAGCTGCTCCTCTCATGTCTCGCCGGCGACCACCTCCGCCGCGTCCTCCCAGTGGCACACACATGCATCGTCGTCTCGGATGCCCTCCCAGAGCTCTTCCTCGCCAACCTCCCTAGTCCACCGCATCAACATTTTGTCATGAGCCTAGGAGGAAAAAAAATGATTCAACAAAAGTCTAGCAGTAGGAGGAGAGCGATTTGCAATCAATTTGAGTGAGAAATAAGGAAGTCCAGCCAGAAAGGGAAGAAACCTTTGTGTTACTCCAACCGAAAGGAAATAAAAAAAACACCAGTTCAAGCAGAAATAAATAAATGATAGGCATGTGTCCATTTATTTTCTAAATAAATAATGACAAGGAAAGGAATGGGCATTTATTTTCTAAAAAAAGATAAGGTAGTAATAAAAAAAGACTGACGCCTCTCCACAAACTCTGACCCCCCACACACCCGGAGGCGACCTAGGGTGACAGGCCTGTGGGTTTAACCCGAGCAGAATTTATGTCATGACTGCTTTTGCCTCGGCAAGGCTGGTTCACCCTGTGCGTTCGGTTTATTCGGTTTACATGGTTCGGTTTATATGGTTTTTCGGTTTGTACGGTATTAATACTTTGATAAATACGGTATGAAATTAAAATACGGTTCGATTTCGGTATATACCAAATTATTTCGGTATGGTTTCGGTATATACCATAAAAATCAAAGTTGACGCGAATTTGAAAATGACGTAATAATAATTTGCAAATTTATGACTCAAAACACATTCTATTTTACACAAATAGTATATAACTATATATATAAGTATATATGCATGCATTAATTCATCTGTTGATGGTTATGGACGTGCTTATAGCATTTTAAAAAGAAAAAAATGACTATGTTACAAGAAAATTTTACATGCTTATTAGTGAATTTGACTCATGTACAAGAAAAATGACAACTTGTATGGTTGTTTATCTCAAGAAATATAAATTTATTTTTACTTCGGTTAACCGTTATGAAAAGTTCATATTATACCAAAACCAGAAATCTTAAAAACCATAAAATTGGTTCAGTTTATTTTTAGTATGGTTTTTTGGTTCGGTTTTGAAATGCACAGGGTAAAGGCTGGTACCTGCCTTGCGTCGTCGGCGAACACGATGGACGACGCAGCGTATTTAAGCCGCGGAACAAATTCCTGCGGGGGCGATGTGGTACTAAACAAACTAAAACGGGGGCGACAAAAGAAGAAGTGACGAGCGGCGGGTCTCTCGGCCCGGGTGGGGAGTATTTCGGCCCGCTAGCACAGCCCAGCCCAGCCAATTGGTGGTGTTTGCCGTTTCAATCAATTCCAAAATAAAACGACCGTGGGCGCCGCGCAGCGCGTCCGTATCCGTCGGTGCATCCCCATCCGACTGCGCCCTCTCGCCGTAGCCGGTACATGGCCGACGGCAACTTAATTTTCACTAGCAGCATGAGGAGACGCCTATGGATCACAAGCAAGTGAGGATCAATCCTGAATGCAATTATTAACACAAGCAAAGTGCAAAACCCTGATTGAAATTATGGGCCCAGGTAATGCTGAAAATGAATCCATACAGCTCACTATACAAATTCCCTCAAAAATATGAGTCATACATCAGACAAGTAGATCAAAAGGGCACACTCTTGTTATCCTTACAACTCCCTATATATACAAATCATATAGCTACGAACTAATCCATTATGGTGCTTGCAGATCATGGCATTGGGAGTCCAAGGTGGTTGCGGACGCGGGCGGGGCGGGCCTGATCTGGGCTCACCCAAACCCGTCGCGGGCGAGCGGGGCGGCAGATCTGTGCCGGATCGGCCGTGGGGTGCAGTCTCGGGCAGAGGCTGCTGCTTGGACGCCGATGGGTGTGTTGTGGCGGCTTCGTCCTGGCATGCGTTGATTCCTGCGGTCATTTTCGGAGCGGTGTGAGGTGTGTTGGGGCGGTGCGGGCGACTGGCGGTAGTGTGGTCAGGAATTTCTGTCCTTGGCGTTCGGGTCCAGATTCTCCGGATGAAAGTCTTGCTCGATGTCGGTGATGGCAACGTTCGTGGATGTTGTTTTCCTTCTTGGAGGCATCACTGAGGAGATCTATCACCCTCCTGCCTTTGGATCCTTTCTTCGGGTGAAAACCTAGATCCGTCTTGTCGGATAGGCAATGAGGCATCTTTGGCTGCCTTACTTTGTTGGAAGCATTGCTTTGGAGAGGTTCTTGGTGGGCACACTTGGTCTGAGGTGGTCTGGATGGTCGGGGCTCCGGTGGTGTGTGGAGTCGTGATGGCGCATTCGTCCGAGGATGGTCATTGGCCGTTGTGCGGTGGCGGTGGGCGGCAGGAGCACACTTGAGATGCTTGGTGCGGCGGACAAGTCTTTGTTAGTCCTCCTTTGGAGCGGCACATGGCTGCCCTACTTCGGATATGTCTTGTCTCTCCAATGTCCATGAGGTCGAGGAACACACTTTGCGGCGGACATGCTTGATGCGGGTGCCCTTTAATGTTGCAGTGAAGTCAAAGTCATCGGGTTGCGGGTGCGATGGATGATATAGATGACACTGCAAAGATCGGCGGGGTGCTTTTCTCTGTCATGTTTAGTTGTGCCGGCGACCTTGTATCTCTTGTGGTGTTGTTGGTCTGGGTTAGCTGTCAATCTTCTCTTTGGCTAGGCTGACGGACCTTTTTTCTGTTTTCTTTGTTTTCATCAGTTCGAACAGATAAAATGTAGCGTCAGTCGGAGCGGAAGTAAAAATGATTAACTTTACATTTTTATTTTGAGAAACACCCAAAGTCATCTCATATAAGATATTTATGGAGAAAATAGTAGACATCGCAAAGAAAGCAAAACAAGACACGAAACAATCTGTATATTGACTGCCTTCTTCCACCGTTTATTCATCCTCACTGTAGTTTAAAAAATAGACTGAACAGACAGTGAGTAAAAGGGACATCGACAACGTCATCGCCATGGAAGGTTTTAAAGACCACAATAGCCACTCCCCGCTAATAATGAGATCTAGTAGCCGCTAAAGGAACATCAGTTGAGGTAGCACCCCATGAAAACAAGCTTGCAATCCTTCAAGAGGGTTATAAAAAACGAGCCATGCCGCAAAAAAAAAAAGAATGAAAGAGGTCAAAGTCTTCATGACAATAGATAGCCAACTTGTTTCCTGGATAGACACACCAATCGCAAGATCCTAAGAGAACCAATAGATATTGCAACACCTATCCTCATAGGCCCTTCATTGAAGCCTAGCCTCATGTCATCAAGGTAAGGAGAGGTCAAAGAGACATTATTTAAACATGCAATTGTTGCCACCCGCTCTCAAATGCCGCTAGGAAAAAAACAAAGAGAACATGATCTACTAAAAATACGAAATGAAAGGAACGACTCCCCACTTCTCTAGCCGTTGGACGGAAGGGGACCGAGATGGAGGAAACAAAAAACTAGGCGATGACGGTTGCTACTATTGTTGGAGTCATGACAAATAATAGTTTGACATGAAAATGATAATTTGATGTGGGTTTGGAGGAAAAGAAAAACTAAATAGAAAAAAGAGATATTTAATGTAAAAAAGAGAAAGATCAAACTCCTCACACCAATAGGTAGCCAACTTCTTCTGTGGATAGACACACGAACTTCCAAGATCGCAGATCAGACAACACCGACCCTCATAGGCCATTCGTTGATGCCTAGCCTGACGTCATCGAGGTTGGGAGAGGTTGAAGATACAATATTTCAACGTATCATTGTTGCCACCACTTCGCCGATGTCGCTAGGTAAAACAAAGAGAACATGACCTGGTAAGAAAACAAAACAAAAGGTGACGAGTCCACATTTTTCTGACCATCGGTCGGAAGAGGACCAAGATGGTGGCGAGAAAAGGAAAACCTAGGCGAGGCGGTTGCTATCATTGTCGGAGTCATGACCAAAATAACTTGATAGCAGTTCGGACGAAAAGGGGGTTGCTACTATGCTCGGAGCCAAGACAAAAAATAATTTGATGTTAGTTCGGACGAAAAGAAAAACAAATTAATATAAAAAGTAATAATTTAATGTAAAAGTCACAAGGAAAAACAAATAGAACATGACATGCTAGAAAACAAAATGAAAGGGGTGATTTCACACTTTTCTGGCCGTCGGATAGAAGAGGACTGAGACGGTGCCGAGAAGAAAAAAACTAGGCGAGGCTGTTGTTACTACTTTCGGAGTCAAGACAAAAATTAATTTGATGTCACTTGGACAAAAAGATATAAATAAAAAATTCATAATTTAATGTAAAAGTCGCTAGGAAAAACAAAGGGAACATGACCTGCTAAAAAAACAAATCGAAAGGGATGAATCCATACTTTTCTGTCCATCTGGCGGAAGAGGACCGAGATGGTGGCAGGAAAGAAAAACTAGACAAGGCGGTTGCTTTTTTTTTGCGGGAGAAATAGCATTGCATTACTCAATCACAACGTCTTTACAATCATAAGATTCTATTTCCACTACTTCATCTCGACCAGCTCCTAACCAAGTCAAGGTCCTGCCTTGGGTTCTAGCAAACTTAGCTAAGCAATCACTAGCTTTATTTTAAGATCTAACTATATGAGAAATACAAGTCTTCCTTAAACCCATTAAGTGCTTAATTTCTATAACAATAGAAGAGTAACTAGACGAGGCGGTTGCTACTATTGTTGGAGTCAAGATAAAACAATCTATTTGATGTCAGTTCGGACGAAAAGAAAAAAAGTGAATAGAAAAAGTGATAAGTTAATGTAAAAGTCGCTGCGAGAAACAAAGAGAACATGACATGCTAGAAAACCAAACGAAAGGGATTGTCCCACACTTTTGTGGCCGTCAGACGAAAGAGGAACAAGACCGTGGCCAGAAAAAAAATAACTAAGTGAGGCGGTTGCTAGTATTTCGATGTCAAGACAAAAAATAATTTGATGGCAATTTGGACAAAAAGGCGGTTACGAGGACTATCGAAATCAAGACAAAAATAAAAATTTGTTGCCAATTCACGCGAAAAGGAAAAATGGTAAATAGAAAAGGGTCGGAAGGTCCGGCCTAGTCGTGCTGCTCCGGTGACTCATGGCCGTAGGTTTCCAGCTCCTCGAAGAGCCAGGCTCGAGGCGCCTCGTTGATGCGAAGCTGCCAGAGCTCGCAGAGAGTCGTTGAGGTGATGTGCACAGTCGCCCAATGTCAAAACGTCTAGGTCCACCTCCATCACGGCCACGATGAACACACGCTTCGCCTCCAGCTGAACCTCCGCCAAGCAGTGCTCCTCCAGGAGGACTAGGTTGCACTGTTTCTCCGCCTATTTCTGAACTTGGATGGTGATGAGTGGATTTTATGCTTACCTTTTAGAGTACATTTTAGTGTCAAAATCTTTCATATCATATCCATCTAAGAACTAATTCATGTCATTAATACATAGTTTTTAGTCTTTACTAGTTTAACCAAGTTCATTGCACACATTTTTTTATTTAGTTTTTCCTTGTATTGTGGTCTTTGTACATATCTTTGGCATGTTCATGGACCTGGCACATCAAAATCATCAAGTTGGGGGACAAACTGAAGAAGTTCCAGGCATAAGATTTGGGCCTTATGGAGTGTTTGGTGTTTTGACATTTATTAAAGTGTCCAAATTGAAGTTCCAGGCATAAATTCAGGAATAATGCGAGCATCGGGATTTGAACCCTGGTGAGTTGGGGATACCATTGTCCCCTAACCAACTCAACAACAGGTTGATTCGCACAGTAGTATTTTTTCGAATGGTAAAAAATAGTAGTATTTGCTACTAATAAGATGCGCATGTTTCCAAACCATACTTTCTTTTCTTTTTCCTTTTTTTGTTTTTTTCTTTTCTTCCTTTTCTGATTTTTTTATTTTTAAAATAATGTTTAAAGTATTCAAAAAAATTTAGCGCTCTCAAAACTAGTTCAGATTTTTTTAATGAATCGCATTTATCGAAAATAGTTTGAGGTTTCAAAATTTAGTCACAGTATATAAAAGGGACATTTACATTCCCCCACCCCCCTAATTTTCGTCTGACCTCATATTTACCTCTAAATAAAAATAGTGCTCAACTTTGCCCCTCTTCCATCATGTGCGTTTATGGAAATACCTTTCCATGCCATTTTCATTCGCTCAAAGGCCTTTGACCGTCTAAGGGACGTTTCCTGGACATTTTTACCCTCACTGCGTATGTCACTTACATGTGGGCCACTTCATCCCTAGAAAAAAAACACTCGCTCCCTCTCACCTCTTTTTATCTCACTTACATGTGGGCCTACCAAGAAAAAAGGGAAAACTCTCTCTCACACACCTATTTCTCTGCCAACTCCGGCGAACCCGATGCCCCGACCTGCGCCCCTGCGACCGCGAGCTCCACACCAATCTCTGCGCTCTCCCCCTCCTCTCTCTCTCTCTCTCTCTCTCGCCCTAGTTCTCTCCCGTCTCTACCCCTCTCCCACAAGAACACCCGAGAGCCCCCAGGTTGCCGTCGTCAACCACCTCTCCAAGAAGCGCTGACGAGAATCCCTCGTCCTCTTAGCCAATGAATTCGAGTAGTGAAGGACCGGATAGGGTGCCACAATGTCATCTTCCCCGCCTCCGGCCTCGGACCGCCGCCGTTGATTTGATGCCGTTGAAGTGCCCCGCTCGATATCTGCCGCTCCACGAGGATCCCGAGTTGCCGCAGAAGACGTAGGCGGCCTCCATAGCAAGCCAGTGACCTAGGGCCTCTTCCCTGCGAGCTCCGAGCCCTGCCATGGCCGCCGCCGTCGTGGGATTGGTCGTCGCCATTGACTCCGGCGACAGATGGCCCTAATCCACCACCTCTTGATGCATCAGAGCCAGGGCTATTGCCGGGTGCCCTCAGTCGGCCTCCCCGCCGCTCCGTGGCATGCCTCCGCAGAAGGATTATTACATCTCTACACAACGTGTATAAGAATGGGCCCATGACGAATGAAGGTCTTTATGTAGAGACGTGATAGAGCGCATCTAGCATAACGTCTATACATACCTAGAGATGATTTTTGAACGTCTTAATATAGTGTCTCATATGCCATGTAGACACGCTTAGCTAGCATGTCTACATGTTTTGAGATGGTCCGTGAGAAGACGCTTTACTAAATCGACTCTATGATTGCCTAGAGATGAAATAAGACGTCTCTAGCTATGAAATTGCACGTCTCCACAGGTAGATTTTCTTGTAGTGCGTGATGATTTTGAATACCTCAAGACCGCCCCTATCACTCAAGCACCACCTCTTTATTTTATCCGCCTTTCTATTTACATTTTACCTTTGCTTAGTTGATTAGTTGAAACCACACATATTATTGTTTTCATTAGCAATAGTCAAATTAAATATTTCCAGATAACGCTCTAGGTGTTATCTCTAGGTGTGAACGTAGCCGCGTGAGTGACGACTTAGCTGCGGGGCTGGTAGTTTCTTGCACAATCGCTTCATGTAGGATCAACATACTTTACTTACCGCAAAATGCAATAGCCATGTGCACTTATAGTCCATCAGATACAGCGGGGAATCGACGGCCATCACATCCTCCCTTGCAGACACGCGCTCGCCTTTTTGCGACGTACTCCATGGCCATGGTGTCGCCCTCCTCCTCTAAGCTCGGCTCAAAAGAGCTCGGAGGTTGATCCGCCATACTGTGTGCCTAGGGCCAGGTCTGAGGCGTGGACCTCCGCCACAAGCTTGGCGCGATGCTCCAGCATTAGCATGTTGTATCACATAATATTAGAGTTGCCCATGGCTATGGCGGCCGGCGGATGCGGGTTAGGTTGCTTGGCCGGCGGGATTTCGGCTTGGAGGTGTAGTGTTGGGGGTTGTCCAGCCGACTTTAAATAGTCGAAGTAGACGGAGCTACGAAGGCGTGAATGTGGGTAACCGGAGTAGGTTTCTCGGATACTGAATGCGTGAAGGGTTCTAGGGCAAGGCGTCCGAAGAGTGTTTTTGGGTGAGATGAGGGTATCGGAGTCCGACGTGGTGGACGTCTGCACTCCTTAGAATCCAACGTGGTGGACGTCTGCACTCCTTAGAACACCCTCCGGTCGGGGGAGGGTCTGTGGGATTTCGGACGTCCAAACCACCCATTTTGATGATCCGGGTTGGATGGTTAAAATTGTACCAGTATAGATAATTACGAACATTTCAATGATCGGCGTTGGAGATGCCCTCACCCCGGAACAGGCTTGAGGAAATCTGGTTGGCAGTTTGCCACACGCCCCTGTTTCTGTTGAGCATGTAGTTGGGGCGCTACATTTTTTGACATTTCCTTTGTCATTGCCCTGCGCTGGCGTAGAGTTGATGCCATAATATACTACGTATAGTACTGAAAAGTGAAAATACAGAAAATTGTACTCCCTCTGTAAAGTTCTTCACAAAGGAAGTACTATGTATAGGACAATCTTGCTTGACATCAGTACAGCTGGACACACTATTAATAAAATTAACTCTTGAATAATGGAACTCTGAATCAGTACCAAGATGAATATCTTTTGGAAGAAATGAAGGATCCCAGCGTTCCAATTCCTCCGCCCAAGTATAACGCAGAACAACTGGACACACTATTAATAGAGAGCCCTCGTCCTTGAATCAACAAGCTATTGCAATTGCCTGCATTTAAATAAATGAGAACATACTGCTTCCCCATTCTGTTCAAGAAAATAATACTGCTTCAACATGGGAAAAAAAATTACGCTCAAAAGCAGATATGATGATTTTTTAATAAGATCTAAAAAGCAAGTGCTGTATAATTAACAGTTCAGTAAAATAGACATAAAAGTCCAATCCGTTACTGCCCAAAATGTATTGATACAAGCTCAATATCCATATGCAAACAAAGACATGGATAGATAGAGCACTACAAGATTAACAAAACATCCTTGCTGATTATCCTCAAAATAGGCACGGATCGCTAGAAAACAACATGAACATATGGCATATTGAAATAAACAGATCAAGGACTTAGTGGAAATGCTAAGTCCCTGAAATCAGCATTAACAAATGCACCACTTTGCAAGCTTGTGCTATTCACCACACACATCACAAAAATACATGGGTTGCACCTCTGGATAGATGGCAAAACATATAACAAAACTCATGAAGAGCTCATGGGCATAACATGCACACAATAATCATGGCAAAAATGACAAATATCTAATTGGAGCAGCAGATCTGATAATTATCTCAAATAGCATTCTTCTAACAGCATTTCGGACATCAAGATGAACTCAAATGAAAAATGATGCAATGAGATGAAATGATGTGCTCTCCGAGACGAACAATTTTATATGCTATATGCCCAAAACGGAACTACGGATGCAAAGTTACGATGCGATGAACATGGCAAGATAATTAAGGTTTCGGGGCAAAAAGTCAACCGAGGCAATCTCGGATCTGAGATCTGCACGGTTCCCGATGCGGCTCGCCGGAGTTACTGTAGCAAGATCCGCCGGAGTTGGAAGTGGCTGGCCGGAGAGGAACTTGGCGTGGAGGTGGAGATGGCCGGAGTCGCCGGATCGGGCGCGGACGTCGAGGAGGCGGGCGCGGTAGCTCCGGTGGCGCGGACGGCGCCGGCGGAGGTTGGTGGCGGCGGCGGAGGTCCGGAGGGGCGGCACTCGCCGGCGCGGTGGCAGGCGGCACCGACGAAGGCGGCGGGGCGGCGGATCCCGCGGGATCGGGCGGGGGTGGTTCGGGCCTCGGGGGCCCGCTGCGGGCCGCGGCGGGCCGGCGGCGCGGGATGGCGATGTGGTCACGGGGGCGCCACGTGGCGGCTGCTCGTTGGACGGCGGCGGCAGGCGGACGCGTCCGGTGGCGTCCGGACGTGTCCGGTGGCGGCGGAGACGAAACTTTTTTAGGGTTTGGAAGGAGAGATCCGGAATTTGGAGGAGGGGGTCTATATATAGAGGTAGAGGGAGCTAGGGGTGTCCAAATGAGGTGCGGTTTTCGGCCACGCGATCGTCATCGAACACTCTAGATGATGGAGAGGGTTTTGGTGGGTTTTGGGTCAAAATGGAGGGGTGTTGGGCTGCAACACACACGAGGCCTTTCCGGTCCCTCGGTTAACCGTTGGAGTATCAAACGAAGTCCAAATGATACAAAACTTGACAGGCGGTCTACCGGTAGTAAACCAAGGCCGCTTGGCAAGTCTCAGTCCAATCCGGAAATGTTTAATCCTCACACACGAAAGAAAGGTAGAAATGACCACCGGAGGAGAACGGAGCGCCGGAATGCAAAACGGACAACGGGGAAAATGCTCGGATGCATGAGACGAACACGTATGCAAATGCAATGCACATGATGAAATGATATGAGATGCATGACAACAACAACACACGGAGACAAAAACCCGAACCCGAGAAAATAAAATAACTTAACGCCGGAAATGGCAAGAGTTGGATTACATAATGAGTAAATCATATCCGGGGTGTTACGCTACTGCATGCTCTACTCCGATTACTTCGCCGATGCTCCACTACACGGCGACAAAGTATTGAACTATATAATTTGTATTGAACTATTTTAATTTTTATTGATTTGCTGTGATGAATATGTGACACAAAAACCACGCCAAATATGGGCCGATTCGCGCCGATATCGGGTCATTTTTCTTCAAAAGTGGGCCGAAAGGCGGCCAGGAATGGGCCGATATCGGCGCCTGGGGCGGCCTGGGGGCGACGGCTAGATGCCCAACCACCCCCAGGGCCGATTCTACCGCCGGCTCGCCTCCAGGTGGCGATTTTTATGCCTCCTGGGGGGGGGGGGGGGCGCAACGGATGAAGATGCTCTTACAAGACTTGTCTGATCATTCAAATCAGAGAGCTTCCACTGGAGTAAATAGCATCGCAATTCTTCATCATCAGCCCTTTCAAGTATGCTGACAGCATAAGCACATACCTTCATAGAAAAAGGACAAGAATGTTTAGAAGGGTGGGAAAATGATAAACATGTCGCCCCCGGCCGTCACAGGCTAGTTACTCAAACATTCTTTAGTAACTAATAAAGAGATAGAGAAATCATCTATAACCTTAAGAAAGTTGTATTGTTCAGGTTAAAGAAGAAAATGTACCACTGCATGAGAAAGTTTGTTAAGATTAAAAAGTGAATGCTCACAAGCAAAAACCGTGGAAAAAATTATACATATTTTCATCTTTTTAATAAACAGAGTAAAAAGCCAACAAATGCCTCTACCCAAACTGCTACTCGCTCCACTCAACGGACTTGTCTGACCATGGAGCGAAGAGCTTGCACTAACTGGAGTAAGTACCATAGCAATTCTTGGTCATCAAGCATTTCAAGTATGCTTACAGCATAAACAAGGACCTACGCAGAAAAAGTACAATTTAGAAGTCCATGATTTCCAGTTTGAGCAATCAAACCATCAAAAGAAATCATTTGAATAAACTAGAAAGCACACCACAAATTAACCACGACCTCATACGCAGCTCAACTATTGTAAATGAGATGTATGTATATGTTTGTACAGTTACGAAGCATGTTACAGCTTCTGGAGGAAAAGAATTAAACTCAGAAACAGATGTTTGGGACTTCTCAACTGCCCAACTGAGTGTTGTACCACAAAAAACAACATCCGATCTAATCGTACATCTAGTGAACTCAGGCTGTCAAGCCAGGCGACCAACGTGCTTTCTTTGTGCCTGTCTCTAACATGAGTCACCCCTAACAGTCAAGAAGTTTGTGTTTCTTAAGGGGGTTTGGGTCCCTGGCTCATCATCTGGCAGTCTTGTGTTGTAGACCCTTGTCTTGAAGTTTTGCTTGCCAGCACTGGATGGTGAATCATGAGCGTCGATCTCAATGGAGATCCAGCCTCTGCGAGCTTGCAGGAACTTCTGTGGCGGCTGGTGACAATGATTGGGTGGTAGCTAACCTCTGTCGTTCCTTGGAGAAGAGAGCCATGGCATCGGGGCTACACCACAAAGGTTGCCAGGTACTGTCTGCTGCCACCGCTACTGCTGCATTGGCAGCTGCCACCCTGAGTTCGATGGCAGTATCCATCTGTTGTTTCTTTCTGGTGCTCCTCTGGTGTCCCTTGGCGGCTGCCACCAGAGCAGTCATGGGATATGCAACGTGCGATAGGGAGCGGGCCGCCATGGGAAGCACAAGTAGCTGAGCGGAAGTAGCAGTTGCCGCCGCTGCTGCTACGGTGGCATCAGAAGGCAACGCAGATGAGCTTGGGTCAGAAGTCTTGGTCAGTTGATCAGGAGGCTCAGACCTCGCCCTCTCATCAGCCTTCTTCTTATTCTTGCCTCATGTCGATTTGTACACCCTGCATATGGCAAGCTTCTCGGGCACTTGTGGTCCGCCCTAAGTGAGCTCATGCATTGGGAAGCCCGTTCTGTGCTTGTTGCCACGATCCTCCTTGATGTAGGACAAACCCAAGTTCCAGCCTAGGATGGCGGAGCTGCCGTTCAAGTCGAATGACCGCACGTAGTCTGCCTTCCATTCCGTTCTCCAGAAACCATCGGTGGAATGCACTGCTCGGTTTTTCTTTCTTGAGTGCTTCGTCTTTGCACGAACGATGGAGATGAAGTACCAGGCACTTGCTCCGTTAGCTGCCATGACCATTGGAGATGGAGGCCGGGTTCATCGTCGTAGACATCAACAATAGGAATCCACAAAGGCAGAGCTTCCCCTGATGCCACATGGTGGCCACGCAACTGTAGTAGCTTTACATCATCCGGTAGTGAGGGTAGTAGCACTGCGGCGGCCGGTGGGCGAAGGCAGGGTGGTGGGCGAAGGCAGGGTGGCGTCGTCAGTATACAACTTCGACTATTAGCACATCCGAAACCCTAAACCTAGAAATGCCCTTAAATGTGGGTTTTGGTGCACCATCATAAGTTCAAATATATATGTGGCAAACATAACTGATTTATATCGAACTTTTTAACTTTTATAATTAATATTTATTATCGGCATATTAACTAGTATAATTTCTATAATACTAGCAAATTAGATCATTATACAAATAAATATTAAGATACAATATTTTTATTATATTGTTTTAATATGAGTCATTGAGAACGCATGGTCACTAAAGTTGAAGCATATATTACAAGAAGTGTGCCAGTCGTTACTTATTCAAGACATCTTTCTTGCTTATTTATTTAGTTTGATTAAATTCTTATAGATTAGAGTAAAATAAAAAAACATGTATCTATTAGTTTCCACATTATTCACGTATTAATTTATGTCACTTAGATGAATTGCAAATAAATGTTAGTGTTTGTGTCTATTAGTTTCCTTATAAATATCGTGGCAGACAACTATGAAGTTGACCGAGTTCTCTAGAATGCATGCTTGTCTCCTAAAGAAAATTATCAATGTACTGAATAGAAAATGGAGAACATGAAAATTTGTATGAGTGGTTTGTCCTGGAACTTCTATATTGCTTGCCTGCTGGTTCTTCCAATGCCAACTATCTTTCATGTTATTGGGTTCAACAATCAGACGACATTCCATGCATTTATGTAGAGCTCCAATTAGAAACATGATATGATTTCGCACAAGTGTTGTAAAATATAATGTGACTGTTCTCATCAAAGAGATTCCATTTGAAATGCACGAGAATTGACTACTGCCTAATGTGTGTCCGCTATGTGTGTTTAGGGTTGAGGTTCTGTGGACCATGAAGACAAAAGGAAGGTTTGGGAAGAAAAGGATTCGACTTTCAGAGCAAGGAGCATCAAGGGAGAGACGGGTTGGAGCCAACCTAGACGCTTGGGCACCATCTGACATGCATCTGGACTCTCCAGGAGCTCTCTGGAGACCCAAGATTAATATTGGACATTCAGGCTACCATCTGACCACCCATAGAGGGTTTCGGCAAACCGGAAGCACCCCCATGTGCACGGATGTCTGGGTTTGCCTTGGAGGTTCCTGGTGGAACTGCGAGTCCAGGTTTGGGCACGACCCATGTAACTCCCCTTTGTTTAAGCCTTTTCGAGGGAGACATGTAAATGCCGATACACCAACACCTCTCTAGGTTAGCAATGCATTTTAGACAAACTTCATAGAGCTTTGCTCATCTACCTCCCCCATGTGGGATCCAAGGCCACCTTAAGGTGGTGAATTCAATGTCGCCGTCTTTGATAAGGTACGGCCCTCCATATATACCCTGTGATTGGAGAAGATATCTACTATTGAAAATACGCCCTAGAAGGAATAGTAAATTTGTTATTATTCTATTTTCATTTTCAAAATTAAGTTTATATCTATGTGCTATAATTGTAGCGGTTCTTGAATGTGAGATTCGGAGGAAAACTTATTTGCATGTGTGCAAAGATAAACACCATATATGTCCCTAATTCGGCCTCTAAACTAGCTCATGTATTGTTGATGGTTCTATTTTCCTAACCATGATCATTTTCATTCTAGCAAGAATGCAGACAATAATGACAATACATGTTAGGGTAAAAAGGGTGCTGGATAGACCCAACTTATGAAATACAGCAGGACCACGTCGTCAATATGGTGTTGGTATTACTTTTTTCCTTAGATCATGAGAATATCGTGTACAAAGATATCGGATGGTTAGTTCAGGGTTAATAAACGTCACTTCATAACTAGGTGGTTATAAAGGTAGATTTTGGGTATACCAGAAAAGTATGTTCTGGTGTTCGAGAAAAGTATGTTTTGGTGTTCGATATGTCAAGATTAGGATTTACTCCTCCACTGATGGAGATATACACTCTGTGCCCACTTGGTATTATGATGTCCATGATCGCTTGGCCAAGTATAGTGTGTAAGGTGTTAGTCACGAGGACATTGGAAAACGTTAACAAGAAAAGAGCACAAACCGATAACGAGGATAACTAAGTATAATGATCAAAGTGTTGAACACGGGGATACCGTAAAAGTCTCGCCTTTGTTTTGTATCATATCATGAAGTAAAGGCAATTATATATGATAACTAAAGGCTTGCTCTAAAGATATTCGTTGATATGCGGTACTTATTATGGGTGTCCAGATCCCGCTAATAATTATCGAGCGGAAGGTGTTTCGTACATGTTGCTACTAGGAAAACAGTTTTTAACAACATCATTTGTGGTCATTAAAAGTTGAATTGTGGTCATTAAAGGTCATTAACGACCACACTTTGTTGGTCTCTGTAGGCTTCGTCATTAAATGTATAATGACCACATACCTTTTGTGATGAAGCCGGCAGAGATGGCTGGAGCTTCACGATGGACGCCATTCGACCATAAGAAGCATGGGTGGATGGATGAAGCCGGCAGCCGAACATCAACGCTCGTCGATGGGTGCCGTAGCTTGCCCCTGAACCCCCAGCTGATACGCTCCAGGAAGGAATGGCTCTTGCAACTCGGTGAAGGGTGAAGATGGAGCCTCGCTTCATCCACCTTTCTCCATGGACCACCATGGTTTCTAGAAGAGGTCGACAGATGCAGGGGATCTGGGTCCTTCCGTAGGAGTACTATACACATCTGGCTCCATTCGTAGGACTGGGAGCACCGCGAAGAGGATGAAGATGGTTGCCATGCATCGGAGGCCGCTCGCAAGCCCGAGACAACACCCTCCCAACAGGCATCTAATATATACACAAACACAATGGATGCAACACACAAACTACTCATAATATAATAATAATATATACAAAAGGATTTCGAGCTCCTTTCCCAAGCCATCTCTGGCCGATGACACTGTTGGAAGAGGCAGGGGATCTGGCCGGCCGCCCTTGTCAACTCTCAAAGGGATACGATGGGGATAGAAGGTGTGGAACAGAGGAAGGGAGTGCGGCCCTGCATGCCGCCAGCAACCGTCTCGTGATGTTGGGTGCTTGTGCGAGGAGAAACTCAAACTTATCCATTCTTTGTGACACTGACTGACCTGGCGAGTGGGGCGTGGGCATGGCTATACTTTGATAAGAACAATCTTCCTAGCTTGAAACGTGATTAAGACGACAACATCTGGTAATGAGTCGGATAGTGTACTTGCAAACGAAACGATGGGTGAAATCGTAGGAAGAAAATAAAACGGGAGCCGATTAGCAACACAAAGTACAAACTCTCCCTCCATAGTTCTGAGCTAGTATAATACACGCGTAGTGGTTGACAGAGCACATCACGACCTGGAGAAGAAGCTGAAATCTAAGCTGGAACACTTGCTTGTAGTCCATTGTTCCGTTCCGTTCTGACTTATAAGATGCTCTAATAAACGGGAGCCTATTGTTGTAACACCCCCCCCCCCCCCCCCCACCACCACACACACACACACACAAAGGCCCATCATTCCGTTCTGACTTATAAGATGCTTTAACTTTTTTCTGAATCGAATGTATATAGAAGCACTTTAGTGTGTTTTTTCACTCTCACTCTGCATGTAGTACATTGAAATATCTAAAACATCTTATAGTTTGGAACGAAGGTAATAGTACTCAAGTTCGTGGGATGCTATCTAGTGCCCGAGCCCCTGGGACACCTGAGCCGCATCTCATGCCGACTCGTCCCCGTAGCCTGACACTGAAGGTGGGAATGTGGCATGCCGGTCTTGGCGACCAGGTCCTCACCTACTACCCGTCGTGTGCCCGTGTTGCTCTGGCACCATGGCGGCCTGCACAAGTGACCGACGACGGGCGAGAATCCTTCCTAGGTACCAGGCAGTTCTGAATTCTCGACAGGGCAGCCAGCCCAACCATGTTTGCATTGCCCACACAAAAATGTGTTTTTCACTCAAATCGTGAGAGCTGCTAACAAGCACTCAGAGTCAGAGTATCATTTTGTGAAGACTGAAATGTTAATCCAAATAAGTATTCTGGCGCAAACAATGTTTGAGGATAAGTGCCAAAATCAACATTCATAGAATTGAGTGTTTTACTTGTGTTTCATAGGCACTTCCGTATACATTTAAATACTAGTGAATTTGGAGAAATGAGATGAGATGACCGCGAACTCTCTCGTTGCTGGCTTCGTGATTGATTTCCAAATGCTAGAGCTAACACCGAGGGGTGGCATGCTATGCACAGACTCTCCTTCCTTCTGGATTGTACAATACTTCCATCAAGATTCAAGAAGGTCACCCACTATGTTGAAAAAGAAATAACCGGTAGCATCACACTACGTGAATAAGCTAGCATGGCACAACCACCGAGAAATAAACTGAATGATTCGTCTTCCACTTTCTTGGTTTAATTTCCTCCAGTATCTCAGAGCTCATTGACATAATGGATGGGGGTGGAAACGAATGCAAGCCAAGCATAACACATTAGCGTGGATTGTCACTCTTGATCTACATGTAGTCTTGTTTTCAAGCAACTTCAGAAGCATATATATAGTACCTGGATGTCATCCTCTAAAAGGTGTGAGCTTGCAGGTGAGTACAGGATTCATTTGTTTTGTGGTTCATAAACATTCCTTTTGTGGTTCATGTACCGTACGAGGCATGGTAGCAAAGAGGTGTGGCGTTTGGTGGCGAAGAGTGTTGGTCGGGGTGAAAGCCTGTTCTATCTTCAGACGGACCGGCAGCGGCAAAGCTCGTTCCCCTTCTTGAAGGCGTTGTCGCGGCTCTCATTGCCCGTTGTGTTGCTCCGGAGGAAATTCTGATCCTCGGGTCGGGCAGTGATGGCACTCCGGTGTCGTAACCTTCTTGAAGGCGCCGCCTTGGAGCTCACGGTTCGTTGTATGCGGCTTCATCTCCTTGTGGTGGCGTTAGTGCTAGGCGTGGTGTTGCTGCGCTTAGTGCCTATGTATCCTACCTTGGTTATATGCGTGTGTTGCGGTGGCGTGTGTTTGTACTAGATTGTTGATAATCATTGCTTTATATATAAAACGGGGCAAAAGCTTTTTCGGTAATGGGTGCGGAATTGTGTGACCCCGTCTCGTGGATGACGCTGACGACATGGCACCTGTTCAGCCCGACGTAGGTCATGAACTGGTGATCACCAGCTTTAACAAGTATTATCATTCTCAATCTACATGTTGCTTTGCTTTCAGGCAAGTTCCTAGAAGAAATTCTAGAAGTGTGAGCTTGCACTTGAGCTTGGCATTCATTCACACAGCATGTTCTTTTGGTGATCAAACCGTGATAAAAAAAATTGTACTTGAGTAGGCAGGGTTTGGAGAAAATTCAACAGAAAAGCTCCGGGACTGCCGAAGGAGCTGTAATTTAGACACCCGAAAGTAAGTACTATAGTAGCATGTTCCGCGCATCTCTTAGTGATTCAAGCGCTAGTTTCATCAATACCATTTGACATTCTTGCTTATCAGTTTGATTGACCTCTATTTCTTGTAAAGTGGTTGTGGCAGGAACAAGGGAATGATTTCTGTGGATACTACGTCTGCGAGTCCATCCGCTACACGACCTGTGAGCGGGGCTACTCTGACGAACAATATGAAGTGCATAAATAACAATATTCACAATTTTATTTTATTACCATAATTTGTGTTGAGTTTCATTCATTCATATATATATATATATGTATTGACCCCCTTCTTCAAATTAGATGTTTCGAATGCGGAATGAACTCCTAGCACCAGATCGCATGCGAGCAATTCAAGAGGAATTGGCGGCATTCTTTATTGACCACGTGATCGCTGAAGACGGAGAATACTATATGGACCATGCGTCCGTAATTTAGGAGATTATATTTGTAAGAGATAATTATTGTGTATATGTAGCCGGTAGTGTCGGATAGATATACGAGAACTTGTTGTTCCACCAATCTCTCGGAGAAGGAGAGGTGGTCGATATCACTTCTCTCTGTATGCATATATGTTCATGACGATCTTCTGTTTCCTTCGTTTGCTTACTAGCTAGTTAGCGTGTCTAGTCCTCTCTATACGTATGTATAGTACGTAGCGTCGACCAAGCACGAACATAAGAGGGGACACTTCTCTCTATTAATTAGCTAGCTAACACAATATATGAAATACCTAAATTAACCCCCCAAAACCCTCAAACCCCCCCCCCTCCTTAAAAAAACAAAAACCCCAGCCACAGAAATGCTGACGCGTGGATGTCTATTGGTTTTGGTTGGTGCCATCAACCGGGACCAAAGGCCCTCCTGCCTGGGCTCAGCGCGCAGGCCACGTGGAGGTCCATCTGTCCCGGTTCTGGTTAGAACTGGGACTAAAGGGTCAGGGCATTAATAACGACCCTTTAGTCCCGGTTCTGGAACCGGGACAAAAGGCCCTTATGAACCGGGACAATAAGCCCGTTTTCTACTAGTGTGATCTTTAAAACAGTTGATTTCCTGTCGCAGTGGAGGGTGCTGCTCCCGGAGAAACGTAAGGAGATGCTTCTGAAGGTCATTTGCAGTCTCCAGCTTCGCGAAAGCCAGCACCTCTGGCTTGGGTGCACCTCCAGGAACCGAGACAGCTCCAAGTTGGGCAACGACGGTCATGTCCTGGTTTCATGGGTTTCTCGCCCCTGGTTAGAAGTTCTACATATGTGGTTGGCTTAGCTGCTATTTGTTGGGCTATTCAACACCCAGATCAGAGACAAGCTACTGGGGAAAGACCGCTGACATCAACATCACACTTGATAACATGACTGGCCAAAGTTTCTGTCAGAAAGTAAATTAGTACTGGGAGCAGTTGAACGGCGAGGAGCAGGAGTTGTTATATCCAATCTAGGCACTTGGAAACCTCAGGGATGCTTATATTTGGCATCTGGATTGATTTTGCCAACTTGACGTCAGCTCCCTTGTATCCGCCTTGGGCGTGTGGTGTCGGGTGATTTGCCGTATGTATGTTGATCGTTGTTTTATATATAAAGCGGGGCGAAAGCCTTTTTCAGTAAAAATACGCTGAAAACAGAGACCTAACTGGGAGAACTGTGTGGCCGATCAGAGAGAACTACAAATATTTGTCAAACATCATGAGGTCTCTGTTAAATCTGAATGCTTGCCTGACATCATGAGGTCTCTGTAGTCATCATGAGGTCTCACGCAACGGTCAGAGAGAACTACAGAGACCTCATGATGTTAGACTCTAACATCATGAGGTCTCTGTAGTTCTCTCTGATCTACCATGACCTATGCGTGAGATATATATTATAATAAACAACTAGGGCATTGTGTTGCATTAACTGAATGCTTGTCTAACATCATGAGGTTAACCTTGTGGCCAATACGTTCTCTGGTAATCTTTCTAGTAAGACTGAACTACAGAGACCTCATGATGTTAGACAAGCATTCAGATTTAACATATTTGTTGCTCTTGGTAGATCAGAGAGAACTACAAATATTTGTCAAAAGAGAAAACCAGGACAGAAGCTACGCCTCGTCCTGCAGCTCTGTGTGGATGCCAACAGTGACATCCGGCTCTGGCGATCTTGCCACGTACCCGCGGGCCTTGAGTTGGTCCTCGAACATCTTCTGCAGCCTCTTACCCTGCTCCTCTATCCTCACCTGCAGACCCCGCTGAATCTGCATCACCAGGAAGTGAAGACCAACAAAGTCAGACAAGACTACTAAGGCTAGCGAACTGCTCTGAAAAATGCCGGCGATCACCGGGCGGTGTGTCACTCATATGTAGAGCCTAATTTTGTGCTTGAGCTAATTTCCTCGTACCTCGAGCTGCTCGTGGAGGCGGCGCTGCACGTCGAGCTGGACGCGGAGCGCTTCCGTGAAGCGCATTCCACTGCACACAGAACGAGTAACGACACCATTAAACCATTAGTGCATGCCATGGTCACACGGCAGGAGGATTCCATCAAAGATGTTGCTAGTAGTTATAGCGCGCGAAAGATACGTACGCTTTCGGGTCCAGATTCTCCAGGGCCATTTGCTCCTGTTGATTCACATCATGACAGGCCATGGGTGGAAACTTTATTTACACACTGTATTTGGAATCTGCGGGAGAATTGGGAAATTTGGGATTGAAGGATGAGCGCAGAGATGGCTCTCTTTTAACAGCCGATCGAGCAAGTGGCAAGAATATAAATATGCAAAGATATAGTATAGTACATTTCATTCAGACACGACAGACAATGGAGTAGGGAATAACTGGCCGGCCACCTTGGAGCTTTCACCCTTCTCCTCCTTATCCTTGTTGGGTTGCCTTGGCCCTTCTAGCCTCTAGCTCATCGCCCGTATCCAATTCTTCTCTATGTTCTTGTATTTTTCTATCCCGACATAGACATGCGAGATTATGAACTTAGTTTTTCATGGATGTGATGTCGATCTGTACATATGCCTCCAAAATCAAGAAATTGCATTACAAGAGCCACGATGAAAATGAGGGAATCATACATCTTACTGAGACAGCCCCTACTAGCAAAGCATTATTAGTTATTTTTCTGCTCTCACAATGCAGCACATCGAGAAATTTGTTATAGCAGCTGGATTTGATAGCTTCGTACTCAAATAGCATGTGATCTGCACACAAGTGCCATTTTTTTTTTAAAAAGTAGTGAAATCTCGAAATATGCCCCACTTTAAATCCTTTTCAATTCTATGATCCGGTCGTTCTTGTAGCAGATATAGAGTAACCTTTCGTCCACGTGAAGGACAAAGAGCGTCTCTTCGTTCATGTAGAGACCGAAGAGATGTCTTCGTTCCCTTGGACGAAGAGACGCTCTTCGTTCACCACGTGAACGAAAAGAGGGGTTGTCCCACGTACAGTACACAAATGCAAATTTCACTAGTAATATGTGGATTTTGTGGCAGAAAAGTGACACCATTGGTTCTATATTGAAAAATACTTTGTAACGCCATCACTTTTTTATATATGAATCAAGTATCATTTGCATGAACTTGCTTGGATTTTCAATTCACTGTGTTACGTAAATTTGGAGAAGATGTGTACAAGATGTCAACCCAGAGACCTATCAACGGACAATCTATCGACATAAAAGTTATTCGGAGTAGCATTCACTCCAACCCAATTGTCCGAATAGATATCCTCAAAGAAGGTTTAGGCTACACCTTTAGAGAAATATTTTTTCATGTAGGGGGGGGGGGGGGATGAGATAGAAATGACTCACGGTGTGCCTTTTATAGGGTCATGTGTGTCCGAATAACTTTCTCTTCCATGCCTTCTCGAAAGAAAAGAAAACGTTGTCTTTCATGACTGGTAATTCTTGTCTTTTGGCATTCCGGTGTGCATCCTATGAGGATTGAGAGCCCTTGATCAGTATCCCAGAATTCTCCCTTACAAGAAATACTACGGAGGAAAAATTATTTCTGGGTCTGTTTGGGAATGCTTCACTCCATCAAATCCACTTTGGAGCAGTTCCACCTTTGCAGCTCCATCATAGAGCAGTTTATCATGTTTGGCTTGCAGCTAGCTACAGCTTCAAGAATAAGAAATTTGGTGGGGAAGATCTATTGGGGGATATGTGGCATGGGGAGGCGAAGGGGTGCCCACTTATCGGTGGCAGTGGTGGGTAATTTTTCCCAACTCCATGAGGATTTTTTTTTGAACTAGAGTTTTTGGAGCACCCTCTAAAGAGCTTCATGAAAAACATTGAGTTGTATCTCAGATTCTAGTTTTTTTGCGGAGCGGGGCATCATGTTGCTATCCCGTTTGGCTTGAGTTCGGAGCAGTCCCAAACATGACCTTATCACCTAAAAAATAGGCACTCCATTTTCATGGAACACTATGATTCCAACAATTAAGGACCAAAGCAAAATTATGGGCCACCAGATCAAGAATATGATTACCTTGAGGCTGATATATCACAAATACAAATACTAATACCAATATTGTTCCATCTCATTTTATCAATTTAACAATGAATCGATGATTTTGAGTTTCATCGCGGTTGCCCCATTTGGGCACCAATTTCAAAAAGCATGTTTGCAATTGCAATATCCTTTGTGATAAAGTGAAAATACTCACTATGCCTTCATTTATTGAGTGATAATGTCATGTTGTCTAAACTGTGGGCCACATACATCCTACCTTTATGGATAAACCAACTTTACAGATCTGTTTAGTCTGATTGATTCCACAATTAATTTGATAGATTGTCCATGCTACAGTCTGTTTGTTTTCTTCTAGTATCTCAAGGATCACATTTATATTGAACAGGGAAGAAAAAGGAAATTTTGAGAATCGCATGACACATTAACAAGTATTATCACTCTCAATCTACATGTTGCTTTGCTTTCGGGCAAGTTCCTAGAAGAAATTCTAGGAGTGGGAGCTCGCATTTGAGCTTGGCATTCATTCACACAGCATGTTCTTTTGGTGATCAAACCGTGATAAAAAAATTGTACTTGAGTGGTAACAAATGTTATTTGTGCTTGGTCTTAGATGTGGTGCTTGGTGTTGGTTGTGGTGAAGGATGGGGGTGAACACTCGTCTGGGATGTACCATGTGGCCTTGCACTTTTTTCTAATGGTGGAAGGGTCACAACTCACAAAGGACCCGGCTTCTATTAGATAAGCAATATCAGTACATATTACACAGGGACTCAACACAAACTATGAACTGCAACCTAGTCCTAACCTTTTATAGAAAGGACCCAAAATTACATTCATGGCAATTTGATCCTGCCTAACAGCCGTCGCCAAGAACCAAGACTACCACCACTAGGGACGAACCACTTGAGTGGAGATCTAACTGCAGCATCTCCGCCAGCTCGTCACCAGTGGAACGAGATGCGGACGCCTAACGAACACTGCATTGCCTCCCTTTTGGCATCGGGCCAGGAGGAATAAGAGGAGCTGATGCCAAAGTCGTTGGAGCTTCACGAGATGGCCGTCATTCGACCAGAAGAAGCATGTGCGCTCATCGATGGGCACAATTGCTCTTGCAGCTCGGTGAAGCGTGAAGATGGAGCCTCACTTCATCCACCTTTCTCCATGGACAACCATGGCTGCTGGAAGAGGTCAAAAGATGCAGCGGATCTGGGTCCATCCGTAGGAGTACTCTCCCTACGCATCTGGCTCCATCCTTAGGACTAGAAGCACCGCAAAGAGGATGAAGATGGTTGATATGCATCAGAGGCCGCTCGCAAAAGGACTTTTTGGCCCAGCATGGACTATGAGACTACAAAAGGAGTTCGTCTTATATGGTATGACGCAACTTGGATTGGTCTCCCCGCATATTTATTTGAACTTTGCTACACTTACGAAATCAATCCCACGGAAGGTTTATTACAAACTGAGGTGGGAACTAGTTTTATGATGCTTGTTAGGCCGTCCATACTGGTGTATGGTTTATTCTCCACCATCAGGGATTGTACCTAAGCACAAGTGCTCATGATGTCGAGTGCTTGTGCAAGGAGAAACTCAACCTATCCATTCTTGTGACAGTGACTGACCTGGCAGTGGGGCGTGGGCATGGCTACACTTTGACAAGAGCAATCTTCCTAGCTTGAAACGTACCAAAGGCGACGTAGGAAGAGGCCCGGAGAGGAAGCTAGAACACTTGCTTGCTATTGTTGTAACCCCAGCGGCCCATCGCTCCTACTCCCTTTGTTCGAAACTTCGAATTATAAGATGTTTTAATTTTTTTTCTGAATCGAATGTATATAGAAGCGTTTTAGTGTGTTTTTCACTCATTTCAGTCTGTATGTAGTCCATTGAAATATTCAAAACATCTTATAATTTGGAACGGAGGTAATAGTACTCAAGTTCGTGGGACGCCATCGCGTGCCTGAGCCCCTGGGACACCTGAAGTCACATCTCATGCCGACTTGTCCTCGTAGACTGACACTGAAGGTGGGAATGTGGTGTGCCGATATCGGCGACCAGGTCCTCACCTACTACCCGCCGTGTGCTCATGTAGCTGGGGCACCATGGCGGCCTGCACGAGTGATGACAACGGGCGAAAATCCTTCCTAGGTATCAGGCAGTTCCGAATTCTCGACTGGGCAGCCAACCCAACCATGTTTGCACTGCCCACACAAAAAATGTGTTTCTCAATCAAATCGTGAGAGCTGCTAACAAACACTCAGAGTCAAAGTATCATTTTGTGAATACTGAAAATTTTAATCCAAATAAGTATTCTATCGCAAACAATGTTTGAGGATAAGTGCCAAAATCAACATTCATAGAATTGATTGTTTTACTTGTGTTTCATAGACACTTCCGTATACATTTATATACTAGCGAATTTGGAGAAATGAGATGACAGCGAACTCTCTCGTCGCTGCCTTCATGATCTCCTAATGCTGGAGCTAACACTGAGGGGCCGCATGCTATGCACAGACTGTCCTTCCATCCGGACTGTACAATACTTCCATCAATAAGGTCACCCATTATGCTGAAAAAGCGAAAACCGGTAGCACCTCACTACGTGAATAAGCTTCAGGGGATTAAGAATCCGGTTTTAGAGGTGAGGAGGTGATGTGGCTGAAACGTGATACTTAAGGGGGTTACGTATACTTTTTTTCCAAGGGAACCACAAGCGGATTCGAGTGGGACGGTAAGAAGTGGGACGGCGAGCGATTTCCGTGGTGAAAATTGGATTTGGGATTTTGGATTCTAGGCCTAGACTCTAGAGGCGAGGTGGGTGGGTGTCGCATCTCACCCAAAAGACGGCGAGCAGGCTTGTCGACGCTCCGGTGGCCAAGCAGGGTGGGTGGGTGTGCTCTAGTGTAGACAGGGAAACGATTTGAGGGCTGGGTTGCGATGCAAGAGGATGGTTCGGTTCGTTCGCCAAGCAGTAACAAAAGCTGATGTGGCCGGGCTGCTGTGGTGATCGGGCCCATTCGTAAGCCGGTATGAAATGTTGACGTGGCAGACCTGCTGAGATGGATAGGCTGCATGTCAACAGAAATAGATTAATGGGGATGAATTATTTAGGTATTATAGATATGCACGTTAAAAGATGATTAATCCCTACTAAAATGGTGTAATTTGATGAGCTGGCCCTCCCCAACAAAGCTAAACAACACTTCGGACACCCATACTCCACTTTCCTGGCTCCGCCACTGCTTCCGTATTGTACAATACTTCGATCAAGAAGGTCACCCACTATGTTGAAAAAGCAATAACAAGTAGCACCACACTACGTGAATAAGCTAGCATGGCACAACCACGGAGAAATAAACTGAATGAAGGGCCTTCCACTTCCTTGGTTTTCCTCCAATATCTCAGAACTCATGGACATATTGAATGGGGGTGGAAACGAATGCAAGCCAAGCATAACCTATTACCGCGGATTGTCACTGTTGATCTACATGTAGTGTTGTAAAAATGGGCATAACTTTTGCATACTAACTCGGATGAATTTTTTTTTATATGAAAAATCATCTACTCGAAAAGTTACATCCGAATTTGGCGGCATGCTAGCCCCCGAAGGCCGCCGGCCACAGCCGTAGACGCGCGAAGGGCAATCCGCGTAGAGGGAATTTTTCGGATACTGCTTCATCACCAAAAATTATGAAAAAATACCATCGTTCCTATAGCACATGTGCCCACGTCGTGCAGAAAAACTCATGATTTTATCGCGCTCCGAGTATTTAGTAATATTGACGCCGCATCGTTACCGGAGAACGTCTACTACCGTGTCATCGCCGTCCGTGAGGGGGGGCCACGCACCGGAGACGCGTCCCGCCTCTTCGGACATGCCACCACACCACCCCGCATGTATGAGGGCCCGGTGCGAAGCTCCGGTGGCATTGCTACCCCCCAGTGCCCCCGTCCCGCCTAACCCTGTAGCGTTTGACCACGGGATCTAGCAGGGGGAACCTCGTTAAACAGGAGGAAAATCATCTACTCGAAAAGTTACATCCGAATTTAACAGGGGGAACCCCGTTAAACATTTTCAAAATCCTCAAAAACCTAATAGAAAAAAGTTACGGGGCTTTTAAGATCTAGAGTGAAAAAAATCGAAAAAATTCAAACAGTGGGCAAACTGTGGTCAAACAATGGTCAAACTAATTATTCTAGAATATTAGTGTTACTAAATAATTATTTCAGTTATTTCAATTTTGGTCAAATCTGGTCAAACTATGGTCAAACAATGGTCAAACTAATTATTCAAGAAATATTAGTGTTACTAAATAATTATTGTTTTTTAAAACAATAGTTTCAAAATAAAACTATGAGATGTGTCACTTCATGCTCAAGCAAAATTCCTGAAGGTTAATAGGATTGACATCTTAGTATTGTTAGGAAAACAACAAGTGCAGACTTGGAGCGAGGGAGAATAGAACCCGGAAGTTAAGCGTGCTCAGGCCGGGAGAGTGAGAGGATGGGTGACCGTTCGGGAAGTTAGATGATTTGGAATGATGAGGGATGATTAGAGGATAAATTGAGAAGTGATGAGGGGTGATGATTACAAACTAGAGGTTAAAATAATTCAGAAATTTGAAAATAAAAAAAATTCAATTTTTTTTTCAAAAAAAATCATAAAATTTCCACGCCAGTAGTCCTCCTTCCCACTATTCGCCTTCTTCCTCCATGCATCCAGCCATGTTTCCGCCGGTCTTCGGGCTTCTCCTGCTCATCGCCTTCCCTCCGTGCCACGCCGCCACGGACACCCTCTCGCCCAACCAAGAGCTCGCGGGCCGCGAGAAGCTCGTGTTCCTCAACGGCAGGTTCGCGCTCAGCTTCTTCCAAACCGGGAGCAACTTCTCCGACGGCACCACACCCAAGTGGTACCTCGGGATCTGGTTCCACACGGTCCACGCGTGAAAAATGTTGTCGCCACGATCAGTTCCTTTAGTCAAAGTGAAATTGAGATGATAGTACCACCCACGCTTCTCACTGAATACTTTGCACTCCACAACATCTTTGAGTTCATACGCAAAATCCTAAAATATGAAGCATGGGTTAGATCAACAATTCTTCCATGGATAAATCAGTACAACACATAGGGCAGTCGTGATAGTGGGGCAGAGAGTGAAAGCAGGTTGGAGAGAGAGAGAGAGAAGAGAACAAACCCCCAAAAGACTGTGATCCTCGTTATGCTTGTCCACCAAAGCTTGAAGTAATCGGCGCCTTCCATTACGGGCTCTCTCAGCGTGATCTGACTTTGAACGCTTCCTGGCGCCATCAGGCCAATAAAGAGCTGCTTCTATGGCCATTTCCAGTGAAGAAACCCCACCTTGGTGCATTAACCTAATTTATATCCAAATTATGGTCAGTGCCAATTCCCAACAGTGGAGAATAGAAAGTTATACAAGGACCATATAAATGCTATCAATAGGGCTATGATGCACTAGTTTGCATAGAATGCTGTTAAAATAATTCATGCTAGTGATCAACAAATGCAGAACAAAACTGCACACGCCTATATATAAGCTCCTGGGCCTTCTTTGATTTCATATAGAAAACTGCTTTCACCAGATAATGGAACTTAACTTTCTAGCTAACAGCATCGATATAAACAGAGGTCCGTGGGGCAAAGGACTGCTAATCAACTGTGCATATTAGAGTTCAGATAAGAATAAACAAAGTGGTGCATTGTTTGCATGTGGCTAGTTAACTCTGAACATATTCAATTGCAGGTGTGCAAACAGAACAAAACCAGGAGAAACAAGTGGTTGAGGAACTTTACAGTTTTGGGTCCCTATGTTCAAGAAAATAGCGATCCATGGCTTTGTCAGCTTCATCTAGGCTCTGAAACGGCCCGCCCGCATAAGGATACGTGTGGAAAGAGCCCCCGTGATCGACCCTGATGTAATACAACATTCACAAGTCACGTCGCAGCCGTTCCCAAATGCCTGACCCAGGAGGTGATGGTGCCGAGGCCATAACAGTGTCCTGATCCGGCTGCCCGAAGGAAACGGCGGGCGATTTCTCCTCCAGTGTTGTAGCGCTCAGCGACTGCTTGAGCGACGACACATCTGCAGCAGGTTCATGCGGCCTCTGCAGCATGGGCGGTGAAGCCTGCTTCCCGTCCGCCACCACGAACTCGGATTGGAAAATCCTATCGCTGGAAAAGGCAATCCAAACGCACATCGATCGATTATTAGCAAGTAAAAGAAATCGATTTCAAGTAGAAGATGGTCGTATGTATGTTGAAGGCGGCGGCGGGTCGTTGGGCTTCCTCCGGCGATGCCAGTTGAGGTAGATGGAGGCGTAGCGCGCGCGGACGGTATCTTCGAGATCCGTGAAGTCCCGGAACGGCCCGCCCGTGATGGGGAGGTGCCTGGGGAGGTACGTGCCGTCCCTGTTGACGCGGACATGGATCGTGATCGGGTGGAAGCCGCCGGTGGGGATGCGCCGCGGGAGGGACTCCGAAGGAAGATGCTTGGGCACCATGAGGAGGGAGGGAGGGCCGCCGGCCGGCTTGATCGATTTGGGGAGGGGGGTTAGGGTTCGGCGATTTCGTCGGCGGAGGGGGGGATTAGGGTTCGGCGAGTTCGTCTCTTGGTTGGGGAGGAGGCGGAGGGGAAAAAAAGAGATTGAGAAAACTGCTCACGCGGTTGGGTTCTATACTTATTCAGGCTAGATAGACTCGGCCTGTCGTGCGGCCCGCTTGGAGCTCGGGCCGAGTAGGGCTACACTCTCCTTCCTTTTTGGTGATGTAAAAATGGGCATAACTTTTGCATACTAACTCGGATGAAAAAGTTTTTTATATGAAAAATCATCTAATCGAAAAGTTACATCCGAATTTAAGAGGGGGAACGCCGTTAAACACTTTCAAAATCCTCAAAAACCTAATAGAAAAAAGTTACGGGGCTTTTAAGATCTAGAGTGAAAAAATCGAAAAAAATTCAAACAGTGGGCAAACTGTGGTCAAACAATGGTCAAACTAATTATTCTAGAATATTAGTGTTACTAAATAATTATTTCAGTTATTTCAATTTTGGTCAAATCTGGTCAAACTGTGGTCAAACAATGGTCAAACTAATTATTCAAGAAATATTAGTGTTACTATGAAATGTGTCACTTCATGCTCAAGCAAAATTCCTGAAGGTTAATAGGATTGACATCTTAGTATTGTCAGGAAAACAACAAGTGCAGACTTGGAGCGAGGGAGAATAGAACCCGGAAGTTAAGCGTGCTCAGGCTGGGGGAGTGGGAGGATGGGTGACCGTTCGGGAAGTTAGATGATTTGGAATGATGAGGGGTGATTAGAGGATAAATTGAGAAATGATGAGGGGTGGTGATTACAGACTAGAGGTTAAAATAATTCAGACATTTGAAAATCAAAAAAATTCAAAAAAAATTCTCAAAAAAAATCATAAAATTTCCACGCCAGTAGTCCTCCTTCCCACTATTCGTCTTCTTCCTCCATGCATCCAGCCATGTCTCCGCCGGTCTTCGGGCTTCTCCTGCTCATCGCCCTACCTCTGTGCCACGCCGCCACGGACACCCTCTCGCCCAACCAAGAGCTCGCGGGCCGCGAGAAGCTCGTGCTCCTCAACGGCAGGTTCGCGCTCAGCTTCTTCCAAACCGGGAGCAACTTCTCCAACGGCACCACACCCAAGTGGTACCTCGGGATCTGGTTCCACACGGTCCACACGTGAAAAATGTTGTCGCCACGATCAGTTCCTTTAGTCAAAGTGAAATTGAGATGATAGTACCACCCACGCTTCTCACTGAATACTTTGCACTTCACAACATCTTTGAGTTCATACGCAAAATCCTAAAATATGAAGCATGGGTCAGATCAACAATTCTTACATGGACAAATCAGTACAAGACATAGGGCAGTTGTGATAGTGGGGCTGAGAGTGAAGGCAGGTTGGAGAGAGAGAGAGAAGAGAACAAATCCCCAAAAGACTGTGATCCTCGTTATGCTTGTCCACCAAAGCTTGAAGTAATCGGCGCCTTCCATTACGGGCTCTCTCAGCGTGATCTGACTTTGAACGCTTCCTTGCGCCATCAGGCCAGTAAAGAGCTTCTTCTATGGCCATTTCTAGTGAAGAAACCCCACCTTGTTGCATTAACCTAATTTATATCCAAATTATGGTCAGTGCCAATTCCCAACAGTGGAGAATAGAAAGTTATACAAGGACCATATAAATGCTATCAACAGGGCTATGATGCACTAGTTTGCATAGAATGTTGTTAAAATAATTCATGCTAGTGATCAACAAATGCAGAACAAAACTGCACACGCCTATATATAAGCTCCTGGGCCTTCTTTGATTTCATATAGCAAACTGCTTTCACCAGATAATGGAACTTAACTTTCTAGCTAACAGCATCGATATAAACAGAGGTGCGTGGGGCAAAGGGCTGCTAATCAACTGTGCATATTAGAGTTCAGATAAGAATAAACAAAGTGGTGCATTGTTTGCATGTGGCTAGTTAAGTCTGAACATATTCAATTGCAGGTGTGCAAACAGAACAAAACCAGGAGAAACAGGTGGTTGAGGAACTTTACAGTTTTGGGTCCCTATGTTCAAGAAAATAGCGATCCATGGCTTTGTCAGCTTCATCTAGGCTCTGAAACGGCCCGCCCGCATAAGGATACGTGTGGAAAGAGCCCCCGTGATCGACCCTGATGTAATACAACATTCCCCAGTCACGTCGCAGCCGTTCCCAAATGCCTGACCCAGGAGGTGATGGTGCCGAGGCCATAACAGTGTCCTGATCCGGCTGCCCGAAGGAAGCGGCGGGCGATTTCTCCTCCAGTGTTGTAGCGCTCAGCGACTGCTTGAGCGACGACACATCTGCAGCAGGTTCCTGCGGCCTCTGCAGCGCGGGCGGTGAAGCCTGCTTCCCGTCCGCCACCACGAACTCGGATTGGAAAATCCTATCGCTGGAAAAGGCAATCCAAACGCACATCGATCGATTATTAGCAAGTAAAACAAATCGATCTCAACTAGAAGATGGTCGTATGTATGTTGAAGGCGGCGGCGGGTCGTTGGGCTTCCTCCGGCGATGCCAGTTGAGGTAGATGGAGGCGTAGCGCGCGCGGACGGCGTCTTCGAGATCTGTGAAGTCCCGGAACGGCCCGCCCGTGACGGGGAGGTGCCTGGGGAGGTACGTGCCGTCCCTGTTGACGCGGACATGGATCGTGATCGGGTGGAAGCCGCCGGGGGGGATGCGCCGCGGGAGGGACTCTGAAGGAAGATGCTTGGGCGCCAGGAGGAGGGAGGAAGGGCCGCCGGCCAGCTTGATCGATTTGGGGAGGGGGGTTAGGGTTCGGCGATTTCGTCGGCGGAGGGGGGGATTAGGGTTCGGCGAGTTCGTCTCTTGGTTGGGGAGGAGGCGGAGGGAAAAAAAGAGATTGAGAAAACTGCTCACGCGGTTGGGTTCTATACTTATTCAGGCTAGATAGACTCGGCCCGTCGTGCGGCCCGCTTGGAGCTCGGGCCGAGTAGGGCTACACTCTCCTTCCTTTTTGGCGATGTAAAATTAAATGGGCATAACTTTTGCATACTAACTCGGATGAAAAAGTTTTTTATATGAAAAATCATCTACTCGAAAAGTTACATCCGAATTTAAAAGGGGGAACCCCGTTAAACACTTTCGAAATCCTCAAAAACCTAATAGAAAAAAGTTACGGGGCTTTTAAGATCTAGAGTGAAAAAAATCGAAAAAATTCAAACAGTGGGCAAACTGTGGTCAAACAATGGTCAAACTAATTATTCTAGAATATTAGTGTTACTAAATAATTATTTCAGTTATTTCAAGTTTGATCAAATCTGGTCAAACTGTGGTCAAACAATGGTCAAACTAATTATTCAAGAAATATTAGTGTTACTATGAAATGTGTCACTTCATGCTCAAGCAAAATTCCTGAAGGTTAATAGGATTGACATCTTAGTATTGTCAGGAAAACAACAAGTGCAGACTTGGAGCGAGGAAGAATAGAACCCGGAAGTTAAGCGTGCTCAGGCTGGGGGAGTGGGAGGATGGGTGACCGTTCGGAAAGTTAGATGATTTGGAATGATGAAGGGTGATTAGAGGATAAATTGAGAAGTGATGAGGGGTGGTGATTACAGACTAGAGGTTAAAAAAATTCAGAAATTTGAAAATCAAAAAAAATTCAAAAAAAATTCAAAAAAAAATCATAAAGTTTCCACGCCAGTAGTCCTCCTTCCCACTATTCGTCTTCTTCCTCCATGCATCCAGGCATGTCTCCGCCGGTCTTCGGGCTTCTCCTACTCATCGCCCTCCCTCTGTGCCACGCCGCCACGGACACCCTCTCACCCAACCAAGAGCTCGCAAGCCGCGAGAAGCTCGTGTTCCTCAACGGCAGGTTCGCGCTCAGCTTCTTCCAAACCGGGAGCAACTTCTCCGACGGAAGCACACCCAAGTGGTACCTCGGGATCTGGTTCCACACGGTCCACACGTGAAAAATGTTGTCGCCATGATCAGCTCCTTTAGTCAAAGTGAAATTGAGATGATAGTACCACCCACGCTTCTCACTGAATACTTTGCACTCCACAACATCTTTGAGTTCATATGCAAAATCCTAAAATATGAAGCATGGGTCAGATCAACAATTCTTACATGGATAAATCAGTACAAGACATAGGGCAGTCGTGATAGTGGGGCAGAGAGTGAAGGCAGGTTGGAGAGAGAGAAAGAAGAGAACAAACCCCCAAAACACTGTGATCCTCGTTATGCTTGTCCACCAAAGCTTGAAGTAATCGGCGCCTTCCATTACGGGCTCTTTCAGCGTGATCTGACTTTGAACGCTTCCTTGCGCCATCAGGCCCGTAAAGAGCTTCTTCTATGGCCATTTCCAGTGAAGAAACCCCACCTTGTTGCATTAACCTAATTTATATCCAAATTATGGTCAGTGCCAATTCCCAACAGTGGAGAATAGAAACTTATACAAGGACCATATAAATGCTATCAATAGGGCTATGATGCACTAGTTTGCATAGAATGTTGTTAAAATAATTCATGCTAGTGATCAACTAATGCAGAACAAAACTGCACACGCCTATATATAAGCTCCTGGGCCTTCTTTGATTTCATATAGCAAACTGCTTTCACCAGATAATGGAACTTAACTTTCTAGCTAACAGCATCGATATAAACAGAGGTGCGTGGGGCAAAGGGCTGCTAATCAACTGTGCATATTAGAGTTTAGATAAGAATAAACAAAGTGGTGCATTGTTTGCATGTGGCCAGTTAAGTCTGAACAAAACCAGGAGAAACAGGTGGTTGAGGAACTTTACAGTTTTGGGTCCCTATGTTCAAGAAAATAGCGATCCATGGCTTTGTCAGCTTCATCTAGGCTCTGAAACGGCCCGCCCGCAGAAGGATACGTGTGGAAAGAGCCCCCGTGATCGACCCTGATGTAATACAACATTCCCCAGTCACGTCGCAGCCGTTCCCAAATGCCTGACCCAGGAGGTGATGGTGCCGAGGCCATTACAGTGTCCTGATCCGGCTGCCCGGAGGAAAAGGCGGGCGATTTCTCCTCTAGTGTTGTAGCGCTCAGCGACTGCTTGAGCGACGACACATCTGCAACAGGTTCCTGCGGCCTCTGCAGCGCGGGCGGTGAAGCCTGCTTCCCGTCCGCCACCACGAACTCGGATTGGAAAATCCTATCGCTGGAAAAGGCAATCCAAACGCACATTGATCGATTATTAGCAACTAAAACAAATCGATTTCAACTAGAAGATGGTCGTATGTACGTTGAAGGCGGCGGTGGGTTGTTGGGCTTCCTCCGGCGATGCCAGTTGAGGTAGATGGAGGTGTAGCGCGCGCGGACGGCGTCTTCGAGATCCGCGAAGTCCCGGAACGGCCTGCCCGTGACGGGGAGGTGCCTGGGGAGGTCTGTGTCGTCCCTGTTGACGCGGACATGGATCGTGATCGGGTGGAAGCCGCCGGTGGGGATGCGCCGCGGGAGGGACTCCGGAGGAAGATGCTTGGGCGCCATGAGGAAGGAGGGAGGGCCGCCGGCCGGCTTGATCGATTTGGGGAGGGGGGTTAGGGTTCGGCGATTTCGTCGGCGGAGGGGGGGATTAGGGTTCGGCGAGTTCGTCTCTTGGTTGGGGAGGAGGCGGAGGGGAAAAAAGAGATTGAGAAAACTGCTCACGCGGTTGGGTTCTATACTTATTCAGGCTAGATAGACTAGGCCTGTCGTGCGGCCCGCTTGGAGCTCGGGCCGAGTAGGGCTACACTCTCCTTCCATTTTGGCGATGTAAAAATGGGCATAACTTTTGCATACTAACTCGGATGAAAAAGTTTTTATATGAAAAATCATCTACTCGAAAAGTTACATCCGAATTTAAAAGGGGGGACCCCGTTAAACATTTTCAAAATCCTCAAAAACCTAATAGAATAAGGTTACGGGGCTTTTAAGATCTAGAGTGAAAAAAATCGAAAAAATTCAAATAGTGGGCAAACTGTGGTCAAACAATGGTCAAACTAATTATTCTAGAATATTAGTGTTACTAAATAATTATTTCAGTTATTTCAATTTTGATCAAATCTGGTCAAACTGTGGTCAAACAATGGTCAAACTAATTATTCAAGAAATATTAGTGTTACTATGAAATGTGTCACATCATGCTCAAGCAAAATTCCTGAAGGTTAATAGGATTGACATCTTAGTATTGTCAGGAAAACAACAAGTGCAGACTTGGAGCAAGGGAGAATAGAACCCGGAAGTTAAGCGTGCTCAGGCTGGGGGAGTGGGAGGATGGGTGACCGTTCGGGAAGTTAGATGATTTGGAATGATGAGGGGTGATTAGAGGATAAATTGAGAAGTGATGAGGGGTGGTTATTACAGACTAGAGGTTAAAATAATTCAAAAATTTGAAATTCAAAAAAATTTCAAAAAAAAATTTCAAAAAAAAATCATTAAGTTTCCATGCCAATAGTCCTCCTTCCCACTATTCGTCTTCTTCCTCCATGCATCCAGCCATGTCTCTGCTGGTCTTCGGGCTTCTCCTGCTCATCGCCCTCCCTCTGTGCCACGCCGCCACGGACACCCTCTCGCCCAACCAAGAGCTCGCGGGCCGCGAGAAGCTCGTGTTCCTCAACGGCAGGTTCGCGCTCAGCTTCTTCCAAACCGGGAGCAACTTCTCCGACGGCACCACACCAAAGTGGTAGCTCGGGATCTGGTTCCACACGGTCCACACGTGAAAAATGTTGTCGCCACGATCAGCTCCTTTAGTCAAAGTGAAATAGAGATGATAGTACCACCCACGCTTCTCACTGAATACTTTGCACTCCACAACATCTTTGAGTTCATACGCAAAATCCTAAAGTATGAAGCATGGGTCAGATTAACAATTCTTACATGGATAAATCAGTACAAGACATAGGGCAGTCGCGATAGTTGGGCAGAGAGTGAAGGCAGGTTGGCGAGAGAGAGAGAAGAAAACAAACCCCCAAAAGACTGTGATCCTCGTTATGCTTGTCCACCAAATCTTGAAGTAATCGGCGCCTTCCATTACGGGCTCTCTCAGCGTGATCTGACTTTGAACGCTTCCTTGCGCCATCAGGCCAGTAAAGAGCTTCTTCTATGGCCATTTCCAGTGAAGAAACCCCACCTTGTTGCATTAACCTAATTTATATCCAAATTATGGTCAGTGCCAATTCCCAACAGTGGAGAATAGAAAGTTATACAAGGACCATATAAATGCTATCAATAGGGCTATGATGCACTAGTTTGCATAGAATGCTGTTAAAATAATTCATGCTAGTGATCAACAAAAGCAGAACAAAACTGCACACACCTATATATAAGCTCCTGGGCCTTCTTTGATTTCATATAGCAAACTGCTTTCACCAGATAATGGAACTTAACTTTCTAGCTAACAGCATCGATATAAACAGAGGTGCGTGGGGCAAAGGACTGCTAATCAACTGTGCATATTAGAGTTCAGATAAGAATAAACAAAGTGCTGCATTGTTTGCATGTGGCTAGTTAAGTCTGAACATATTCAATTGCAGGTGTGCAAATAGACCAAAACCAGGAGAAACAGGTGGTTGAGGAACTTTACAGTTTTGGGTCCCTATGTTCAAGAAAATAGCGATCCATGGCTTTGTCAGCTTCATCTAGGCTCTGAAACGGCCCGCCCGCAGAAGGATACGTGTGGAAAGAGCCCCCGTGATCGACCCTGATGTAATACAACATTCCCCAGTCATGTCGCAGCCTTTCCCAAATGCCTGACCCAGGAGGTGATGGTGCCGAGGCCATAACAGTGTCCTGATCTGGGTGCCCGGAGGAAACGGCGGGCGGTTTCTCCTCCAGTGTTGTAGCGCTCAGCGACTACTTGAGCGACGACACATCTGCAGCAGGTTCCTGCGGCCTCTGCAGCATGGGCGGTGAAGCTTGCTTCCCGTCCGCCACCACGAACTCGGATTGGAAAATCCTATCGCTGGAAAAGGCAATCCAAACGCACATCGATCGATTATTAGCAAGTAAAACAAATCGATTTCAACTTGAAGGTGGTCGTATGTACGTTGAAGGCGGCGGCGGGTCGTTGGGCTTCCTCCGGCGATGCCAGTTGAGGTAGATGGAGGCGTAGCGCGCGCGGACGGCGTCTTCGAGATCCGCGAAGTCCCGGAACGGCCCGCCCGTGACGGGGAGGTGCCTGGGGAGGTACGTGCCGTCCGTGTTGACGCGGACATGGATCGTGATCGGGTGGAAGCCGCCGGTGGGGATGCGCCGCGGGAGGGACTCCGGAGGAAGATGCTTGGGCGCCATGAGGAGGGAGGGAGGGCCGCCGGCCTGCTTGATCGATTTGGGGAGGGGGGGTTAGGGTTCGGCGATTTCGTCGGCGGAGGGGGGGGATTAGGGTTCGGCGAGTTCGTCTCTTGGTTGTGAGGAGGCGGAGGGGAAAAAAAGAGATCAAGAAAACTGCTGACGCGATTGGGTTCTATACTTATTCAGGCTAGATAGACTCGGCCTGTCGTGCGGCCCACTTGGAGCTCGGGCCGAGTAGGGCTACACTCTCCTTCCTTTTTGGCGATGTAAAAATGGGCATAACTTTTGCATACTAACTCGGATGAAAAAGTTTTTTATATGAAAAATCATCTACTCGAAAAGTTACATCCGAATTTAATAGGGGGAACCCCGTTAAACATTTTCAAAATCCTCATAAACCTAATAGAAAAAAGTTACGGGGCTTTTAAGATCTAGAGTGAAAAAAATCGAAAAAAATTCAAACAGTGGGCAAACTGTGGTCAAACAATGGTCAAACTAATTATTCTAGAATATTAGTGTTACTAAATAATTATTTGAGTTATTTCAATTTTGGTCAAATCTGGTCAAACTGTGGTCAAACAATGGTCAAGCTCATTATTCAAGAAATATTAGTGTTACTATGAAATGTGTCACTTCATGCTCAAGCAAAATTCCTGAAGGTTAATACGATTGACATCTTAGTATTGTGAGGAAAACAACAAGTGCGGACTTGGAGCGAGGGAGAATAGAACCCGGAAGTTAAGCGTGCTCAGGCTGGGGAGTGGGAGGATGGGTGACCGTTCGGGAAGTTAGATGATTTGGAATGATGAGGGGTGATTAGAGGATAAATTGAGAAGTGATGAGGGGTGGTGATTACAGACTAGAGGTTAAAATAATTCAGAAATTTGAAAATAAAAAAATTCAAAAAAATTCAAAAAAAATCATAAAGTTTCCACGCCAGTAGTCCTTCTTTCCACTATTCGTCTTCTCCCTCCATGCATCCAGCCATGTCTCCGCCGGTCTTCGGGCTTCTCCTGCTCATCGCCCTCCCTCTGTGCCACGCCGCCACGGACACCCTCTCGCCCAACCAAGAGCTCGCGGGTCGCGAGAAGCTCGTGTTCCTCAACGGCAGGTTCGCGCTCAGCTTCTTCCAAACCGGGAGCAACTTCTCCGACGGCACCACACCCAAGTGGTACCTCGGGATCTGGTTCCACACGGTCCACACGTGAAAAATGTTTTCGCCACGATCAGCTCCTTTAGTCAAAGTGAAATTGATATGATAGTACCACCCACGCTTCTCACTGAATACTTTGCACTCCAGAACATCTTTGAGTTCATACACAAAATCCTAAAATATGAAGCACGGGCCAGATCAACAATTCTCACATGGATAAATCAGTACAAGACATAGCGCAGTCGTGATAGTGGGGCAGAGAGTGAAGGCAGGTTGGAGAGAGAGAGAGAAGAGAACAAACCCCCAAAAGACTGTGATCCTCGTTATGCTTGTCCACCAAAGCTTGAAGTAATCGGCGCCTTCCATTACGGGCTCTCTCAGCGTGATCTGACTTTGAACGCTTCCTTGCGCCATCAGGCCAGCAAAGAGCTTCTTCTATGGCCATTTCCAGTGAAGAAACCCCACCTTGTTGCATTAACCTAATTTATATACAAATTATGGTCAGTGCCAATTCCCAATAGTGGAGAATAGAAAGTTATACAAGGACTATATAAATGATATCAATAGGGCTATGATGCACTAGTTTGCATAGAATGTTGTTAAAATAATTCATGCTAGTGATCAACAAATGCAGAACAAAACTGCACACGCCTATATATAAGCTCCTGGGCCTTCTTTGATTTCATATAGCAAACTGCTTTCACCAGATAATGGAACTTAACTTTCTAGCTAACAGCATTCATATAAACAGAGGTGCATGGTGCAAAGGGCTGCTAATCAACTGTGCATATTAGAGTTCAGATAAGAATAAACAAAGTGGTGCATTGTTTGCATGTGGCTAGTTAAGTCTGAACATATTCAATTGCAGGTGTGCAAACAGAACAAAACCAGGAGAAACAGGTGGTTGAGGAACTTTACAGTTTTGGGTCCCTATGTTCAAGAAAATAGCGATCCATGGCTTTGTCAGCTTCATCTAGGCTCTGAAACGGCCCGCCCGCATAAGGATACGTGTGGAAAGAGCCCCCATGATCGACCCTGATGTAATACAACATTCCCCAGTCACGTCGCAGCCATTCCCAAATGCCTGACCCAGGAGATGATGGTGTCGAGGCCATAACAGTGTCCTAATCCGGCTGCCCGGAGGAAACGGCGGGCGATTTATCCTCCAGTGTTGTAGCGCTCAGCGACTGCTTGAGCGATGACACATCTGCAGTAGGTTCCTGCGGCCTCTGCAGCGCGGGCGGTGAAGCCTGCTTCCCATCCGCCACCACGAACTCGGATTGGAAAATCCTATCGCTGGAAAAGGCAATCGGAACGCAGATCGATCGATTATTAGCAAGTAAAACAAATCGATTTCAACTAGAAGATGGTCGTATGTACGTTGAAGGCGGCGGCGGGTCGTTGGGCTTCCTCCGGCGATGCTAGTTGAGGTAGATGGAGGCGTAGCGCGCGCGGACGGCGTTTTCGAGATCCGCGAAGTCCCGGAACGGCCCGCCCGTGACGGGGAGGTGCCTGGGGAGGTACGTGCCGTCCCTGTTGATGCGGACATGGATCGTGATCGGGTGGAAGCGCCGGTGGGGATGCGCCGCAGGAGGGACTCCGGAGGAAGATGCTAGGGCGCCATGAGGAGGGAGCGAGGGCCGCCGGCCGGCTTGATCGATTTGGGGAGGGGGGGTTAGGGTTCGGCGATTTCGTCGGCGGAGGGGGGGGATTAGGGTTCGGCGAGTTCGTCTCTTGGTTGGGGAGGAGGCGGAGGTGAAAAAAGAGATTGAGAAAACTGCTCACGCGGTTGGGTTCTATACTTATTCAGGCTAGATAGACTCGGCCTGTCGTGCGGCCCGCTTGGAGCTCGGGCCGTGTAGGGCTACACTCTCCTTCCTTTTTGGCGATGTAAAAATGGGCATAACTTTTGCATACTAACTCGGATGAAAAAGTTTTTTATATGAAAAATCATCTACTCGAAAAGTTACATCCGAATTTAATAGGGGGAACCCCGTTAAACATTTTCAAAATCCTCAAAAACCTAAGAGAAAAAAGTTACAGGGCTTTTAAGATCTAGAGTGAAAAAAATCAAAAAAAATTCAAACAGTGGGCAAACTGTGGTCAAACAATGGTCAAACTAATTATTCTAGAATATTAGTGTTACTAAATAATTATTTCAGTTATTTCAATTTTGATCAAATCTGGTCAAACTGTGGTCAAACAATGGTCAAACTAATTATTCAAGAAATATTAGTGTTACTATGAAATGTGTCACTTCATGCTCAAGCAAAATTCCTGAAGGTTAATAGGATTGACATCTTAGTATTGTCAGGAAAACAACAAGTGCAGACTTGGAGCGAGGGAGAATAGAACCCGGAAGTTAAGCGTGCTCAGGCTGGGGGAGTGGGAGGATGGGTGACCGTTCGGGAAGTTAGATGATTTTGAATGATGAGGGGTGATTAGAGGATAAATTGAGAAGTGATGAGGGGTGGTGATTACAGACTGGAGGTTAAAATAATTCAAAAATTTGAAAATCAAAAAAAATTTCAAAAAAAAATCATAAAGTTTCCACGCCAGTAGTCCTCCTTCCCACTATTCGTCTTCTTCCTCCATGCATCCAGCCATGTCTCCGCCGGTCTTCGGGCTTCTCCTGATCATCGCCCTCCCTCTGTGCCATGCCGCCACGGACACCCTCTCGCCCAACGAAGAGCTCGCGGGCCGCGAGAAGCTCGTGTTCCTCAACGGCAGGTTCGCGCTCAGCTTCTTCCCAACCGGGAGCAACTTCTCCGACGGCACCACACCCAAGTGGTACCTCGGGATCTGGTTCCACACGGTCCACACGTGAAAAATGTTGTCGCCACGATCAGCTCCTTTAGTCAAAGTGAAATTGAGATGATAGTACCACCCACGCTTCTCACTGAATACTTTGCACTCCACAACATATTTGAGTTCATACGCAAAATCCTAAAATATGAAGCATGGGTCAGATCAACAATTCTTACATGGATAAATCAGTACAAGACATAGGGCAGTCATGATAGTGGGGCAGAGAGTGAAGGCAGGTTGGAGAGAGAGAGAAGAGAACAAACCCCCAAAAGACTGTGATCCTCATTATGCTTGTCCACCAAAGCTTGAAGTAATCGGCGCCTTCCATTATGGGCTCTCTCAGCGTGATCTGACTTTGAACGCTTCCTTGCACCATCAGGCCAGTAAAGAGCTTATTCTATGGCCATTTCCAGTGAAGAAACCCCACCTTGTTGCATTAACCTAATTTATATCCAAATTATAGTCAGTGCCAATTCCCAACAGTGGAGAATAGAAAGTTATACAAGGACCATATAAATGCTATCAATAGGGCTATGATGCACTAGTTTGCATAGAATGCTGTTAAAATAATTCATGCTAGTGATCAACAAATGCAGAACAAAACTGCACACGCCTATATATAAGCTCCTGGGCCTTCTTTGATTTCATATAGCAAACTGCTTTCACCAGATAATGGAACTTAACTTTCTAGCTAACAGCATCGATATAAATAGAGGTGCGTGGGGCAAAGGGCTGCTAATCAACTGTGCATATTAGAGTTCAGATAAGAATAAACAAAGTGGTGCATTGTTTGCATGTGGCTAGTTAAGTCTGAACATATTCAATTGCAGGTGTGCAAACAGAACAAAACCAGGAGAAACAGGTGGTTGAGGAAGTTTACAGTTTTGGGTCCCTATGTTCAAGAAAATAGCGATCCATGGCTTTGTCAGCTTCATCTAGGCTCTGAAACGGCCCGCCCGCATAAGGATACGTGTGGAAAGAGCCCCCGTGATCGACCCTGATGTAATACAACATTCCCCAGTCACGTCGCAGCCGTTCCCAAATGCCTGACCCAGGAGGTGATGGTGCCGAGGCCATAACAGTGTCCTGATCCGGCTGCCCGGAGGAAACGGCGGGCGATTTCTCCTCCAGTGTTGTAGCGCTCAGCGACTGCTTGAGCGACGACACATCTGCAGCAGGTTCCTGCGGCCTCTGCAGCGCGGGCGATGAAGCCTGCTTCCCGTCCGCCACCACGAACTCGGATTGGAAAATCCTATCGCTGGAAAAGGCAATCCAAACGCACATCGATCGATTATTAGCAAGTAAAACAAATCGATTTCAACTAGAAGATGGTCGTATGTACGTTGAAGGCGGCGGCGGGTCGTTGGGCTTCCTCCGGCGATGCCAGTTGAGGTAGATGGAGGCGTAGCGCGCGCGGACGGCGTCTTCGAGATCCGCGAAGTCCCGGAACGGCCCGCCCGTGACGGGGAGGTGCCTGGGGAGGTACGTGCCGTCCCTGTTGACGCGGACATGGATCGTGATCGGGTGGAAGCCGCCGGTGGGGATGCACCGCGGGAGTGACTCCGGAGGAAGATGCTTGGGCGCCATGAGGAGGGAGGGAGGGCCGCCGGCCGGCTTGATCGATTTGGGGAGGGGGGGGTAGGGTTCGGCTATTTCATCGGCGGAGGGGGGATTAGGGTTCGGCGAGTTCGTCTCTTGGTTGGGGAGGAGGCGGAGGGGAAAAAAGAGATTGAGAAAACTGCTCACGCGGTTGGGTTCTATACTTATTCAGGCTAGATAGACTCGGCCTGCCGTGCGGCCCGCTTGGAGGTCGGGCCGAGTAGGGCTACACTCTCCTTCCTTTTTGGCGATGTAAAAATGGGCATAACTTTTGCATACTAACTCGGATGAAAAAGTTTTTTATATGAAAAATCAACTACTCGAAAAGTTACATCCGAATTTAAAAGGGGGAACCCCGTTAAACATTTTCAAAATCCTCAAAAACCTAATAGAAAAAAGTTACGGGGCTTTAAAGATCAAGAGTGAAAAAAATCGAAAAAAAATCAAACAGTGGGCAGACAGTGGTCAAACAATGGTCAAACTAATTATTCTAGAATATTAGTGTTACTAAATAATTATTTCAGTTATTTCAATTTTGGTCAAATCTGGTCAAACTGTGGTCAAACAATGGTCAAACTAATTATTCAAGAAATATTAGTGTTACTATGAAATGTGTCACTTCATGCTCAAGCAAAATTCGTGAAGGTTAATAGGATTGACATCTTAGTATTGTCAGGAAAACAACAAGTGCGGACTTGGAGCGAGGGAGAATAGAACCCGAAAGTTAAGCGTGCTCAGGCTGGGGGAGTGGGAGGATGGGTGACCGTTCAGGAAGTTAGATGATTTGGAATGAGGAGGGGTGATTAGAGGATAAATTGAGAAGTGATGAGGGGTGGTGATTACAGACTAGAGGTTAAAATAATTCAGAAATTTGAAAATCAAAAAATTTCAAAAAAAATTTCAAAAAAAATTTCAAAAAAAGTATCATAAAATTTCCACGCCAGTAGTCCTCCTTCCCACTATTCGTCTTCTTCCTCCATGCATCCAGCCATGTCTCCGCCGGTCTTCGGGCTTCTCCTGCTCATCGCCCTCCCTCTGTGCCACGCCGCCACGGACACCCTCTCGCCCAACCAAGAGCTCGCGGGCCGCGAGAAGCTCGTGTTCCTCAACGGCAGGTTCGCGCTCAGCTTCTTCCAAACCGGGAGCAACTTCTCCGACGGCACCACACCCAAGTGGTACCTCGGGATCTGGTTCCACACGGTCCACACGTGAAAAATGTTGTCGCCACGACAGCTCCTTTAGTCAAAGTGAAATTGAGATAATAGTACCACCCACGCTTCTCACTGAATACTTTGCACTCCACAACATCTTTGAGTTCATACGCAAAATCCTAAAATATGAAGCATGGGTCAGATCAACAATTCTTACATGGATAAATCAGTACAAGACATAGGGCAGTCGTGATAGTGGGGCAGAGAGTGAAGGCAGGTTGGAGAGAGAGAGAGAAGAGAACAAACCCCCCAAAAGACTGTGATCCTCGTTATGCTTGTCCACCAAAGCTTGAAGTAATCAGCGCCTTCCATTACGGGATCTCTCAGCGTGATCTGACTTTGAACGCTTCCTTGCGCCATCAGGCCAGTAAAGAGCTTCTTCTATGGCCATTTCCAGTGAAGAAACCCCACCTTGTTGCATTAACCTAATTTATATCCAAATTATGGTCAGTGCCAATTCCCAACAGTGGAGAATAGAAAGTTATACAAGGACCATATAAATGCTATCAATAGGGCTATGATGCACTAGTTTGCATAGAATGCTGTTAAAATAATTCATGCTAGTGATCATCAAATGCAGAACAAAACTGCACACGCCTATATATAAGCTCCTGGGCCTTCTTTGATTTCATATAGCAAACTGCTTTCACCAGATAATGGAACTTAACTTTCTAGCTAACAGCATCGATATAAACAGAGGTGCATGGGGCAAAGGGCTGCTAATCAACTGTGCATATTAGAGTTCAGATAAGAATAAACAAAGTGGTGCATTGTTTGCATGTGGCTAGTTAAGTCTGAACATATTCAATTGCAGGTGTGCAAACAGAACAAAACCAGGAGAAACAGGTGGTTGAGGAAGTTTACAGTTTTGGGTCCCTATGTTCAAGAAAATAGCGATCCATGGCTTTGTCAGCTTCATCTAGGCTCTGAAACGGCCCGCCCGCATAAGGATACGTGTGGAAAGAGCCCCCGTGATCGACCCTGATGTAATACAACATTCCCCAGTCACGTCGCAGCCGTTCCCAAATGCCTGACCCAGGAGGTGATGGTGCCGAGGCCATAACAGTGTCCTAATCCGGCTGCCCGAAGGAAACGGCGGGCGATTTCTCCTCCAGTGTTGTAGCGCTCAGCGACTGCTTGAGCGACGACACATCTGCAGCAGGTTCCTGCGGCCTCTGCAGCGCGGGCGGTGAAGCCTGCTTCCTGTCCACCACCACGAACTCGGATTGGAAAATCCTATCGCTGGAAAAGGCAATCCAAACGCACATCGATCGATTATTAGCAAGTAAAACAAATCGATTTCAACTAGAAGATGGTCGTATGTATGTTGAAGGCGGCGGCGGGTCGTTGGGCTTCCTCCGGCGATGCCAATTGAGGTAGATGGAGGCGTAGCGCGCGCGTACGGCGTCTTCGAGATCCGTGAAGTCCCGGAACGGCCCGCCCGTGACGGGGAGGTGCCTGGGAGGTACGTGCCGTCCCTGTTGACGCGGACATGGATCGTGATCGGGTGGAAGCCGCCGGTGGGGATGCGCCGCGGGAGGGACTCCGAAGGAAGATGCTTGGGCGCCATGAGGACGGAGGGAGGGCCGCCGGCCGGCTTGATCGATTTGGGGAGGGGGGTTAGGGTTCGGCGATTTCGTCGGCGGAGGGGGGGATTAGGGTTCGGCGAGTTCGTCTCTTGGTTGGGGAGGAGGCGGAGGGGAAAAAAGATATTGAGAAAACTGCTCACGCGGTTGGGTTCTATACTTATTCAAGCTAGATAGACTCGGCCTGTCGTGCGGCCCGCTTGGAGCTCGGGCCGAGTAGGGCTACACTCTCCTTCCTTATTGGTGATGTAAAATTAAATGGGCATAACTTTTGCATGCTAACTCGGATGAAAAAGTTTTTCATATGAAAAATCATCTACTCGAAAAGTTACATCCGAATTTAAGAGGGGGAACCCCGTTAAACATTTTCAAAATCCTCAAAAACCTAATAGAAAAAAGTTATGGGGCTTTTAAGATCTAGAGTGAAAAAAATCGAAAAAATTCAAACAGTGGGCAAACTGTGGTCAAACAATGGTCAAACTAATTATTCTAGAATATAAGTGTTACTAAATAATTATTTCAGTTATTTCAATTTTGATCAAATCTGGTCAAACTGTGGTCAAACAATGGTCAAACTAATTATTCAAGAAATATTAGTGTTACTATGAAATGTGTCACTTCATGCTCAAGCAAAATTCCGGAAGGTTAATAGGATTGACATCTTAGTATTGTCAGGAAAACAACAAGTGCAGACTTGGAGCGAGGAAGAATAGAACCCGGAAGTTAAGCGTGCTCAGGCTGGGGGAGTGGGAGGATGGGTGACCGTTCGAAAAGTTAGATGATTTGGAATGATGAAGGGTGATTAGAGGATAAATTTAGAAGTGATGAGGGGTGGTGATTACAGTCTAGAGATAAAATAATTCAGAAATTTGAAAATCAAAAAAAATCAAAAAAAATTCAAAAAATTTTCAACAAAAATCATAAAGTTTCCACGCCAGTAGTCCTCCTTCCCACTATTCGTCTTCTTCCTCCATGCATCCAGCCATGTCTCCGCCGGTCTTCGGGCTTCTCCTACTCATTGCCCTCCCTCTGTGACACGCCGCCACGGACACCCTCTCGCCCAACCAAGAGCTCGCGGGCCGCGAGAAGCTCGTGTTCCTCGACGGCAGGTTCGCGCTCAGCTTCTTCCAAACCGGGAGCAACTTCTCCGACGGCACCACACCCAAGTGGTACCTCGGGATCTGGTTCCACGCGGTCCACACGTGAAAAATGTTGTCGCCACGATCAGCTCCTTTAGTCAAAGTGAAATTGAGATGATAGTACCACCCACGCTTCTCACTGAATACTTTGCACTCCATAACATCTTTGAGTTCATACGCAAAATCCTAAAATATGAAGCATGGGTCAGATCAACAATTCTTACATGGATAAATCAGTACAAGACATAGGGCAGTCGTGATAGTGGGGCAGAGAGTGAAGGCAGGTTGGAGAGAGAGAGAGAGAAGAGACCAAACCCCCAAAAGTCTGTGATCCTCGTTATGCTTGTCCACCAAAGCTTGAAGTAATCGGCGCCTTCCATTACGGGCTCTCTCAGCGTGATCTGACTTTGAACGCTTCCTTGCGCCATCAGGCCAGAAAAGAGCTGCTTCTATGGCCATTTCCAGTGAAGAAACCCCACCTTGGTGCATTAACCTAATTTATATCCAAATTATGGTCACTGCTAATTCACAACAGTGGAGAATAGAAAGTTATACAAGGACCATATAAATGCTATCAATAGGGCTATGATGCACTAGTTTGCATAGAATGCTGTTAAAATAATTCATGCTAGTGATCAACAAATGCAGAACAAAACTGCACACGCCTATATATAAGCTCCTGGGCCTTCTTTGATTTCATATAGCAAACTGCTTTCACCAGATAATGGAACTTAACTTTCTAGCTAACAGCATTGATATAAACAGAGGTGCGTGGGGCAAAGGGCTGCTAATCAACTGTGCATATTAGAGTTCAGATAAGAATAAACAAAGTGGTGCATTGTTTGCATGTGGGTAGTTAAGTCTGAACATATTCAATTGCAGGTGTGCAAACAGAACAAAACCAGGAGAAACAGGTGGTTGAGGAACTTTACAGTTTTGGGTCCCTATGTTCAAGAAAATAGCGATCCATGGCTTTGTCAGCTTCATCTAGGCTCTGAAAAGGCCCGCCCGCAGAAGGATACGTGTGGAAAGAGCCCCCTTGATCGACCCTGATGTAATACAACATTCCCCAGTCACGTCGCAGCCGTTCCCAAATGCCTGATCCAGGAGGTGATGGTGCCGAGGCCATAACAGTGTCCTGATCCGGCTGCCCGGAGGAAAAGGCGGGCGATTTCTCCTCCAGTGTTGTAGCGCTCAGCGACGGCTTGAGCGACGACACATCTGCAGCAGGTTCCTGCGGCCTCTGCAGCGCGGGCGGTGAAGCCTGCTTCCCGTCCGCCACCACGAACTCGGATTGGAAAATCCTATCGCTGGAAAAGGCAATCCAAACGCACATCTATCGATTATTAGCAAGTAAAACAAATCGATTTCAACTAGAAGATGGTCGTATGTACGTTGAAGGCGGCGGCGGGTTGTTGGGCTTCCTCCGGCGATGCCAGTTGAGGTAGATGGAGGCGTTGCGCGCGCGGACGGCGTCTTCGAGATCCGCAAAGTCCCGGAACGGCCTGCCCGTGACGGGGAGGTGCCTGGGGAGGTACGTGTCGTCCCTGTTGACGCGGACATGGATCGTGATCGGGTGGAAGCCGCCGGTGGGGATGCGCCGCGGGAGGGACTCCGGAGGAAGATGCTTGGGCGCCATGAGGAGGGAGGGAGGGCCGCCGGCCGGCTTGATCGATTTGGGGAGCGGGGTTAGGGATCGGCGATTTCGTTGGCGGAGGGGGGATTAGGGTTCGGCGAGTTCGTCTCTTGGTTGGGGAGGAGGCGGAGGGGAAAAAAGAGATTGAGAAAACTGCTCACGCGGTTGGGTTCTATACTTATTCAGGCTAGATAGACTTGGCCTGCCGTGCGGCCCGCTTGGAGCTCGGGCCGAGTAGGGCTACACTCTCCTTCCTTTTTGGCGATGTAAAAATGGGCATAACTTTTGAATACTAACTCGGATGAAAAAGTTTTTATATGAAAAATCATCTACTCGAAAATTTACATCCGAATTTAAAAGGGGGAACCCCGTTAAACATTTTCAAAATCCTCAAAACCTAACAGAAAAAAAGTTACGGGGCTTTTAAGATCTAGAGTGAAAAAAATCGAAAAAATTCAAACAGTGGGCAAACTGTGGTCAAACAAAGGTCAAACTAATTATTCTAGAATATTAGTGTTACTAAATAATTATTTCAGTTATTTCAATTTTGATCAAATCTGGTCAAACTGTGGTCAAACAATGGTCAAACTAATTATTCAAGAAATATTAGTGTTACTATGAAATGTGTCACTTCATGCTCAAGCAAAATTCCTAAAGGTTAATAGGATTGACATCTTAGTATTGTCAGGAAAACAACAAGTGCAGACTTGGAGCAAGGGAGAATAGAACCCGGAAGTTAAGCGTGCTCAGGCTGGCGGAGTGGGAGGATGGGTGACCGTTCGGGAAGTTAGATGATTTGGAATGATGAGGGGTGATTAGAGGATAAATTGAGAAGTGATGAGGGGTGGTGATTACAGACTAGAGGTTAAAATAATTCAAAATTTGAAATTGAAAAAAAAATTCAATTTTTTTTTTCAAAAAAAATCATAAAGTTTCCACGCCAGTAGTCCTCCTTCCCACTATTCGTCTTCTTCCTCCATGCATCCAGCCATGTCTCCGCCGTTCTTCGGGCTTCTCCTGCTCATCGCCCTCCCTCTGTGCCATGCCGCCACGGAAACCCTCTCGCCAACCAAGAGCTCGCGGGCCGCGAGAAGCTCGTGTTCCTCAACGGCAGGTTCACGCTCAGCTTCTTCCAAACCGGGAGCAACTTCTCCTACGGCACCACACCCAAGTGGTACCTCGGGATCTGGTTCCACACGGTCCACACGTGAAAAATGTTGTCGCCACGATCAGCTCCTTTAGTCAAAGTGAAATTGAGATGATAGTACCACCCACGCTTCTCACTGAATACTTTGCACTCCACAACATCTTTGAGTTCATACGCAAAATCCTAAAATATGAAGCATGGGTCAGATCAACAATTCTTACATGGATAAATCAGTACAAGACATAGGGCAGTCGTGATAGTGGGGCAGAGAGTGAAGGCAGGTTTGAGAGACAGAGAGGAGAACAAACCCCCAAAAGACTGTGATCCTCGTTATGCTTGTCCACCAAAGCTTCAAGTAATCGGCGCCTTCCATTACGGGCTCTTTCAGCGTGATCTGACTTTGAACGCTTCCTTGCGCCATCAGGCCAGTAAAGAGCTTCTTCTATGGCCATTTCCAGTGAAGAAACCCCACCTTGTTGCATTAACCTAATTTATATCCAAATTATGGTCAGTGCCAATTCCCAACAGTGGAGAATAGAAAGTTATACAAGGACCATATAAATGCTATCAATAGGGCTATGATGCACTAGTTTGCATAGAATGCTGTTAAAATAATTCATGCTAGTGATCAACAAATGCAGAACAAAACTGCACACGCCTATATATAAGCTCCTGGGCCTTGTTTGATTTCATATAGCAAACTGCTTTCACCAGATAATGGAACTTAACTTTCTAGCTAACAGCATCGATATAAACAGAGGTGCGTGGGGCAAAGGGCTCCTAATCAACTGTGCATATTAGAGTTTAGATAAGAATAAACAAAGTGGTGCATTGTTTGCATGTGGCTAGTTAAGTCTGAACATATTCAATTGCAGGTGTGCAAACAGAACACAACCAGGAGAAACAGGTGGTTGAGGAACTTTACAGTTTTGGGTCCCTATGTTCAAGAAAATAGCGATCCATGGCTTTGTCAGCTTCATCTAGGCTCTGAAACGGCCCGCCCGCATAAGGATACGTGTGGAAAGAGCCCCCGTGATCGACCCTGATGTAATACAACATTCCCAGTCAAGTCGCAGCCTTTCCCAAATGCCTGACCCAGGAGGTGATGGTGCCGAGGCCATTACAGTGTCCTGATCCGGCTGCCCGGAGGAAACGGCGGGCGGTTTCTCCTCCAGTGTTGTAGCGCTCAGCGACTGCTTGAGCGACGACACATCTGCAGCAGGTTCCTGCGGCCTCTGCAACGCGGGCGGTGAAGCCTGCTTCCCGTCCGCCACCACGAACTCGGATTGGAAAATCCTATCGCTGGAAAAGGCAATCCAAACGCACATCGATCGATTATTAGCAAGTAAAACAAATCGATTTCAACTAGAAGATGGTCGTATGTACGTTGAAGGCGGCGGCGGGTCGTTGGGCTTCCTCCGGCGATGCCAGTTGAGGTAGATGGAGGCGTAGCGCGCGCGGACGGCGTCTTCGAGATCCGCGAAGTCCCGGAACGGCCTGCCCGTGACGGGGAGGTACCTGGGGAGGTCTGTGTCGTCCCTGTTGACGCGGACATGGATCGTGATCGGGTGGAAGCCGCCGGTGGGGATGCGCCGCGGGAGGGACTCCGGAGGAAGATGCTTGGGCGCCATGAGGAGGGAGGGAGGGCCGCCGGCCGGCTTGATCGATTTGGGGAGGGGGGTTAGGGTTCGGCGATTTCGTCGGCGGAGGGGGGATTAGGGTTCGGCGAGTTCGTCTCTTGGTTGGGAAGGAGGCGGAGGGGAAAAAAGAGATTGAGAAAACTGCTCACGCGGTTGGGTTCTATACTTATTCAGGCTAGATAGACTCGGCCTGTCGTGCGGCCAGCTTGGAGCTCGGGCCGAGTAGGGCTAGACTCTCCTTCCTTTTTCGCGATGTAAAAATGGGCATAACTTTTGCATACTAACTCGGATGAAAAAGTTTTTTATATGAAAGTCATCTACTCGAAATGTTACATCCGAATTTAAAAGGGGGAACCCGTTAAACATTTTCAAAATCCTCAGAAACTTAATAGAAAAAAGTTACGGGGCTTTTAAGATCTAGAGTGAAAAAAATCGAAAAAAAATTCAAACAGTGGGCAAACTGTGGTCAAACTAATTATTCTAGAATATTAGTGTTACTAAATAATTATTTAAGTTATTTCAATTTTTGTCAAATTTGGTCAAACTGTGGTCAAACAATGGTCAAACTAATTATTCAAGAAATATTAGTGTTACTATGAAATGTGTCACTTCATGCTCAAGCAAAATTCCTGAAGGTTAATAGGATTGACATCTTAGTATTGTCAGGAAAACAACAAGTGCGGACTTGGAGCGAGGGAGAATAGAACCCGGAAGTTAAACGTGCTCAGGCTGGGGGAGTGGGAGGATGGGTGACCGTTCGGGAAGTTAGATGATTTTGAATGATGAGGGGTGATTAGAGGATAAATTGAGAAGTGATGAGGGGTGGTGATTACAGACTAGAGGTTAAAATAATTCAGAAAATTGAAAACCAAAAAAATTCAAAAAAAATTCAAAAAAAATTTCAAAAAAAAATCATAAAGTTTCCACGCCAGTAGTCCTCCTTCCCACTATTCGTCTTCTTCCTCCATGCATCCCGCCATGTCTCCGCCGGTCTTCGGGCTTATCCTGCTCATCGCCCTCCCTCTGTGCCACGCCGCCACGGACACCCTCTCGCCCAACCAAGAGCTCGCGGGCCACGAGAAGCTCGTGTTCCTCAACGGCAGGTTCGCGCTCAGCTTCTTCCAAACCGGGAGCAACTTCTCCGACGGCACCACACCCAAGTGGTACCTCGGGATCTGGTTCCACGCGGTCCACACGTGAAAAATGTTGTCACCATGATCAGCTCCTTTAGTCAAAGTGAAATTGAGATGATAGTACCACCCACGCTTCTCACTGAATACTTTGCACTCCACAACATCTTTGAGTTCATACGCAAAATCCTAAAATATGAAGCATGGGTCAGATCAACAATTCTTACATGGATAAATCAGTACAAGACATAGGGCAGTCGTGATAGTGGGGCAGAGAGTGAAGGCAGGTTTGAGAGAGAGAGAGGAGAACAAACCCCCAAAAGACTGTGATCCTCGTTATGCTTGTCCACCAAAGCTTGAAGTAATCGGCGCCTTCCATTACGGGCTCTTACAGCGTGATCTGACTTTGAACGCTTCCTTGTGCCATCAGGCCAGTAAAGAGCTTCTTCTATGGCCATTTCCAGTGAAGAAACCCCACCTTGTTGCATTAACCTAATTTATATCCAAATTATGGTCAGTACCAATTCCCAACAGTGGAGAATAGAAACTTATACAAGGACCATATAAATGCTATCAATAGGGCTATGATGCACTAGTTTGCATAGAATGCTGTTAAAATAATTCATGCTAGTGATCAACAAATGCAGAACAAAACTGCACATGCCTATATATAAGCTCTGGGCCTTCTTTGATTTCATATAGCAAACTGATTTCACCAGATAATGGAACTTAACTTTCTAGCTAACAGCATCGATATAAACAGAGGTGCGTGGGGCAAAGGGCTGCTAATCAACTGTGCATATTAGAGTTTGGATAAGAATAAACAAAGTGGTGTATTGTTTGCATGTGGCTAGTTAAGTCTGAACATATTCAATTGCAGGTGTGCAAACAGAACAAAACCAGGAGAAACAGGTGGTTGAGGAACTTTACAGTTTTGGGTCCCTATGTTCAAGAAAATAGCGATCCATGGCTTTGTCAGCTTCATCTAGGCTCTGAAACGGCCCGCCCGCAGAAGGATACGTGTGGAAAGAGCCCCCGTGATCGACCCTGATGTAATACAACATTCCCCAGTCACGTCGCAGCCGTTCCCAAATGCCTGACCCAGGAGGTGATGGTGCCGAGGCAAGAACAGTGTCCTGATCCGGCTGCCCGGAGGAAAAGGCGGGCGATTTCTCCTCCAGTGTTGTAGCGCTCAGCGACTGCTTGAGGGACGACACATCTGCAGCAGGTTCCTGTGGCCTCTGCAGCGCGGGCGGTGAAGCCTGCTTCCCGTCCGCCACCACGAACTCGGATTGGAAAATCCTATCGCTGGAAAAGGCAATCCAAACGCACATTGATCGATTATTAGCAAGTAAAACAAATCGATTTGAACTAGAAGATGGTCGTATGTACGTTGAAGGCGGCGGTGGGTTGTTGGGCTTCCTCCGGCGATGCCAGTTGAGGTAGATGGAGGCGTAGCGCGCGCGGACGGCGTCTTCGAGATCCGCGAAGTCCCGGAACGGCCTGCCCGTGACGGGGAGGTACCTGGGGAGGTCTGTGTCGTCCCTGTTGACGCGGACATGGATCGTGATCGGGTGGAAGCCGCCGGTGGGGATGCGCCGCGGGAGGGACTCCGGAGGAAGATGCTGGGGCGCCATGAGGAGAGAGGGAGGGCCGCCGGCCGGCTTGATCGATTTGGGGAGGGGGGTTAGGGTTCGGCGATTTCGTCGGCGGATGGGGGGATTAGGGTTCGGCGAGTTCGTCTCTTGGTTGGGGAGGAGGCGGAGGGGAAAAAAGAGATTGAGAAAACTGCTCACGCGGTTGGGTTCTATACTTATTCAGGCTAGATAGACTCGGCCTGTCGTGCGGCCCGCTCGGAGCTCGGGCCGACTAGGGCTACACTCTCCTTCCTTTTTGGCGATGTAAAAATGGGCATAACTTTTGCATACTAACTCGGATGAAAAAGTTTTTATATGAAAAGTCATCTACTCGAAAAGTTACATCCGAATTTAAAAGGGGGAACCCCGTTAAACATTTTCAAAATCCTCAAAAACCTAATAGAAAAAGGTTACGGGGCTTTTAAGATCTAGAGTGAAAAAAATCGAAAAAATTCAAACAGTGGGCAAACTGTGGTCAAACAATGGTCAAACTAATTATTCTAGAATATTAGTGTTACTAAATAATTATTTCAGTTATTTCAATTTTGATCAAATCTGGTCAAACTGTGGTCAAACAATGGTCAAACTAATTATTCAAGAAATATTAGTGTTACTATGAAATGTGTCACATCATGCTCAAGCAAAATTCCTGAAGGTTAATAGGATTGACATCTTAGTATTGTCAGGAAAACAACAAGTGCAGACTTGGAGCAAGGGAGAATAGAACCGGAAGTTAATCGTGCTCAGGCTGGGGGAGTGGGAGGATGGGTGACCGTTCGAAAAGTTAGATGATTTGGAATGATGAGGGGTGATTAGAGGATAAATTGAGAAGTGATGAGGGGTGGTGATTACAGACTAGAGGTTAAAATAATTCAGAAATTTGAAATTCAAAAAAATTCAAAAAAAAATAAAAAAAATCATAAATTTTCCACGCCAGTAGTCCTCCTTCCCACTATTCGTCTTCTTCCTCCATGCATGCAGCCATGTCTCCGCCGGTCTTCGGGCTTCTCCTGCTCATCGCCCTCCCTCTGTGCCACGCCCCCACGGACACCCTCTCGCCCAACCAAGAGCTCGCGGGCCACGAGAAGCTCGTGTTCCTCAACGACAGGTTCGCGCTCAGCTTCTTCCAAACCGGGAGCAACTTCTCCGACGGCACCACACCCAAGTGGTACCTCGGGATCTGGTTCCACACGGTCCACACGTGAAAAATGTTGTCACCATGATCAGCTCCTTTAGTCAAAGTGAAATTGAGATGATAATACCACCCACGCTTCTCACTGAATACTTTGCACTCCACAACATCTTTGAGTTCATACGCAAAATCCTAAAATATGAAGCATGGGTCAGATCAACAATTCTTACATGGATAAATCAGTACAAGACATAGGGCAGTCGTGATAGTGGGGCAGAGAGTGAAGGCAGGTTTGAGAGAGAGAGAGGGAGGAGAACAAACCCCCAAAAGACTGTGATCCGTGTTATGCTTGTCCACCAAAGCTTGAAGTAATCGACGCCTTCCATTACGGGCTCTTACAGCGTGATCTGACTTTGAACGCTTCCTTGTGCCATCAGGCCAGTAAAGAGCTTCTTCTATGGCCATTTCCAGTGAAGAAACCCCACCTTGTTGCATTAACCTAATTTATATCCAAATTATGGTCAGTGCCAATTCCCAACAGTGGAGAATAGAAACTTATACAAGGACCATATAAATGCTATCAATAGGGCTATGATGCACTAGTTTGCATAGAATGCTGTTAAAATAATTCATGCTAGTGATCAACAAATGCAGAACAAAACTGCACACGCCTATATATAAGCTCCTGGGCCTTCTTTGATTTCATATAGCAAACTGCTTTCACCAGATAATGGAACTTAACTTTCTAGCTAACAGCATCGATATAAACAGAGGTGCGTCGGGCAAAGGGCTGCTAATCAACTGTGCATATTAGAGTTCAGATAAGAATAAACAAAGTGGTGCATTGTTTGCATGTGGCTAGTTAAGTCTGAACATATTCAATTGCAGGTGTGCAAACAGAACAAAACAAGAAGAAACAGGTGGTTGAGGAACTTTACAGTTTTGGGTCCCTATGTTCAAGAAAATAGCGATCCATGGCTTTGTCAGCTTCATCTAGGCTCTGAAACGGCCCGCCCGCATAAGGATACGTGTGTAAAGAGCCCCCGTGATCGACCCTGATGTAATACAACATTCCCCAGTCACGTCGCAGCCGTTCCCAAATGCCTGACCCAGGAGGTGATGGTGCCGAGGCCATAACAGTGTCCTGATCCGGCTGCCCGGAGGAAACGATGGGCGATTTCTCCTCCAGTGTTGTAGCGCTCAGCGACTGCTTGAGCGACGACACATCTGCAGCAGGTTCCTGCGGCCTCTGCAGCACGGGCGGTGAAGCCTGCTTCCCGTTCGCCACCACGAACTCGGATTGGAAAATCCTATCGCTAGAAAAGGCAATCCAAACGCACATCGATCGATTATTAGCAAGTAAAACAAATCGATTTCAACTAGAAGATGGTCGTATGTACGTTGAAGGCGGCGGCGGGTCGTTGGGCTTCCTCCGGCGATGCCAGTTGAGGTAGATGGAGGCGTAGCGCGCGCGGACGGCGTCTTCGAGATCCGCAAAGTCCCGGAACGGCCCGCCCGTGACTGGGAGGTGCCTGGGGAGCTACGTGCCGTCCCTGTTGACGCGGACATGGATCGTGATCGGGTGGAAGCCGCCGGTGGGGATGCACCGCGGAGGGACTCCGGAGGAAGATGCTTGGGCGCCATGAGGAGGGAGGGAGGGCCGCCGGCCGGCTTGATCGATTTGGGGAGGGGGGTTAGGGTTCGGCGATTTTGTCGGCGGAGGGGGGGATTAGGGTTCGGCGAGTTCGTCTCTTGGTTGGGGAGGAGGCGGAGAGGAAAAAGAGATTGAGAAAACTGCTCACGCGGTTGGGTTCTATACTTATTCAGGCTAGATAGACTCGGCCTGTCGTGCGGCCCGCTTGGAGCTCGGGCCGAGTAGGGCTACACTCTCCTTCCTTTTTGGCGATGTAAAAATGGGCATAACTTTTGCATACTAACTCGGATGAAAAAGTTTTTTATATGAAAAATCATCTACTCGAAAAGTTACATCTGAATTTAATAGGGGGAACCCCGTTAAATATTTTCAAAATCCTCATAAACCTAATAGAAAAAAGTTACGGGGCTTTTAAGATCTAGAGTGAAAAAAATCAAAAAAAAATTCAAACAGTGGGCAAACTGTGGTCAAACAATGGTCAAACTAATTATTCTAGAATATTTGTGTTACTAAATAATTATTTCAATTTTGATCAAATCTGGTCAAACTGTGGTCAAACAATGGTCAAACTAATTATTCAAGAAATATTAGTGTTACTATGAAATGTGTCACTTCATGCTCAAGCAAAATTCCTGAAGGTTAATAGGATTGACATCTTAGTATTGTCAGGAAAACAACAAGTGCAGACTTGGAGCGAGGGAGAATAGAACCCGGAAGTTAAGCGTGCTCAGGCTGGGGGAGTGGGAGGATGGGTGACCGTTCGGGAAGTTAGATGATTTTGAATGATGAGGGGTGATTAGAGGATAAATTGAGAAGTGATGAGGGGTGGTGATTACAGACTAGAGGTTAAAATAATTCAGAAATTTGAAAATCAAAAAAAATTTCAAAAAAAAATCATAAAGTTTCCACGCCAGTAGTCCTCCTTCCCACTATTCGTCTTCTTCCTCCATGCATCCAGCCATGTCTCCGCCGGTCTTCGGGCTTCTCCTGCTCATCGCCCTCCCTCTGTGCCATGCCGCCATGGACACCCTCTCGCCCAACCAAGAGCTCGCGGGCCGTGAGAATCTCGTGTTCCTCAACGGCAGGTTCGCGCTCAGCTTCTTCCCAACCAGGAGCAACTTCTCCGACGGCACCACACCCAAGTGGTACCTCGGGATCTGGTTCCACACGGTCCACCCGTGAAAACTTTGTCGCCACGATCAGCTCCTTTAGTCAAAGTGAAATTGAGATGATAGTACCACCCACGCTTCTCACTGAATACTTTGCACTCCACAACATCTTTGAGTTCATACGCAAAATCCTAAAATATGACTCATGGGTCAGATCAACAATTCTTACAAGGATAAATCAGTACAAGACATAGGGCAGTCGTGATAGTGGGGCAAAGAGTGAAGGCAGGTTGGAGAGAGAGAAGAGAACAAACCCCCAAAAGACTGTGATCCTCGTTATGCTTGTCCACCAAAGCTTGAAGTAATCGGCGCCTTCCATTACGGGCTCTCTCAGCGTGATCTGACTTTGAACGCTTCCTTGCGCCATCAGGCCAGTAAAGAGCTTCTTCTATGGCCATTTCCAGTGAAGAAACCCCACCTTGTGGCATTAACCTAATTTATATCCAAATTATGGTCAGTGCCAATTCCCAACAGTGGAGAATAGAAAGTTATACAAGGACCATATAAATGCTATCAATAGGGCTATGATGCACTAGTTTGCATAGAATGCTGTTAAAATAATTCATGCTAGTGATCAACAAATGCAAAACAAAACTGCACACTCCTATATCTAAGCTCCTGGGCCTTCTTTGATTTCATATAGCAAACTGCTTTCACCAGATAATGGAACTTAACTTTCTAGCTAACAGCATCGATATAAACAGAGGTGCGTGGGGCAAAGGGCTGCTAATCAACTGTGCATATTAGAGTTCAGATAAGAATAAACAAAGTGGTGCATTGTTTGCATGTGGCTAGTTAAGTCTGAACATATTCAATTGCAGGTGTGCAAACAGAACAAAACCAGGAGAAACAGGTGGTTGAGGAACTTTACAGTTTTGGGTCCCTGTGTTCAAGAAAATAGCGATCCATGGCTTTGTCAGCTTCATCTAGGCTCTGAAACGGCCCGCCCGCATAAGGATACGTGTGGAAAGAGCCCCCGTGATCGACCCTGATGTAATACAACATTCCCCAGTCACGTCGCAGCCGTTCCCAAATGCCTGACCCAGGAGGTGATGGTGCCGAGGCCATAACAGTGTCCTGATCCGGCTGCCCGAAGGAAACGGCGGGCGATTTCTCCTCCAGTGTTGTAGCGCTCAGCGACTGCTTGAGCGACGACACATCTGCAGCAGGTTCCTGCGGCCTCTGCAGCACGGGCGGTGAAGCCTGCTTCCCGTTCGCCACCACGAACTCGGATTGGAAAATCCTATCGCTAGAAAAGGCAATCCAAACGCACATCGATCGATTATTAGCAAGTAAAACAAATCGATTTCAACTAGAAGATGGTCGTATGTACGTTGAAGGCGGCGGCGGGTCGTTGGGCTTCCTCCGGCGATGCCAGTTGAGGTAGATGGAGGCGTAGTGCGCGCGGACGGCGTCTTCGAGATCCGCGAAGTCCCGGAACGGCCCGCCCGTGACGGGGAGGTGCCTGGGAAGGTACGTGCCATCCCTGTTGACACGGACATGGATCGTGATCGGGTGGAAGCTGCCGGTGGGGATGCGCCGCGGGAGGGACTCCGGAGGTAGATGCTTGGGCACCATGAGGAGGGAGGGAGGGCCGCCGGCCGGCTTGATCAATTTGGGCAGGGGGGTTAGGGTTCGGCGATTTCGTCGGCGGAGGGGGGGATTAGGGTTCGGCGAGTTCGTCTCTTGGTTGGGGAGGAGGCGGAGGGGAAAAAAGAGATTGAGAAAACTGCTCACGCGGTTGGGTTCTATACTTATTCAGGCTAGATAGACTCGGCCTGTCGTGCGGCCAGCTTGGAGCTAGGGCCGAGTAGGGCTACACTCTCCTTCCTTTTTCGCGATGTAAAAATGGGCATAACTTTTGCATACTAACTCGGATGAAAAAGTTTTTTATATGAAAGTCATCTACTCGAAAAGTTACATCCGAATTTAAAAGGGGGAACCCCGTTAAACATTTTCAAAATCCTCAAAAACCTAATAGAAAAAAGTTACGGGGCTTTTAAGATCTAGAGTGAAAAAAATCGAAAAAAAATTCAAACAGTGGGCAAACTGTGGTCGAACAATGGTCAAACTAATTATTCTAGAATATTAGTGTTACTAAATAATTATTTCAGTTATTTCAATTTTGGTCAAATTTGGTCAAACTGTGGTCAAACAATGGTCAAACTAATTATTCAAGAAATATTAGTGTTACTATGAAATGTGTCACTTCATGCTCAAGCAAAATTCCTGAAGGTTAATAGGATTGACATCTTAGTATTGTCAGGAAAACAACAAGTGCGGACTTGGAGCGAGGGAGAATAGAACCCGGAAGTTAAGCGTGCTCAGGCTGGGGGAGTGGGAGGATGGGTGACCGTTCGGGAAGTTAGATGATTTGGAATGATGAGGGGTGATTAGAGGATAAATTGAGAAGTGATGAGGGGTGGTGATTACAGACTAGAGGTTAAAATAATTCAAAAATTTGAAAATCAAAAAAATTCAAAAAAAATTCAAAAAAAAATCATAAAATTTCCACGCCAGTAGTCCTCCTTCCCACTATTCGTCTTCTTCCTCCATGCATCCAGCCATGTCTCCGCCGGTCTTCGGGCTTCTCCTGCTCATCGCCCTCCCTCTGTGCCACGCCGCCACGGACACCCTCTCGCCCAACCAAGAGCTCGCGGGCCGCGAGAAGCTCGTGTTCCTCAACGACAGGTTCGCACTCAGCTTATTCCAAACCGGGAGCAACTTCTCTGACGGCACCACACCCAAGTGGTACCTCGGGATCTGGTTCCACACGGTCCACACGTGAAAAATGTTGTCGCCACGATCAGCTCCTTTAGTCAAAGTGAAATTGAGATAATAGTACCACCCACGCTTCTCACTGAATACTTTGCACTCCACAACATCTTTGAGTTCATACGCAAAATCCTAAAATATGAAGCATGGGTCAGATCAACAATTCTTACATGGATAAATCAGTACAAGACATAGGGCAGTCGTGATAGTGGGGCAAAGAGTGAAGGCAGGTTGGAGAGAGAGAAGAGAACAAACCCCCAAAAGACTGTGATCCTCGTTATGCTTGTCCACCAAAGCTTGAAGTAATCGGCGCCTTCCATTATGGGCTCTCTCAGCGTGATCTGACTTTGAACGCTTCCTTGCGCCATCAGGCCAGTAAAGAGCTTCTTCTATGGCCATTTCCAGTGAAGAAACCCCACCTTGTTGCATTAACCTAATTTATATCCAAATTATGGTCAGTGCCAATTCCCAACAGTGGAGAATAGAAAGTTATACAAGGACCATATAAATGCTATCAATAGGGCTATGATGCACTAGTTTGCATAGAATGCTGTTAAAATAATTCATGCTAGTGATCAACAAATGCAGAACAAAACTGCACACGCCTATATATAAGCTCCTGGGCCTTCTTTGATTTCATATAGCAAACTGCTTTCACCAGATAATGGAACTTAACTTTCTAGCTAACAGCATCGATATAAACAGAGGTGCGTGGGGCAAAGGGCTGCTAATCAACTGTGCATATTAGAGTTCAGATAAGAATAAACAAAGTGGTGCATTGTTTGCATGTGGCTAGTTAAGTCTGAACATATTCAATTGCAGGTGTGCAAACAGAACAAAACCAGGAGAAACAGGCGGTTGAGGAAGTTTACAGTTTTGGGTCCTTATGTTCAAGAAAATAGCGATCCATGGCTTTGTCGGCTTCATCTAGGCTCTGAAACGGCCCGCCCGCATAAGGATACGTGTGGAAAGAGCCCCCGTGATCGACCCTGATGTAATACAACATTCCCCAGTCACGTCGCAGCCGTTCCCAAATGCCTGACCCAGGAGGGCTGCTAATCAACTGTGCATATTAGAGTTCGGATAAGAATAAACAAAGTGGTGCATTGTTTGCATGTGGCTAGTTAAGTCTGAACATATTCAATTGCAGGTGTGCAAACAGAACAAAACCAGGAGAAACAGGTGGTTGAGGAACTTTACAGTTTTGGGTCCCTATGTTCAAGAAAATAGCGATCCATGGCTTTGTCAGCTTCATCTAGGCTCTGAAACGGCCCGCCCGCATAAGGATACGTGTGGAAAGAGCCCCCGTGATCGACCCTGATGCAATACAACATTCCCTAGTCACGTCGCTGCCGTTCCCAAATGCCTGACTGACAGTTCTTCTTGTTTTACTGGTCGCACATATTTGACTTCGACAAATATGTGCGTGGGGCAAAGGACTGCTAATCAACTGTGCATATTAGAGTTCAGATAAGAATAAACAAAGTGGTGCATTGTTTGCATGTGGGGCAAAGGGTTGATCCGCCGTCTCGTCTCCACGTAGAATGCCGTTGACCAGACTCCCGGCATGTACTCGTACGAGTTATCTGGCGACAGTGGTGACACTTCCATTGTTTCTATGTTCAACTCGTCCAAGCAATACTGGTCCAGCGGGGACTGGGACGGCCAATACTTCAACAACATCCCGGAGAGCATGGGTCAGAAATGGCTGTCGCTTCAGTTCACCAGCAACAAAGAAGAGCAGTACGTCCAGTATGCCATTGAGGATCCGACAGTGCTGTCACACAGCATAATGGACGTCTCCAGTTAAATGAAGGTGCTCTTGTGGTTCGAGGGGTCATCACAAGATTGGCAAGCCGTCTACACGGTGCCGAAATCTCAGTGTGATGTCCATGCTACATGTGGCCCTTTCACGGTCTGCAGTGATGTCCCGTCCCCCTCCTGCAGCTGCATGAAGGGCTACTCCATACGGTCACCTCAAGACTGGGAGCTTGTTGATCGATCTGCTGGATGCGCAAGAAATACTCCACTCTACTGCAACAGCAACAACAGTAGAGCCGGCGGTGAGACAGATAAGTTCTACCCTATGACTTCTGTCCAACTTCCTGCTGATGCCAGGAACATTGTGAGGGCCACCACTGCAGATGAATGCTCACTTGCATGCCTGGGAAGCTGCTCCTGCACTGCGTATTCCTACGATCAAGGTGGCTGCTCTGTTTGGCACGACAAGCTGCTCAACGTTCGGCAACAAGGTAACAGTGTTCTTCACCTCTGCCTCGCTGCAAAAGAAGTGCCAAGCAGTAAAACCAACAGAAGGGGACTGATCATTGGCGCTGCTGTTGGTGCAAGCACTGCCGCTTTGGTTTTCATCTTTCTGCTGATGATTTGGATGGTAAAAAAGAAGCAGTATGGTGATGATGCTCAGATTGGCATGGGGATCATCGCATTTCGGTATGTCGATTTACAGTCTGCAACAAAAAGGTTCTCAGAGAAGTTGGGGGCCGGCAGTTTTGGTTCAGTATTTAAGGGTTCCCTGAGTGACTCGACAGCCATAGCGGTGAAAAGGCTTGATGGAGTCCGCCAAGGAGAGAAGCAATTCAGGGCTGAGGTGAGCTCAACTGGAGTCGTCCAGCATGTCAACTTGGTGAAACTGATTGTCTTTTGCTGCCAGGGTGACAGGAGGTTACTTGTGTACGAGTACATGCCCAATGGCTCCGTGGATCACCATCTCTTCCAAAGCAATGGCATGGTGTTGGATTGGACTACCAGGTACAAAATAGCTCTTGGGGTTGCTAGAGGACTAGCCTATCTGCATTCAAGCTGTCGGGACTGCATTATACACTGTGATATCAAACCAGAGAATATACTTCTGGACGGGTCTTTCACCCCTAAGGTTGCGGACTTTGGAATGGCCAAACTTTTGGGAAGGGATTTCAGTCAGGTCGTTACCACAATGAGGGGAACCATCGGGTACCTTGCTCCTGAGTGGATCAGCGGAACTGCCATCACATCAAAAGTTGATGTTTACAGCTATGGGATGGTTCTGTTAGAGATCGTATCAGGTAGCAGGAAGTCGAGCAAGCAATCATCCTCCCAAGACGGTACCCATGAAGGATATTTTCCGGTGCGAGTTGCACGTAGTCTTATTGAGGGAGACGTTGCAAGTCTGGTGGATGTGAAATTGCTGGGCGAAGCGAATCTGGAGGAGGTTGAAAGAGTTTGCAAAGTCACATGTTGGTGTATTCAAGATGATGAGTTTGATCGACCGACGATGAGTGAGGTGGTGCAGTTTCTCGAGTGTCTGTCTGAAGTTGAGACGCCTCCGGTGCCAAGATTACTTCAAGCCGTTGCAGGGCAGCCAAATCCGAAGATAATCTAGTTGCTAAGTTTGGTTTCTGCTTAAATCTTCCTTTTTACATGGTAGTTGAGCCTACTGCTTTTCCTTTGTATACTACTCTTGTAATTTGGTCTCGCCAAACAGGCTGTGAAAGCTACTACTATGCTAAGCTTAAGATTCAGTTAAGGCGTGGCTACATTTGGGCTCAGGAAGAATTACGTTGCTCTGCTCACTAATCGCGCTCATGCTTTGATCTTTTCGGTTGGTGCAACTATGTCAAGATACAAATCATGTTAATGTTCAATTAGCGCCTTTGGGGCCCGGTTAGCATAGAGAAGAGGGGAATTGCAGATATTTTCAGTAGCCCTAATGTCAAATCCCCCAAAATCATGAAAAGCTAATCCTAAGATTTTCTCCCCAATTCCGAGCCTTATAATGAACAATACCGAAATGCTTGGCCTCGGGATCCCAACCTTGATTACCCCGCTCGACATCTCCGAGCAGTCGGAGTCCGCACGGCCCCGCCGCCGTGCGAATATGCTGATGGCGCGACGCCACCGTCTCCCCGGACGGCGTGCGGAAAGAACAGAGGCGCTGCGCTGGACGATCACGATGCGCGGCCGGCACGGCAACCATCGCCCTGTCGTTCCGCCGCCTTGTGCCATTCGCGCGATGCGGCTAGCGCCGTTCGACGGGGCAGCGCGCGGCCTCTGGCTGAGGCACGCTCCTCCGGCGAACGGGGCCACCGCGCCGCCGTGGACCCCGGCCGGATGGCGCCGCCGCGCCGTTAGCCGTCGACCTTTTTTTAAAAAAACTTGCCGTCGACCCTTTTTTACGGTGGTGCAGTGAAATCGGCGCAAGGGAGAGAAATGACGAGGTTTCGCGGCCGCCGGCCGTGTTGTTCCAGCAGGGCCTTGGCAGTAGGCACAGTCCAGATCGAGGCGGAACAGTTGGCCGGCCTGCGGTTGCTTCTTGCGCCGCAAAGGTTTATTCATACTACTCCCAAACGGAAGCAAATGGCATCCCTTACACCTAAGAAAACAATTATAAAAAAAGAGCTAATGGCATCTCTTTCAAATATAATAATACTTTGGTGTTATGGTTCCTTTTTTGATTATTTCTTGGAAACTGTGAGCAAAATTTTTAAAAGCGAGCAATGTTTGAAAATTTGACAATTTTTTGAACGACTTGATTTTTTTTTAAATCTGTAATTTTTTAAATAGAAACAAATTTTGAAAATCCTGAAAATTTTCAGAATTTTGAGAACATAATTTGATAATGCCAACATTTATCAAAATTTTGATCAATTTTGCAAAAGCACGAACAATATATAAATTTACCGAATATTTTTCGAACACGTGATCATTTCTTAAGTTTCTGAAAAAAAAATGAAAACCGTAAAAATTGAAATTCCTGTTTTTTTCAAATTTTAAAAAACATTCACCAGAAAGAAATAGCAGTGCAAGGGATCAAACCCTGTAACTCCCGTTGTTGACCGCTCGTCACTAGCCACATGAGCCAATAAGCTTTAGTGCCTAAGTAGGAAACGTGGAATACAACAATTATCCCTCAGCGATTGGTTATTGTAGGGAACCGATAATTTTCTCACTTTTTGTTTTTCTTTTTTTGGTTAGTTTTTTGTTTCTTTTTCATTATTCGTGGACTAAAAAAATCAACATAAATATTTTTTGAAAAGCACCAAGAAATTTGGATTTAAAAAAACATAAAAAATTGTAACCAATTGTTTTTGAATTTACCCGAACATCTTTCATATTTGTGTAGAAAAAATTGAATATAGGAATATTTTTGAAATTCCAAATAAATTTAAAAAGCATGATCATTATTTGAAACTCTTAGAGCAATTTTTTTCAATTTGTGAACAAATTTTGCAAAAGGGAACATTTTTGAATTTATGAATCAATTTTGTTCATACTATTCCCAAACGGAAGCTTACACCTCACAAAAAATTCTAAAAAAAACACCTAAAAAAGAGCCAATGGCATCTATTTTGCGTTATTTCTTTCAATATAATAATATTTTGGTGTTATGGTTCTATTTCCTACTTTCTTTGTATAAAAATATAAGAATTGTTTAGGGAAAATATATGACTTTTTTGACACTATGATAATATCAAAAAACTGTATTATATTTTGTTACAGAGACTGACTTGCTGAATGTCCTTGTGTTGTCACAAACTAGTGAAAAATAGATACATGTGTGTTGCTTCAACACAATAACAAAATAGCAGTATATAGATATTGGTCAACGTAAATTATATCGTGTCAATGGCGTGGTGGTGGACGGCTGTGGCTACACCGGGTGTGGTGCTGGCTGCGGCAGCCCGTGGTGGTGCCCAGCAATGGCTCGGGAGAGTGATAGGAAAGAAGAGGGAGAGAAGAAAGATAATTAAGGGAGAGAGAGAGCACTTACATGTGGGACCTAGATGTAAGTTAACGGTCAAACAAACAGTCAATTAATGGTTTGTTTAGTAGCGGGTCTGACCTGTCATAAACCAGATTAATTCTAAATCGTCTGCTCATTAGGATGTTTTGGAACAACGAATCAATTTTATGGTAGTTTTTCGAAAGATTAAAGAAAGTGATAGTTTTTTTTGTAGACATTGTGATAGTTTTTTGCTATATACTCGTATCGTTCTAGCCGACCGCATCACCGCCTACTCTGGATCGTTCTGACAAGGTCGTCTTTAGCGCGATGCTTTGCATCTCATCTATTTATCTCTAGCAATCTACTGTTGCTACAATTGTTTTGAGGGCAAATACCAAACGTGCTTTGATTTTCCTAGTCCATCTGCATCTTCCAAGGAGACAAAGTGTAGCTTTCCACATGTCTTCATTGCTCTTTGCATGCAGTCACCACCTCAAAAGGGAGATCCAAGATCGACACACAATATTTCAACTACGTCATCTCCTCCTTGTTTGGTACTATAAGTGCACCATTTGCAACTACATCACCTCTAAACCGTCCTAAACGTACAACAAAAGTACTAATTACAACTTAATGACAACACTAACAACATTGTGCCTGTGAAAAAAAACATAGATGGACATACTAATATTGATGTACAACATTTGCAGCAACATCTTGTCAGTATTAGTACTACTAGCAAAAAGGCCCGTGCGTTGCGACGGGAGAAAAAAATATCACACGCTCTTAATTTACAAAAATGGTCTATGATCTGAGAATTTGTAGCTACGGCCCAAATAAAGATGGTCTTAGCCTACAAAAGCGCGGTTCAAGATTCCACAGGTATTCTATTTCAACACAGCTTGCATATAGATTTAATCCGTATAAAAAAACGGGCAAGTGATCATGCATTTATTCATGTCATGTGTGAAATGGGGTATTGTTATGGGCCGGTAAGGAAAACGACCAAAAACAGACGATGAAACATTAGCACACTACGGAGACATGTGTGCATCAAGGGCGGTTTTCAGTTTAAGCATCACCAACTTAGGGTAACTCTTGTATATTTTTTTCACATGCATGTTGCTTAAATACATAAAGATTTGTTAAAAAGATACATGATTTTTTAAGCATAAAGAGAGATTTTTTTGTCTAGAAAAGAACAATTTTGTATATCGGTATTAAGAAAGACGAATAATGCATTATTGATTAACATTGCATCCTAGATAGTATATTTTTAAAAAGTTAACAATTAAATAACATCATATTCGGATTCTACATATTTTTCTAATCAAAATTCATATATAACATGTTAAATTTGGAGTTACGGTTTAGAAGATATAAGTATTTTTAAAAACATTTGAAATCTACTGCGGGTTTAATGTCAGAAAAATCAGGGGTTTTCTATAAAATAGCATGACGGTCTAAAAATACCTATTTCTTTTATTAGTAGGTATAGATAAGTGCACCATATCTTGTCCGGTCATGTTCCAAAAAATCTGTAATACAACATCACTTAGCTAATTACAAGCTCAAAAACAAACAAATTTGCACGATGCATGTCACGAAAAACTCATGTATTACATAGCCCATACCTTGAGGTTCAACTTCTTAGTTCACTTCTCGCGATAAATCATACTCAAAATGCTCCAAATGACTCACCAAAATGATCAACTAATGCCTAAACCAGCAAAGGATGCATACCTAGGAGCTAATCAAGCAAAACAAAAATAGCGTGCATGTGAACGAAAAACATATAAATGGATAGATCTTTCCTTGATCTACATTTTCTTCAACTACAACATCTTCTGGATCGGCCTTCAAATCGATCAAAATCACAGTCAAAGTGGCTATTTCTCCTCAGCGTTCTTAGTTGGAAAGGAAGAGAGCATGAGGTCAAATTTTGCCTCCATGCATAAATATGTGCTTACGCTGTACTTGTACCAGTTTGATGGAGTGAAAGGACTTGCCAGTATACGGAGAGGCATGCAGAAGCCGGCGGTTTTGATTGCTTTTCCAACGCCGGTGTCGTCGCCGGCGTAGTAGTGCGACCACTACAGCTTTGTGGCCAGCTCGTATGGCGTCCAGAGCGTGTGCCTGGCGTGGCGCTGCCCGGCCAAGGCGAGCACCTGCCGCAAGGACCGCAAACGTGTGCTGCCCGTTCGAGTACCCCGGCTGCAGCAACGCCGGGAACTCCGTACGTGAAGGCGACGCGACCCAGGACGCTTGTCCATCCGGGAGTGACCGGGAGCTAGTTGCTTCGAAGTTTTCGTCCGGACGCCATAGCCGGCCGGCCATGGGGTGCTCTACCTCCATAGACTCATAGAGGCGCGCCGCGGCATGCTCTGGGCGCGAGCCGGAGCTTTTCGCTGCGCTGCTCGCCGGTGACCGACAGAGGCTGCGGGCCAAGGACGCGTCGGTGCCAGGCAACCTCGGCAGCTCGGCCTCGCCTAGGACGGGCATCATCGGCCAACGCCAACGACGCCGCCGTGGGTCCAGTCCGACGAGTACGTGCCATTGCCTTGGAGTTTTACCCGGAGATACTGTCCGACTTCCCTTACCGGAGGTCACGTCGCTGATCATGGCTAGCTCGCTCGCGAAGACAAGGCGGAACCGACGTCGATTGATGCCAATGCATGCACGCCGGTTTCGCCGCCCACAAGGGACATGCCGGCCGGAGCTGTCCGACATCAACGCGTTCGAAGAAGAGCAACTCGAAGGTGTCTGCGGCGGCGCTGGTGTCGCCGGAGGGAAAGCGCATGGCGGTGGTACCAGCCTCGGCGGCGTGCGCAAGACGCTCGTGGACTGGTGCGCCGTGCCCAGCCACGGCTCGCGTGACCTTCTCATGTGCGCCGCCTTCAAGTGGGAGCTCATCAGGGCGCGGAGGACGTCTCGCGCACGGCGGAGGGGTGCGCAACAGCTCGGCCTCCGAGGATCTCTGACAGAGGCGCACCGCCACCCGCATCTCGGTTGGTCTCCGGCCTCGCGGGCGCAAAAGCGAAAGAGCCGTTTGCACGAACCAACTGACTAGTCAAAAGGGACCCACAAGGCAGAGGCACATCGGATCGGAGGCAGCGGACGAGTCAAGTCTGTTTCTAGATCGGAACCTGTCCCTAAAACCCTGGTCGCCGCCGCGTCGCCCCCGACCCCCGCCGTCTTCGCCCGGGCGCCCCTCGCCGTCGGCTTCGCAATCCGGCCGCCTCACGTCATCCCCGGCCGGTCGCCGTCGCCATCTCCGCCCTCCAGCCGGGTCCGGATCGACCGCTTCTCTAAGGTGAGTCGATCAACCACACACCTGCTTCCCGTGCGGCAATTTCTGGGCGCGCCGGCGTGGGCGCCTCGCCGATGAGCGGAAATGCGAGATGCCGGAGTGGAGCGGCTCGTCTCCTAAACCATTTCGTTGTGGCGGTGGATTCATGGACCCTCCTCCTCTCGTCGCAACGCGATTGCTTTGTTTGGTTGGTTACATTCGTCGTTGTTCTAATCTTGTGTTGCGTTGCACGGAACCTATTTGACAGTTTGGCAAAACCAAGAATCTGTAGTGTATTAGTATATTCTACCTCGATCTGCATGCCGTGGCTTGTGCCTTACTACTGACGATGATTAGCTGATCGAATATGAATCTTGTTATCCAATTGCAGGCAGGATGGACGGTGACTTCAAGCTGTATGACAACTTGGACGGCGATTTCCGGATGGAACGACAAGACAACGGCAACATGGAATTCTCCTTGCGCAACCAGGAGGATGAGTTGACATGCGTGTTTGAGGCCGCACTCACAGCAGCAGAAATATTATGGGTTAGGAATCAAGCACAGCATCTGCTCAACAACGGGCCAAGTACCAGCACTCCGATGGCAAGTACCGGTAGCAACACGGCCAGTAGCAGCACCCCGAGTAGCAGCAGCACGGCAACTACCAGCATGGCGAGTGTCAGTAGCAACAAGGCGAGCAGCAGCAGCACGGCGACTAGCAGCATGGCGAGTGTCAGTAGCAACACGGCGAGCAGCAGCAGCACGGCGACTAGCAGCATGGCGAGTGTCAGTAGCAACACGGCGAGTAGCAGCACCCCGAGTAGCAGCAGCAGCGGAATAACCAGGATTACCTTTGATACTCCCAACTTCATCAAGGCGTACCAGGCTCGGATCGGCATGACACTTGAGGAGGACAACCGCAGGCGCAGAGCCTGGGGCTTCCGTGCGTCCAAGGCCTTGGAGTTTTTCGAGGAAGTTGGCGTTGAGGCCACGTTAGATTCCTGGCCCAAGGCGAGGACCATTCGACTCAGTTCACACAGAACAGTGCGCCATCCGGGGTTTCGACGGTTGGCGCAGTACATTCTCAGTGGGAAACCCCTGATGGGCGTCATCCCGGTTGGCCCGGACCTAGAAAAACTCAGACCCGGCGAGATCTACGAGTTCAGTGATCCGAGGGACCCTTCGCCTGAGCCTCCGATATGTGGTCACATGGTGGTTTTCATTCGCTACGGTGAAGCTGGCCCGCTTCGAAGGAGAAGTACATGGATGAACCCGGTTACATATGAACCCATTTTGGAAAACACATTTCTAAATTCTAAAAAAATCTGAAAAAAATTACATGGGTACGTCTCCTTGTTTTATATGCGTGCATAAAGTTTCACGGAAAAACAACTTTTTTATGGCCTGTGCAAAAAAGACAAAACATTATGTCATGAAACACTATTTAGAAGCACTGAAATTTGTCTTTTTTGCAGAGGCAAAACAAAAAGACATTTTTTCATAAAACTTTGTGCCGTGCACACACATTTGCGAACTTGTATGCGTGATATTTTCTTTTGATTTTTTTGACATTTTAAAATGTGCTTAAAATGCATTTTATGAAAATTGGGTGCATATGCCCATGGGTTCAGATGGTGCCCTCTCCGCTTCAAAGGCCGTACTTACTTTTCCTCAACTCGTATGGCGAAAAGTTTGGAGAGAAGGGAATTGCTAGAGTCTATTTTGATCAGGTCTACATTGATCGGCTGTACCAGCTCCTGTGTGTCCGGCGGCCGCCAATGATGACGATGATGTCCTGCTAAATGATGAGGATGCTATTGCGGAAATCGACGCCCTTCTCGACGATTAGCATTCTGTCAGCGAAGCTGCCATCGCTTTGTCCTGAGAAAAAGTCAGAATATGCATGGTACAGTAACCATTGATCTTAGCAGTAAGTAACAACTACTAGTTGTCTTGGTTGGCTCTGTGGGCGAAGCTGCCGTGAGCTCGCGTGACTGCAACGTTTGACTCTGAGACCTCATGAGTGCTGTTACGCTATGGCATGCCACGTTTTGGCGTAAGCGTAGGACAAATGTCACACTGTGGTAACAACAAAGTGATGCCATTGTTTTGGCGTAAGCATAGGACAAATTGCCACACTATGGTACAGTAACCAAGGATTTTAAAGTAGCAACTAGTTGTCTTTACGCGGAGCTGTTTTGGGGTGACTGGGCCAAGCGAACTTTTTTAATTGTTGCAATGCAATTAACTAGTAGTATTGTCAGTTTTGCAATTCTACAATTGATGCGATGCATTATGTTTGCCCCTTATAGCTTCTGCGTTTGATGATGCCATTCATTATTTCAGTTATATAGAATTGTGGATGCCGATAACCTCTTATAGCTTCTGTGTTTGATGATGCCAATCATTATTTCAGTTCTTATAGAATTATGGATGCCGATAACTTCTGAACGAGGTAGGTGACCATGGCAAAACAAACGTTTTTATGGCAATATATATTTGTTGAGGATGACAAGTTTAGTTGGCGAGTATGACAAATCTGCCTTAGTTTATTTTTTGCTAGAAAATTGTCGTGCTTGTAAGCAAAAATTGACATCCTCGCATCAATTAAAATTGCCATAAAAAAGTTCATTTACCATGTGCACGTACGTGACGTCGGGTACTTATCATTTCCAAAAGTAATATGGTTGAGTTTTCCAGTTTTTTGGGGCTTTGTGCACATTTTTTTATTCTTCTTTATTTTCTACTTATTAAAATTTGAATTGGTGATGAGTTCACATATGAACCCAATAAAATTCATAAACGGTTAAAATACACTTCTACACACACGTGAAAGTAACAACCTTGCAAGTATGTCTTAAAAAAACCTTTCAAGAGATATAAATAAACAATATAGTTTACGCACATGTGGGACTTAACACAAATAAACTAATATGCTAATACTAAGACCAACTTTCTTGTAAAGCACATAAATAACAAACGCAAAAAACGCGTCTCAAACTCGAAATCATGGTACTGATTAAACTTTTCTTGAGGGAAAGCCAGTTGGCACTTTATTGTTGGTCCGAAAATGTTACATCCTTCAAGACATGAGGAAGAAGAAAAGTAGGTGGACCATTCATCCCACCAGTAGACCAAGTTTACATCATAAACATGTCTAGCAAGGAAATGTACCAAGGTGTTGGCCTCCCGAGAGCAATGCTTGAATCTTATAGACGGAATTTCACGGGCCAAATGAAAGCAATCCGCAAGTGTTGGTGACTAAGGAGCCAAAATATATGTCTCTCCATTGCATGCCTTGATGACCTCCAGGCAGTTTGATTCAACTAGGACCTTGGTGCATCCAATCAGCTGAACAAGCTAAAAACCGCGACGGATCGTCAATGCTTCTGTCATCATTGCACTTGCAGTAAAAACAAATGGTTCAACGACACCCGCAATAGCTTCTCCTCTACTGTTCCTTAAAACAACAGCTACAACACCCGAGCCATCCTCAAAATAAGATGCATCAGAGTTCAATTTATAGGATCCAGTGGTTGGTTTGACCCAGCCAGTTCTAACAGGGCTGCTTGACTTCTTTACTGCCGAGTTTGTCATGATTGCATGGATGGCAAAAGTTGTACTCTTTGGAGTTTTCACAATCTCACCTTTGCGTGCCTGCCAACGCTCCCACCAAATGTACCATGACGCCACCGCCACTGTTTCATGCAATCCCAGCGGACCAAGAATTGGGGAGGGACCTCTTGGCCTCCTGAGAATTTCCTCGAGCACCACCGAGCTAGAGCGACCAACCTGTAGTGCTTGATCTATGATTTCTTCCAGTCCAAGGGCTGACCAAACTTGGGTAGCACGTGGGCATGAGAACAGCAGATGTTTAACATCCTCAAGCCATGTTTGCCATATTGGGCAAACCGGCGAGACCTTGATGTGTCTATGAGCTAAAACAGACATTCCCAGAATCAGACCATGGAGTGCCCGCCAAATGAAAATTTTGGTTTTGCTTGGGACTTCCAACTTCCAGACTATATCCCACACTGGCCTGATTGTAGCTGAACCTTGGGCGTTGTTCATTCTCGCCCCGAACTGATGCTCTCACTCAGTGTAATACGCAGACTGTACGGAGAAGGAGAAAGATTTGGTTCTGTTCCATGCCACAAAATCCTCAACAAGGTGCTCTGACAATGGAATTCTTAAAATGTTCTCAGCATCCACCGGACGAAACACACTTCTGATCAGGTCTTCATCCCATATCCTCGTGTGAGGAATCATCAACTCATTTACTGTTCTCAGCAATGTATTGCCTCTCCTTGTGAACACCATCCTTGTGGGGCTCGAGGGGATCCAATGATCATCCCATATACCTATTTTCTCACCAAATCCGATCCTCCAAATGTGTCCTGTCCTAAACGTATGTAGTCCTGCCCAAATGCTTTGCCATGTGTAGGAGGAGCCTTTCTTCGATCCTACCTTTAGTATATTCACGTCAGGGAAATATTTTGCTCTCAGAACTTGGGCACATAAAGATTCAGGATGAGTAATCATTCTGCAACTCTGTTTAGGCAGCACTGCTAAGTTAAAAGCGTGTAAATCTCTGAACCCCATGCCTCCACTTGATTTTGGAAGACACATCCTCCACCAAGCTACCCAATGCATTTTCTTTTCTTATTCTATGTCTCCCCACCAGAAAACTGCCATAACACCCTTAATTTCCTTGCATACCTTCTTTGGTAATTTAGGAACAACCATAGCAAACATGGGGATTGATTGGATGACAGCTTTTAACAAGATTTCCTTACCACCGAGGGATAATAATTTCTCCCTCCACCCATTCACACGGTTCACCACCCTTTCAACAAGATGTGTAAAACTTTCATTCATATCTAATCCGATCATAGCCGGCAGGCCAAGATAAGTATCAGAGAGGGCATCAATCATAATATTTAATTCAACACGGACTTGGACCTTTACATCAACATTAGCATTGGAGCTGAAAAATATACTACTCTTTCCTTCACTCTCCATTTGACAAGAACTGGCGCAATAGTCATTCAGGACCGGTCTCAATGAGGTTGCATTAATCATCTTTGCTTTCATAAGGATCAGGGAATCATCAACAAAGAGTAAATGAGAAACCGATGATGCATTTCTACACACCTTGATACATTCAATGCCACGAACCTCCTCTGCATGAGCCAAAGCACTAGAAAGACCCTCTGCACACAAAAGAAAAAGATATGGTGATAAGGGGTCCCCTTGACGGAGCCCTCTTGAAAGCGGAGGTTTACTCCCAGAGGGGGGTGGATGGGAGACTTTTAGAAATTCCTCAAACTCGGATGAATTTGACGAAGATCAGAGCGAAGAAATAGAAATGTGAGGAAACTAAATCATCACAAAAACAGAAAGCATGCATACACGCGTTTCTACAGACTTCTCGGCATGTAGATGGCGGGGCGGTGCACAGTGGCTAGGGTAGTTTGGCGTAGCAGTAGGCGTAGTTTGCATGTTTTATGTTTTTTGTACAAATTTCAATGAAATTTCGCCGAGTTCATGCCAGATCGCCGATTTGCACAAATTTATACGAAATATCGCCGAATTCGCGCGATATTAGCGGCGACCTTCCCAGTCGTCGCCCCCACACGCCAAGTTAGCGCCGGTTCGCCCCAGACGGCTCTTTTCCGACATCCGGGGGGGCGAACGGCTGGGATGCTCTTACACAAGGCGAGGCAGGCGCTAGGCGGGACGAAGCCACGAGCCAGCGACGCGGTGCTTCCTCTTCAAAATTATGACGCGGTGAATCGATGAGAGGGCAAAACCGTCCTGAAAATTATGAAGTGCAGGCCCATACGTGAAAAATGTTGTCGCTAGTTCACTGGTGACCGGTCTTTCAGGCATAGGTGGCCGTTCAGTTCAATGGCATCAACTAGTTACCAGTGACTTGTTACGACTTACGAACAAGCACATTACATCGTAAATGAACCAGAATTAAGGGCTCATTTGATTCAAAGAAATTTTATAGGATTTCTGAAGGATTAAAATACTTCCTATGTTGGTCGTCTGAATCATAAGGTTGGATCCCATAGAAATTTTTCCTATGGAATCTAACATCCACTCCAACCTCTTTTTACAATTTCTTCGTTTTTTCTATGACATCAAACACTCATTACTAATCTTATACTCCCTCCCTTCCAAATTACTCGTCGTTTGAACTAAAACCACGACGAGTAATTTGGAACGGAGGGAGTAGGATTCAACTGGGCATGCCACTTTAACCCTATACTTTCCTATTTCTAGATTTTCAAAATCGTATAAATCAAAGAGGCCTAAGTGCTTGATCTCGCGTGCCATCAACCCAATAGACAACATCACAGAAAATCTGACAGAAATCTCATTTTATTTACAGTAAAGCAGATGCATTATCAGTACAGTGAAACGTAGATACTGACCACACAAACGAAGTAGTAACAAGGCCAACAGGGGAGCTAACAATAGGCGCTAGGAAGGAAATCCTGCTCAATTTGTCAGCGTAGCTTTCTACCTAGTGGCAACAGAGACTACTCTTATTTGCTTTGTGTCTTACAAACAGGAAAGAGCAAAGCTACTTGGGTCTCCAACTTCTTGTGCTGGGTCCAGCTCTCGGCTCTCATATACAAAGCTCCTCTCTGCTGCCCTCCTGCAAAAATGCATTCGGAGGCACCGTGGAGACTTCCTTCACCTCAGGATCAACGCCCTATACAAATAAATGCACAAGCAATGGTTCACAACCAAGCAACAAAAGTAACTAGCATTGTATTATTAGAACAAATAGTAGCTGCCTTAACAACAGAAATGCGATTTACCGTGAACACAGCTCTGAGCTCTTTCTTCTTGGCTTCCAGCTGTAAAGTGGGGATTTCACACATGTAGTCAGCAACAGCAAAGCAGCAAAAATGTTAAAAGAGGAAATAAACCGTCATGTCATACATCGTTATAATCCCAGTAGCTCCAGTCTGAATAGCATCCAAATGGCATACCAACATCCAAGTGACCACCAGTGTATTCATCCGCACTGTTGGGGTGCTTCATATTGACACTTCCATTGTTGGTACAGCCATAGCAGTGTCCTTCGTCAAGAAAAAAAAGAAAGAAAACAAGAGTTAGGCGCAAAGTGATCCAATGGGCACGAACGTATATAATAACAGCTGACTAACTGAAGGTATAAGATTTCTGTGTATTCAGCCATGCTGGGATAAGCTCAACTTAGTGCCACCCACCAAAGGCAATACTTGATATAAGGGGAGGGTATAGCATTACCGTTATCGGTAGGTTTAATCATGCAGAAGCAGCTGACTGACAGTTCTTCTTGTTTTACTGGTCGCACATATTTGACTTCGACAAAGAATAGATCTTCGATGCCACGATCAGCTCCTTTAGTCAAAGTGAAATTGAGATGATAGTACCACCCACGCTTCTCACTAAATACTTTGCACTCCACAACATCTTTGAGTTCATACGCAAAATCTTAAAATATGAAGCATGGGTCAGATCAACAATTCTTACATGGATAAATCAGTACAAGACATAGGGCAGTCGTGATAGTGGGGCAGAGAGTGAAGGCAGGTTGGAGAGAGAGAGAGAAGAGAACAAACCCCCAAAAGACTGTGATCCTCGTTATGCTTGTCCACCAAAGCTTGAAGTAATCGGCGCCTTCCATTACGGACTCTCTCAGCGTGATCTGACTTTGAATGCTTCCTTGCGCCATCAGGCCAGTAAAGAGCTGCTTCTATGGCCATTTCCAGTGAAGAAACCCCACCTTGGTGCATTAACCTAATTTATATCCAAATTATGGTCAGTGCCAATTCCCAACAGTGGAGAATAGAAAGTTATACAAGGACCATATAAATGCTATCAATAGGGCTATGATGCACTAGTTTGCATAGGATGCTGTTAAAATAATTCATGCTAGTGATCAACAAATGCAGAACAAAACTGCACATGCCTATATATAAGCTCCTGTGCCTTCTTTGATTTCATATAGCAAACTGCTTTCACCAGATAATGGAACTTAACTTCTAGCTAACAGCATCGATATAAACAGAGGTGCGTGGGGCAAAGGGCTGCTAATCAACTGTGCATATTAGAGTTCAGATAAGAATAAACAAAGTGATGCATTGTTTGCATGTGGCTAGTTAAGTCTGAACATATTCAATTGCAGGTGTGCAAACAGAACAAAACCAGGAGAAACAGGTGGTTGAGGAACTTTACAGTTTTGGGTCCCTATGTTCAAGAAAATAGCGATCCATGGCTTTGTCAGCTTCATCTAGGCTCTGAAACGGCCCGCCCGCATAAGGATACGTGTGGAAAGAGCCCCCGTGATCGACCCTGATGTAATACAACATGACCCTGATGTAATACGTTGAAGGCGGCGGCGGGTCGTTGGGCTTCCTCCGGCGATGCCAGTTGAGGTAGATGGAGGCGTAGCGCGCGCAGACGGCGTCTTCGAGATCCGCGAAGTCCCAGAACGGCCCGCCCGTGACGGGGAGGTGCCTGGGGAGGTGCGTGCCGTCCCTGTTGACGCGGACATGGATCGTGATCGGGTGGAAGCCGCCGGTGGGGATGCACCACGGGAGGGACTCCGGAGGAAGATGCTTGGGCGCCATGAGGAGGGAGGGAGGGCCGCCGGCCGGCTTGATCGATTTGGGGAGGGGGGGTTAGGGTTCGGCGATTTCGTCGGCGGAGGGGGGGATTAGGGTTCGGCGAGTTCGTCTCTTGGTTGGGGAGGAGGCGGAGGGGAAAAAAAGAGATTGAGAAAACTACTCACGCGGTTGGGTTCTATACTTATTCAGGCTAGATAGACTCGGCCTGTCGTGCGGCCCGCTTGGAGCTCGGGCCGAGTAGGGCTACACTCTCCTTCCTTTTTGGCGATGAAAATGCTGATTTCTCTTTTGTCCTGATGAAGAGCATATAAGGGATTCTTTGAAATCTCTATAATCAATTTTCCCGAACCCGTCTTCGTATTTTGTGTTTGGACCATGCTATTCTTCGCTTGCAGAAAAATGGTACTCCCTCCGTTCCGAATTATTTATTGTACGTATGGATGTATTTAGATGTATTTTAATTTTAGATATATCCATTTTAACGACGAGTAATTTGGGACGGAGGGAGTACAAATCGCACACCCGGCACCTCTGGGAGTGCTTTTCTTCAGACTCTTTGTGGTTTTCTATAGAGCGCGAGTTTTCCTGCCATGTTTATACCGTGTCTGCTTTTTTGTTTTTTATATTTATTCATTTTATTATTATCTTCTAAAAAATCATTAAGTTTTTCTATGACCCTTTTATAGAAACATTGAACATTTTTATGTCCGTAATTAATTTTAACATCTTGGATATTTTAAAATTTATGCAGATTTTCAAAAACCATGATTTTTAGAAAAACATGAGTATTTTATAAATATATGAAAAAAATGAATGTTTTGTGTTCATGAATATTTTAGACAGTCTTTGAACATTCGAAATTTTAAATTAATTTTTTTATTTAGGAAAGCTGGACCTGCGGATGGGCCTTAGAGGCCGGCCCAGTGGAGTGGAAATGGCCAGAGGCCTGGCTGCTGGGTTCCGCTGGGGGTCTCTTCTCCCCTTCCCTTCTCTTTCTGCTATATTAATATTAAAAAAAACGAGATAAGACAGAAAAGAAAGAGAGGTTAGGGATGGAGCTTGAGCAGGAGGGTATTTTTCTCGGACTCATAAAAATGAGTTTGATCCAAGAAAAATAGAAATGACCACGTGTGTGAAGTTGAATTCAAACGCATTTGAATTTAATTCAAATGAGTGTGAGAAGGAAGTGGGTATTCGGTAGGTCCAAAAAATGTTGAGAATTTAGGAGGAGCCTCGATAAATGAAGAAAGGATTATGGAGAAAGTTTGGAGAACAAACTTAAAGCAAAAAGGCATGAGAATCAAATTGCAAGTGGGTTATGGTGATTCCAAAATTAATGAAATATTTTAATATAGCTTCCTAATAATATTGGAAGGATATATTATAAAGAGAAATCATCATGTAAATTCCCTCGTTTTAAATGGATCAAAGATTCATGCAATTTATTTATTTGAGTTGCAAAGAGTTAGTGACATGATGCAATGCAAATGATGACATGTAAATACAACAAATAATTAATTAACACAGCTGACACGCAAAACATGAAAGGCATCTGAAACTGAGAAACCCATGAAATAGCGAATTCTGCACAAACTCTTTTCACTGAATAAAGATTTTAGCAAATTCTACACACATGTAGGAAAACTATTATCACTGAAGATTTTTTTTTATTGTGGGTATATAAATTGAAGACGATGGAGAGTTGCATATGGCAGAGAAGCAGAGAGAGCTTCTGGTTGAAGAGGAGGAAGAAGAGTGATTTTATTGTTAAAATCGACAATGTCATCAAATACGCAAGGATATGTAGACACTATCGGTTTTGAAAAACTAAACTGTTGCATCCACATATAAGCATCAAACAGCATGTAAACGATGATCACCAATTAGCTTTGACATTCTTTAAGATAGTAAGAGTACAAATGGGGCGAGCTATGTACAATGAGTACATGTAGAAGTAGGGGATATATAAAGCGAGCGGTACTGCTAGAATCGTAATACTAAGCAACAATAATTCTACAAAAGCAATGTCTGGTTCAAATTTTGCACAAAGGCTTGTTGGGTGCACGGAGGGAGAAAAGCTCCAGCAGCCGCATCCTTCTACTCCACCTTAGACACCGCTGTCTACCGACGAGTTCATGCCGTGTTTCGCATGGCCAGGGTGCGCTTCAAGGCCTTCACGCTCAGCGGGCTGTTCTTGGTCTGCTTAATCCAAACAAAAACAAGTCAGTGGATCCGCTATGGCATTCTACTACAATCTAAGATGAACAAGTAAAACCTAAGTATACACTAGTAGTATGTATTTTTCAAGAAAAAAGCATGACAAGGTCAGTTTGGTCATGCATACGGCATGAATATTTAGAACTGCCTAACTTGCATCAGCTGAACACTTCAATCAAAGGCATAAACGGAAAAAACAGATGTAGATACTATTATCGCAATGCTGCAGAAAGAATAATAAACCAAGAAAGCAGAAGTAATTACCGCTGAGCAAGTCCCAGCCCTGATGTTGCAGACGGGGTAGTCCGGTGGGCAGCAGCTGGAGTGATCCTTGCAGCAGGTTGCGCCTTCGGCCGGGCAGCAGCCCCACACCAGGCAAAGGTTCCTGAAGCCGAACGAGCAGCAGCAGGTGCTGCCTGCAGGGCATGAGAAGTTCTCGTCGCAGACGTGGTCAGGGGCGACTGGGGGAGGTGGCGTCGGCGGTGAGGGAGGTGTTGGGGCTGGCTTGGGCGGGTTAGCGCCCTTCTTGGTGGGGTACGATGACATCATGGCTATCCCGCACTTCCCACTGGTCACGTTGATGTTGCGCTCCATGCGGAGGTACCCAGATTCTCCCCAGTTTGGACCCCATGAGTTGCGGACGATCCAGTAGTCCTTGCCGTTCTCAGTGCCGTAGCCAACAGCAACCACACCATGGTCAAGTTGCGTGCCACACCTTCCACTGAAGACACCCTGTAATGTAGATCAATCAAAGGCCTGTTATCACCAGACTGGCCTGAATGCTGGATAAAATGTTAGCTGCCTGCTGCAACAAGTTCACTTACCGAGTGGTAGAGCTGGAACTCCCGGCCTCCAGCTTCAATGGCAACACTCACGGGCTGGTGAGCAACCGCCTTCTGCAGCGATTTCTCATCATTTTCAGGGACATCTTCAAAGCCATCAATGCTCACCACCTTCGCATTTTTCTGCAAAGATATGACAAAATGTACCAGTCAGAACATCAGAACCGAGCATCATCTGGATTATTTGAAGTAAGCAAGCAAGTACCGACCCTGAGAACATCACATCTGCCATCAATGGCTTTGTAAGGGTAGTCATCTTCGGTATCAATGCCACCGTTCTTGATGATGAACTCAAAGGCGTCATCCATAAGACCCCCATTGCAGCCACTGCTCTGCCCGTTGGTGTCACACTCCACAAGCTCCTGCTCCGATAATGTCACCATCTCACCAGTGACAATTTGGTTGATGCTCTCTACTGTGCTGACTGCAGAAAAAGCCCAGCAACTCCCTGCACACACCACCATTACAAACGATGCATCAGCCAAGAGCAAAATAATTACTACAAACGAAGCTTCAGTCAACAGTAATAGAACAACTTGTCATCAACAGTTTTAACTAGTACATCAATTTCCTGCCAAAGCGTTCGTTTGCTTCTTCTGTTTTTCCCCATGGCCCAATATCAACGGCAGCTGACAGAATATGCAGAGCAGCAAACCTACCACATACTACTAACAGCATAATCACCATGCAGAACAATTTGTACAGTAGGTTATAAGCTGGCGGTACTGAAATTGAACGTTGTCAGATCTGGTTAATTCCCTTGCATAGTTGGTCGATGGTTCAAGTTATGATGATTGGAACCGCCTGCCATTAATAGTTGTTCAAGTGAAAGTGGCCATTGCTTCCTTCTTACTAAGAAGGATACATACATAACGTTTGTTTGCTTCTTCTGCTATTCCCCCCATGGCCCAGTACTAAAGGAAGGTGACAGAATAACAAAAAATCTGTATAGTTCGTTATATGCTAGTGGCTAGTGGTACTGATAGCTTAACAAAAATCTGTATAGTTCGTTGTCAGGTATGGTTAATGCCTTAGGTAGTTGGTTGATGTTTAAGTTCCGGTTATCAACTGGTCAGCAGCGCTTGACTGACAGATGCACCAATACGACAATCTGAAGTGCGAGGAACAAACAAAACCTAACCCAAAAAGGGCAGCCACAGATCGGAATAATACTTCTGTACTACTTCCAAACCACACAGCGCAAGGCAACCCGACGAATCGCATGCCATGAACTCTTGTGCAAGTCAAAGCCGGGCGACTCATGGCCATTGCTTCCGTCCTAAGAAAAGCATGAACTTTTTGCAACTGTAACCTACCCGTGCGTCAACAAATTTGCAACAAATTAAGCCCCAAAAGAGGATTTTTTTTCCTTGGGACAACGGCTGCACCGCTTGCATCAAGGATCGATTTTGGGATCCGGAATCACTAGGGTAAAGGTGACGAAGAACCTAGATCTGAGATTGCCGTCAGCAGAACAGGGGATCGCATCTAACAATCCGGCAACAAAATCGGCCTAGTAAGAGGAGAAGAGGAGGGATTTCTCACCGCATTGGCCCTGGTTCTTGACGGGGGCGACGGCGCCCTTCTCCCTCCAGTCGACGGCCTCGGGCAGCTCCTCGGCCCCATCGTGGCGGTACCTCTCGCCCACGACGCGGCCGGGCCTCGCCCTCTGGGCCTTGACCCCGAGGTAGGCGGCGCGGAACTCGTCGTTGGTGAGATCGGCGAAGCGGTTCATGCCGAGGCGGTACCCCTCCTCGCCGGCCGCGGCGCGCGCGTTGTGGGCGTCGACGAAGCGGAGGTTGTCCCAGAAGGCGCGGAACCGGCGCTCGCGCTCCGGGATGGAGTTGGCGTTGGGGGAGGAGCCCCCGCCGTGCTCGGCCAGCCAGAGGTCGTAGACGGCCCGGGCCTCCGCCTCCGTGCGCTCCAGCCCGCGCGCCCCGTGCTCCGCGTTGTAGGCGATGATGGACATGTCCGCGGACGCGGCCAGGGCGCCGCCCGCCACGGCAAGGAGCAGCAGCAGCGGCAGGATGGCCGCGGCGGCGCGTGCCATGGTGGCGGTGGGGGAGACGGGCGTCGCTCTCCGGGTCGGGCCTGGAGCTTTTCCGAGTTTTTTTTCTGGGAGTTTGTTTTCGGTGGGTGGGTTTGTGGGGGGAGGGGTCGGGTGCGGTCGGATTTATAGATGGGGGGAGGGGTCGGGTCGGGTCGGTTTGGGTTGGGATTGGGGTTGGAATCTGGTGCGTGCAGAGATTGTTTGTCTGTTTAATTCGTGTTCAAGTCCTAAAATCTTCTTCTTTTCCTGAGGGAATATTCTAATCTAATTCTAATAATTGTAATCCTGATTAAGCACGATCGATCAATGAGTTTGATCTCATCTGATGAGGACTCTGGCATGTTGGTGACGCGTCGTAACGGCCGTCCGGGGCCGTTGGATCAAGATCAATGCCCGCCGTTGCTTAACAGGAGTATGTTTTCAATGTGGATGTGCATATCATTACTTCTTTCATTCAAATACTACTTTCTTACCGGAAAAAACTTGAGATAGCTTTTTTTGCATGGAAACTCAAGATATGAGATATCTGACCACATCTCGTGTGGCATGTACTCCCTTCGTTTCTAAATATCTTTTAGATATTTCAAATACGGGTTACATATAAATATATATAAACGTATTTTAAAATGTAGATTCGCTCATTTTGCTTTACATGTAGACCGTATTAGAATTTTAAAATAATCTTATATTTAGGAACGGTGGAAGCATTATATTATGTAATTTGATTTGGCACATAGGTAGAACTGCAATTTTTACGTCCACAAGCAATGCGAAATTAAGGTCGCGATTTGTAGAGAACTATGAAATTAAGGTCGAAATTAAGGTCGCCGGTGCGCCAGTCTCTACGTATGGGACTTCGCCGGCTGGGATGTCCGTTCCTTCGCAGTTCCATCCCGGAGGGATTGTGGCACAACCAGTACAAAAACGTAAGAAGAAGAAGAAGCCGCATCAACAACAGTTTGCTGGGGAGCTTTGCAACATGGTTATCACCCGCCGGCTCAGCACATGCAGGTTCACCAACATATACCGCATCAACCTATACAATAACAACATGTGCAGTCTTATCAGCAAGGGCAATATCAGCAATTTGTGTAGCAGCAGAACACTCAGGTGCCACAGTTGCCACAGGGGCTTACTACTGTCGATGTCCCTTCTCTGGGAGTTCCCGTGTCTGATGTGCAGGTGAATCCTACAGGGCCTAAGAACAAGGCTAAGAAAGGGGTTCGATGCTGGAAGTGTGCGGTGGATACGCATGCCGCGAAGGATTGCACAGTGCAGCATTACTGTTATATTTGTGACAAAATCGCTCATCCAACGTTGCAATGCCCAGTTCTGAAACTCCCAAAGCCCAATGCTTTTGTCTCGGGAGTTGGTGCTGAGGAGACTTACTTTGCCCAGCTGCCAGATAGTGTGGTGAAGGATCATTTGGCGCCGACACAGACACCGATCGCCCATGTTCGTGTGAGTGGGTTGATGGTACCGGCGAGCATTGTCGAGAGTCAGTTTGCTAGGAGATGTCCGGTACATGATCAGTGGAAGTGGGAGGCTATTCAACACGGGTTCGATGCTTACCTCGTTAGCTTTCCTTCTTTCGAGGATTTGGACAGGGTTGGCGGAATTCAGATGAACGTGTCGTCGGTTAATGCCCAGATGATTGTCACCGCATGGAGGTCGCAGGAGGTTCCACATAAGCTTGAGCTTCAACAGATTTGGCTCCATGTCGAGGGTGTTCCTCATACAGTGCATGATTTTTGGGGTCTATGGGCCGTTGGTACTTTGATGGGCAAGACCTTAGATGTGGATCTCATTGGCCTGCGACGCCGTGGTGTAGTCCGGATTCTCGTGGCTATGACCAACTCTCAGATTTTGTCTAAGGACAAGGATGATGTGGGGCCTTTTGTTGCAACAGATGTGTTGGTTAAGCTCAAGGGCTACGCATTCACGTTCAGGAAGGAACCGGCTGGATACATTCCTGATCCTGACTTTGTCCCGTTTATCTGGAGACGCAAGGGTGATGATGCTGATGATGAGAGTGGCGCCAAGGAGAAGGACGATGTGATGGACACCTCAGAGCACACCGAGAACCCTTCCAATCATCCGTCTTCTAGTTCTGCTCCGGTGAATAAAATCCTTGACACTCAAGTTCAACAACGTGTATTATCGAGTGTGGTCTCTAGAGATGTGATGGGATGTGGTTCAGTGCTCTTACCGCAGGAGTCTGCCTCGCCTTCTATGCCACGGGCTGTCGTGGTGTCGCAGCCGTCGTCGCCTTCTCAGACTGCAACGTCGTCGCCCGCTGCCCTCCAATCGATGCAGGTCACCGGCGGCTCAGCGGGACACCCGGACTCTTCACCTGCTGAGGTGGCGCCGCAGCCGCCACCGTCGTCGCGGACGGCGCCGTGGCAGACGGCTGTCTCCAAGCCGGTGCAGGCAGCCGGAGTTTCAACGGGGCGCCCTATAGCGCCTTCAACTAGCAGGCATCCAGCGGCTCGGGTAGGGCCAACCCAGCATGCACCTCAGTTGGAGCCGTGCATGCATGCTTCGAGTGTGATGGGACACAAAGGGCTGGCCTCGGGTATGCAGCCATGCAACGCTACACATTCAACTGTTATTCGATCTTCATCGAAGCCGGACGCGTCCGTGGCTGCTCAACAATTTCTGATGAAGCCAAACGTGTGCGTCTCACCCATGCACGCACCACCTGTGGTCCCGCCTCCAGACATGCCATCTTCAGCGGCGGCGTTGAGTTTATCGGTGGTCGTGACTGCCGGAGAGGGGGTTGTTGGGGAACGTAGTAATTTCAAAAAAAATTCCTACGCACACGCAAGATCATGGTGATGCATAGCAACGAGAGGGGAGAGTGTTGTCTACGTACCCTCGTAGACCGGCAACGGAAGTGTTGACACAACGTAGAGGAAGTAGTCATACGTCTTCCCGATCCGACCGATCCAAGCACCGAATGTACGGCACCTCCGAGTTCTAGCCCATGTTTAGCTCGATGACAATCCCCGGACTCCGATCCAACAAAGTGTCGGGGAAGAGTTCCGTCAGCACGACGGCGTGGTGACGATCTTGATGTTCAACTGTCGCAGGGCTTCGCCTAAGCACCACTACAATATTATCGAGGATTATGGTGGAAGGGGGCACCGCACACGGCTAAGAAAACGATCACGTGGATCAACTTGTGTCTCTAGGGGTTCCCCCTGCCCCCATATATAAAGGAGCAAGGGGAGGAGGCCGGCCGGCCCTATGGCGCACCAAGGAGGAGTCCTCCTCCTAGTAGGAGTAGGACTCCTACTAGGAGGGGGAAGGAAGTGGGGAGGGAGAAGGTAAGGGGGGCGCCGCCCCCCCTCTCCTAGTCCAATTCGGACCAAGGGGGAGGAGGCGTGCGGCCCACCCTGGCTGCCCTTCTCTCTCTCCACTAAGGCCCATATGGCCCATTACTTCTCCCGGGGGGGGGGGGGGGGGTTCCGGTAACCCTCCGGCTCTCCGGTTTTCTCCGAAATCACACGGAACACTTCCGGTGTCCGAATATAGCCGTCCAATATATCAATCTTTATGTTCGTCATGTCCGTGCTCACATCCGGGACTCCGAACTAACTTTGGTACATCAAAACTCATAAACTCATAATATAACTGTCATCGAAACCTTAAGCGTGCGGACCCTACGGGTTCGAGAACAATGTAGACATGACCGAGACACGTCTCCGGTCAATAACCAATAGCGGAACCTGGATGCTTATATTGGCTCCCACATATTCTATGAAGATCTTTATCGGTTAGACCGCATAACAACATACGTTGTTCCTTTGTCATCGGTATGTTACTTGCCCGAGATTCGATCGTCGGTATCTCAATACCTAGTTCAATCTCGTTACCGGCAAGTCTCTTTACTCGTTTCGTAATACATCATCTCGCAACTAACTTATTAGTTGCAATGCTTCAAGGCATATGTGATGTGCATTACCGAGAGGGCCCAGAGATACCTCTCCGACAATCGGAGTGACAAATCCTAATCTCGAAATACGCCAACCCAACATTTACCTTTGGAGACACCTGTAGAGCTCCTTTATAATCACCCAGTTACGTTGTGACGTTTGGTAGCACACAAAGTGTTCCTCCGGTAAACGGGAGTTGCATAATCTCATAGTCATAGGAACATGTATAAGTCATGAAGAAAGCAATAGCAACATACTAAATGATTGGGTGCTAAGCTAATGGAATGGGTCATGTCAATCACATCATTCTCCTAATAATGTGATCCCGTCAATCAAATGACAACACATGTCTATGGTTAGGAAACATAACCATCTTTGATTAACGAGCTAGTCAAGTAGAGGCATACTAGTGACGTTTAGTTTGTCTATGTATTCACACAAGTATTATGTTTCCGGATAATACAATTCTAGCATGAATAATAAATATTTATCATGATATAAGGAAATAAATAATAACTTTATTATTGCCTCTAGGGCATATTTCCTTCAGTCTCCCACTTGCACTAGAGTCAATAATCTAGATTACACAGTAATGATTCTAACACCCATGGAGTTTTGGTGCTGATCATGTTTTGCTCGTGGAAGAGGCTTAGTCAATGGGTCTGCAACATTCAGATCCATATGTATCTTGCAAATCTCTATGTCTCCCACCTGGACTAGATCCCGGATGGAATTGAAGCGTCTCTTGATGTGCTTGGTTCTCTTGTGAAATCTGGATTCCTTTGCCAAGGCAATTGCACCAGTATTGTCACAAAAGATTTTCATTGGACCCGATGCACTAGGTATGACACCTAGATCGGATATGAACTCCTTCATCCAGACTCCTTCGTTTGCTGCTTCCGAAGCAGCTATGTACTCCGCTTCACATGTAGATCCCGCCACAACGCTTTGTTTAGAACTGCACCAACTGACAGCTCCACCATTTAATGTAAACACCTATCCGGTTTGTGATTTAGAATCGTCCGGATCAGTGTCAAAGCTTGCATCAACGTAACCATTTACGATGAGCTCTTTGTCACCTCCATATATGAGAAACATATCCTTAGTCCTTTTCGGGTATTTCAGGATGTTCTTGACCGCTGTACAGTGATCCACTCCTGGATTACTTTGGTACCTCCCTGCTAGACTTATAGCAAGACACACATCAGGTCTGGTACACAGCATTGCATACATGATAGAGCCTATGGCTGAAGCATAGGGAACATCTTTCATTTTCATTAGTAGAAAATAGGGCTTTGGTCCAGGCCGGGTCAGCCCATTAGTCCCGGTTCAGTCCAGAACCGGGACCAATGGGGGAATTGTTCCCGGTTCGTGAGCCCAGGGGGCGGCTGGGCCACGTGGGCCATTGGTCCCGGTTCATCTGGACCTTTTGGTCCCGGTTGGTGGGATGAACCGGGACCAATGGGCCTCGCTCCTGGCCCACCACCATTGGTCCCGGTTGGTGGCTTGAATCGGGACCAAAGGCTCCCCTTTAGTCCCGGTTCATGTCACCAACCGGGACCAATGAGGTGCCTATATATACCCCTCGCTCGCAAGCAGAGCACCCCAGTGCTCTGTTTTTCTCTGGCCGAGGGGGAGAGGGCTTGGTGGTGCTCTAGCTCACCTCCTATGCACACAAGGTGTTCGATGGAATGTCCGAGCCACACTACTTAAGATTTCTCCTCTCCAAGCTCGACCTCCAAGCTCCATTTTCCATAATATTTGTCTAGGTTTAGCGGTCTGTCACGCCCCGTCCTCGTCTTCACCGTCGTCGATCACCCGCGCCGAGCTCATCACCGGCACCACCATGGTGAGCCTCTTGTTCTTATCTTCTTTCTGAAAGGAAAAATATTCTTACTTGTATGTTTACATAGATACTTATATTATTTTCTTACTTTTATTATTGCATCTTATATAGTGCGATGGTTTTGGTATCCGCCCCCGTCGGCCCTCGTCCTGTCTATGATTCGGATGTGGTATATATATTATCTTTATAACTATTGGTTCATTTATTGTTTATGAAAATTATGTCGACCAACGTGACATAGATTTTATTTATGTAGGATGTATGTGAATCGGAAATGCCAACCGACCCTATTGTCGAGGGGTTAAATTTAGTTGAAGAAGAAAACAATTTGTTGAAGGAAAAAATAGAAAAATTGAGGAGGAGAAGATGATATTGGAGTTGCATGTTGCGGATGTCGTCGATGATCACAAGATCAAGATGGATGCAATGCGCTTGAAGATTAGAAAGATTAGAAAATATGCCATTCATACCGAGGCTTGGTATCATTATGCCGTTGGATCAATTGTTATCTTGGTTGCGATTATGATCGCATTTGTTTTTGCATTGAAATGTTTTACATAGTTTCAATGTATGGTTTAATTAATTAGATGCTCTGGAGAGCTATATGTTGTTAGATGAGAACTATGTATGCACTTTGGTTTTAATGTGATGATGAACTTCTATTAATTTGGACACTTAATTATATATAATGCACGCAGATGAACCGGCAATGGATGTACGGTGACAGACGCACCTGCGAGTACATTAAGGGCGTGCATGAGTTTCTTGATGCGGCCGAGGCAAACAAGCAGAATGGTTTTATGTGTTGTCCATGCACTGAATGTGGGAATACGAGGTCTTACTCTAACCGGAAAATCCTTCACTCCCACCTGCTTTACAAGGGTTTCATGCCACACTATAATGTTTGGACGAGGCACGGAGAAATAGGGGTTATGATGGAAGACGACGAAGAAGAAGAGTACGATGACAACTATGTGCCCCCTAAATACGGTGATGCTGCAACAGGGGGAGCTGGTGAAGATCAAGAGGAACCAGACGATGTGCCCAATGATGCTGCAACGGGTGAAGCTGCTGAAGATCAAGAGGAACCAGACGATGTGCCCAATGATGCTGCAACGGGTGAAGCTGCTGAAGATCAAGAGGAACCAGACGATGTGCCCGATGATGATGATCTCCGCCGGGTCATTGTCGATGCAAGGACGCAATGCGAAAGTCAAAAGGAGAAGCTGAAGTTCGATCGCATGTTAGAGGATCACAAAAAAGGGTTATACCCCAATTGCGAAGATGGCAACACAAAGCTCGGTACCGTACTGGAATTGCTGCAGTGGAAGGCAGAGAATGCTGTGGCTGACAAAGGATTTGAGAAGCTACTGAAAATATTGAAGAAGAAGCTTCCAAAGGATAACGAATTGCCCGACAGTACATACGCAGCAAAGAAGGTCGTATGCCCTCTAGGATTGGAGGTGGAGAAGATACATGCATGCCCTAATGACTACATCCTCTACCGCGGTGCATACAAGGATCTGAACGCATGCCCGGTATGCGGTGCATTGCGGTATAAGATCAGACGAGATGACCCTGGTGATGTTGACGGCGAGCCCCCCAGGAAGAGGGTTCCTGCGAAGGTGATGTGGTATGCTCCTATAATACCACGGTTGAAACGTCTATTCAGAAACGAAGAGCATGCCAAGTTGATCCGATGGCACAGTGAGAACCGAAAGAAAGATGGGAAGTTGAGAGCACCCGCTGACGGGTCGCAGTGGAGAAAAATCGAGAGAAAGTACTGGGATGAGTTTGCAAAGGACCCAAGGAATGTATGGTTTGCTTTAAGCGCGGATGGCATTAATCCTTTCGGGGAGCAGAGCAGCAATCACAGCACCTGGCCCGTGACTCTATGTATGTATAACCTTCCTCCTTGGATGTGCATGAAGCGGAAGTTCATTATGATGCCAGTTCTCATCCAAGGCCCTAAGCAACCCGGCAATGACATTGATGTGTACCTAAGGCCATTAGTTGAAGAACTTTTACAGCTGTGGAATGGAAACGGTGTACGTACGTGGGATGAGCATAGACAGGAGGAATTTAACCTTAAGGCGTTGTTGTTCGTGACCATCAACGATTGGCCCGCTCTTAGTAACCTTTCAGGACAGACAAACAAAGGATACCACGCATGCACGCACTGTTTAGATGACACTGAAAGTATATACCTGGACAAATGCAGGAAGAATGTGTACCTGGGCCATCGTTGATTTCTTCCGACTAACCATCAATGTCGAAAGAAAGGCAAGCATTTCAAAGGCGAGGCAGATCACCGGAAGAAGCCCGCCATGCGTACCGGTGATCACGTACTTGCTATGGTCAATGATTTACACTACGTAATCTTTGGAAAGGGTTCCGGTGGACTAACTGTTCTGAATGACGCTGAGGGACACGCACCCATGTGGAGGAAGAAATCTATATTTTGGGACCTACCCTACTGGAAAGACCTAGAGGTCCGCTCTTCAATCGACGTGATGCACGTGACAAAGAACCTTTGCGTGAACCTGCTAGGCTTCTTGGGCGTGTATGGGAAGACAAAAGATATACCTGAGGCACGGGAGGACCTGCAACGTTTGCACGAAAAAGACGGCATGCCTCTGAATCAGTATAAAGGTCCTGCCAGCTACGCTCTTACGAAAGAAGAGAAAGAAATCTTCTTTGAATGCCTGCTCAGTATGAAGGTCACGACTGGCTTCTCGTCGAATATAAAGGGAATAATAAATATGCTAGAGAAAAAGTTTCAGAACCTAAAGTCTCATGACTGCCACGTGATTATGATGCAACTGCTTCCGGTTGCATTGAGGGGGATTGTACCGGAAAACGTCCGATTAGCCATTGTGAAGCTATGTGCATTCCTCAATGCAATCTCTCAGAAGGTGATCGATCCAGAAATCGTGCCAAGGCTAAGGAGTGATGTGGCGCAATGTATTGTCAGTTTCGAGCTGGTGTTCCCACCATCCTTCTTCAATATCATGATGCACGTCCTAGTTCATCTAGTCGACAAGATTGTCATCCTGGGGCCCGTATTTCTACACAATATGTTCCCCTTTGAGAGGTTCATGGGAGTCCTAAAGAAATATGTCCGTAACCGCGCTAGGCCAGAAGGAAGCATCTCCATGGGCCATCAAACAGAGGATGTTATCGGGTTTTGTGTTGACTTCATTCCTGGCCTTAAGAAGATAGGTCTCCCTAAATTGCGGTATGAGGGGAGACTGACTGGAAAAGGTACTCTTGGAAGAGACTCAATAATATGCAGGAACGGATATTCTTGGTCTCAAGCACACTACACAGTTCTACAGAACTCTACCTTGGTGACCCCGTATGTCGATGAACACAAGAACAGTCTACGCTCCAAACACCCGGAGCAGTGCGACGACTGGATTACATGTGAACACATCAGGACTTTCAGCAGTTGGTTGGAAACACGTCTCAGAGGTGACAACACTGTTTGTGATGAGTTGTACTTGTTGTCCAGGGGACCATCTTTGACTGTATTGACTTACAAAGGATATGAGATAAATGGGAATACATTTTACACGATCGCCCAAGATCAAAAGAGCACCAACCAAAACAGTGGTGTCCGCTTTGATGCAGCAACCGAGAGCGGAAAGGACACATATTATGGTTACATAGTGGACATATGGGAACTTGACTACGGACCTGATTTTAAGGTCCCTTTGTTTAAGTGCAAATGGGTCAATCTGTCAGGCGGCGGGGTACAGGTAGACCCATAGTACGGAATGACAACAGTGGATCTGAAAAAAATCTTGGGTACACTGACGAACCGTTCGTCCTAGCCAATGATGTGGCACAGGTTATCTATGTGAAGAACATGTCTACCAAACCGAGAAAAAGAAAAGATAAGGAAGCGAATACATCATACGATGAGCCAAAGCGCCACATAGTTCTTTCAGGAAAAAGGGACATCCTGGGAGTGGACGGCAAGACAGACATGTCTGAAGATTATGAAAAGTTTCATGAAATTCCTCCCTTCAATGTCAAGGCTGACCCAAGCATCCTGATAAACATTGAAGATTATCCATGGTTACGGTGCAATAAGCAAATGACACAAGCGAAGAAAAAGTGAAGACTTTCTCCCGCAACTATTATGATGATACCATGCCAACTTTGTAACACACGAATATGCTACCATTGTCCGTTTTGTACATGCACATGCTATGTGGGTGAAATTATGATACCATGCCAACTTTCAACTTTTTCAGAGTTCATTTGAAATGCTGTCATGTCTTATGGTTCGGCCCTCGTAATACCATTATTCAAATTTTAACTATTCAAATTTGAAAACTAATGGCACTAACAGAAAGTTTATAATTTTTTCTAAAACTGATGGCACTAACAGAAAGTTTATAATTTTTCTGACCTAAAAGCAAAAAGAATTAAAAAATGCAAAAACAAAAGAAAATAAATAATGCAAAAAAATAAAAAAAAACTGGAAAAAGTAAAGTTAATCATAAACTTGTGATTCAAACAAATATCAAAGAATTCAAATTTTAACTATTCAAATTTGAAAACTAATGGCACTAACAGAAAGTTTATAATTTTTCTAAAACTAATGGCACTAACAGAAAGTTTATAATTTTGCTCCTCGTCGCTGGCCCATGACCATTAGTCCCGGTTTGTGCCACAAACCGGGACTAAAGGGTTGGTCCTCGTTGCGGGCAGAGTTTAGTCCCACCTCGCCAACCGAAGGGGGCTCACACCGGTTTATAAGCCCTTCCCTCTCTGCCTTGTTGAGCTCCTCTCAAAGTGAAAATAGATGCCCTAATAGAGAAAAGTTTAACCTAAATTCATAGTGAATTTCTCTGAAATTCATAGAAATTTAGTATGAATTTAGGTTGAATTTTCTCTATAAGCGCATCTATTCTCATTTTTTTAGTAAGTTAATCACAAACTATTCAAATTTGTAAACTAATGGCACTAACAGAAAGTTATAATTTTTCTAAAACTAATGGCACTAACAGAAAGTTTATAATTTTTCTAAAACTAATGGCACTAACAGAAAATTAAAGCAAAAAACAAAATAAAATAAATAATGCAAAAAACAAAACAAATAAACTGGAAAAATAGCAACAATAAGTATTTTGTTGTAATTAGAAACAAAATAAAATAAATAAAGCAACAAAGAAAACAAAAAAAAGTGTTTTCAAATTTGAAAACTAATGGCACTAACAGGAAGTTTATAATTTTTCTAAAACTAAAACCAAAAAGAATAAAATAAATAAAGGAAAAAACAAAAGAAAATAAATAATGCAGAAAACAAAACAAAAAAATTGGAAAAAATAGCAACAATAAGTATTTTGTTGTAAGTAGAAACAAAATAAAATAAATAAAGCAACAAAGAAAACAAAAAAACAAAAAAAGTGTTTTCAAATTTGAAAACTAATGGCATTAACAAAAAGTTTATAATTTTTCTAAAACTAAAAGCATACAGAATTAAAAAATAAAGCAAAAAACAAAAGAAAATAAAATAAAGCAACAAAAAAACAAAAAAATGCCACCTACTGGGCCCCCACGGCCTGAATACGACTAGAAACCCATCCAAGGGCCAGGATTCAGGCCCGCAGGAGGCCCAGTAGGCCCACACGCATAGCAGTGATAATTAGGCCCGTAAGCCTGCAATAGAGAGAAGCTCGAGAGGGGTGCGGCAGTGGGGCTTATAAACCACTGCGCACCCCTCTCAACTAGCGAGGTGGGACTAAACTTTCGACGCCGCAGTAGCACAAGGTCTTTGGTCCCGGTTGGTGGCACCAACCGGGACTAAAGGGGGCATTGGTCCCGGTTGGTGCCACGATCCGTGACCAATGCCCCCCTTTAGTCCCGGTTGGTGCTACCAACTAGGACCAAAGGCCGCCGCTTCCCGCCCTTTGGGCTGCTGAAAATTGGCATTTGGTTCCGGTTGGTGGCACCAACCGGGACTAATGCCCACCTTTAGTCCCGGTTGCTGCCACGAACCGGGACTAAAGGCTCTGCTATATAAGTCCACACTTAGGAAATTTTCACTCTCATCTTGCAGTTGCCGCTCCCGACGACGCCGACGCCACCAGGCTGCCCCGACGCCGCCCGCCCCGGCCCGCCCCCGTCGTCGCCGTCACCCGCGCCCCTGCCCCGACGCGCGTCGCCCCGGCCCGCCCCCGTCGCCATCGCCCGCGTCCCTGCCCCGACGCGCGCTGCCCCGGCCCGCCCTCGCCGTCGCCCGCACCGGCCCCTTCCCCGACGCGTGCCGCCCCGGCCCGCCATCGCCGTCGCCCGCGCCCCCTACCCCGAGCATGCGCCCACTGCTCCATCGCCATCCTCGCCGCCGACCCCGCGGTCCTCCTGCTCCGGCCGGCGCCCTCCCTAGCTAGCTAGCATTTTTTTCATATATATGCCATTTTTTTTCTTATATATGCTTGTTTTATATATATATATATGTTCTCTGTGTATATATATGTTCATGTATATATGCAATAGTTTTTTAGAAAAATTAGGATTTTTTTTCTGTTCATAGATTTTTTTGGTGATATTAATTATTGTAAATATGCAAATGTTTGTATATTCATATGAACAATGAATTAGGCAATACTACTTCATGAATTTTTAAGAAGGAAGAAGAAGAAAAAGAATGAGAGGAAAAAGGAAATAAGAAGAGGAAAGGAGAAGAAGAGGGGAGAGGAAGACGACGAAAATAAGTAAGAAGAAGAAAAAAGAAGAAAAAGAAGAGGAGAAGAAGAAAGAAATAGAGGAGAAGAAGAGAAAAATAGAATATATATATTCTATTTTCTCTTTTCTCCTCTATTCCTTTCTTCTTCTCCTCTTTTTTTTCTTCTTTTTTTTCTTCGACACGTGGGGGGGGGGGGTCGAGAACATCGGACATTCATGAGAGAGGCGAGGAAGAAGGGGAAGAAGAGGGAGAAGAAGAGGAGAGGAAGAAGAGGAAGTCTTCTCCTCTATTCTTTCTTCTCTTCTTTTTTCTTCTTCTTCCTATATGTATTAGTTTTTTTATTTAGGTTGTTAATTAGTAGATATTAATTTTGTTCATATATGTATGGATGCATGTGATATGTATGTATGTATGTATGTATCGGGTATGTCGTTGTCGATATACCCCCTATCCGATAACTTCGACATGAGGGGGTCGAGAGGGGGTCTAGGGTCGCCGAGGGGTCGAGGGTCGTCGAACATGAGAGGAAGAAGAGGATAAAAAAAGAAGAGGAAGAAGAAAAAAAAAGAGGAGAAGAAAGAATAGAGGAGTTCTTCTCCTCTATTCTTTCTTCTCCTTTTTTTTTCTTCTTCTTCCTCTTTTTTTATCGGGAACGAGGGTCGTCGAGGGTCACCGAGAGGTAGAGGAAACCCTAAATAGAAAGTATCCTCGGTGTGAGATACATGTACCGTCGGTGTTGGACACTACATCCACGTCCCACAAGTGGCGCGGGCTTCGACGCCCACGTCACTTGTGGGACGTGGATGTAGTGTTCGACGCCCACGTCACTTGTGGGACGTGGATGTAGTGTCCGACACCGACGGCCACATGTATCTCACACCCACGATACTTGCTATTTAGGGTTTCCTCTACCGTTCGGCGACCCTGACCCTCGACGACCCTCGTTTCCGATAAAAAAAAAGAGGAAGAAGAAGAAAAAAAGAGAAGAAGAGAAGAAGAAAAAAAAAAGAGGAGAAGAATGATTATGATGGCTCCGGTGACCTAATGCCGGTGCAAGAAGGAGACCGTGAGGACGGCTCCGGTGACCCAATGCCGGTGCAAGAAGGAGACCGTGATGACATCTCCGGTGACCGAACCGAGTCCGGCCAGGTATATATATTAGTTAAGCTTCTGCTGACTAGCTAATTGATACATACATTGTTTTGGTATGTACACATATTAATTAAGTCTTTGTTCTTTTTCTAGCCCTCTGGATCGAGCACAACTTCGGTAAAGAGACGAGGCCCGAAGAAAAAGTTGAGCTCGGATGAAAAGTTTGAGATCATAGCAATCGTGCCCGACGGCCAACCGATTGAACCCCTCCGGACAAAGAGCGCATTTGTTGCTCAGTGCGGGGTTTTGGTTAGGGACAAGATCCCGATCAGCATCCAGCAATGGTTAAAGCCGGCTACGGAAGACCCTGAGGTGTCTTATGTCAATGATATGTAGAAAAATGATCTTTGGACTGAGCTGAAGTCAAATTTCACCCTACCGCCAGAGGATGATCCAGAGAAGCCAGTTAAAGAGCAATTAATCAAGTCTTTTGCTCTTAAGAGGATGGCAGAACTATTCAGGAGGTGGAAGAAAGAGCTGAATAAGTTTGTCGAAAATAATGAGACACCAGAATTCAAGGGCAGATATGAGAAGATCAGAGATCACTGGCCCGCATTTGTGGCCCATAAGACATCGGAAAAGAGTAAGAAGATGTCGGCGACAAACAAGCAAAATGCTGCGAAGAAGAAGCATCACCATCGCACGGGGTCAGGTGGCTACCTCGTAGCCCGGCCTAAGTGGGCCAAGACTGAGAATGATCTGGTTGATAAAGGTATCGAACCAGAGACAATTAACTGGCCAGACCGTTGCCGGACTTGGTTCTTCGGGGCTGGCGGAACCTTGGACCCTGTAACAGGGAAGTGCATTTGGACAAACGATCAAATGGACATACCAGTCAAGAAGCTTCAGCAGTATATCGAAGCAGCGCAGCAAGGGACGTTCTTTCCAGATAGAGAGAACGATGAGCTCACAATGGCCCTCGGGAATCCTGAGCACCCTGGACGGACACGAGGCACGCCAGGCTCCATTCTGTGGAAGGTTGGGTTTTCGGACGCAGGCGGTTACAAATCCCAGGAGAGGAGGAAAAAATTGTAGCAGACCCAAATGCAGGCGCTGCAAGCAAGGGTACAAGCGATAGAGGAACGAGAAGCAAATCGCAGCAAACGTACTGCCGAAGCTTCCCCCGAAGCTACCCCGCCATCTCAGCGGAGAAGCAGCGTGGCTTCCACCGAGCTGCTTCAGTCGGAGCATGCCTTGACGGCTCCTGTCAGCTATCCCGTGGATGCTATCACAGAGTCTCAAAATTGCCACCTTATGATGCAATGGATGAATTTGAAGGTCAAGGCGGCTGTTGGCTCTGTTTATCCTACTGAACCCGGCGCAACTTTTCACTGCCGGCCGATTCCAGAAGGATATGCTAGGATGATGGTGGATGAACTGACGGAGGGATTTGAGGACCTCCAGCTTGACCACCCTACCGGTGAAGGGGAGACTAGGCTGGGGTCTGCTCTGAAGACTCCATGCCTATGGCGGAAGGAGCTCATCAACCTTCCGAACTGGACGCCTCCGCCTCCTCCGACAAGTCAGGGCACTCCGTCTCCTCCACCGCCTCCTCCTCCGGCGAGTCAGGGCACCCCGCCTCCTCCTCCGGCGAGTGACGATCAGGGCACTCGACCGGCTCCTTCTTCGGCGCGTGGCGGCACTCCGCCTCCTTCTCCGCTTGCGCCGACGCGCCCGAGCAGCCAGCCTCCTCCTTATCCGACTCGTCAGCAAGGGCGGAAGAGACCTGCCGCCGCTCCGGCTGCTCCGGCGCGTCGTAGTCTTTCTCCTCCGCCTTGTAAGCAAGTAAAGAAGACAACCGCTCCGTCTGCTCTGCCAGCGTCTAGCAGTACAGCCAGAGGCGGGAGGAAATACAGATTCGGTCCTTCTCTGAAGACTCCAGAGAAGTTACCATATGAGAGGACCCCGGAGGAGAACACCGAGATCGCACGAGAAGAAGTGAGGAACTACTTTGAAGGGGTGAAAGCAAAGAAACATCCACCTCCGGAGGAGAAGGTAGATCCGGTGAAAGCGAAGCGCACTCTGGCTGCCCTGACAAAACCACCCAAGTCTCCGCCGAAAGGAAACTATGAGCGCATTATTGGAAAGGAATTTGCCGAAGCGGAGCGGTCGGGAAGTACTGTCAGTGATCAAAGGCTGAAAGAACGACGAGCTGGGAAACAAATTGCCCAGCTCGGCGAACAAGCGAAGCAATCGTGCCCCCCGCTCAAGGTGCCTAGCGACAACGTCGCTAATGATCCGAGGATGGTGCCCGGTTATAGCAATCTTGGCGATTACCTTCCCGACGATGTACATTATGATTTCATGGAGGTGCAGATACAAAGATACGAGTACGGGAAGCCTCTCGTCAAAGATGAAAGATCTCTATCAACGATGATGCGAAGATTGCATGATTGGTACTTGAAAATCTGCAGAGACTCTGGGGGGAGGAGTACTTTGTATGTGAAAGTTAAAAAGGAGCATGACCTCGTTGGAATTGAACTGTTGCCTGTTCCATTTGAGGAGTTCTTTCAGTTTTTCAATCAATTGGCCCTCGATAAAACAACGGTCACCTGCTACTGTCTGTAAGTAGTACTACTTCTATCATTAAGTCTCTCTATATAGCTCAGCTCTTTCATTTCATGTATTTATAATCATCCTCACTATATTATGCAGATTGAAGATCGCCGAATTGAAGAAAAGACAAGTCGGTGATATTGGGTTCATTAACACATATCTCATAGATGCAACTCAGGTTAAATTTCATGCCGCAGCTACCGAGGCCAACTTGCTACGATCGTTGGTAATAAATGAAAACAAAGATATAATACTCTTTCCTTACAACTTCAAGTGAGTGTTACTGTCTTGTGCGTATTCGGTTTCCCTTATATATTAGTCAAGGTTATAGTAATGTAATTGATGAGTTATGCATGCGTGTGCAGTTACCACTATATTCTCCTAGAGATTAAGCTTGAGCAGGGACTAGTAACCGTCTTAGACTCAAGACGAAAAGATCCCCAGGACTATGCGGACATGTCTCAAATGCTCGAGAAGTAAGTTAAATCGATCATTATCCACCATATCAGCAACTTTGTTCATTTCCTGATATATCAAGTAATTGTTTTCTTTGTCTGGCAGGGTTTGGAAAAAATTCTCCAAAAAAGCTCCAAGACTCGCGAAGAAGCTGCAATTTAGACACCCGAAAGTAAGTACTATAGTAGCATGTTCCGCGCATCTCCTATTGATTTGGCATTCTTACTTATCAGTTTGATTGACCTCTATTTCTTGTAAAGTGGTTGTGGCAGGAACAAGGGAATAATTTCTGTGGATACTACGTTTGCGAGTCCATCCGCCACACGACCTGTGAGCGGGGCTACACTGACGAACAATATGAAGTACGTAAATAACAACATTCACAATTTTATTTTATTACCATCATTTGTGTTGAGTTTCATTCATTCATTCATATATATATATATATATATGTATTGACCCCCTTCTTCAAATTAGATGTTTCGAAAACGGGATGAACTCCTAGCACCAGCTCGCATGCGAGCAATTCAAGAGGAATTGGCGGCATTCTTTCTTGACCATGTGATCGCTGAAGACGAAGAATACTATGTGGACCATGAGTCCGTATGATTATATTTGTAAGAGATAATTATTGTATATATGTAGCCGGTAGTGTCGGATAGATATACGAGAACTTGTTGTTCGACCAATCTCTCGGAGAAGGAGAGGTGGTCGATATCACTTCTCTCTGTATGCATATATGTTCATGACGATCTTCTGTTTCCTTCGTTTGCTTACTAGCTAGCTAGCTAGCGTGTCTAGTCCTCTCTATACGTATGTATAGTATGTAGCGTTGACCAAGCACAGACATAAGAGAGGACACTTCTCTCTATTAATTATAGCTAGCTAACACAATATATGAAACACCTAAATTAACCCCCCAAAACCCCCAACCCCCCCCTTTCAAAAAAAACAAAAACCCCAGCCACAGAAATGCTGACGCATGGATCCCTATTGGTCCCGGTTGGTGCCACCAACCGGGACCAAAGGGTCTCCTGCCTGGGCTCCACGCACAGGCCACGTGGAGGCCCATCTGTCCCGGTTTTGGATTGAACCGGGACTAAAGGGACAGGGCATTAGTACCGACCCTTTAGTCCCGGTTCAGGAACCGGGACAAAAGGCCCTTACGAACCGGGACAATAGGCCCTTTTTCTACCAGTGTTTCTCTCTATCTTCTGCATTGGTCGGGCATTGAGTCTTACTCAATTTCACACCTTGTAACACGGGCAAAAATCCTTTCTTTGCTTGATCCATTTTGAACTTTTTCAAAACTTTGTCAAGGTATGTGCTTTGTGAAAGTCCAATTAAGCGTCTTGATCTGTATCTATAGATCTTGATGCCCAATATGTAGGCAGCTTCACCGAGGTCTTTCATTGAAAAACTCTTATTCAAGTATCCCTTTATGCTATCCAGAAATTCTATATCATTTCCGATTAGTAATATGTCATCTACACATAATATCAGAAATGCTACAGAGCTCCCACTTACTTTCTTGTAAATATAGGCTGCTCCAAAAGTCTGTACAAAACCAAATGCTTTGATCACACTATCAAAGCGTTTATTCCAACTCCGAGAGGCTTGCACCAGTCCATAAATGGATCGCTGGAGCTTGCACACTTTGTTAGCTCCCTTTGGATCGACAAAACCTTCCGGTTGCATCATATACAACTCTTCTTCTAGAAATCCATTCAGGAACGTAGTTTTGACATCCATCTGCCAAATTTCATTATCATAAAATGCGGCAATTGCTAACATGATTCGGACAGACTTAAGCATCGCTACGGGAGAGAATGTCTCATCGTAGTCAATCCCTTGAACTTGTAGAAAACCTTTTGCAACAAGTCGAGCTTTGTAGACAGTAATATTACCGTCAGCGTCAGTCTTCTTCTTGAAGATCCATTTATTCTCAATTGCTTGCCGATCATTGGGCAAGTCAACCAAAGTCCATACTTTGTTCTCATACATGGATCCCATCTCAGATTTCATGGCTTCAAGCCATTTTGCGGAATCTGGGCTCACCATCGCTTCTCCATAGTTCGTAGGTTCATCATGATCTAGTAGCATGACTTCCAGAACGGGATTACCATACCACTCTGGTGCGGATCTTACTCTGGTTGATCTACGAGGTTCAGTAGTATCTTGTTCTGAAGTTTCATGATCATTATCATTAGCTTCCTCACTAATTGGTGTAGGTGTCACAGAAACTGGTTTCTGTGATGTACTACTTTCCAATAAGGGAGCAGGTACAGTTACCTCATCAAGTTCTACTTTCCTCCCACTCACTTCTTTCGTGAGGAACTCTTTCTCTAGAAAGTTTCCGAATTTAGCAACAAAAGTCTTTTCTTCGGATCTGTGATACAAGGTGTATCCAATAGTTTCTTTTGGATATCCTATGAAGACACATTTCTCCGATTTGGGTTCGAGCTTATCAGGTTGAAGTTTTTTCACATAAGCATCGCAACCCCAAAATTTTAGAAACGACAACTTTGGTTTCTTGCCAAACCACAGTTCATAAGGCGTCGTCTCAACGGATTTTGATGGTGCCCTATTTAATGTGAATGCGGCCGTCTCTAGAGCATAACCCCAAAACGATAGCGGTAAATCAGTAAGAGACATCATAGATCGCACCATATCAAGTAAAGTACGATTACGACATTTGAATACACCATTACGCTGTGGTGTTCCGGGTGGCGTGAGTTGCGAAACTATTCCGCATTGTTTCAAATGTACACCAAACTCGTAACTCAAATATTCTCCTCCACGATCAGATCGTAGGAATTTTATTTTCTTGTTACGATGATTTTCAACTTCACTCTGAAATTCTTTGAACTTTTCAAACGTTTCAGACTTATGTTTCATTAAGTAGATATACCCATATCTGCTTAAGTCATCTGTGAATGTGAGAAAATAACGATATCCGCCACGAGCCTCAACATTCATCGGACCACATACATCTATATGTATGATTTCCAACAAATCTGTTGCTCTCTCCATAGTACCGGAGAACGGTGTTTTTGTCATCTTACCCATAAGGCACATTTCGCAAGTACCAAGCGATTCATAATCAAGTGGTTCCAAAAGTCCATCAGTATGGAGTTTCTTCATGCGCTTTACACCGATAGTGCCACAAATAAGTTGCACTATAATTATCAACTCTGCATCTTTTGGCTTCAACATTATGAATATGTGTATCACTTCTATCGAGATTTAATAAGAATAGACCACTCTTTAAGGGTGCATGACCATAAAAGATATTACTCATATAAATAGAACAACCATTATTCTCTGATGTAAATGAATAACCGTCTCGCATCAAACAAGATCCAGATATAATGTTCATGCTTAACGCTGGCACCAAATAACAATTATTTAGGTCTAATACTAATCCCGAAGGTAGATGTAGAGGTAGCGTGCCGACCGCGATCACATCGACTTTGGAACCATTTCCCACGCGCATCGTCACCTCGTCCTTAGCCAATCTTCGCTTAATCCGTAGTCCCTGTTTCGAGTTGCAAATATTAGCAACAGAACCAGTACCAAATACCCAGGTGCTACTGCGAGCATTAGTAAGGTACACATCAATAACATGTATATCACATATACCTTTGTTCACCTTGCCATCCTTCTTATCCGTCAAATACTTGGGGCAGTTCCGCTTCCAGTGACCAGTCTGCTTGCAGTAGAAGCACTCAGTTTTAGGCTTAGGTCCAGGTTTGGGTTTCTTCTCTTGAGTAGAAACTTGCTTGCTGTTCTTTTTGAAGTTCCCCTTCTTCTTCCCTTTACCCTTTTTCTTGAAACTAGTGGTCTTGTTGACCATCAACACTTGATGCTCCTTCTTGATTTCTACCTCCGCAGCTTTCAGCACTGCGAAGAGCTCAGGAATAGTCTTATTCATCCATTGCATATTATAGTTCATCATGAAGCTCTTGTAGCTAGGTGGCAGTGATTGGAGAATTCTGTCAATGGCGCAATCATCTGGAACATTAACTCCCAATTGAATCAAGTGATTATTATACCCAGACATTTTGAGTATATGCTCACTGACAGAACTGTTCTCCTCCATCTTGCAGCTATAGAACTTATTGGAGACTTCATATCTCTCAATCCGGGCATTTGCTTGAAATATTAACTTCAACTCCTGGAACATCTCATATGCTCAATGACGTTTAAAACGTCGTTGAAGTCCCTATTCTAAGCCGTAAAGCATGGCACACTGAACTATCGAGTAGTCATCAGCTTTGCTCTGCCAGACGTTCATAACATTTGGTGTTGCTCCAGCAGCAGGCCTGGCACCCAGCGGTGCTTCTAGGACATAATTCTTCTGTGCAGCAATGAGGATAATCCTCAAGTTACGGACCCAGTCCGTGTAATTGCTACCATCATCTTTCAACTTTGCTTTCTCAAGGAACGCATTAAAATTCAACGGAACAACAGCACGGGCCATCTATCTACAACCAAACATAAACAAGCAAGATACTATCAGGTACTAAGTTCATGATAAATTTAGGTTCAGTTAATCATATTACTAAAGAACTCCCACTTAGATAGACATCCCTCTAATCCTCTAAGTGATTACGTGATCCAAATCAACTAAACCATGTCCGATCATCACGTGAGATGGAGTAGTTTCATTGGTGAACATCACTATGTTGATCATATCTACTATATGATTCACGCTCGACCATTCGGTCTCCGTGTTCCGAGGCCATATCTGTATATGCTTGGCTCGTCAAGTATAACCTGAGTATTCCGCGTGTGCAACTGTTTTGCACCCGTTGTATTTGAACGTAGAGCCTATCACACCCGATCATCACGTGGTGTCTCAGCACGAAGAACTTTCACAACGGTGCATACTCAGGGAGAACACTTCTTGATAATTAGTGAGAGATCATCTTAAAATGCTACCGTCAAACAAAGCAAGATAAGATGCATAAAAGATAAACATCACATGCAATCAATATAAGTGATATGATATGGCCATCATCATCTTGTGCTTGTGATCTCCATCTTCGAAGCACCGTCATGATCACCATTGTCACCGGCGCGACACCTTGATCACCATCGTAGCATCGTTGTCGTCTCGCCAAACTTATGCTTCCACGACTATCGCTACCGCTTAGTGATAAAGTAAAGCATTAAAGCGCAATTGCATTGCATACAATAAAGCGACGACAACATGGCTCCTGCCAGTTGCCGATAACTTGGTTACAAAACATGATCATCTCATACAATAAAATTTAGCATCATGTCCTGACCATATCACATCACAACATGCCCTGCAAAAACAAGTTAGACGTCCTCTACTTTGTTGTTGCAAGTTTTACGTGGCTGCTACGGGCTTAAGCAAGAACCAATCTTACCTACGCATCAAAACCACAACGATAGTTTGTCAAGTTGGTGTTGTTTTAACCTTCGCAAGGACCGGGCGTAGCCACACTTGGTTCAACTAAAGTTGGAGAAACTGACACCCGCTAGCCACCTTTGTGCAAAGCACGTCGGGAAAACCGATCTCGCGTAAGCGTACGAGTAATGTTGGTCCGGGCCGCTTCATCCAACAATACCGCCGAACCAAAGTATGACATGCTAGTAAGCAGTATGACTTATATCGCCCACAACTCAGTTGTGTTCTACTCGTGCATATAACATCAACACATAAAACCTAGGCTCGGATGCCACTGTTAGGGAATGTAGTAATTTCAAAAATTTCCTACGCACATGCAAGATCATGGTGATGCATAGCAACGAGAGGGGAGAGTGTTGTCTACGTACCCTCGTAGACCGGCAACGGAAGTGTTGACACAACGTAGAGGAAGTAGTCGTACGTCTTCCCGATCCGACCGATCCAAGCACCGAACGTACGGCACCTCCGAGCTCTAGCACACGTTCAGCTCGATGACGATCCCCGGACTCCGATCCAGCAAATTGTCGGGGAAGAGTTCCGTCAGCATGACGGCGTGGTGATGATCTTGATGTTCAACTGTCGCAGGGCTTCGCCTAAGAACCACTACAATATTATCGAGGATTATGGTGGAAGGGGGCACCGCACACGGCTAAGAAAATGATCACGTGGATCAAATTGTGTCTCTAGGGGTGCCCCCTGCCCCCGTATATAAAGGAGCAAGGGGAGGTGGCTGGCCGGCCCTATGGCGCACCAAGGAGGAGTCCTCCTCCTAGTAGGAGTAGGACTCCTACTAGGAGGGGGAAGGAAGTGGGGAGGGAGAAGGAAAGGGGGGCGCCGCCCCCCCTCTCGTAGTCCAATTCGGACCAAGGGGGGAGGAGGCGCGCGGCCCACCCTGGCTGCCCTTCTCTCTCTCCACTAAGGCCCATATGGCCCATTACTTCTCCCGGGGGGGGGGGGGGGGTTCCGGTAACCCTCCGGCTCTCCGGTTTTCTCCGAAATCACACGGAATACTTCCGGTGTCCGAATATAGCCATCCAATATATCAATCTTTATGTCTCGACCATTTCGAGACTCCTCGTCATGTCCGTGATCACATCCGGGACTCCGAACTAACTTCGGTACATCAAAACTCATAAACTCATAATATAACTATCATCGAAACCTTAAGCGTGCGGACCCTACGGGTTCGAGAACAATGTAGACATGACCGAGACATGTCTCCGGTCAATAACCAATAGCAGAACCTGGATGCTCATATTGGCTCCCACATATTCTACGAAGATCTTTATCGGTCAGACCGCATAACAACATACGTTGTTCCCTTTGTCATCGGTATGTTACTTGCCCGAGATTCGATCGTCGGTCTCTCAATACCTAGTTCAATCTCGTTACTATTGGAAATATGCCCTAGAGGCAATAATAAAAGCATTATTATTATATTTCCTTGTTCGTGATAATTGTCTTTATTCATGCTATAATTGTGTTATCCGGAAATCGTAATACATGTGTGAATAATAGACACCAACATGTCCCTAGTAAGCCTCTAGTTGACTAGCTCGTTGATCAACAGATAGTCATGGTTTCCTAACTATGGACATTGGATGTTATTGATAACGAGATCACATCATTAGGAGAATGATGTGATGGACAAGACCCAATCCTAAACATAGCACAAGATCGTATAGTTCGTTTGCTAGAGTTTTCCAATGTCAAGTATCCTTTCCTTAGACCATGAGATCGTGTAACTCCCGGATACCGTAGGAGTGCTTTGGGTGTACCAAACGTCACAACGTAACTGGGTGACTATAAAGGTATACTACGGGTATCTCCGAAAGTGTCTGTTGGGTTGACACGGATCAAGACTTGGATTTGTCAGTCCGTATGACGGAGAGGTATCACTGGGCCCACTCGGTAATGCATCATCATTATGAGCTCAAAGTGACCAAGTGTCTGGTCATGGGATCATGCATTACGGTACGAGTAAAGTGACTTGCCGGTAACGAGATTGAACGAGGTATTGGGATACCGACGATCGAATCTCGGGCAAGTAACATACCGATTGACAAAGGGAATTGTATACGGGGTTGCTTGAATCCTCGACATCGTGGTTCATCCGATGAGATCATCGAGGAGCATGTGGGAGCCAACATGGGTATCCAGATCCCGCTGTTGGTTATTGACCAGAGAGCCATCTCGGTCATGTCTACATGTCTCCCGAACCCGTAGGGTCTACACACTTAAGGTTCGGTGACGCTAGGTTTGTGATGAACTTCAATATGCAGGGGATGGAAAAGACCATTCCTGAGTTATTTTCAATGCTGAAATCAGCAGAGGTAGAAGTCAAGAAGGAACATCAAGTGTTGATGGTGAATAAAACCACTAAGTTCAAGAAGGGCAAGCGTAAAAAGAACTTCAACAAGGACGGCAAGGGAGTTGCCGCGCCCGGCCAGCAAGCTGCCGGGAAGAAGCCAAAGAATGGACCCAAGCCCGAGACTGAGTGATTTTATTGCAAGGGAAGTGGTCACTGGAAGCGGAACTGCCCCAAATACTTAGCGGACAAGAAGGCTGGCAAAACAAAAGGTATATGTGATATACATGTAATTGATGTGTACCTTACCAGTACTCGTAGTAGCTCCTGGGTATTTGATACCGGTGCAGTTGCTCACATTTGTAACTCAAAGCAGGAGCTGCGGAATAAGCGGAGACTGGCAAAGGACGAGGTGACGATGCGCGTTGGGAATGGTTCCAAGGTCAATGTGATCGCCGTCGGCACGCTACCTCTACATTTACCTTCGGGATTAGTTTTAAACCTTAATAATTGTTATTTAGTGCCAGCTTTGAGCATGAACATTGTATCGGGATCTCGTTTAATTCGAGATGGCTACTCATTTAAATCCGAGAATAATGGTTGTTCTATTTATATGAGAGATATGTTTTATGGTCATGCTCCTATGGTGAATGGTTTATTCTTAATGAATCTCGAGCGTAATGCTACACATATTCATAGTGTGAATGCCAAAAGATGTAAAGTTGATAATGATAGTCCCACATACTTGTGGCACTGCCGCCTTGGTCACATAGGTGTCAAACGCATGAAGAAGCTCCATACAGATGGACTTTTAGAGTCTCTTGATTACGAATCATTTGACACGTGCGAACCATGCTTCATGGGTAAGATGACCAAGACTCCGTTCTCAGGAACAATGGAGCGAGCAACCAACCTATTGGAAATCATACATACTGATGTGTGCGGTCCAATGAGCGTTGAGGCTCGTGGTGGCTATCGTTATGTTCTCACCCGCACTGATGACTTGAGTCGATATGGGTATATCTACTTAATGAAACACAAATCTGAAACCTTTGAAAAGATCAAGGAATTTCAGAGTGAGGTTGAGAATCAACGTGACAGAAAAATCAAGTTCCTACGATCAGATCGTGGAGGAGAATACTTGAGTCACGAATTTGGCACACACTTAAGAAAATGTGGAATAGTTTCACAACTCACGCCACCTGGAACACCTCAGCGTAATGGTGTGTCCGAATGTCGTAATCGCACTCTATTAGATATGGTGCGATCTATGATGTCTCTTACCGATTTACCGCTATCTTTTTGGGGCTATGCTTTAGAGACTGCCGCATTCACTTTAAATAGGGCTCCGTTGAAATCCGTTGAGACGACACCGTATGAATTATGGTTTGGGAAGAAACCTAAGTTGTCGTTTCTAAAAATTTGGGGATGCGATGCTTATGTCAAGAAACTTCAAACTGAAAAGCTCGAACCCAAGTCGGAAAAATGCGTCTTCATAGGATACCCTAAAGAAACTATTGGATATACCTTCTACCTCAGATCCGAAGGCAAGATCTTTGTTGCCAAGAATGGATCATTTCTAGAGAAAGAGTTTCTCTCGAAAGAAGTAAGTGGGAGGAAAGTAGAACTTGATGAAGTATTACCTCTTGAACCGGAAAAAGGCGCAACTCAAGAAAATGTTCCTGAGGTGCCTGCACCGACTAGAGAGGAAGTTAATGATGATGATCAAGATACTTCTGATCAAGCTTCTACTAAAATTCATAGGTCCACAAGGACACGTTCCGCACCAGAGTGGTACGGCAACCCTGTCTTGGAAATCATGTTGCTAGACAACGGTGAACCTTCGAACTATGAAGAAGCGATGGTGGGCCCGTATTCCGACAAATGGCTAGAAGCCATGAAATCCGAGATAGGATCCATGTATGAAAACGAAGTATGGACTTTGACTGACTTTCCCGTTGAGCGGCGAGCCATAGAAAATAAATGGATCTTTAAGAAGAAGACAGATGCGAATGGTAATGTGACCATCTATAAAGCTCGGCTTGTCGCTAAGGGTTATCGACAAGTTCAAGGGGTTGACTACGATGAGACTTTCTCACCCGTAGCGAAGCTAAAGTCCGTCCGAATCATGTTAGCAATTGCCGCATTCTATGATTATGAGATATGGCAAATGGACGTCAAAACGGCATTCCTTAATGGTTTCCTTAAGGAAGAATTGTATATGATGCAGCCGGAAGGTTTTGTCGATCCTAAGAATGCTGACAAGGTATGCAAGCTCCAACGCTCGATTTATGGGCTGGTGCAAGCATCTCGGAGTTGGAACATTCGCTTTGATGAGATGATAAAAGCGTTTGGGTTTACGCAGACTTATGGAGAAGCCTGCGTTTACAAGAAAGTGAGTGGGAGCTCTGTAGCATTTCTCATATTATATGTAGATGACATACTTTTGATGGGAAATGATATAGAACTCTTGGACAGCATTAAGGCCTACTTGAATAAGAGTTTTTCAATGAAGGACCTTGGAGAAGCTGCGTATATATTAGGCATCAAGATCTATAGAGATAGATCAAGACGCCTCATAGGTCTTTCACAAAGCACATACCTTGATAAGATATTGAAGAATTTCAATATGGATCAGTCTAAGAAGGGGTTCTTGCCTGTGTTACAAGGTGTGAAATTGAGCTCAGCTCAATGTCCGACCACGGCAGAAGATATAGAAGAGATGAGTGTCATCCCCTATGCCTCAGGCATAGGTTCTATTATGTATGCCATGCTGTGTACCAGACCTGATGTAAACCTTGCCGTAAGTTTGGTAGGAAGGTACCAAAGTAATCCCGGCAAGGAACACTGGACAGCGGTCAAGAATATCCTGAAGTACCTGAAAAGGACTAAGGAAATGTTTCTCGTTTATGGAGGTGACGAAGAGCTCGTCGTAAAGGGTTACGTCGACGCTAGCTTCGACACAGATCTGGATGACTCTAAGTCACAAACCGGATACGTGTATATTTTGAATGGTGGGGCAGTAAGCTGGTGCAGTTGCAAGCAGAGCGTCGTGGCGGGATCTACATGTGAAGCGGAGTACATGGCAGCCTCGGAGGCAGTGCATGAAGCAATTTGGGTGAAGGAGTTCATCACCGACCTAGGAGTCATACCCAATGCGTCGGGGCCAATCAAACTCTTCTGTGACAACACTGGAGCTATTGCACTTGCCAAGGAGCCCAGGTTTCACAAGAAGACCAGGCACATCAAGCGTCGCTTCAACTCCATTCGTGAAAATGTTCAAGATGGAGACATAGATATTTGTAAAGTACATACGGACCTGAATGTAGCAGATCCGTTGACTAAACCTCTCCCTAGAGCAAAACATGATCAACACCAGAATTCCATGGGTGTTCGATTCATCACAATGTAACTAGATTATTGACTCTAGTGCAAGTGGAAGACTGTTGGAAATATGCCCTAGAGGCAATAATAAAAGCATTATTATTATATTTCCTTGTTCGTGATAATTGTCTTTATTCATGCTATAATTGTGTTATCCGGAAATCATAATACATGTGTGAATAATAGACACCAACATGTCCCTAGTAAGCCTCTAGTTGACTAGCTCGTTGATCAACAGATAGTCATGGTTTCCTGACTATGGACATTGGATGTTGTTGATAACGAGATCACATCATTAGGAGAATGATGTGATGGACAAGACCCAATCCTAAACATAGCACAAGATCGTATAGTTCGTTTGCTAGAGTTTTCCAATGTCAAGTATCCTTTCCTTAGACCATGAGATCGTGTAACTCCCGGATACCGTAGGAGTGCTTTGGGTGTACCAAACGTCACAACGTAACTGGGTGACTATAAAGGTATACTACGGGTATCTCCGAAAGTGTCTGTTGGGTTGACACGGATCAAGACTGGGATTTGTCACTCCGTATGACGGAGAGGTATCACTGGGCCCACTCGGTAATGCATCATCATTATGAGCTCAAAGTGACCAAGTGTCTGGTCATGGGATCATGCATTATGGTACGAGTAAAGTGACTTGCCGGTAACGAGATTGAACGAGGTATTGGGATACCGACGATCGAATCTCGGGCAAGTAACATACCGATTGACAAAGGGAATTGTATACAGGGTTGCTTGAATCCTCGACATCGTGGTTCATCCGATGAGATCATCGAGGAGCATGTGGGAGCCAACATGGGTATCCAGATCCCGCTGTTGGTTATTGACCGGAGAGCAATCTCGGTCATGTCTACATGTCTCCCGAACCCATAGGGTCTACACACTTAAGGTTCGGTGACGCTAGGGTTGTAGGGATATGTATATGCAGTAACCTGAATGTTGTTCGGAGTCCCGGATGAGATCCCGGACGTCATGAGGAGTTCCGGAATGGTCCGGAGGTAAATAATTATATATAGGAAGTGTTATTTCGGCTATCGGGACAAGTTTCGGGGTCACTGGTATTGTACCGGGACCATCGGAAGGGTCCCGGGGGTCCACCGGGTGGGGCCACCTATCTCGGAGGGCCTCATGGGCTGAAGAGGGAAGGGATCCATCCCAAAGTGGGCTGGGGCGCCACTTCCCCTAGGGCCCATGCGCCTAGGGTGGGGGAAACCCTAAAGGGGGCACCCCCTTGCTTGGGGGGCAAGCCCCCCACCCCTTGGCCGCCGCCCCCCTAGGAGATTGCATCTCCTAGGGCCGCCGCCCCCCCTTAGTGAAGGAAATATGCACTAGAGGCAATAATAAAGTTATTATTTATTTCCTTATAATCATGATAAATGTTTATTATTCATGCTAGAATTGTATTAACCGGAAACATAATACATGTGTGAATACATAGACAAACAAAGTGTCACTGGTATGCCTCTACTTGACTAGCTCGTTAATCAAAGATGGTTATGTTTCCTAACCATGAACAATGAGTTGTTATTTGATTAACGAGGTCACATCATTAGTTGAATGATCTGATTGACATGACCCATTCCATTAGCTTAGCACCCGATCGTTTAGTATGTTGCTATTGCTTTCTTCATGACTTATACATGTTCCTATGACTATGAGATTATGCAACTCCCGTTTGCCGGAGGAACACTTTGGGTGCTACCAAACGTCACAACGTAACTGGGTGATTATAAAGGAGCATTACAGGTGTCTCCAAAGGTAGATGTTGGGTTGGCGTATTTCGAGATTAGGATTTGTCACTCCGATTGTCGGAGAGGTATCTCTAGGCCCTCTCGGTAATGCACATCACATAAGCCTTGCAAGCATTACAACTAATCTGTCAGTTGTGAGATGATGTATTACGGAACGAGTAAAGAGACTTGCCGGTAACGAGATTGAACTAGGTATTGGATACCGACGATCGAATCTCGGGCAAGTAACATACCGATGACAAAGGGAACAACGTATGTTGTTATGCGGTCTGACCGATAAAGATCTTCGTAGAATATGTAGGAGCCAATATGGGCATCCAGGTCCCGCTATTGGTTATTGACCAGAGACATGTCTCGGTCATGTCTACATTGTTCTCGAACCCGTAGGGTCCGCACGCTTAAGGTTACGATGACAGTTATATTATGAGTTTATGCATTTTGATGTACCGAAGGTTGTTCGGAGTCCCGGATGTGATCACGGACATGACGAGGAGTCTCGAAATGGGCGGGACGTAAAGATTGATATATTGGAAGCCTATATTTGGATATCGGAAGTGTTCCGGGTGAAATCGGGATTTTACCGGAATACCGGGAGGGTTACCGGAACCCCCCGGGAGCTATATGGGCCATAGTGGGCCTTAGTGGAAAAGAGAAGGGGCTGCCCTAGATGGGTTGCGCCCCCCCTTCCCCTAGTCCTATTAGGACTAGGAGAGGTGGCCGGCCCCCTCCTCCTCTTTTCCCCTCCGAGGAATCCTAGTTGGACTAGGATTGGAGGGGGAATCCTACTCCCAGAGGGAGTAGGACTCTCCTGCGCCTCCTCCCTTGGCCGGCCAGCCTCCCCTCCTCTCCTCCTTTATATACGGAGACAGGGGGCACCTCTAGAGACACAAGTTGATCCACGTGATCTATTCCTTAGCCGTGTGCGGTGCCCCCTGCCACCATATACCTCGATAATACTGTAGCGGAGTTTAGGCGAAGCCCTGCTGCTGTAGTTCATCAAGATCGTCACCACGGCGTCGTGCTGACGGAACTCTTCCCCGACACTTTGCTGGATCGGAGTCCGGGGATCGTCATCGAGCTGAACGTGTGCTTGAACTCGGAGGTGCCGTAGTTTCGGTGCTAGATCGGTTGGATCGTGAAGACGTACGACTACTTCCTCTACGTCGTGTCATCACTTCCGCAGTCGGTCTGCGTTGGGTACGTAGACAGCACTCTCCCCCTCGTTGCTATGCATCACATGATCTTGCGTGAGCGTAGAAATTTTTTGAAATTACTACGAAACCCAACAGTGGCATCCGAGCCTAGGTTATTTATGTTGATGTTATATGCACGAGTAGAACACAAGTGAGTTGTGGACGATACAAGTCATACTGCCTACCAGCATGTCATACTTTGGTTCGGCGGTATTGTTGGACGAGACGACCCGGACCAACCTTACGCATACGCTTACGCGAGACCGGTTCCCTCGACGTGCTTTGCACATAGATGGCTTGCGGGCGACTGTCTCTCCAACTTTAGTTGAACCAAGTATGGCTACGCCCGGTCCTTGAGAAGGTTAAAACGGAGTCTATTTGACAAACTATCGTTGTGGTTTTGATGCGTAGGTGAGATTGGTTCTTACTTAAGCCCGTAGCAGCCACGTAAAACATGCAACAACAAAGTAGAGGACGTCTAACTTGTTTTTGCAGGGCATGTTGTGATGTGATATGGTCAAGGCATGATGCCGAATTTTATTGTATGAGATGATCATGTTTTGTAACCGAGTTATCGGCAACTGGCAGGAGCCATATGGTTGTCGCTTTATTGTATGCAATGCAATCGCGATGTAATGCTTTACTTTATTACTAAACGGTAGTGATAGTCGTGGAAGCATAAGATTGGCGAGACGACAACGATGCTACGATGGAGATCAAGGTGTCGCGCCGGTGACGATGGTGATCATGACGGTGCTTCGAAGATGGAGATCACAAGCACAAGATGATGATGGCCATATCATATCACTTATATTGATTGCATGTGATGTTTATCTTTTTATGCATCTTATCTTGCTTTGATTGACGGTAGCATTATAAGATGATCTCTCACTAAATTATCAAGAAGTGTTCTCCCTGAGTATGCACCGTTGCCAAAGTTCGTCGTGCCCAGACACCACGTGATGATCGGGTGTGATAAGCTCTACGTCCATCTACAACGGGTGCAAGCCAGTTTTGCACACGCAGAATACTCAGGTTAAACTTGACGAGCCTAGCATATGCAGATATGGCCTCGGAACACGGAGACCGAAAGGTCGAGCATGAATCATATAGTAGATATGATCAACATAAACGATGTTCACCATTGAAAACTACTCCATCTCACGTGATGATCGGTTATGGTTTAGTTGAGTTGGATCACGTAATCACTTAGAAGATTAGAGGGATGTCTATCTAAGTGGGAGTTCTTAAGTAATATGATTAATTGAACTTAAATTTATCATGAACTTAGTACCTGATAGTATCTTGCTTGTTTATGTTGATTGTAGATAGATGGCTCGTGCTGTTGTTCCGTTGAATTTTAATGCGTTCCTTGAGAAAGCAAAATTGAAAGATGATGGTAGCAATTACACGGACTGGGTCCGTAACTTGAGGATTATCCTCATTGCTGCACAGAAGAATTACGTCCTGGAAGCACCGCTGGGTGCCAGGCCTGCTGCTGGAGCAACGCCAGATGTTATGAACGTCTGGCAGAGCAAAGCTGATGACTACTCGATAGTTCAGTGTGCCATGCTTTACGGCTTAGAATCGGGACTTCAACGACGTTTTGAACGTCATGGAGCATATGAGATGTTCCAGGAGTTGTAGTTAATATTTCAAGCAAATGCCCGAATTGAGAGATATGAAGTCTCCAATAAGTTCTATAGCTGCAAGATGGAGGAGAACAGTTCTGTCAGTGAGCATATACTCAAAATGTCTGGGTATAATAATCACCTGATTCAATTGGGAGTTAATCTTTCGGATGATTGCGTCATTGACAGAATTCTCCAATCACTGCCACCAAGCTACAAGAGCTTCGTGATGAACTATAATATGCAAGGGATGAACAAGACTATTCCCGAGCTCTTCGCAATGCTGAAAGCTGCGGAGGTAGAAATCAAAAAGGAGCATCAAGTGTTGATGGTTAACAAAACCACTAGTTTCAAGAAAAAGGGCAAAGGGAAGAAGAAGGGGAACTTCAAGAAGAACGGCAAGCAAGTTGCTGCTCAGGAGAAGAAACCCAAGTCTGGACCTAAGCCTGAAACTGAGTGCTTCTACTGCAAGCAGACTGGTCACTGGAAGCGGAACTGCCCCAAGTATTTGGCGGATAAGAAGGATGGCAAGGTGAACAAAGGTATATGTGATATACATGTTATTGATGTGTACCTTACTAGAGCTCACAGTAGCACCTGGGTATTTGATACTGGTTCTATTGCTAATATTTGCAACTCGAAACAGGGACTACGGAATAAGCGGGCACTGGCAAAGGACGAGGTGACGATGCGCGTGGGAAACGGTTCCAAAGTCGATGTGATCGCGGTCGGCATGCTACCTCTACATCTACCTTCGGGATTAATATTAGACCTAAATAATTGTTATTTGGTGCCAGCGTTGAGCATGAACATTATATCTGGATCTTGTTTAATGCGAGACGGTTATTCATTTAAATCAGAGAATAATGGTTGTTCTATTTATATGAATAATATCTTTTATGGTCATGCACCCTTGAAGAGTGGTCTATTCCTATTGAATCTCGATAGTAGTAATACACATATTCATAATGTTGAAGCCAAAAGATGCAGAGTTGATAATGAAAGTGCAACTTATTTGTGGCACTGTCGTTTAGGTCATATCGGTATAAAGCGCATGAAGAAACTCCATACTGATGGACTTTTGGAACCACTTGATTATGAATCACTTGGTACTTGCGAACCGTGCCTCATGGGCAAGATGACTAAAACACCGTTCTCCGGTACTATGGAGAGAGCAACAGATTTGTTGGAAATCATACATACCGATGTATGTGGTCCGATGAATATTGAGGCTCGTGGCGGATATCGTTATTTTCTCACCTTCACAGATGATTTAAGCAGATATGGGTATATCTACTTAATGAAACATAAGTCTGAAACATTTGAAAAGTTCAAAGAATTTCAGAGTGAAGTTGAAAATCATCGTAACAAGAAAATAAAGTTTCTACGATCTGATCGTGGAGGAGAGTATTTGAGTTACGAGTTTGGTGTACATTTGAAAAACTGTGGAATAGTTTCGCAACTCACGCCACCTGGAACACCATAGCGTAATGGTGTGTCCGAACGTCGTAATCGTACTTTACTGGATATGGTGCGATCTATGATGTCTCTTACTGATTTACCGCTATCGTTTTGGGGTTATGCTCTAGAGACGGCCGCATTCACGTTAAATAGGGCACCATCAAAATCCGTTGAGACGATGCCTTATGAACCGTGGTTTGGCCAGAAACCAAAGTTGTCGTTTCTTAAACTTTGGGGCTGCGATGCTTATGTGAAAAAGCTTCAACCTGATAAGCTCGAACCCAAATCGGAGAAATGTGTCTTCATAGGATACCCAAAGGAAATTGTTGGGTATACCTTCTATCACAGATCCGAAGGCAAAACATTCGTTGCCAAGAATGGATCCTTTCTAGAGAAGGAGTTTCTCTCGAAAGAAGTGAGTGGGAGGAAAGTGGAACTTGACGAGGTAACTGTACCTGCTCCCTTGTTGGAAAGTAGTACATCACAGAAAATTGTTTCTGCGACACCTACACCAATAAGTGAGGAAGTTAATGATAATGATCATGAAACTTCAGAACAAGATACTACTGAACCTCGTAGATCAACCAGAGTAAGATCCGCACCAGAGTGGTACGGTAATCCAGTTCTGGAAGTCATGCTACTAGATCATGATGAACCTACGAACTATGAAGAAGCGATGGTGAGCCCAGATTCCGCAAAGTGGCTTGAAGCCATGAAATCTGAGATGGGATCCATGTATGAGAACAAAGTATGGACTTTGGTTGACTTGCCCGATGATCAGCAAGCAATTGAAAATAAATGGATTTTTAAGAAGAAGACTGACGCTGATGGTAATGTTACTGTTTACAAAGCTCGACTTGTCGCAAAAGGTTTTCGGTAAGTTCAAGGGATTGACTACGATGAGACCTTCTCACCCGTAGCGATGCTTAAGTCCGTCCGAATCATGTTAGCAATTGCCGCATTTTATAATTATGAAATTTGGCAGATGGATGTCAAAACTGCATTCCTGAATGGATTTCTGGAAGAAGAGTTGTATATGATGCAACCGGAAGGTTTTGTCGATCCAAAGGGAGTTAACAAAGTGTGCAAGCTCCAGCGATCCATTTATGGACTGGTGCAAGCCTCTCGGAGTTGGAATAAACGTTTTGATAGTGTGATCAAAGCATTTGGTTTTATACAGACTTTTGGAGAAGCCTGTATTTACAAGAAAGTGAGTGGGAGCTCTGTAGCATTTCTGATATTATATGTGGATGACATATTGCTAATTGGAAATGATTTTTGGATAGCATAAAGGGATACTTGAATAAAAGTTTTTCAATGAAAGACCTCGGTGAAGCTGCTTACATATTAGGCATTAAGATCTATAGAGATAGATCAAGACGCTTAATTGGACTTTCACAAAGCACATACCTTGACAAAATTTTGAAGAAGTTCAAAATGGATCAAGCAAAGAAAGGGTTCTTGCCTGTGTTACAAGGTGTGAAGTTGAGTAAGACTCAATGCCCGACCACTGCAGAAGGTAGAGAGAATATGAAAGATGTTCCCTATGCATCAGCCATAGGATCTATCATGTATGCAATGTTGTGTACCAGACCTGATGTGTGCCTTGCTATAAGTTTAGCAGGGAGGTACCAAAGTAATCCAGGAGTGGATCACTGGACAGCGGTCAAGAACATCCTGAAATACCTGAAAATGACTAAGGATATGTTTCTCGTATATGGAGGTGACAAAGAGCTCACCGTAAAAGGTTACGTTGATGCAAGCTTTGACACTGATCCGGGCGATTCTAAATCGCAAACCGGATACGTGTTTACATTAAACGGTGGAGCTGTCAGTTGGTGCAGTTCTAAACAAAGCGTCGTAGCGGGATCTACATGTGAAGCGGAGTACATAGCTACTTCGGAAGCAGCGAACGAAGGAGTCTGGATGAAGGAGTTCATATCCGATCTAGGTGTCATACCTAATGCATCGGGTCCAATGAAAATCTTTTGTGACAATACTGGTGCAATTGCCTTGGCAAAGGAATCCAGATTTCACAAAAGGACCAAACACATCAAGAGACGCTTCAACTCCATCCGGGATCTAGTCCAGGTGGGAGACATAGAGATTTGCAAGATACATACGGATCTGAATGTTGCAGACCCGTTGACTAAGCCTCTTCCACGAGCAAAACATGATCAACACCAAAGCTCCATGGGTGTTAGAATCATTACAGTGTAATCTAGATTATTGACTCTAGTGCAAGTGGGAGACTGAAGGAAATATGCCCTAGAGGCAATAATAAAGTTATTATTTATTTCCTTATAATCATTATAAATGTTTATTATTCATGCTAGAATTGTATTAACCGGAAACATAATACTTGTGTGAATACATAGACAAACAAAGTGTCACTGGTATGCCTCTACTTGACTAGCTCGTTAATCAAAGATGGTTATGTTTCCTAACCATGAACAATGAGTTGTTATTTGATTAACGAGGTCACATCATTAGTTGAATGATCTGATTGACATGACCCATTCCATTAGCTTAGCACCCGATCGTTTAGTATGTTGCTATTGCTTTCTTCATGACTTATACATGTTCCTATGACTATGAGATTATGCAACTCTCGTTTGCCGGAGGAACACTTTGGGTGCTACCAAACGTCACAACGTAACTGGGTGATTATAAAGGAGCATTACAGGTGTCTCCAAAGGTAGATGTTGGGTTGGCGTATTTCGAGATTAGGATTTGTCACTCCGATTGTCGGAGAGGTATCTCTAGGCCCTCTCGGTAATGCACATCACATAAGCCTTGCAAGCATTACAACTAATCTGTTAGTTGTGAGATGATGTATTACGGAACGAGTAAAGAGACTTGCCGGTAACGAGATTGAACTAGGTATTGGATACCGACGATCGAATCTCGGGCAAGTAACATACCGATGACAAAGGGAACAACGTATGTTGTTATGCGGTCTGACCGATAAAGATCTTCGTAGAATATGTAGGAGCCAATATGGGCATCCAGGTCCCGCTATTGGTTATTGACCGGAGACATGTCTCGGTCATGTCTACATTGTTCTCGAACCCGTAGGGTCCGCACGCTTAAGGTTACGATGACAGTTATATTATGAGTTTATGCATTTTGATGTACCGAAGGTTGTTCGGAGTCCCGGATGTGATCACGGACATGACGAGGAGTCTCGAAATGGTCGAGACGTAAAGATTGATATATTGGAAGCCTATATTTGGATATCGGAAGTGTTCCGGGTGAAATCGGGATTTTACCGGAATACCGGGAGGGTTACCGGAACCCCCCGGGAGCTATATGGGCCATAGTGGGCCTTAGTGGAAAAGAGAAGGGGCTGCCCTAGATGGGTTGCGCCCCCCCTTCCCCTAGTCCTATTAGGACTAGGAGAGGTGGCCGGCCCCCTCCTCCTCTTTTCCCCTCCGAGGAATCCTAGTTGGACTAGGATTGGAGGGGGAATCCTACTCCCAGAGGGAGTAGGACTCTCCTTCGCCTCCTCCCTTGGCCGGCCAGCCTCCCCTCCTCTCCTCCTTTATATACGGAGGCAGGGGGCACCTCTAGAGACACAAGTTGATCCACGTGATCTATTCCTTAGCCGTGTGCGGTGCCCCCTGCCACCATATACCTCGATAATACTGTAGCGGAGTTTAGGCGAAGCCCTGCTGCTGTAGTTCATCAAGATCGTCACCACGCCGTCGTGCTGACGAAACTCTTCCCCGAAACTTTGCTGGATCGGAGTCCGGGGATCGTCATCGAGCTGAACGTGTGCTCGAACTCGGAGGTGCCGTAGTTTCGGTGCTAGATCGGTTGGATCGTGAAGACGTACGACTACTTCCTCTACGTCGTGTCATCGCTTCCGCAGTCGGTCTGCGTTGGGTACGTAGACAGCACTCTCCCCCTCGTTGCTATGCATCACATGATCTTGCGTGAGCGTAGAAATTTTTTGAAATTACTACGAAACCCAACACTTAGGCCCCCTATATATAGTGGGGGGGGGAGGGAGGGTCTCTTACCTTTTGCCTTTGGTGCCTCCCTCTCCCTCTCCAACACCTCCTCCTCCTCCATAGAGCTTGGCGAAGCCCTGCCGGAATACTGCAGCTCCATCACCACCACGCCGTCGTGCTGCTGCTGGAGCCATCTTCCTCAACCTCTCCTTCCCCCTTGCTGGATCAAGAAGAAGGAGACGTTACGCTGACCGTACGTGTGTTGAACGCGGAGGTGCCGTCCGTTCGGCGCTAGGATCTCCGGTGATTTGGATCACGTCGAGTACGACTTCCTCATCCCCGTTCTTTGAACGCTTCCGCGCGTGATCTACAAAGGTATGTAGATGCAATCCGATCACTCGTGGCTAGATGAACTCATAGATGGATCTTGGTGAAACCGTAGGAAAATTTTTGTTTTCTGCAACGTTCCCCAACAGTTACCGGCAAGTCTCTTTACTCGTTTTGTAATACATCATCTCGCAACTAACTTATTAGTTGCAATGCTTGCAAGGCTTATGTGATGTGCATTACCGAGAGGGCCCAGAGATACCTCTCCGACAATCGGAGTGACAAATCCTAATCTCGAAATACGCCAACCCAACATTTACCTTTGGAGACACATGTAGAGCTCCTTTATAATCACCCAGTTACGTTGTGACGTTTGGTAGCACATAAAGTGTTCCTCCGGCAAACGGGAGTTGCATAATCTCATAGTCATAGGAACATGTATAAGTCATGAAGAAAGCAATAGCAACATACTAAACGTTTGGGTGCTAAGCTAATGGAATGGGTCATGTCAATCACATCATTCTCCTAATAATATGATCCCGTCAATCAAATGACAACACATGTCTATGGTTAGGAAACATAACCATCTTTGATTAACGAGCTAGTCAAGTAGAGGCATACTAGTGACATTTAGTTTGTCTATGTATTCACACAAGTATTATGTTTCCGGATAATACAATTCTAGCATGAATAATAAACATTTATCATGATATAAGGAAATAAATAATAACTTTATTATTGCCTCTAGGGCATATTTCCTTCAGGGGTTGCTACTACACCCTCATCCCCTCCTCCGGTGGAGGTTCCTACACGTCTTTCTTCATTGGAGGTAACACCCACACGTCGCAGTGCCCGTCATGCGGTGGCCGACGATGGAACGGCGGACACCGACGAAGACTCTTTGGCCAAGGCTATGCGGCGTAAAGATGTGCAGAACCTCGACAACCAAGGTACTTCGTCATCACCCAAATCATTTTTGTCTTTTTATACTACATCCATCGTTGCTAAGTTGAATAATGTGGGTGTTAGTCTAGGAAATAATGAGAATGATATTTCTATTTCCACAAACGCATTGAGACATTTGGAATATGACCGATTAAAGGTCACTCCACGAGTTTCTAGCAAATCTTTTACCTCTAATCTAGATGAGGAGGAGTTGCATGCCACATCAGATGGTCAGCTACTCGCTCATGTAGTAGGGGAGGTTTCGGACATGGGCTTGGAGGAACCCGGGCTTAGTTCATTGATTGAGCTTACAGCTTCCGGTCATAAATCCAAGTCCGACCGTTCGAAAAAAGGCCGTAAACCCTCTAAGAGGGTGAAATTTTCTAAATCTCCTATTGTTTCCTCATGAATGGCTTGTTTTTTAATAGCAGAGGTCTTGGTGACTTGGCTAAACATCTATTCATTGCGGAGTGTAATAGGGAGTACAATTTAGACTTTCTGGCTTTATCTGAAACGGGGAGACGTGATTTCTCAGCAAGTCTGCTTAACCACCTGTCTGGTGGGATAAACTATAATTGGATTTCACGACCACCTCGAGGTCGTTCTGGGGGCATTTTACTTGGCATTAACACAGGGACTATGGATGTTCTAGCTAGTTCGTATTGTTGGGGAACATTGCAGAAAACAAAAAATTTCCTACGGTTTCACCAAGATCCATCTATGAGTTCATCTAGCAACGAGTGATCGGATTGCATCTTCATACCTTTGTAGATCACGCGCGGAAGCATTCAAAGAACGGGGATGAGGAAGTCGTACTCGACGTGATCCAAATCACCGGAGATCCTAGCGCCGAACGGATGGCACCTCCGCGTTCAACACACGTACGGTCAGCGTGACGTCTCCTCCTTCTTGATCCAGCAAGGGGAAGGAGAGGTTGATGAAGATCCAGCAGCACGATGGCGTGGTGGTGGATGCAGGGGTCACCGCAGCAGGGCTTCGCCGTTCTACTACAAGAGGGAGAGGTGTAGCAGGGGAGAGGGAGGCGCCAAGACTCAAGGGTGCGGCTGCCCCTCCCTCCCCCCTTTATATAGGCCCCCTAGGGGGTGTGCCGGCCCTAGGAGATGGGATCTCCTAGGAGGGGCCGGCGGCCAAGGGGTGGAGTGCTCCCCAAGCCAGGTGGGGCGCCCCCCCCCCACCCTAGGGTTCCCAACCCTAGGCGCATGGGGTGGGCCAAGGGGGGTGCACCAGCCCACTATGGGCTGGTTCCCCTCCCTACTTCAGCCCATGGGGCCCTCCGGGATGGGTGGCCCCACCCGGTGGACCCCCGGGACCCTTCCGGTGGTCCCAGTACAATACCGGTGACCCCCGAAACTCTCCCGATGGCCGAAACTGCACTTCCTATATATAATTCTTCACCTCCGGACCATTCCGGAACTCCTCATGACATCTGGGATCTCATCCAGGACTCCGAACAACTTTTGGGTTACTGCATATTCATATCTCTACAAACCTAGCGTCACCGAACCTTAAGTGTGTAGACCCTACGGGTTCGGGAGACATGTAGACATGACCGAGATGGCTCTCTGGTCAATAACCAACAGCGGGATCTGGATACCCATGTTGGCTCCCACATGCTCCTCGATGATCTCATCGGATGAACCACGATGTCGAGGATTCAAGCAACCCCGTATACAATTCCCTTTGTCAATCGGTATGTTACTTGCCCGAGATTCGATCGTCGGTATCCCAATACCTCGTTCAATCTTGTTACCGGCAAGTCACTTTACTCGTACCGCAATGCATGATCCCGTGACCAGACACTTGGTCACTTTGAGCTCATTATGATGATGCATTACCGAGTGGGCCCAGAGATACCTCTCCGTCATACGGAGTGACAAATCCCAGTCTTGATCCGTGTCAACCCAACAGACACTTTCGGAGATACCCGTAGTATACCTTTATAGTCACCCAGTTACGTTGTGACGTTTGGTACACCCAAAGTATTCCTACGGTATCTGGGAGTTACACGATCTCATGGTCTAAGGAAAAGATACTTGACATTTGGAAAAACTCTAGCAAACGAACTATACGATCTTGTGCTATGTTTAGGATCGGGTCTTGTCCATCACATCATTCTCCTAATGATGTGATCTCGTTATCAATGACATCCAATGTCCATAGTCAGGAAACCATGACTATCTGTTGATCAACGAGCTAGTTAACTAGAGGCTTACTAGGGACATGTTGGTGTCTAAGTATTCACACATGTATTACGATTTCCGGATAACACAATTATAGCATGAATAAAAGACAATTATCATGAACAAGGAAATATAATAATAATCCTTTTATTATTGCCTCTAGGGCATATTTCCAACACGTATGGAGAGTTTCATATTAAACTCCATATCCGAAACAAAGCTGGCAACTTCACATGGACCCTTGTCGCCGTGTATGGGGCAGCCCAGGATGAGCTCAAGGCCATTTTTCTCCGTGAACTGGTTAATCTGGCGAAAGATAATCCCTACCCCATTCTTATTGGTGGGGATTTTAACTTGCTACGATTTCCAAATGAGAAAAGCCGAGGTAGGTTTGATAATCATTGGCCTTTCCTTTTCAACGCTGTCATTGATAGTCTAGATTTGCGAGAGGTTTCCATGATTGGAAGACAGTTCACTTGGGAGAATAGTCTTCCGGAGCCGACATATGAGAAACTAGACCGTGTTTTAATGGATACCGACTGGGAATGCAAATTCCCAATGGTTTCTGTTCGCGCTCTTCCTCGTATAGAGGCTATTTCAGACCATGCACCCATTCTCTTAACCACTGGATTACCTCGACCACAGCACCGACGCAGGTTCAAGTTTGAACTGGGTTGGTTGCATCGGGATGGATTCCATGAAATGGTTAAGGAGGTGTGGAATAAACCGGTTGCCGGGCTTACCCCAATACACATATGGAACAACAAAATGCGTGCATTACGTAAGTTCCTTTGTGGATGGGCTAGGCATACAGCGGGTATCCTCAAAAAGGAAAAGCTCCGTCTTTCATCTATTATTGATGATTTAGAAGCTCTCGCAGAGATTAGACCTCTCTCTGACATCGAAATCATCGAAATAGAGATCAAGAGTCAATCAAATGCCCAGTTAGCTCGCATGTTGCGCGAGGAGGAACTCAAGTGGTACCAACATTCAAACTCTCAGTTTATCCTGAAAGGTGATTCGAATACGAGGTTTTTCCATGGTGTCGCTAATGGTAGACATCGGAAGAAACTTATTCATTCCCTACAACAGGAGGAGGGCACGATTGAAGGGCATGAGCAACTTAAGTCTTATATCACTAGTTATTATAAAAATCTATTCGGAACCCCTGAGGAAGGAAACTTCTCGATGGATGAGTCTCGAACAGATGACATCCCCCAGGTTTCTGATGCAGAAAATAGCCTTCTAACATCTCCATTTTCCGAGGAGGAAGTTCGAAAGTCGGTTTTCCTAATGGAGCATAACAAAGCACCGGGACCTGATGGTTTTCCCGCTGAGTTCTACCAGAATTTTTGGGAGGTCATCAAACAAGATTTCCTACTCTTGTTTGGATGCCTTCACGCTGGCCAACTAGAGTTGTTCCGTTTAAACTTTGGTGAAATTATTTTATTACCTAAGGTTAATGAGGCTGAAAGGATACAACAATATCGTCCAATTTGCCTCCTTAATGTTAGTTTTAAAATATTCACCAAGGTAGCAACGATTAGGCTAAATTCAGTTGCTGAACATGTGGTTCGTCCTTCTCAAACTGCTTTCATGCAAGGTAGAAACATCCTAGATGGGGTTGTTGTCCTTCATGAAACAGTTCACGAATTGCATCGAAAAAGCTGAATGGGGTGGTTCTTAAAATTGACTTTGAAAAAGCTTATGACAAAGTCAAGTGGTCTTTTCTTCAACAGTCTCTCAGAATGAAAGGTTTTTCTGCTGAGTGGCACGCTATGATCCATAGTTTCGTTTCTGGAGGTAGTGTTGCCATTAAAGTCAATGATGACGTTGGCAACTATTTCCAAACGAAGAAAGGATTGCGACAAGGTGACTCAATATCGCACATGCTATTCAATATAGTGGCTGATATGTTAGCGGTCATGATTGAGCGTGCCAAGGTTGATGGCCAAATTGATGGGGTAGTGAATCATCTAGTGGATGGTGGCCTATCTATCCTCCATATGCCGACGATACGATTCTCTTTATGGATCATGACCTCGAGAAAGCAAGAAATCTGAAATTAATTTTATCAGCATTCGAGCAACTCTCAGGGCTTAAGATCAATTTCCATAAAAGTGATCTGTTTTGCTTTGGTGAGGCTCAAGACGAGGCCAATCTGTATGCTGAGCTATTCGGATGCGGATTGGGCCAGTTTCCGATCACTTATTTGGGGATACCGATACATTATCGGAGACTCACAAATGCTGAATGGAAACACGTCGAGGAGAGACTACAAAAAAGACTTAGTAGTTGGAAAGGTAAATTGCTATCTCTGGGTGGAAGGTTGGTCCTCATAAATTCAGTACTAAGTAACATGGTACTATATATGATTTCCTTCTTCCAATTGCCAAAAGGAGTATTACATAGATTGGATTACTTCCGATCGAGATTCTTTTGGCAAGGAGATAGCGAGAGAAAAAATATCGACTGGCTAAATGGAGTGTGGTTTGCCGTCCCAAGGACCAAGGCGGGTTGGGCATTCATGACCTTGAGGTTAAGAACAGGGCCCTCCTCGGCAAATGGTTGTTTAAGTTGTTGACGGAAGATGGTGTATGGCAAACCCTTCTAAGGAGAAAATATGTGGGTTCTAAGGCGGTATCCCAAGTATACTCGAAGCCTGGGGACTCTCATTTTTGGGCCGGACTAATGGCAACGAAGAAATATTTCTTCCGCTATGGTTCCTTCTCAATTAAGGATGGCTCGGAAATTAGATTCTGGGAGGATAAGTGGCTAGGTAGTGCTACTCTCCGGGAACAATATCCAGCTCTGTACAATATTGTGCGTCACAAGGGCGATACTATTGCCAAGGTTTTGGAATCATTTCCGCCAAATGTGACGTTCAGAAGGGATTTAATTGGACCTAGACTCCAATCGTGGAACATACTGCTCCAACGGTTAACCACGGTACAGTTGTCACAAGGGTCCGATATCTTTCGTTGGAACCTACATGGGAATGGGCAGTTCTCAGTGGAGTCTATGTATAGAGCTCTGATCCAGTCAGATGTGCCAGTTGATAATAATAAGAAGATCTGGAAGATGAAGATACCTCTTAAGAATAAAATCTTTGCGTGGTATCTTCGTCACGGAGTCATTCTTACTAAAGATAACCTTATTAAGAGGAATTGGCATGGAAGTACGCAATGTGTATTTTGTCCGCATGATGAGACAATAAAACATTTGTTCTTTCATTATAAATTGGCTCGTTCTATATGGTCAGTCATCCAGATAGCTTCTGGCTTGTATCCTCCGTGTAGTGTTGCTAATATATTTGGCAACTGGTTACATGGGATTGATCACAAGTTTAGAATTCTTCTCGGGGTGGGAGCGCTTGCCGTGATTTGGTCGCTTTGACTATGTAGAAATGATAAGGTTTTTAATGATAAAAGTACTTTCCTTATGCAGGTTATCTACAGATGTACCGGGACGCTTCGTTTATGGTCCTCTCTACATCAAGTGGAGAATCAAGACCTGTTTACGGAGGTGTGTACACGATTGGAGGTTGCGGCGAGGGATACTTTTACCCAACATGGGTGGCAGCATGATCTTAGGATTGGGCCTCCTACCGTTTAGGTGTGATACAAATATTCATTTTTGTATTTCGCCTTCTTCTTTTATTTTGGCTTGTCATGACGACTTTGTTGGCTGTGTGCATCTTAATTATGCAGAGGCCGGGTGTAATACTTAAACCTTTTAAGTAATAAAGCGCCCCTTTTCGAAAAAAAAATGAAACAAGCAAATTAATCAGAGGATTCCAATCCATAAAGGATGTCCTCCAAGAATGTATATATAAGCGTCTGCTACGTGTCATCCATCTGAAGCATCACGTGTTAGTTATGGAGCACCTTTATTCCTCAGTTCACTTGGTGGCGGGGGTATCTAATTACAAACTAAATAAAAATGGAGGAAGTATCTAATTACAGACTAAATAAAAATGCGGTTTAGATTATGAACGTCCTCATATGCATCAAAATCTTCGAGATCATAAGATGTACACGCAGCTACTAAATAATCTTATGAAGCACATATGGAGCCACAATGGCAATCAAGAAGCTAATGCTTGAGTTGTGCATTTAAAATAGATTTTATGTAAACGATATCTATGCTCTGTACCAACATTTGTTATTTGCATGTGACATTGTCTTTTACGATCGACGTTTTAAGAGTCCAGATTTGAGATATGTAAATGCCAAGAGAAATATGAGGGTCCGTGCGAACGCGTCCGCGGGCGTGTGGAAGTATAGGGGGTCGGATTTGTCAGATCCGGCTGCATCTGCTCTAATCATGCAGCACTGCAATGCCATTCGAGGAGTATTTGCAAGGACTATGGTGATATCTAGATCAAATTGCACTATTTGGCACCAGAGTACAACGATTCTAGGTCCATCATCATTGTTCGCCTGCAAATGCTATGATATATACTCCCTTCTTTTTGGTTTATAAGGCTCAATTCAAAAATCTCATCAACCAAGGTAGATGATGAGTGGTGAAATATTTTTTTGTAGTTTGCAAAAGTATCCAATTAATGCTCTTATTTTTCTCAAAAAATTATGTTTACGAATGCATTAATTGCAATGCATGCATGCATAAATATATGGATTGGTCAGTTTTGTTTTAATACTTGCATGCAATGATTTAATGCATCTTAAAGTCTGAACATGTGATGGGGAACAACCAAATTAAGCCTTATAAAATGAAAAAACTAAAATTTTAAGATAAGATCTATAAATCGGGAGGGAGTAGGTGGGATTGAGAGGATTCAGAGATCGAGTGCCTTGCCCCCATCGATGGTGTCGTGTCATCCGTTGATAGACGACCAACCGTATCACGGGATGGGCTGGAATAGTTGTACTCGTCAGTAGTAGATCACACCGAAAGATTCCTGCAGAAAGAACGAGCGCACGTGAGCGCGTGTACGCATAGTTGTACGTACGTTGAAACACATAGGCATGCATGCACTGCCGCACACCAGAATCTGAGAGACTGAGACCCGTCATATCGTGCTCGTACGTATTACGTGACGCGCCATGCCGTTCGGTCGGATTATGTACGTACCACGTCGTCGAATCTGAGCCACCGTTACGCCACGCGCGCACGCAATTTGCATTGCTCAGGGTCATAGCGACGCCGGCGGTTCTCCTTTTCAAGAACGGTCTGCTGTTCCGGTTGGACGCGGACCGGAGGAGAGCTTAACAACTTGCTCAGAACCGGCTACGAGCCTACGGCAGGCGTCAAAGATCGGGGGTTGCTTAGCCGGAAAGGGAGAAGCGGGTGCATCCTTGACGCGGGGTTCGTTTGGCGGCGTTGAACGTGCGTGCGGGTGCGGCGGCCGCTGGACCGGACGGACGGACGGCCCTTTGGAGGCGTCCGAACCCAACCCGATCTCATTCTCATCGGGAACATGGGCCTGCCCTTTCCTCGACGTTTCCTACGCCGCCCGACTCGGCTCCCCGGCCGGGCTCACGGGACGTTGCTTCGCCCGAGGGGTCATGGCCTGCATGTGTGCGCTGTGCGTATCGATCGGCGAATGGCTCCGGCGGGCGGCATACGCACGCACGCACGCACGCGTTCCTTGCGTGTCCCCGCACCGCACATCTCCCTACACTATCCTATCGCCGCCGTTCTACTATTGGAATAATGCCCTGGGATAAAGTGCGCCGTCCCCAGAAAAGTGAAAAGGGCAAAAAGAATGCTCCACTACATCAAAGACAACATTTCAACTACAGGATACGATTATCAGAAGGGAATTTTTTTTTATTTGCGATAGAGAAGGGAAAATGTTAGTACTACGGTAGGACAAGCGCGCCTTGCAAGCATTTCTTTTAAGAGTATAAGTCCTTGGTTAATTATCATCTACGTAGTACGTACTACTTTAGGAAAAGATAATCACGGTACTTATCATGTGTCGCACCGCACAGATCATTACTCTGTTCCTCGCAATAAACAATAATTTCATGCATGTGCGCTCATATTCGTTGCTTCACACTATTGTTCTCCTCTGAGCTACTACTACTTCTCGAATGATTAAAATTAAAATGATATAATATAATATGCATTGCTTGACACTGTTGATCTCCTCTGATATGAGTCGTTACTCTACGCTATCCAATAAGCAAAGTCTCGTCGGGCCGATCAAATTTCGATCTTCTTTCGTCTTTGCCGTGGTGGGCCGCGTCATTGCTTTCAAAAGTAGGAGTAAGTTTAGCAGGTAGAGCTTAAAAGAGGAAAGACGCATTTGACTTTGAGTTGGCAGTGGAGATCATGTCGCTCGCGCGTCCAAACGCTTTTCCACTTTCATTTCATCGTGAGAGTATTTTTCCTTTTGTGAATAATCGTGGGAGTAAGGGTATCTACAGCCGTGGCCTGCAAATCCGGGCCCGAGGACGGCGGGCACAGACCAGGCACTTCTTAAGTCCTATCGTCCACATCCGTATATGCCAGACCTGGTCCCTCGTATCCATACTAGCATGCAATGTAGATAAAAACAACGTAGATCATCACGCAAACATAGAATCGGACATAGAAATGCACATTTCGATCACCAAAAGATCATCGACGGATGTCCAAAAGATTGTCAAAGTTCACATAATTCACATAAACGACGAACAAGTTTAAACTAGATTACTAAAAAATTGAAATTGAAGACGAAGACGGCGGAGATCCACTACTTCCTCGCCGGCCCTTTGCCCTTCTGGTCGCGGGCGCAACTGTAGGCGTCAGCGGCTGGTGGCTGATCGTCTGAGTCGTCGGATGAGGAGTCGTGGTCGTCGCCAAAGGTGTCGGAGAGGATGATGAGCCCTTTCAGCCGCCAAACCTGCCTGTCCTGCTGCCGCGCTTGACATTGCTCCAAGACGATTCCGAGGGCAAACTCATAGTCCGAATCCAACTCGGAGTCGAAGCGGCTGCCGGAGCTCGACATTGCGCCTGATTCGATCGGAATCGGTGCGGCGAGAGGGGAGGACGGCGAGAGAGGAGAGTGTGGGTGAGCTAGGGTTTTGGAGCGATGAGCCAGATGGGTTTTTTTTGTGAGACAACCGTGGGGCTGGTGGTGGGTTGGGTGTAATGCCACGGACACACCCGCCGGTGGTCATTACTCTTGGCGGGATCTAGAATGCCCCCACAGATCAATACTCGTCTTTTATGTGCATTTTGTCCTCACTCGTGCGCACCCGGGAGCAACTTTCCGGTCGGTCACATCCTGAAATTACTCCAAGCTGAGCACGCTTAACTTTGGAGTTCTTTCCGAATAGCCCCCGGAAAAGAAGAAATTTCTTATTGATATGAGTAATATATCATCCCTAATAAGCCAAGCTATCACATTGGGCTTATCAGGCGGACGCACCAGGGCGTGCCCTGGCCACCCCATATCCGCCTCATATTTGGACTGAATATGAGGGGTGTCGGTCTGCCCGGGCGTTTGAGGCCCGTTTGAGGCGTTCGTCTGGGTCAAAAATCGTGACCAGTGAGTGACCGAGTGGGACGCCCAGGCGTTTGAGGCCTGTTTGAGGCGCCCGGCTGTAGATGCTCTAATTTAGCTATTAACATAACACACTCTAAGATAAATTTGCTGATGTGACAAATAGTTAATAAGGAGAGAGGTGTTTGTTGTAACATAAGAGCATGGTTAATAATTAACATGTTGCCATATCATCTATAGTCAATGTAAGAGACAACATGCATAGTTGTTAGTTGTACAAGGAAGTACTACTTTATTATGTTAAAAAATCAAACAAAAGGAAGTACTACTTTATTCTACATCTCTCACCTTGCACTCTCACAAACTATCTTGGAGCCCATGTTGTAGCCTGCTTTTCCTTTCTCTCCTCCAATTCAACAAAAATATAATATTTGAAGTCTTATAATCCGTTTGCGTCACTTTATTATATTTGCTCTAATATATTACCATAACATAACACGTGTGAAGGAAAAATGAATCTACGTGTAGATAAATGAAGGCTTGCATAATATCAGACATATGTTAATACCCACTACAAAGGTAGTAACACAAACTAGTAAGATATGCATGTTAGAATGGTCATAGTGGAAAGTATAACTTAGATTAGTGTCATGCATCCTCATACAATGCTAACTAGGGGAATGATGACATGACATATTATTAAATGAGTAAAGAGATTATGGTGGTAGTAACACATGCCTCTTCCAATGCACGGGTGCTTAAATAAGGTGCTAAGAACATTAAAAAGTTTAGCAACTAAAACTCATAATGCATAGGTGCTTAACTTGTTGTAGTTCCATTCATTTATTGATTTAACAACTAAACTCTTTCATGCATTGTTGAATTTCCTTCATTTAAGTGTTTTGTCTAGGTTCAAGCGCTTGTCTTTGTTTCTTCCTGGATCATCAAAATCATCTTGCTCCTTTATATTACCTTGCCAGATCAGATTTTTTGCCTACCTAGCAGCCTTAGCACTTGTACACAAAGGTAGAGTCTTGGGAAGGACCTACCCTCACATGGTGCTTCTCAAGAAAAATCGAATCTATAAGTTAATAAATGCAACCATCTATAATAATAATTCTATGATATTTTGCATTGAAGGTAGTAACATATATTAGTGTCATATGCGTACCTTGTGTCCACATTAACCTCTCTTACTACTAGATAATCAGTTGCGACATTTGTGCAAACGTCAATTGCGGCCAAGAATTTAAGCAAGATATGGCGATATTTTTCATGAATTATTGGATAAAGGGCGTTTTGTTCCCTGCATGATTAGAAATAAGCACCACATACGCATGAACATACGGTCATAGGCATAGCAGCTTAGGACAAACAGACTAACAAATAGGGATAGCTACTCTTGGATGATGGGGACCGGGACGCGATGCGAGTGGTGCTCTCGGCTGCCATGTTGCTTCAATGCCGACCCTAGTGACAGGTTGCGTTCACTCTCGACTTCCGCGGGAGAGAGCGTGGTTGTAGAAGATGATTTTGGGTTGGACCGTTGGACGTGTACGTGGCGGTTGTCCGGATGCCTGCAAAACTTACTTGTTTGTGTCCGGTTTGCAGGATTTCGGGCAACCGGACGCGTCCACGAATAGATGGGGTACCATGCTGGACAGTAAAATGCGTGTTGACAGTTCGGTCCGGATCTATGCAGCGATTTGAGGATTCATGTTGAAGATGACACAAGATGACTAGATCCATCATGAAATATATTTTGGTACTTGACTTGGTAGAAATCTGATATCTGGAGTAGAACGAAACCGAGGGAGTATGTAGGGAGCAGGTACTAGGTGACATCAAAGATACCTGCAGGAGGATTCAGTGTACGTGAGCGTGGGCACATGCGTATAGGCGCGTGGTGTGTTGAAACATAGATACGCGCACCGGAACGTGAGACCGACGTATCGTACATACGTGACGCACCATGCCGTTGGTTTCTGGTTCCTTAACGCCGAGCTCGAGCGACAGGCCTGCCTAGCTACCACGGAGTATCATGGCTGCCAGACCGGGCCGTCTTCTTTTCAAGAACGGCCGGTTTTGTTTGCTGTTTCGGTTGGACGCGGACCGGACCGGCTTTCAAAGGTGGATACTGTTTGACCCGCAAAAAAAAGAGGATGAATATTGATTAGGCCAACTTCATCGCACAATATCAAACGGACGTTCGTTTTATCCGGATTCTATCCGTTTGGGTAGGGCAATGAGTCATGTCCGGTCATTTCTGGAATGCGATGGCCGTGCGTCCAACGCGCAAACGCATCCTGGCCGCGCACTTTTTTCTTTACAAGCCCTTAAACTTTTTTTTATCATTCATTCTCGATATATGGGAATAAATCGTCAAATTTTAACTAGAAAAGAAAGACCAAAGAAAACAAGAACCACAAGAATACATTTTAGAAGATACCTAACTTTTATAACTGCTCCTGTAAGTTGGATTAGTGCCTTCTCGATGCATTCATTATTGATCCGTGGAGGAGCCGCCTCCATCTTGCATGTTTCTTTTTTCTTCGAGTCTAAAGAAGTAGAGGTTGCTTCCCCGCATCCAGTCTCGTGTCTAGCCTCTAATCTAGCAACAAGTGCACTTGTCTCATATATGGCCTCTATGCTAGCTAAAAGTGCACGAACATCTCCTAAATTGCGCTCTATCAATATATCGATGTACTCTTCTTTCCAATATCAAAACTTGCATCTATTCTACACAACAAAATTTAAAGTTAGCACAACTAGACAAATCTAGAGCACATACCGAAGGTAAAATGAGCACATACCCCATCGTTCAAGCACTTGATGAACATCCATCCGGGATGTTCCGGCGTTGTAGACACGCGGTGCACGACCTTCTTTAGGCAGTGGTCGCACTTAATGAGCGGCAACGGTGCGCCGACGAGCTTTTGGGCTAGCACTGAGCCCGGCCGACCGCCATTCGTGTATCTACCGGCGGACCACCGACGATGCAGATCCGAACGGCTAGAGGAGGAGCCACTGCCTGCATGTGGCCTTGCAGCCTTGCCATGGCCTTCTGGCCCGGTGCCCGGCCAGTCCATGGCGCGGCATGGCCTCCCACAGCCGGGCGAGCTCAAGACCGACCGGATCCGCCCCAAGTCCGGCCGTCGGGGTGCGCAAAATAGGTGGCCGTGGTTGGGTAGCTCGGGGGTGCCGAGGGGAAGGGGTTGGCCGAGCGCGCGTCCGAGCTGCACAGCTACAATGGCAGGGACGGCGGCGAGGGAAGAGTGGGGAAGAGTGAAGAAGAATGGAGGACGTGCGACCGAAGGGAGGGAAGGGACGGATAGAAAAATGCGCCCCTGTGCCACCGACGGGCGGGCCAGGAGAGGACACGCGCAGACAGCCCGCGTGTCCGCGTGCTGTCCGTTTCATCCTAAAGCGGCGTAAACTTGGACCGAGAATGGATCGAAAGCGGACAGAAAACGGACAAAAGTTCGTTTGCGCCCGCGCGTTGGGTCGTTTGGTTCGTCCGTTTTATTTCAAACGGACGCGCGCGGACAGGACGGAGTTGCGCGGTGGACTTGGCCTTATAGCCGGAAAAAAAAAAGAAGCAGGCGCGCGCGGGTTCGCCGGATGGCAACATGTTGGAATCTCCTCGCGGCGACGTGCCATACGTACGAGCGCGCCCCTGTGAATCTTCTGGCCGTGAACGTGGGCGTGTGCGGTGGCCGGCCGGCCGGCCCTTTGAGGCGCACTTCAGCCCAACCCAACCCGATCCCATCGGGAACTGGAGCGAACATGGACCGACGCAACGGTACCTTGCCGGCGGAAAGCGAGCCAGATGCGGTGCGGTTGCCATTTCGACGAGGTTTCCCAGGCCGATTTCGCGTCCCGGCTGGAACGGTTGCTTTGCTTCGGCCGGGGGTTCATGCAGATGCAGGCATGTCTGCGCTGTGCGTATGGCCGCACGCACGCGTTCCTTGCGTATCCCCTCCCCGCACATCCCACTGTGTACCCTATCAAGGCGGCTATCGCATCCGTATGGTCCTGCAACAGCGTCTGCAACGGCAACTTGCGAGCCTTTTCGCGTCCAAGTACCGAAACATAAAAAAAATCATTTATTTTGTTATTAATAATGCAATTGCAATGCGGCGCCATATGACCGTCCATGCAAAATAATAAAAAAAATAAAAAAGGAAATTACCTTGAGGTGAAGGGTACGCCTGGACGGGGGAACATGCGAGAGCATTTTGAGGGTGAAGGGTAGGGTAGGTGTGCTTCTACTTTTCGAATGCCCTGAGATAAAGTGCGCCGTCCCAGGAAAGGAAAATAAAAGAGGCAAAAAGGACAACATTTTGAAAAGATATAAAGAGCGCCTTGGAAGTACTGAAGTATTTCTTTTGAGAGCAACTACTTAATTCATTATCATCTACTTTTTGAAAACAAAATACTCGCTATCAATATTCGCACCGTACAGATCATTATTTTGTTCTTCGGAATAAAGAATTGTTCATGCATGTGCGCTGATATACATTGCTTCACACTATTGTTCTCCTCTGAGCTACTGCTCAAATGATTAAATTAAAATAATGTGCATTGCTTCACACTATTGTTCTCCTCTGATATGACTCGTTTGCTCTACTCGTTCCTCTACGCTATCAAATAATCAACGCCTCGTCAAAGTCGATCAAATTTTGATCTGCTTTCGTCTGTGCGGTGGTGGGCCGTACCTGTCATTGCTTTCAAAAGTAGGAGTAGGTTTAGCAGGTAAGGCTCAAAACAGGAATGACACATCTGACTTTGAGTTGGTAGTGGAGATCACGTCGATCGCGCGTCCAAACGCTTTTCCACTTTCATTTCATCGTGACAATATTTTTCTTTTTTTTTGCGGGGTGGAGAGTATTTTTCTTCTTTTGCATGTTACTGAAGGAAATATGTCCTGGAGGCAATAATAAAATTATTATTTATTTCCTTATATCATGATAAATGTTTATTATTCATGCTAGAATTGTATTAACCGGAAACATAATACATGTGTGAATACATAGACAAACAGAGTGTCACTAGTATGCCTCTACTTGACTAGCTCGTTGATCAAAGATGGTTATGTTTCCTAACCATAGACATGAGTTGTCATTTGATTAATGGGATCACATCATTAGGAGAATGATATGATTGACTTGACCCATTCTGTTAGCATAGCACTTGATCGTTTAGTTTGTTGCTATTGCTTTCTTCATGACTTATACATGTTCCTATGACTATGAGATTATGCAACTCCCGTTTACCGGAGGAACACTTTGTGTGCCATCAAATGTCACAACGTAACTGGGTGATTATAAAGGTGCTCTACAGGTGTCTCCGAAGGTACTTGTTGGGTTGGCATATTTCGAGATTAGGATTTGTCAGTCCGATTGTCGGAGAGGTATGTCTGGGCCCTCTCGGTAATGCACATCACTTAAGCCTTGCAAGCATTGCAACTAATGAGTTAGTTGCAGGATGATGTATTACGGAACGAGTAAAGAGACTTGCCGGTAACAAGATTGAACTAGGTATTGAGATACCGACGATCGAATCTCGGTCAAGTAACATACCGATGACAAAGGGAACAACGTATGTTGTTATGCGGTCTGACCGATAAAGATCTTCGTAAAATATGTGGGAGCCAATATAAGCATCCAGGTTCCGCTATTGGTTATTGACCGGAGACGTGTCTCGGTCATGTCTACATTGTTCTCGAACCCGTAGGATCCGCACGCTTAAGGTTTCGATGACAGTTATATTATGAGTTTATGAGTTTTGATGTATCGAAGGAGTTCGGAGTCCCGGATGAGATCGGGGACATGACGAGGAGTCTCGAAATGGTTGAGACGTAAAGATCGATATATTGGATGACTATATTCGGACATCGGAAAGGTTCCGAGTGATTCGGGTATTTTTTGGAGTATCGGAGAGTTATGGGAATACGTATTGAGCCTTATTGGGCCATACGGGGAAGAAGGAAAAGGGCCTCAAGGGTGGCCGCACCCCTCCCCTTGGTCTGGTCCAAATTGGACTAGGGAAGGGGGGTGCCCCCTATCGTGGTTCTAACTCTGACAGTGATGTAGGGGGGTGTGTATGGAGAGGCTAGATCTCAGCTATGGAGAGGTTGTAAACACACCAGGATGTACGAGTTCAGGCCCTTCGCGGAGGAAGTAACAGCCCTACGTCTCGGTGCCCGGAAGCGGTCGATTGGATTATAGGTGTGTGAATAACAGGGGTGCGAACCCTTGCTACTGAGGAGGGGGTGGCTTATATAGAGTTCGCCAGACCCCTCCGGCCCTCAGTAATGTGGGGTTAAAATATATTAAGACTGGGCGTTACTGGTAACGTCCCTAATAAAGTGCTATGATGACCATAAAGACTACTTAATAGCCGACCGTTTGCCTGCGGAGTGACTTTAGATCTCCTGTCAGTCGAGTGGTTGGCTTCGTGGTCGAGTGATTGCTTCGTGGTCGAGTGTCTTGAATCCTTCGAGTGGGATACCTCCAAGTCGATTGAAAGGTGACATCTTCTAGGGATGTCCTTGGGTAGGGCTCCTAGGACAGGTCCATGCCCCTACCCTAGGTACATAGCTTCATCATTAGCCCCCGAATGGATCGAGGTTCGAGTGGGGAAGGAGTTGGGGGTCCTTCCGTCTGGTTCTTAGCGTCATATGAATGTCTTGTACTGGATCGATCGTCACGGATGACGTTGTCAACTTCTTTCGGTCACCTTGATCCATTCTTGGTCTCTCGTCGAGTGAATTTCCTTACTTATGAAATACCGAGTGCCGGCACGAGCGGGATCTTCTGTTTGACGAGTTGTTCTACAACACGCGGATTTTGCGGGATCTGAATTTCGGGAAGCGAGCGGGACGGGGGCGGTCACAGTAATCGGATGGGATAGGATGGAAGCTCCTCGATCTCCGCGCCACCTTTTTCGCCACGTACCGCGCGCGCGCCTGTTGCGGGATTTGACGGGATCGCCCGGGCCTACCGGTCAGCCACTCGGAAGCGGCTCCTTATAAGTTGCCGGCTCGGGGCTCCCCAACAGTGTGCTCTCGCCCTTTCTCTTCCCCCCGCAAGGTCCTCTGCCACCTTCGCTCTCACCCTAGCGCCGTAGGTCCGTTCGAGCCTCGCCGGCGACGATGGTGAAGGACAAGTCGTCGGCTTTGGAGCGCGCGAAGAAGGCGGTGGTGCAGGGGAAGGGGAAGAAGTCCGCTCGGGGCGGATCTTCCTCGAGGACTGCTCTGCCCAGGGATTGGATCCAGGGCGACTGGATGCCGTCAGTGATTCGGCAGGAAGACCTTGACGACATGGTCGAGGGGGGAGTCATTCCCCATGAAGCTGCGCGTCTCCCGGGGAGAGAAGTCGAACCCCAACCTCGTGACGGTGAGTGCGTCCTCCTCGCCACCCATATCGATCGTGGATTTTCTCTACCTCCTCATCCTTTTTTCCGGAGCTTTTCGAACTTCTTCGGAGCGCAGCTCCACCATTTCACTCCCAATTCCATCATGTATCTTGCGGCTTTCGTTTCCTTGTGCGAAAGTTTCTTGGGTTGCCGCCCTCATTGAGGACTCTTTAAACACATCTTCACTTGCCGTTCCCAATCGGTAAAGAAAGCCAAGTCGAGTGACGAACGGACGCAAGTGATCCAGCTGTGCGGGGGCCTGGCAATCCAGATGAGGGGAAAAAGTTCTTTTCCGTCTATCACCTTTCCCGAGTCGGTCCGTGGTTGGCAGTCGGCCTGGTTTTATTGCCAAGACCAGGTGACCCCAGGGCAGTCGACTGGGCTTCCTCCTTTCTCTCTGGACCGAGCTCAAAAGCCTGCCTCTCTGAAAGTGCTGCCGGAGGAAAAGGCGCAAGTCAAGGTGCTGGTTGGTCGAGTGGTTCAGCTTGTCCGAGAGGGCATGACCGGCATGGACTTGCTGGAGGTCTTCCTTCGAAGGCGCATCCAATCTCTCCAGGCTCGTGACCACCCGATGTGGCTGTACTCGGGTCTCGAGGACACCACTCGGATTCACCCAGAGGAGGTCACTGACGAGATGCTGGAAGGGTGGCTGTCGAGCATCACAGGGAACAAAGACAACCCCCGAGGATCCAGGAGGGTCCCTCCGCTCGACAACTCATATGAAGTGGACCAGGTTTGACCTTGTGTTCCCGACTGAGATCTTGCTTTCTTCATTTGCTCTCTTCGAATCGGTCGACTGACTTTCGACTTGTCTGCCGTTCTCCAGGCAACTACGGAGATGTACTCGACACCCAACGGAGCGCAGGAGCAGGCCGAGGAAGGGGAGGCGAGCGGAGGCGAAAGCGGAGACGAACAGGGGGAGTGGGAATCTGACGGCGAAGGAGAGGGAGACGACAACGTCGACTCCAGCGAAGAGGAGGAGGAGGAGGAAGCTGAACCTCCCCGCTCGGAAAGGCGATCCAAGCTTACACACAACCCTGCGCGGGAACGAGGTAAGGCGACTGCTCCCGCTGGGCAGCCGTCGAAGCGCCCTCGGACCTCTTCTCCAGCGCTGACTGAAAAAGGTCCCAAGCACCCCCGTGCGGCGCCGTCCAAGCCACCCAAGGCTCTGCCCAAGATGAGGATGACTGTCCCCACCATTTCTGGGTAATGATAGAACTTGTTCTCCTTCGTCGACCGCGGACGGATCCTTGGTCGATTCACTGAGCCAACTGACTGTCTTTCAAAAAATTTGTAGTGCTGCTACTTCTGAGATCTCCGCCAAGGACGATGATCAAGAGATGGAGGATGCTGTTACTTCCAACCCTGGTATGATTACTGATGTTCTGCCTTGAATCGACTGACGATTTCTCATAACTCCGGTCGATTGAATTTTTCTCGTAACTCCTTCTCATGTTATTAACCTCCCTGACGACGACGATGAAGTGCCACCGAGAGTGAGGCGGAACAGGAAAGCGTCGGCCGGCGAGACCCCACAATCCACTCTGGCGCCTGAGGTCGTAGCTCGAGACGGTGGTGATACCACTCGGGCTTCTGTGACTTTCGCCATTCCTCTGACGAGTGTGCGGCCCTCGACGTCGACTGCAAATCTGCCTTCGCTCTTCGCCACACACCACGTCCCTGAGGACCAAGTGGATGCAGCTAAGGAAGCCGTACGCCAGGCAGGGATCATGATGGAGCAGGTCAAGGTGGTTCGAGAAGCCAGCCAAGCAGTTTATGACGCGAGTTCAACTCTTCAGAGTAACGTCCAAGTCAGGCGATTCACTGCTTGTTCTGTTAGGGTATGCTGTCTGAAGAATCTCTTTTCTGAAGATCTTTAAATCTGTACACCCACTGGATGTGTCTGTTAAGTCTTGGACGAGTGGGGGCACGCTTAGTGCACCCACTGGGTGTAGTCCCCGAGACTACGGTGGACTGCTGGCAGTCGACTGTAGTCTTTATATTGTGTTGCTGAAGTTGTACTTCTTCACTCGGTCTGGTTAGGCCATGTCGAATGAAACTGTATCCGGTCGACTGCGGGCAGTCGATTTTTTTTTGCAAAACCAGTGGGGGCACGCTGAGTGCACCCACTGGGTGTAGTCCCCGAGACTACTGTTGAATGTTTTTGATTCAGCTGTAGTCTTAGAAACGCCATCATTGTCTCTTGGTTACTCGGAAGCAACTTATCTTGGACCTTTGTCGACTGATTTTTGCAGAAATCCTGTGGACTTGTGGCTCTCTATACTGAGTTGGAGAACAAACAGATCCAACTCAACCTTGACTTGAAGCTTGCTCAACAGAACCTGCAGAAGGCGCAAGAAGAAGCAAAAGGTATGGCTGGTGAGGTTTCTCATTCTTGACGAGTGACTTTTCTTTCTTGCCCGTTCTTGATGTTGAGCTCACTCGACGTTTTGTAGATAAACTGGAGGAAGCTCTGAAGAAGAAGGATCGAGATCTTGCCGAAGAGAAGAAGGAGGCCTTGAGCAAAACGAAGCTTGCAGAAGAGAAACTGGCTTCGGTCGGAACTCTTGAGCAGGAGAACTCCAGACTGAAAACTGCTCTCGAGACAGCTAATCAAGAGGTTAGCCGACTGAAGAACGACAAGATGGTTCTGCACGACAAGGCGGGTGAGCTGGCGGGGAAGAGGAACGATCTGGAGGCTTATCTCGGTGGACTCGCCAAGAAGCTGTTCGTCATGCTCGAAGGTAATTACTCCGACCCGACTGTCTTCCAGTTACCAAGCCTGTGTAGGGCCACTGTGTTATTCTTGAACCGTGTTTGCAGAATTCTGCCAGAGCTTCGAGGAGGAAACCAGTCGAGTGGAGCCAGGCTTGGACCCCGCCAATTCTCTCGTGAAGGACGAGGCTGCTATGAACGTGCTCCGACTGGAGTCTCGTGTTACCAGTGTTGTTGACTACCTTGCTCGGCTGAAGGTTGCGATGTCGCGGATCGACACTTCACTCTGGCCTGGGACGACGCTTCAGAATGACCTCGAGTCTCTGATGGTCCGACTGAATGAAGTCCCGGGTCGAGTGGCGGAATGGAAGAAATCTTCTGCTAGATGTGGTGCTGATGTCGCTCTGTCTCTGGTCCACGTTCATTGCAAGGAGGTGCGAGAAGAAAAGCTGGCCGCCATCCAAGTTGCCAATACCAGGAAGCACAGCTTTCAAGACTTCATGGAGACTTTCATCGCTGCTGCTACTCGTATTGCAGACGGGATCGACTTGGACGAGTTCGTCACCCCTTCCAGTCCTTCGCCTGAGGAATGAAAATCTTTTATGCTTCACTTTAAATTTGCCTCGGAATGCCGAGTGGATTTTGTAACCGTTAAACTCCGTCGAGATGAGGGCTCGAGTACTTTGATCTGAGGTCCAGGACTTTTAGCTCTTATCTGAACTTGATTTATCGTTGAATATCTTCATGGATGATCCGTTGAGTGGAACTTGATCTTCACTCGGTATAACCTTGTATTTGTGGTGCGGCTCCGAAGCAGAAGGTATCAATCGATTTGCGCCTCGTCGTCCTTGCGGATTGGGTTGCGTTCCGCACTTAGGCGAGCGCTGGGCTGCAGCTAAGCCCCCGAGTGGGAGGTTTGCTCTCCACTCGGTAGGATTTTCAAACTTAGGCGAGCACTGGGCTGCAGCTAAGCCCCCGAGTGGGAGGTTTGCTCTCCACTCGGTAGGATTGTTCTAAACTTAGGCGAGCACTGGGCTGCAGCTAAGTCCCCGAGTGGGAGGTTTGCTCTCCACTCGGTAGGATTTTTTCAAACTTAGGCGAGCACTGGGCTGCAGCTAAGCCCCCGAGTGGGAGGTTTGCTCTCCACTCGGTAGGATTTTTTCAAACTTAGGCGAGCACTGGGCTGCCGCTAAGCCCCCGAGTGGGAGGTTTGCTCTCCACTCGGTAGGATTTTTTCAAACTTAGGCGAGCACTGGGCTGCAGCTAAGCCCCCGAGTGGGAGGTTTGCTCTCCACTCGGTAGGATTTTTTCAAACTTAGGCGAGCACTGGGCCGCAGCTAATCCCCCGAGTGGGAGGTTTTCTCTCCACTCGGTAGGATTTTTTCAAACTTAGGCGAGCACTGGGCCGCAGCTAAGCCCCCGAGTGGGAGGTTTGCTCTCCACTCGGTAGGATTTTTTCAAACTTAGGCGAGCACTGGGCTGCCGCTAAGCCCCCGAGTGGGAGGTTTGCTCTCCACTCGGTAGGATTTTTTCAAACTTAGGCGAGTACTGGGCTGCAGCTAAGCCCAAGAGTGGGAGGTTTGCTCTCCACTCGGTAGGATTTTTTCAAACTTAGGCGAGCACTGGGCTGCAGCTAAGCCCCCGAGTGGGAGGTTTGCTCTCCACTCGGTAGGATTTTTTCAAACTTAGGCGAGCACTGGGCTGCAGCTAAGCCCCCGAGTGGGAGGTTTGCTCTCCACTCGGTAGGATTTTTTCAAACTTAGGCGAGCACTGGGCTGCAGCTAAGCCCCCGAGTGGGAGGTTTGCTCTCCACTCAGTAGGATTTTTTCAAACTTAGGCGAGCACTGGGCTGCAGCTAAGCCCCCGAGTGGGAGGTTTGCTCTCCACTCGGTAGGATTTTTTCAAACTTAGGCGAGCACTGGGCTGCCGCTAAGCCCCCGAGTGGGAGGTTTGCTCTCCACTCGGTAGGATTTTTTCAAACTTAGGCGAAACGGATTCGCAGCTAAGTCACCCACTGGGGGATTTCGTACGCAAACAAAAGTGACAGCAATTATTGGAACACTCTTGTCTTTGATAAAAATGAACTGCAGAAGTTTTTCTTATTACATCTCGTCCGAGAGAGAACTCAAGTGTAAAAGGGGCGGAGCAGTTCCGCATTCCAAGCTCGCGGCTCGTCGATCTGGCGATCAACATTGTAGAGGTGATACGCTCCATTTTGGAGGACTCTGGTGACGATGAAGGGGCCTTCCCAAGTAGGATCAAGCTTGTGTGGTTTCTGTTGATCCACTCGGAGGACCAAATCTCCTTCTTGGAAGGCTCGACTCTTCACATTTCTGGCGTGGAATCGACGCAAGTCTTGCTGATAAATGGTCGATCTGATCATGGCCATTTCCCTCTCTTCTTCTAGGAGGTCGACTGCGTCTTGCCGGGCTTGTTCTGCTTCATCTTCGGTATAAAGTTCGACTCGGGGTGCGTTGTGAAGAAGATCACTCGGCAGAACTGCTTCGGCTCCATAAACCAGAAAGAATGGAGTTCTTCCAGTCGACTGGTTTGGGGTGGTCCTCAATCCCCACAGAACTGACGGAAGCTCGTCGACCCAAGCACCTGCCGCGTGCTTGAGATCACGCATCAGTCGAGGCTTTAGTCCTTTGAGAATCAGACCATTTGCCTTTTCAGCTTGTCCATTCGACTGGGGATGGGCGACCGATGTGTAGTCGACTCGTGTGCCTTGTGAGGCGCAAAAAGCTCTGAATTTGTCCGAATCAAAGTTTGATCCATTGTCAGTGATGATGCTATGCGGGACTCCATATCTGAATGTTAACTCCTTGATGAAACTGATAGCAGTGCAGGCATCAAGATTCTTGATAGGTTTAGCTTCGATCCATTTGGTAAACTTGTCGACTGCCACAAGCACATGGGTGAAGCCGCTCCTGCCTGTTCTCAACGGGCCAACCATGTCCAGTCCCCAAACAGCGAAGGGCCAGACGAGTGGAATGGTCTTCAGGGCTGACGCAGGCTTGTGCGACATGTTGGAGTAGAACTGACACCCCTCACACTTGTCGACTATCCCCTTTGCCATTTCATTTGCTCTTGGCCAGTAAAATCCCGCTCGGTATGCTTTAGCCACGATGGTCCGAGAAGACGCATGGTGACCACAGGTCCCCGAGTGGATATCGTCAAGGATTGTCTGCCCTTCTTCTGGTGTTATGCACTTCTGACCGATTCCGGTCGCGCTTTCCCTATACAACTGTCCCTTTATGACTGTGAAGGCCTTGGATCGACGGACGATCCGTCGAGCCTCTTCCTCGTCCTTCGGGAGTTCTTTCCTTAGGATATACACGATGTACAGTATCGTCCAATCGGGAGTGATTGCCAAGACTTCCATGATTAGGTCGACCACAGCAGGAACTTCGACTTCAGTCGGATCTGTGGCACTTTTCGGCTGCGGGGCTTCTTCTGTAAAATGATCTTCTTGGACTGACGGCGAGTGGATGTGCTCCAGGAACACGTTGCTAGGAATGGCTTCTCTCTTGGAGCCTATCTTTGCCAAATCGTCAGCCGCCTGATTTTTCAGTCGGGGGATATGATGAAGCTCTAACCCCTCGAATTTCTTTTCTAGCTTTCTCACCGCACTGCAATAACCAGTCATTGCCGGACTTCTGACGTCCCACTCCTTCATCACCTGATTAACCACCAAATCTGAGTCGCCATAGACCATGAGGCGACGGACGCCGAGTGAAATGGCCATGCGCAACCCATACAAAAGTGCTTCATATTCTGCTTCGTTATTGGAGGAATCGAAGTGAATCTGGAGAACGTATCTGAGCTTATCTCCTCGGGGGGAGACTAATACTACCCCAGCACCGGAACCATTCAGCATCTTAGATCCATCGAAGAACATGGTCCAGTGCTCCGAGTGAACTTGAGTCGGAAGTTGCTATTCAATCCACTCGGCGACGAAATCTGCGATTGCTTGGGACTTGATAGCCTTCTTTGCTTCAAAGTTGATATCTAAGGGAAGGAGTTCAATCGCCTACTTTGCCACTCGACCAGTTGCATCTCTGTTGTGCAGAATCTCTGACAGTGGGGCGTCGCTGACAACTGTAATGGAGTGGTCAGAGAAGTAATGTGCAACCTGTTGGAAATATGCCCTGGAGGCAATAATAAATTGATTATTATTATATTTCCTTGTTCACAATAATCGTTTATTATCCATGCTAGAATTGTATTGATAGGAAACTCAATACATGTGTGGATACATAAACAACACCATGTCCCTAGTAAGCCTCTAGTTGACTAGCTCGTTGATCAATAGATGCTCACGGTTTCCTGACCATGGACATTGGATGCCGTTGATAACGGGATCACATCATTAGGAGAATGATGTGATGGACAAGACCCAATCCTAAGCCTAGCACAAAGATCGTGTAGTTCGTTCGCTAAAGCTTTTCTAATGTCAAGTATCATTTCCTTAGACCATGAGATTGTGCAACTCCCGGATACCGTAGGAGTGCTTTGGGTGTGCCAAACGTCACAACGTAACTGGGTGGCTATAAAGGTACACTACGGGTATCTCTGAAAGTGTCTGTTGGGTTGGCGCGAATCGAGACTGGGATTTGTCACTCCGTGTAAACGGAGAGGTATCTCTGGGCCCACTCGGTAGGACATCATCATAATGTGCACAATGTGATCAAGGAGTTGATCACGGGATTATGTGTTACGGAACGAGTAAAGAGACTTGCCGGTAACGAGATTGAACAAGGTATCGGGATACCGACGATCGAATCTCGGGCAAGTATCGTACCGATAGACAAAGGGAATTGTATACGGGATTGATTGAATCCTTGACATCGTGGTTCATCCGATGAGATCATCGTGGAGCATGTGGGAGCCAACATGGGTATCAAGATCCCGCTGTTGGTTATTAACCGGAGAACGTCTCGGTCATGTCTGCATGGCTCCCGAACCCGTAGGGTCTACACACTTAAGGTTCGATGACGCTAGGGTTATAAAGGAAGTTTGTATGTGGTTACCGAATGTTGTTCGGAGTCCCGGATGAGATCCCGGACGTCACGAGGAGTTCCGGAATGGTCCGGAGGTAAAGATTTATATATGGGAAGTCCTGTTTTGGTCACCGGAAAAGTTTCAGGGTTTATCGGTAATGTACCGGGACCACCGGGAGGGTCCCGGGGGTCCACCGGGTGGGGCCACCTGCCCCGGGGGCCACATGGGCTGTAGGGGTGTGCGCCTTGGCCTATATGGGCCAAGGGCACCAGCCCCAAGAGGCCCATGCGCCAAGAGATAAGGAAAGGAAGAGTCCTAAAGGGGGAAGGCACCTCCTAGGTGCCTTGGGGAGGAGGGACTCCTCCCTAGCCGCACCCTTCCTTGGAGGAAGGGCCAAGGCTGCGCCCCCCTCTCCCTTGGCCCTATATATAGTGGGGGGAAGGGATGGCAAACCAATCTAAGCCCTGGCGCCTCCCTCTCCCTCCCGTGACACATCTTTCTCCTCTCCCGTGGTGCTTGGCGAAGCCCTGCAGGATTGCCACGCTCCTCCATCACCACCACGCCGTTGTGTTGCTGCTGGATGGAGTCTTCCTCAACCTCTCCCTCTCGCCTTGCTGGATCAAGGCATGGGAGACGTCATCGGGCTGTACGTGTGTTGAACGCGGAGGTGCCGTCCGTTCGGCACTAGGATCATCGGTGATTTGAATCACGACGAGTACGACTCCATCACCCCCGTTCTCTTGAACGCTTCCGCTTAGCGATCTACAAGGGTATGTAGATCCACTCTCCTTCCCCTCGTTGCTGGTTTCTCCATAGATAGATCTTGGTGATACGTAGGAAAATTTTGAATTTCTGCTACGTTCCCCAACACAACCTTCTTCGTGGTCATATAAATCCCATATACAAGCTTCTGGTAATGAGGATATCTTTGTTTTGAAGGGGTCAAAACTTCAGACACATAATATACTGGGCGCTGAACTCTAAAGGCCTTTCCTTCTTCTTCCCGCTTGACCATAAGTACTGTACTGACAACTTGTCCTGTGGCTGCAATGTAAAGCAGCAGACGCTCTTTACTGATTGGGGCAGCAAGCACCGGCTGGGTGGAGAGCAGAGCTTTGAGCTCTGCAAATGCTGCATCAGCTTCTGGAGTCCACTCGAACTTGTCAGACTTCTTCATCAGTCGGTAAAGAGGCAACGCCTTTTCACCGAGACGAGAAATGAATCGACTTAGAGCGGCCAAGCAGCCTGTAAGCTTTTGGACATCGTGCACACGCACAGGACGCTTCATCCGGAGTATGGTACCAACTTTTTCAGGATTGGCGTCAATCCCCCGTTCAGAAACGAGAAAACCGAGTAACTTTCTACCTGGAACTCCAAATGTGCACTTTGATGGATTGAGTTTTATATCATACCTCCTGAGGTTGGCAAAGGTTTCAGCAAGGTCAGTCCGCAGGTCGGAACCTTTCCGTGACTTGACCACAATATCATCCATGTATGCCTCCACATTCCGACTGATTTGAGTGAGTAAACACTTCTGAATCATCCTCATGAACGTGGCTCCGGCATTCTTGAGGCCGAACGACATGGTGACGTAACAGAAGCATCCGAATGGAGTGATGAAAGCCGTTTTGATCTCGTCGGGTCCATACAGACGGATCTGATGGTACCCGGAACAGGCGTCTAGAAAAGACAATCGCTCGCACCCCGCGGTCGAGTCGACTATTTGGTCGATGCGAGGGAGAGGGAAATGATCTTTCGGGCAGGCCCGATTGATATGTTTAAAATCAATGCACATGCGAAGTGACTTGTCCTTCTTGGGGACTATGACAACATTGGCGAGCCACTCGGAGTGGTAAATCTCTCGGATAAACTCCGCTGCTAAGAGCCGAGCCACCTCCTTGCCAATAGCTTTCCTCTTCTGGACGGCGGACCGTCGAAGATGTTCTTTCACAGGCTTGAATTTTGGGTCGACTCGTAGACGGTGCTCAGCCAGCTCCCTGGGAACTCCAGGCATGTCAGGGGGCTTCCATGCGAAGATGTCCCAGTTCTCGCGGAGGAGCTGGACGAGCGCTTCTTCCTATTTGGAGTCGAGCGTCGTTGAGATGTGAGTCGGGGCAGCATTAGGGTCGGTCGGGTGAACGTGGGCTGGCTTTGTTTCACCGGATGACTGAAAAGCTGATTCTGAAGCAGGCTTCTTGGCTCGTAGCAATTCACTCGGATCGGCAGTCTTCTGGTACTCTTGCAGCTCGACCACTGCCATCTGAGCATCAGCGATCTTTGAGCCTTTCTGAAAACATTCTTCTGCTTTCTTTCGATTGCCTGTAACAGTGATCACACCTCTGGGGCCAGGCATCTTCAGTTTGAGATACACGTAACACGGTCGAGCCATGAAGCGTGCATAAGCTGGCCTGCCCAAAATGGCATGATAAGCACTTTGGAAGTCCACAACCTCGAATGTCAACTTTTCCTTGCGGTAATTCTTCGAATCACCGAAAACCACATCAAGAGCAATCTGGCCGAGTGATTCGGCTTTGTTCCCGGGAATGACTCCGTGGAAGCTCATGTTACTGGTACTGAGCCTGGACATCGGAATGCCCATCCCTTTCAATGTTTCTGCATACAGTATGTTCAGGCCGCTGCCACCATCCATCAGGACTTTGGTCAGTCGAGTGCCTTCGACAACTGGGTCGACCACCAAAGCTTGCCTCCCAGGGGTGGCAATGTGCGTAGGGTGATCAGACTGGTCGAATGTGATGGCAGTCTGGGACCACTTCAGATAACTGGGTGTTGCCAGAGCAACCATATTCACCTCACGGTTAATGACTTTCAATCGACTTTTGCTTTCGACATCAACAAAAATCACCAGGGTGGAATTGACTTGGGGATATCCATCGTCACTATCTTCCTTGTCCTCAACTCTGTCCGACTCTTTTTCCTTATCTTTGGACTGCTTGCCCTGAAACTGCTGGATCAGGAGCCGTCACTGTCGAGTGGTATGCTTTGGGTGAATAAGATTACCCTCTTCATCTTTCTTGGTGTGGATGTGACATGGCAGATCCAAAACATCATTTCCATCTTGATCCTTGACTTTCTTGGGGTTCCAGGGCCCCTTGGGTTTTCCCTTGAATTTTCCCTGGGTTACGGCCAGGGCTTCCCCAGGGGCGGCTGGCTCGGCCTTCCGCTTCTGTTTCCGACTGGAATTTCCTCCGGTTTCTTGGGCGACTGCCTTGTGCTTGCCACTCCGGAGTCGATCTTCGTCTTCACCATTAGCGTATTTGGTGGCAATCTCCATCATCCGATTCAGAGACATCTCTCCAGTTCGACCGAACTTCAGATTCAATTCTCTGTACTTAACGCCTTCTTTAAAGGCACAAACTGCTTGATGATCTGGTACATTCTCAACTGTGTGATGCAATGTGATCCACCTCTGGATGTAATCCCTTAGAGTTTCATTCGGTTTCTGCACGCAAGACCGCAATTCTGTAAGGCCTGCAGGTTGCTTGCATGTTCCCTCAAAGGTTGTGACAAACACTCGGGAGAGGTCCTCCCAAGTGTAGATGTTGCTGGGTGCTAACTGATTTAGCCACGCTCTGGCTTAGCCCTCTAACATGAGAGGCAAATGCTTCATAGCCACCTCATCATTGCCACCGCCAATCTGTACAGCCACTCGGTAATCTTCGAGCCAAGTGTCAGGTTTAGACTCACTGGTGAACTTGCTGACTCCAGTCACCAACCTGAAGTTGGGAGGAATCACTGCGGCTCTGATGGCTCGACTGAAACACTCTGGCCCCGAAACATGTACTCTGCTGCTGGCAGGCGCATCTTTGTCGTGGCCTTCTCGGTGTGCTCTGTTCCTGTCAACCAAACCTTGAACGAGGATGGATCTCGCATCAAAGCCTGGGTCCCTGGGGTCGACTGGAATCCTCCGCCCAACACCATGAGGGCGTCTGTCATCTCGCTGTCGAGGTGCATATGACCCACTCCTCGGGGGAGGGGTTGGCACTCGACGTCGATCATCACGATCGAACCGGTGATCATACTGCTCATTTCTTCTGTACTGATCGTGCCGGTCTCCACGTCCCTCACGCCTCGGGGGCGATCTTGGGTTGTGAGCCGACTGGACTGTATCCGTTGCAACGGATCGATTGTGGATCCTATTCCGCGACTGAGAAACAGCGGAATTCTGGTTTCCCGCCGCCCGGAGCAACGCTCTGATCTGCAACAAGCCCATGCCAGCCTCTGACTGGGAGGGCTGAATCGATTCTGCTATACGGGCCGCGGCGGCCAAATTCTGAACTGGGGTTCGATATACCTGCGTCGGCGGGAAGAGCTGACGTCGACTGGACTCGGGAGCTCGCTGACGCGCTTGCTCATCGAGTATTCGCTGGAGATTCTCCAGTCGAGTGCACTCGGCCAAGTTAGCCAAGCGCGCGTCCTCCAAGGCTCGGGCCTCGGGAGTTTCTCTGACGATAGGAGTGTGGAGTGCGTCCATGTTCCAGCGGCGAAGCTCCTCTCGCTGCAATGACGTGAGAGGTTCGGGGAGATACTCATCGTGGGGATGCGACGGGTCGCCCCCACCCGCGCCTCCATCTGTGCGAGGGAAACCGGGAGGACTGTGTTCCATCGACCGCCAGAACCTCAGCCGCTGGGTCGCTGCTGTCGCACTCGGATGCGGTCTCCGCGGAGCCAGTCGACAGGTCGAACAGGCCGTAGAGGGATTCGTCGGGCTCGATTGCCGTGACTTGTGGGGCGGCCGACTGGCGAGCCACGGCATGCCTCACCCACCTCTGAAGTCTCGACCGACCGGAGCGCTTGCGCCGGCGGGAGACAGGGCGGGAAGACGACACGGGGGCCGATCGATACTGGGTCGACGGCTGTCGCAGGAGGACGCCACGAACGCATGCGCGGAAGTGCGTCGCACCGCGGACGGGGAGCGCGTCGATGTCGAGTGGAGCCTTTTGAAGCCAAGCGGAGTCGTCGGCGATGACGTGAGCGCGCCGAGACGGATCTCGCGGCCCTCCACCAAAACTCCGCACGAAACCATGATCAAAGGGATCGGAAAAATCGCAACTTCTCCAACTAGGCGCTAAGATTCCTGCCCCACGATGGGCGCCATTTGTCGTGGTTCTAACTCTGACAGTGATGTAGGGGGGTGTGTATGGAGAGGCTAGATCTCAGCTATGGAGAGGTTGTAAACACACCAGGATGTACGAGTTCAGGCCCTTCACGGAGGAAGTAACAGCCCTACATCTCGGTGCCCGGAGGCGGTCGATTGGATTATAGGTGTGTGAATAACAGGGGTGCGAACCCTTGCTACTGAGGAGGGGGGTGGCTTATATAGAGTTCGCCAGACCCCTCCGGCCCTCAGTAATGCGGGGTTAAAATATATTAAGACTGGGCGTTACTGGTAACGTCCCTAATAAAGTGCTATGATGACCATAAAGACTACTTAATAGCCGACCGTTTGCGTGCGGAGTGACTTTAGATCTCCTGTCAGTCGAGTGGTTGGCTTCGTGGTCGAGTGATTGCTTCGTGGTCGAGTGTCTTGAATCCGTCGAGTGGGATACCTCCAAGTCGATTGAAAGGTGACTTCTTCTAGGGATGTCCTTGGGTAGGGCTCCTAGGACAGGTCCATGCCCCTACCCTAGATACATAGCTTCATCACCCCCTTCCTTCCTTCTCCTTTTCCCTTCCTCTTTTCCTATTCCATATGGGAGGTGGAATCCTACTAGGACTAGGGAGTCCTAGTAGGACTCCACACTTGGCGCGCCCCCTCCTAGGTCCGGCCTCCTCCTCCCTTGCTCCTTTATATACGGGTGCAGGGGGGCACCCCAAAGACACAACAATTGATCATTGATCTCTTAGCCGTGTGCGGTGCTCCCTTCCACCATAATCCTCGATAATATTGTAGCGGTGCTTAGGCGAAGCCCTGCGACGGTAGAACATCAAGATCATCACCACGCCGTCGTGCTGACGGAACTCTTCCCCGACATTCTACTGGATCGGAGTCCGGGGATCGTCATCGAGCTGAACGTGTGCTAGAAATCGGAGGTGCCGTAGTTTCGGTGCTTGATCGGTCGGGCCGTGAAGACGTACGACTACATAAACCGTGTTGTGCTAACGCTTCCGCTTTCGGTCTACGAGGGTACGTAGACAACACTCTCCCCTCTTGTTGCTATGCATCACCATGATCTTGCGTGTGCGTAGGAAATTTTTGAAATTACTGCGTTCCCCAACAGTGGCATCCGAGCCTAGGTTTTATGCGTTGATGTTATGCACGAGTAGAACACAAGTGAGTTGTGGGAGATATAAGTCATATTGCTTTCCAGCATGTCATACTTTGGTTCGGCGGTATTGTTGGATGAAGCGGCCCAGACCGACATTACGCGTACGCTTACGCGAGACTTGTTCTACCGACGTGCTTTGCACACAGGTGGCTGGCGGGTGTCAGTTTCTCCAACTTTAGTTGAACCAAGTGTGGCTACGCTCGGTCCTTGCGAAGGTTAAAACAGCACCAACTTGACAAACTATCGTTGTGGTTTTGATGCGAAGGTAAGAACGGTTCTTGCTAAGCCCGTAGCAGCCACGTAAAACTTGCAATAACAAAGTAGAGGACGTCTAACTTGTTTTTGCAGGGCATGTTGTGATGTGATATGGTCAAGACATGATGCTAAATTTTATTGTATGAGATGATCATGTTTTGTAACCGAGTTATCGGTAACTGGTAGGAGCCATATGGTTGTCGCTTTATTGTATGCAATGCAATCGCGCTGTAATGCTTTACTTTATCACTAAGCGGTAGCGATAGTCGTCGAAGCATAAGATTGGCGAGACGACAACGATGCTACGATGGAGATCAAGGTGTCGCGCCGGTGACGATGGTGATCATGATGGTACTTCGGAGATGGATATCACAAGTACAAGATGATAATGGCCATATCATATCACTTATATTGATTGCTCCCTAATAAAAGATGAAATAATGTTCTCCCCGCCTAGTCCCCATCCCGGTGATGTGTCTAGCATTGCCGGTGAGCGTGTGGAAGTGTGTCTCCGACAGATTTGTCCTTAGTGGATTTGCTCGGATCTGGTCGTAGTTTGTCTACGTTCATGTGTTTTTAAATTTGATCCTTCCGATCTATGATACTCTTAATCGACGGCGGTTGTTGTTATGCTGCGCTGGTTCTATGGGGTCTTAGCACAACGACTTCCCGAATGTCTACTACAAGTTTTGCTCAGCTCTGGCAAGGAAGGGGCAATGATGGCGAAGCGCCTTTGGCTCGCTTCAGTGCTTGTAGTCATTGCTAAGCGGTCTATAAATCTGGGTGTAATTTTCATTAGTTCTTATGTTTGTTGTACTATCATAATCGAAGGTAAATAGATCGAAAGTTTTCTCGCAAAAAATTGTCATTGCTTCAAAAGTAAGATTGAGTTTAGCAGGTAGGGCTCAAGAGAGGAAAGAAGCATTTGACTTTGAGTAGGTAGTGGAGATCATGTCAATCGCGCGTACAAACGCTTTTCCACTTTCTTTTATTTTTTTGAATAATCATGAGAGTAATTTAGCTATTAACATAATGCATCTCAAGATAAATTTGCTTATGAGACAAATAGTTAACTAGAAGAGATGTGTTTGTCGTAACATAAGAGCATTGTTAATAATATAACATGTTGCCATGTCATCTATAGTCAATGTAAGAGACAACATGTATAGTGGTTAGCTGTATAAGGAAGTACTACTTTATTACCACGTCTCTCACATTGCAATCTCACAAAGTTTCTTGAAGTACGTATTACAGCCGGTTGTAAATCTGCAACCTGGTTTTCCTTTCTCTCCTACAATTCAACGAAAAAATAATATTCCCTCCATTCATCTATATAGAATCTAATGTGTTTTTCAAGATTGTCTTTGACTGTTGATATGATTAATATATATGAGATGTATAATGTTGAAATTATATCACTGGAAGCTCATTTCACAAACCAAATTTATGGTATGCTTTGTGTAACTTACATGGCATGTATTATTGCTGTAACATGTGATGAAAGTTAGCTTCGGAAAACACATTAGACCCTATATAGATGGATAGAGGAAGTATACTTGAAGTCTTACAGTCCGTCTGCATCACCTTATTATACTTGCTCTAATATGTTACCATAACATAACACATCTAAAAGAAAAATGAGTCTACATCTAGATAAATAAAGGTTTGCATAATATCATATATATATGTTACTACCCATTATAAAGTAACATAAACTAGTAGCATATGCATGTTAGACTGGTCATAGTGGGAAGTAACTTAGACTCGTAACATGGATCATGCAATGCTAACTAGGCGAATCGATGACATGACATAGTATTAAATGAGGAAACAGAGTATGGTGGTAACATAGGCCTATTCGAATGCATAAGTGCTTAGATAAGGTGATGAGGACATTAAAAAGTTTAGCAACTAAAACCCACAATGCATAGTAGGTTCTTAACTTGTACCTAAGCTCCCATCATTTATTGATTTAACAACTAAACTCTTGCATGCATTGACGAATTTCCTTCATTTAAGTGTTTTGTCTAGGTCCAAGCGCTTGCATTGTCTCTTTCTGGGTCATCAACCTCATCTCTCTCCTCTTAATTATCTTGCCACATCAGATTTTTTTGTCTGCATAGTAGCCTTAGCACCTGTACAAAGATAGAGCATTGGGAAGGACCTACCATCACATAGCACTTCTCAGGAAAAAATCGAGTCTATAAGTTAATAAATGCAATCATCTATGATATTAATTCTATGATATTTAGCATTGAAGGTAATAACATAGACTAGTGTCATATGGCTACCTTGTGTCTACATTAACCTCTTTTACTACCAGATAATCCATTGCAACATTGGCGCAAACATCAACTGCAACCAAGAATATAAGCAAGATGTGGGCAATATGTTCATGAATTATCCGTAAAGGGTGTTTGGTTCCCTACATGATTAGAAATAAGCACCACATGCACATAAGCATACGGTTATAGGCATAGCACTTTAGGACAGATAGACTAACAAATAGGGATAGCAACTCTTGGATCATGGGGACCTGGACGTGACACGGGTGGTGCTCTCGGCTAGCGTGTCACTTCAATACCAGCTCTAGTTATGGGTCGCGTCCGCTTTGGATCAGCACGAATGTGACGCGGAGTGCGGACGTGCATTTGCGCGGGAGAGAGCGTGGTCGCGGAAGATGATTTTGAGTAGGACGGGAGGGGGCAGTGTCAGGACGCGTATGTGGCGGTGGTCCGGGTGCCTACAAAACTTCATGGTTTGTGTCCGGTTTGCAGGACTTTAGACAACCAAACGCGTCCACGAACAGGTGGGGTACCGTGTTGGACAGTAAAATGCGTGTTGACAGCTCGGTCCGGATCTATGCAGCGATTTGAGGATCCATATTGGAGATGCCACTAGATCAGTGGCGGAGCTTGGCCCAAATAGTTAGGCGGGCGACTAAAGGAAGTAAGTACTCGACTTTTTGTCATGGCCCCAAAAAAATAGGGATAGAAAAAGAAAAGAAAAATCATAGGCTGAGTGGCCCACGGCCCACGACTCACTCGGCCTTCTATAGCTCCGCCATTGCATTAGATCCGTCATGAATTTCTCTTAAAGAAAAATCAGATCCATCATGGAATATATTTTTCATACTATTTTTTATTAAACTTTGAAGAGTTTTACTTTGGAGAAATCTAATATCTGAAGTAGAAAGAAACCGAGAAAGTATGAAGGCAGCACGTAGGTAACATCAAGATATCTTTTTTCTGCATGATAATACGTGTCTTATTCATATTATATTCATATTATAAAGATTAAAGTACAAGTTACCAAAGACCGACATGACAAAATATCATCAAAGATACCTGCAGGAGGATTAAGCATACTTTTTCATGGTAATATATGTCTCATTTATAACATAAAAATCATAGTACAAGTCATGTACATACTGATCTGGCAAAACTGAATAAATAACAGAACGTTAGCCTTTACACAAAGGAACAACAGTTAAAAAGTAAAATTACAAACAAGACCGAAAAAACCTCTGAGTTTGACACCAACATCCGTCACCTGCCTTTGGCACCACCACAGCAGCCCCCAAAGGTAATAATGACGGATCATCTCCACACTCGAGCTCGAAGCGGCTCCATCGCTGATAAACAGCTTTGCCGGCCTCCAAGGTGGCTCACCAAAGGCAAAACCATTACCGTTGAACGAATTAGACCGGGGCAACACCCCGGACACGCCATCGAACTTCAGATCTGGCACCCCCACATGACTAAGATGCCGGAGGAGGAAACCATACCTGCCATCCACGTACGGCGAACCCCGCACAAGATCCATCATCTTCCAGATGCCGTCGATGCAGACCACAATCTGCATCCGCTTCTGGACTACCTCCCAAGCTCCGCGCCGGCGCTGGAGCTGACGCCGTCACAACGGCAGAGCCCGAGGATACAGGTCCACCACAAGGATGCCGCCGCCGCCACACCATCCTTACTTGAACAGACTGGATTCCAGATCCATCCCCAAGCATAGGACCAATCGCCTCATTGGAGTAGGATCTGAAGAAATTTTAGTCAACGCCACCATCGCCGCCGCCGAGGCCAAGACGATGAACATTCTAAAAAACTAAACTACTTTGACCTAAAACTATCCACACGCGTGGATCCGGCGACCCTCCTCACCGACGACCGAGGCACTTGAGCGTGGGCACATACGTACAGACGCGTGATGTATTTGCACCGAAATAAGAGACAGTCGTATCGTACGTACTACGTCTACGTGAAGCGCGCGCCATGCCGTTGGAAGATGCATGCACGAAGATTCCTGGTTACGCACGACACGCGTGGCTATACTATCGTAGCCCGTCGTCGTAGAATCTTAGCTACCGTTACGCACGCAATGCACGCTCGTAGTAGCAACGGTTGACGTGGACTGCGGGTCACCGCCGGCCGTATGTACGTGTCCGCCGCGCATGGCTGGCAGGCTGCCACTGCCACTGCCAGGCCAGTCTTCTTTTCAAGAACGGCCGGCCGGCCGGTTTATTGTTCCGGTTGGACGCGGACCGGAGGAGGGCTTAACTTTCTCCGATCGAACCGGCTACGATAGGCGTCAAAGGTCGGTGTTGCTTAGCCGGAAAGGAAGAAGCCGACGCGCGCGGGTTCGCCGGATGCCAACTTGGAATCTCCTCGCGGTGACACACGATACGAGACGAGCGCCTCTGCTCTCCTCGCCGTTGAACGTGCGCGCGTGCTCGACATGCCGGCCGGCCCTTTGAGGCGCACACCAACCCGACCCCATCGGGAACTGGAGCCTGGCCGCGCGAAAATTGCTCGCCGGCGGAAGGTGCGGTTGCCCTTTCGACGAGGTTTCCTAGGTCAATTTCGCTTCCCGGACGTTGCTTGGTCCGAGGGAGGGGTCATGCCCGCCCGCGCTGTGCGGCTCCGGCGCCAGCCAGCCAGCTATTGCATCGCACCCATATGGATGGTCCTGCAACTTGCGAGCCTTTTCGGTGCCCGTCTTCTCTCGCCGGCCACACCACTAACCTTTTTTTAACACAGTGTAGGTGTCCACATAAGCGCACTCATCCAAACGCACGTAGGGGCAGAGCCGGGATGAAAACTGAGAGGGGTTTCTGAAAGAAGTATACGATTTTTTTTTCAAAAAAAAAACATGCATAAGGGCAACTCCAACGCGCCGACATAAACTGCCTCGGATTTTGTCTGCCTATTGTCCGTTTGGGTAGGCGTTCTGGGCGGCGTCCGCCCCTGTCCATGTTTGGATGGTCAGTGCGCCCGACGGGACGAAGCATTTCCATCCGTGCGGCCAGTATGCGGCCACATTTTTGCATCTTCTTTTGCATACATATCAAAAACATTACCCAAAGTTTGCATAGTTCACATCCAAATAAAAATATCATAGTTATTACAACCAAATAAAAATCTCATGGTTTACAAACCAAATAGAAATATCATAGTTATTACAGCCTTTTAGCTTTTATTTTTGATTCGTATGTATCTAGACACATTTTAGTATGCATGTTCCCTCATTTTGGTATGTATGTAGTCAATATTTTGAAATAGTTAAAATGTCTTATATTATGGAACGGAGGGAGTACATTGCAAAGAAAAAGAACGGATACATCTATTTGTTGCCAAGGTTAGCCCACATATGCTCAATCAAATCATGTTGAAGTTAAATATGAGTTGCCCAATCACCCATTTCATGATTTCAGAGGGGTGTGCTACGACGGCGGCGAAAACAAGCCACAAACACCGGCAAGAGCGGCCGTCGGGAGCGGTGTGCTGCTGGGGGAGGTTTGTGTCTTGGATGTGGATGGGAGAGGGGGTGGGAATGGTCAATGTGCCGCCAGGGGGTGGGAATGGTCAATGTGCCGCCGACTGGCGGGCTAGGAAGAAGAAAAGGGCGGGCGTCACGCACGTCCACGCTGTGTCCGTGCCGACGCAAACCCGGCCCAAAAAAAGGATGCTCGTCCATTTGCTTCGTCGTGTTGGGCCACGGTTTGTGGCCGTTTCGGCCCAAATGGGCGCGCCAGCACATAACGCATCGGAACGTTGGAGTTGCCCTCAAAGGCCCGAGCACGTCCGCCACATCGAACTCGGCCCACCCGACCCCACATATATTCCTCCCCATCCACTCGTCAGACCAAACCCTAGCCACTTCATTTCACTCCCCTCTGCCGCTCGAGCTCATCTCTGACGATGTCCGGCCTTCTCTAGCATTGCGGGCGGTGGATCTGACCCTGCAGTCTGGATTCATTGACTCAGGTGTCATCCCTGTGGGTTGGAGGCAATGTCTGTTTGATAGCCTGCAAATGCACAGGGTTTAGTTGTATCCTTTTTAAAGTAACATTATCAATCCCACAGGGAGCACATGAATCAGACTTTTGCCTCTGGTAGAGAATTATGTATTTTTGTTTTTGCAGATAATTGTAGACTTAAACCAGAGTAAGGGAGGATATAAATGATTGTTTAGTATTGTGACTTGTAACTAAATAACATAAAGGTAAATGTAGTCCAAAGATTGTAATGGCAAGTGAAACAACATAATAAAAAAGCGTTCTCATGAAGTCCAGAATCCCCATGGGTATGTTTCTAGCGCATATATCACTACTAGGGAAAAGCTTGTATGCAGAAGCTTACTAGTAGCGCGGGTTTATACCCCTCGCTACTGCTACTTAGTAGTAGCTCGGGTTTATACCCCCGCTACTACTAAGTTGATAGTAGTAGTGCGGGTCTATAACCCTCGTTACTACTAAATGGTCTCTACCGTGCCCTCTCGGGACATGCCATAGTAGTAGAGAGGGATATAAACCCGCGCTACTACTAAGTCGATAGTAGTAGCTCGGGTTTATACTCCTCGCTACTACTAAGTACAAGGTAGGTGAAGTCCCCATATCCTCGGCCGAATCCCTCCTCTCTTCCTCACTCTCCCCCCCTCTCTCCATAGGCTCTCCCATGGTGCTCCTACCCAAGCACACCTCCTCCTTCATGGCGCTCAACGAGTTCACCTCCTCACGTTGCTGGCGTCCAGGAGCTCACCCGTCTTCCCCCTCGCCTCCATACCACCACGACGGAGCACCTCACCGCCAGCGACCAACCCCGCTGCTACCTCCATCTCCTTCCTCTCTCCCTCGTTTTTCTTTTTATGTCTCTCCCTCTGGTTTGACTCACCCTCCCATGTCCTTGCCCGTGCAGGTCGTCACCATGGATGACTAGGATCTCACTACCTTGGCTGTGAAGAGGAGCCCCACGCCGCCACCTTGCTCAGCCATGAATCCGGGCCCTCTGTAGCAGTCGTTGCTAGATCTGGTCTGCCGCTTCCCTTCCGACCTCCGGCGACCCCTGCCGGCGCTGGATCGAACCATTGTTGCCATTGACAGCACGCACGTGATCGAGATTTTTTTTTAAAATTAATAGTAGTGGCGCGGGTAGCACCCACGCTACTACTAACAAACATGGTACTACAACTTAGCTGTAGCGCTGTAGTAGCGCGGGCACCCGCGCTACTACTAGGCTTTTCCCTAGAGTGTATGCATAAGCATAGTATAGACCGTATACTTAAGTCATTGTTGATGATTATGCTGGGCGGAGTTGGGTACAGTACACGTTCTAATCGTGGTAGACTTCGTGTCACACATGCCATCATCATAGTCTCCCCCAGAGGGTCACAATTCATGATAATTAAGAGTTTCCTCGTGGACGCGACCTCTCTAAGGGTTCTCCGTAATTCCTCGGTCAATTGCAAAGACTAGGAGCAATAGGCTTTTACTGTCACCTTGAATTACATCCGCGTCCTAAACCTTTGCAACGATAGTGATATACTTCATGTCCAGAAGGCACAAATGCTGAGTGGGGTACCCTTCATAACATTCATGAAGTTATTAAACTACGCATTCAACAAGGGATCTCATATCTACAATAATGTTTCAAATCCTACACATACCAAGTGTTGGGGATATAGCTATTAGTTATGACCCGCCCAGGAGGGGCCGGGTCAGCCCCAATGGCGGGTCACCAAGGAAGCCCAATAAACATTCAAGGTGATAGTTTGTTAAAGCTTATAGAAGGCCTAAGGCCTAGAGGCGGCTTAAAGCCCAATATTGTAAACCGCCGTATGTAAGGAAAGACTTGTAAGGAAAGGTGATACGTCTCCAACGTATCTATAATTTTTGATTGCTCCATGCTATCTTATCTACTGTTTTGAATGTTTATGGGCTTTATTATACACTTTTATATTATTTTTGGGACTAACCTATTAACCCAGAGCCCAGAGCCAGTTTCTGTTTTTTTCCCCTATTTTAGGGTTTCAAAGAAAGGAAAATCAAACGGAGTCCAATTGACCTGAAACTTCACGGAACTTATTTTTGGAAAGAAACCCACCCTGGAGACTTGGAGTCCACGTCAAGGAAGCTTCGAGGAGGCCACGAGGTAGGGGGCGCGCCCTCCACCCTCATGGGCCCCTCGTGGCTCCCCTGACGTACTTCTTCCGCCTATATATATATATCTCCATATACCCTAAAAACATCTGGGAGCACAATAGATCGGGAGTTCCGCCGCCAGAGGCCTCCGTAGCCACCGAAAGCCAATCTAGACTCGTTCCGGCACCCTGCCGGAGGGGGCAATCCCTCTCCGGTGGCCATCTTCATCATCCCGATGCTCTCCATGACGAGGAGGGAGTAGTTCTCCCTCGGGGCTGAGGGTATGTACCAGTAGCTATGTGTTTGATCTCTCTCTCTCTCGTGTTCTTGAGGTGATACGATCTTGATGTATCGCGAGCTTTGCTATTATATTTGGATCCTATGATGTTTCTTCCCCCCGCTAATCTCTTGTAATGGATTGAGTTTCCCCTTTGAAGTTATCTTATCGGATTGAGTCTTTAAAGATTTGAGAACACTTGATGTATGTCTTGCCGTGCGTATCTGTGGTCACAATGGGATACCACGTGATTCACTTGATGTATGTTTTGGTGATCAACTTGCGGGTTCCGCCCATGAACCTATGCATAGGGGTTGGCACACGTTTTCGTCGTGATTCTTGGGTAGGAACTTTGGGGCACTCTTTGAGGTCCTATGTGATGGTTGAATAGATGAATCTGAGATTGTGTGATGCATATCGTATAATCATACCCACGGATACTTGAGGTGGCATTGGAGTATCTAGGTGACATTAGGGTTTTGGTTGATTTGTGTCTTAAGGTGTTATTCTAGTACGAACTCTAGGGCTGTTTGTGACACTTATAGGAATAGCCCACTGGATTGATTGGAAAGAATAACTTTGAGGTGGTTTCGTACCCTACCATAATCTCTTCGTTTGTTCTCCGCTATTAGTGACTTTGGAGTGACTCTTTGTTGCATGTTGAAGGATAGTTATGTGATCCAATTATGTTATCATTGTTGAGGGAACTTACACTAGCGAAAGTATGCGCCCCAGGCCTTGTTTCCTAGCATTGCAATACCGTTTACGCTCACTTTTATCATTAGTTACCTTGCTGTTTTTACATTTTCAGATTACAAAAACCTATATCTACTATCCATATACCACTTGTATCACCATCTCTTTGCCTAACTAGTGCACCTATACAATTTACCATTGTATTGGGTGTGTTGGGGACACAAGAGACTCTTTGTTATTTGGTTGCAGGGTTGCTTGAGAGAGACCATCTTCATCCTACGCCTCCTACGGATTGATAAACCTTAGGTCATCCACTTGAGGAAATTTGCTACTGTCCTACAAACCTCTGCACTTGGAGGCCCAACAACGTCTACAAGAAGAAGGTTGTGTGGTAGACATCAAGCTCTTTTCTGGCGCCGTTGCCGGGGAGGTTAGCGCTTGAAGGTATGTCTTTAGATCTTGCAATCGAGTCTTTTAGTTTCTTGTTTTATCACTAGTTTAGTTTATAAAAGAAAATTACAAAAAATGGAATTAAGTTTATCGCATACGCTTCACCTTTTTAATATCTTTCGTGAGTATGATGGAAAGGATAATAGTGCTCAAGTGCTAGAAGAGGAAATCTATAAAATGTTTGGCACTAAATATTTGAATGATGAGCATGATTGCAATGTTGTTAGTATGAATTCCTTGAATATCCATGATGCTAATGATATGCAAAGCCACAAGCTTGGGGAAGCTATGTTTGATGAAGATGATATTTTTTGTCCCCCAAGTTTTGATGAGCAAATTTATTATGATGAAAGCATGCCTCCTATCTATGATGATTATTGTGATGACATGTATGCTTTAAAGAACAATGATAACCATGAAACTTGTCATCTTGATCTTAATTTTCAATCACATGATAGTTATTTTGTTGAGTTTGCTCCCACTATTATTCATGAGAAGAAATTTGCTTATGTGGAGAGTAGTAAATTTTCTATGCTTGTAGATCATGAAAAGAATGCTTTAGATGTTGGTTATATTGTTGAATTCATTCATGATGCTACTGAAAATTATTATGATGGAGTAATATATGCTTGTAGGAATTGCAATAATATCAAGTTTCCTCTCTATGTGCTTAAAGTTTTGAAGTTATGCTTGTTTTACCTTCCTATGCAAGTTGATTCTTGTTCCCACAAGTTGTTTGCTCACAAAATCCCTATGCATAGGAAGTGGGTTAGACTTAAATGTGCTAGTCATATTCTTCATGATGCTCTCTTTATGTTTCAATTCTTATCCTTTATGTGAGCATCGTTGAAATCATGCCTAGCTAGGGGCGTTAAACGATAGCGCTTGTTGGGAGGCAACCCAATTTTATTTTTGTACCTTGATTTTTGCTCCTATTTAGTAATAAATAATTCATCTTGACTCTGTTTAGATGTGGTTTTATGCTTTTAATTAGTGTTTGTGCCAAGTAGAACCTTTGGGAAGACTTGGGGAAAGTCTTTGCGATCATGCTGTAAAAAATAGAAACTTTAGCGCTCACGAGAATTGCTTCCATTTTTATTGGAGAGTGCTATTTAGTTAATTCTTTTTGCATATGATTAATAGACAAATTACTCAGGTACACCAATTTATTTGAGAATTTTATGAGTTCCAGAAGTATACGTTTGATCCAGATTACTACAAATTGTTCTGTTTTTGACAGATTCTGTTTTCATCGTGTTGTTTGCTTATTTTGATGAATCTATGAGTAGTACCGGAGGGTATGAACCATAGAGAAGTTGGAATACAGTAGATATTACACCAATATGAATAAATGAGTTCATTACAGTACCTTGAAGTGGTGATTTATTTTCTTATACTAACGGAGCTTACGAGTTTTCTGTTAAGTTTTGTGTTGTGAAGTTTTCAAGTTTTGGGTAAGGATTCGATGGACTATGGAATAAGGAGTGGCAAGAGCCTAAGCTTGGGGATGCCCCGGAAGGCATCCCCTCTTTCGTCTTCGTTCATTGGTAACTTTACTTGGAGCTATATTTTTATTCACCACATGATATGTGTTTTGCTTGGAGCGTCAATTTATTTTGTTAGGATTTGCTTGCTGTTATTTAGAATAATGTTTTGCATATTTTATTTCGATAAAAGTGGCATTGATAGCCTTTACTATGCTTATTTTACAAGTCTTCATGTTGCTGTTTGAAAACAGAAAGTTTACCTCTGTTGCAATAATTCCCTAGAAAAGTCAGAATGTGATAAAATGTTGAAACCTTTTTCATATTAAGATCTGATAAATTTACTACAGTGGGAATTTTCTTTCATAATTTTTGGATCTAGGGAAGTATGGATGTTGCTGCATTCTTTACAGACTGTCCTGTTTAGGCAGATTGCTGTTATGTTTGCATATGTTTGCTTCTTTAATGATTCTATTTGAGGATAGGACTATTAAATATGCAGAGGCATTTAGTATGCAATGTTGAATAATAATTTTAGTGATTTTCTATAGTAGAGTACGATAAGGTTTTGGCAATGGTTCATACTAACTTATCTCACGAGTCCTTGTTGAGTTTTGTGTGGATGAAGCTTTTGAGATTTAGGGAGCCCGTGATATGAGAGGAATTAAGGAGACACAAAAGCTCCAGCTTGGGGATGCCCAAGGCACCCCAAGATAATATTTCAAGAGGTCTCAAGCGTCTAAGCTTGGGGATGCCCCGGTTGGCATCCCACTTTTCTTCTTCAACAACTATCGGTTAGTATCGATTGATCCTAAGTTTTTGCTTCTTCGCATGATGTTTGCTATTCTTAGATGTCATTTTATTTTGTTTTGCTTGCTGTTTGAATAAAGTACCAAGATCTGAAATTATTAAATGTTAGAGAGTCTTCACATAGTTGCATAATTATTCGACTACTCATTAATCTTCACTTATATCTTTCGGAGTAGTTTGTCATTTGCTCTAGTACTTCACTTATATATTTTTAGAGCACGGTGGTGGATTTGTTTTATAGAAACTATTGATCTCTCATACTTCACTTAGATTATTTTGAGAGTCTTAAATAGCATGGTAATTTGCTTAAAATCCTAATGTGCTAGGTATTCGAGAATAATAAAACTTTCCTATGCGTGTTTTCAATAGTAAGAGAAGTTTGATGCTTGATGATTGTTTTGAGATATGGAGGTAATAATATCAAAGTCGTGCTAGTTGAGTAGTTGTGAATTTGAGGAATACTTGTGTCGAAGTTTGCAAGTCCCATAGCATGCACGTATGGTAAACGTTGTGTAACAAATTTGAAACATGAGGTGTTGTTTGATTGTCCTCCTTATGAGTGGCAGTCGGGGACGAGCGATGGTCTTTTCCTACCAATCTATCCCCCTAGGAGCATGTGCGTAGTGCCGAGGTTTTTGATGACTTGTAGATTTTTGCAATAAGTATGTGAGTTCTTTAAGACTAATGTTGAGTCCATGGATTATACGCACTCTCACCCTGCCATCATTGCTAGCCTCTTCGGTACCGTGCATTGCCCTTTCTCACATTGAGAGTTGGTGCAATCTTCGCCGGTGCATCCAAACCCCGTGATATGATACACTCTTTCACACATAAACCTCCTTATATCTTCCTCAAAACAGCCAGCATACCTACCTATTATGGCATTTCCATAGCCATTCCGAGATATATTGCCATGCAACTTTCCACCATTCCGTTTATCATGACACATTCATCATTGTCATATTGCTTTGCATGATCATGTAGTTGACAACGTATTTGTGGCAAAGCCACCGTTCATAATTTTTCATACATGTCACTCTTGATTCATCGCAATCCCGGTACACCGCCGGAGGCCTTCATATAGAGTCATACTTTGTTCTAGTATCGAGTTGTAATCAATGAGTTGTAAATAAATAGAAGTGTGATGACCATCATTTTCTAGAGCATTGTCCCAGGTGAGGAATAAAAAAGAGAGAAAGGCCATAAAAAAGAGAAGGCCCAAAAAAGAGGAAGGCCATAAAAAAGAGAAGGCCCAAAAAAATGAGAGAAAAAGAGAGAAGGGACAATGCTACCATCCTTTGCCACACTTGTGCTTCAAAGTAGCACCATAATCTTCATGATAGAGAGTCTTTTGTTTTGTCACTTTCATATACTATTAGGAATTTTCATTATAGAACTTGGCTTGTATATTCCAACAATGGGCCTCCTCAAGTGCCCTAGGTCTTCGTGAGCAAGCAAGTTAGATGCACATCCACTTAGTTTCTTTTGTTGAGCTTTCATACATTTATAGCTCTAGTGCATCCATTGCATGGCAATCCCTACTCCTTGCATTAACATCAATTGATGGGCATCTCCATAGCCCATTGATTAGCCTCGTTGATGTGAGACTTTCTCCTTTTTGTCTTCTCCACATAACCCCCATCATCATATTCTATTCCACCCATAGTGCTATGTCCATGGCTCGCGCTCATGTATTGCGTGAAGGTTTATGAGTTTGAGATTACTAAAGTATGAAACAATTGTTTGGCTTGTCATCGGTGTTGTGCATGATGAGAGCATTCTTGTGTGACAAAAATGGAGCATGACTAAACTATATGATTTTGTAGGGATGAACTTTCTTTGGCCATGTTATTTTGAGAAGACATGATTGCTTAGTTAGTATGCTTGAAGTATTATTGTTTTCATGTCAATATTAAACTTTTTTCTTGAATCTTATGGATCTTAATATTCATGCCACAATTAATAAGAATTACATTGAAATTATGCCAAGTAGCACTCCGCATCAAAAATTCTATTTTTATCATTTACCTACTCGAGGACGAGCAGGAATTAAGCTTGGGGATGCTGATACGTCTCCAACGTATCTATAATTTTTGATTGCTCCATGCTATATTATCTACTGTTTTGGATGTTTATGGGCTTTATTATAAACTTTTATTTTATTTTTGGGACTAACCTATTAACCCAGAGCCCAGTGCCAGTTTCTGTTTTTTTGCCTATTTTAGGGTTTCGAAGAAAAGGAAAATCAAACGGAGTCCGATTGACCTGAAACTTCATGGAACTTATTTTTGGAAGGAAAGCAACCCTGGAGACTTGGAGTCCACGTCAAGGAAGCTTCAGGAGGCCACGAGGTAGGGGGGCGCGCCCACCCCCCTGGACGCGCCCTCCACCCTCGTGGGCCCCTCGTGGCTCCCTTGGCGTACTTCTTCCGCTTATATATCTCCATATACCCTAAAAACATCCGGGAGCACAATAGATCGGGAGTTCCGCCGCTAGAAGCCTCCGTAGCCACCGAAAGCCAATCTAGACTCATTCCGGCACCCTGCCGGAGGGGGCAATCCCTCTCCGGTGGCCATTTTCATCATCCCGGTGCTCTCCATGACGAGGAGGGAGTAGTTCTCCCTCGAGGCTGAGGGTATGTACCAGTAGCTATGTGTTCGATCTCTCTCTCTCTCTCTCGTGTTCTTGAGGTGATTCGATCTTGATGTATCACGAGCTTTGCTATTATATTTGATTCCTATGATGTTTCTTCCCCCCTCTACTCTCTTGTAATGGATTGAGTTTCCCCTTTGAAGTTATCTTATCGGATTGAGTCTTTAAAGATTTGAGAACACTTGATGTATGTCTTGCCGTGCGTATCTGTGGTCACAATGGGATACCACGTGATTCACTTGATGTATGTTTTGGTGATCAACTTGCGGGTTCCGCCCATGAACCTATGCATAGGGGTCCTATGGGTTGGCACACGTTTTCGTTGAGATTCTCCTGTAGGAACTTTGGGGCACTCTTTGAGGTCCTATGTGTTGGTTGAATAGATGAATCTGAGATTGTGTGATGCATATCGTATAATCATACCCACGGATACTTGAGGTGACATTGGAGTATCTAGGTGACATTAGGGTTTTGGTTGATTTGTGTCTTAAGGTGTTATTCTAGTATGAACTCTAGGGCTGTTTGTGACACTTATAGGAATAGCCCACCGGATTGATTGGAAAGAATAATTTCGAGGTGGTTTCATACCCTACCATAATCTCTTCATTTGTTCTCCGCTATTAGTGACTTTGGAGTGACTCTTTGTTGCATGTTGAGGGATAGTTATGTGATCCAATTATGTTATCATTGTTGAGGGAACTTACACTAGAGAAAGTATGAACCCTAGGCCTTGTTTCCTAGCATTGCAGTACCGTTTACGCTCACTTTTATCATTAGTTTCCTTGCTATTTTTATATTTTTAGATTACAAAAACCTATATCTACTATCCATATACCACTTGTATCACCATCTCTTCTCCGAACTAGTGCACCTATGCAATTTACCATTGTATTGGGTGTGTTGGGGACACAAGAGACTCTTTGTTATTTGGTTGCAGGGTTGCTTGAGAGAGACCATCTTCATCCTACGCCTCCTACGGATTGATAAACCTTAGGTCATCCACTTGAGGGAAATTTTCTACTGTCCTACAAACCTCTGCACTTGGAGGCCCAACAACGTCTACAAGAAGAAGGTTGTGTAGTAGACATCAAAAGGCATGTAAAAGAAGTCACCGAGCCGGACACGCTGTATGAGCCGAGCGGGACTCTATAGGCCACTAGGCGTCAACCTGTGTATATAAGGGGACGACCCGGTGGCGACTTAGGGCAAGAAACAAGAGATCGACAACCAAGCCGGCGAACTAGCCTCTTGGTGATCGAAACCCCAGCAATATCAACACAACTAGATGTAGGCTTTTACCTTCATCGTAAGGGGCCGAACTAGTATAAAATCTCTCGTGTCCTTTGTCCCGATTAACCCCTTTAAGCTTCCTAGTTGCGATGGCCCTACGACTAAGTCCTTTCGCTAGGACATCTGCCGTGACAATTCCACGACAGTTGGCGCCCACCGTGGGGCCAGCGCACGGTGGATTGGAGTTCTTAAAGAGCAGCTTCGAAGGGCTCAAGGGATACGTTGTGGGCCGGATGACCACGAGTCGTCGCTGCAATCTCTACATCGACGACGAAGGCTGGGGCCCCGAGGCCGGCTCAATTGAGTACGGGTATCGGGTCCCCTTCGACGGGATTCATGTCTTCATCGGCCGGATCAGCGAATTAGACCCTGAGCCGGACATCTGCACCAACATCATCGAGACGGCTCAGCGTGCGAGACCCGCCCAGGCTCGACCCGCCGTAAAACATGCTTTTGTGGGTTGCATCCATGGAGGTGAACACTTGGAAGGATCGGTGGATGGCGGTGAGACGGCCATCTGTTCGGACGCTACATCATCAACAGGCGAGACAGACTCGTTATATCAGCTATAGGATGGCATGCTTGGGGGCTGTTCCGATCGCAGCAGTATTCTGGACCCCTTTGAGCCGCCAAATCGAGCTGGAGTCTTCATGGCAGGCACCCAACCCGGGCAGAACTCCACGGCAGCGGCAGCGGCGGCCACCGGGTCAGCGGCAGCCGGGTCAGGAGACCCCGCGCGCTCCCCGGCTCAGATACTAATGGACCTCACGGATAAGCTGACGGTTCATTTGACTGTCGTGGTGGAGCCGGTGGATAAAGTTCAGCATGATGCGGAGGTGGCTCGGGTACTCGAAGAGATGGCATGGGCCAAGGAAAACTTAGCAGCTGAAGAGGTCAGGATGGCTGCGGAGCGGGCGGCTTTGGACGCTTGTGCTCAGCAACTTCAAGCGGAGACTTTACGGCTCTCGATGGATCTGAACACATCAAACGAGGTCATGAGGAGAAGGCATCAGAAAACTCAATCACGTCTACCTCTGACGCTCGATCCTAGGAACCTTTTCCATACACCTGGGGCCGATCCAAGTAACCCGCCGGAAGCAAATCAGATCACGACACCCGGAGCACCGGTTCAGCCGCGGGCCATGGAACCACCTCGCATATTTACCGCTCCGCCTCATTATGCGCCAACCCCACCGGGTCACTTCTCTAATCCTTTGGAAAACCTCATTGCTGCGTCGGCTCGTTTGGCGGCTCTCCGATGGAAGGCGACTCTCCGACAGCAGTCGAGACACGAAGGGTGAGGGAGCTTCTTCAGGCAGCTCTGGCACAGCAGGATGCGTACTCTTACAGTCGAGACAAAATCCATTCAACCCCTCGCCCGAGCCGAGGCCCGAGCTACAGCAGGCATATGGACTCAGCTGAGATGTCAAGCAACGCTCAACGCCGCAACCAGCCGCGTAGGCATGAGCCAGTGCAGGCGGGAGCTCTTAACTTAACGGATCAAGAGAGGATTCGACAAGAGGCTGAGCGGGCGATTCAACTGGCAGCGGAGCAGGCGGCTCATCAGACTTTTCCGGCTTATCCAGCAACCTCAATTGAGGCAGGAGTGGCCACAAAAACCGGAGGTCTCCCTTGCCTGGTGCCGGCCATACATAATGAGCGCTTGCCAAAAGACTTCAAGGGGCCTCGTAAGGTGCCTAACTACATGGCTGACTTGCAGCCTGGGGCCTGGATTGAGAGTTATGAGATGGCAATGGAGTTGTTGGAGGTTAGTGACGCGACCATGGCTAAGTATTTCACTATCATGTTGGATGGAACGGCTCGCACTTGGCTAAAAGGATTGCCCCCCAATTCCATCGGCTCATGGGCGGAGTTAAAAGCCCGGTTCATTCAGAACTTCAAGGACACATGCAAACAACCTATGTCAATCGTGGACCTGACTAATTGTAAACAAGAGGAAGGTGAGTCCATGACCCATTGGGTGCGCCGGGTCAAGGAGATAATTCATTCATCTCATAAGATGGATGCCGGCTCGGCAGTCTTAATGTTGGAGAAAAATTGACGTTTTGAACCTCTGAAGCAGAAGCTGGGGCGGCTTAAACGTGACTGTAATGACATGGGCCAGTTGATGGCGGCTCTCATCAAGTATGCTGATTCTGATAGTACCAAGGACCCTGTGTCTGATGAAGAAAATACAAGGAAGGGAAAGAAGAACGACAACGACAAGGGTCACCAGCATAACCCGGCAAATCAAGGAGGTAATAAACGTAAGGCTGACGAATTTGTGGCTAACACCAATGCGCAGGGCAACAATCAACGGCGCAAGGGTAGGCAACCCCCTCGGTCGGGCGGGTCAGGTCCCACCCTTGAGCAACTATTGAATGAACCTTGTCCAAGACACGGCACCCGGGAGAAGCCAGCCACCCATCTATGGAAGGATTGTACAATCATGAAGGCGTTTAAAAATTCAAATGCATTTTATGGAAGTCACGGCCCTGGCGGCGGTTCAGGTGGAGGCGGCTTTCATGGCCCGGGCGTCGGTTTAGGTGGAGGCGGCTTTCACGGTCAGGGTCATACGGGTAACCAAGGAGGTTATAATCCACAACCCGGCCAAGGTAATCAGCAGCAATAGTTCGGATGTCAGAGCAACCCAAAACAGTTGAATAGTGGGCAATATCATGTGTTTACCACTAGCTTGTGCAAGAGGGACCAGAAGCTTCACAAGAGGGCTGTCAATGCCGTTGAACCGGCGATTCCACGTTACTTACGGTGGTCAAAACAGCCTATTGTGTGGAGTAGAGAGGATCATCCTCCCCGGGTTGATAATCCGGGTCACTTGGCCTTGGTAGTAGCGCCTCAGGTTGGTGGATATAAATTCACTAAAGTACTCATGGATGGAGGCAGTAGCATCAACATCCTCTACTATGAGACGTTTCGTCGGATGGGGTTGACTGATAAGAGTCTTAAGCAATCCAACACTGTTTTTCATGGTGTGGTACCTGGCAAGTCGGCATACCCAGTTGGTAAGATTGAACTGGAAGTAGTCTTTGGGGATGAATATGATTCTAGAGCAGAGAAATTAACCTTTCAGGTGGTTAAGATCAAAAGCCCATATCATGCTCTATTCGGACAACCGGCTTACGCCAAGTTCATGGCTCGGCCGTGTTATGTGTACTTGCAGCTCAAGATGTCGGGTTATAAGGGCACCATTACAGTACATGGAAGCCGGAAAATAGCCCTGGAGTGTGAAGAAGGAGATGCTGCATATGCCGAGTCTGTTTGTGCAACAGAGGAGTGAAAGTTTTATAAGGATAATGTTGACCCAGCAGACATGACATCTTTAAAGAAGCTAACAACGGGGCATGAGCCGGTGTTGAAATTCAAGTCAGCTGATGACACCAAGACGGTTGATTTTGTGCCCGGCGACTCATCCAAGCAGTTTATCATCAGTGCCAACTTGGATCCAAAATAGGAAAGGGCGCTCATCGAGTTCATCCGTGAGAACCGGGACATCTTTGCATGGAAACCTTCTGACATGTCGGGTGTCCCGAGAGAACTCGCTGAGCACGCTCTTAATATTGATCCAAAGTTTAAGCCGGCCAGACAATTTCTCCGACGGTTCAACGAGGAAAGGCGCAAGGCCATTGGAGAAGAGGTGGCCCGGCTCTTGGTGGCCGGGTTCATTGTGGAAGTTTTTCACCCAGAGTGGTTGGCCAACCCGGTTCTTGTGCTCAAGAAGAACGGCACCTGGCGTATGTGTGTGGATTACACTGATTTAAACAAAGCTTGTCCAGCTGACCCTTTTGCTCTCCCTCGTATTGATCGGATCATTGATGCTACGGCGGGTTGCGCGCGTTTGAGCTTTCTGGATGCTTATTCAGGTTATCATCAGATCAAGATGGCAGTCAAGGACCAGGAGAAGACAGCTTTCATCACTCCGTTTGGAGCCTTCTGCTATGTGTCTATGCCCTTTGGGCTTAAAAGCGCCCAGGCAACTTATCAACGGTGTATGTAGAATTGCCTTCACTGTCAGATTGGGCGTAATGTTCATACTTATATGGATGATATAGTGGTGAAGTTCAGGAAAGAGGAAACCTTGGTAACAGATCTGAAGGAGACCTTTGATAACCTCCGGGTCTACAAAATGATGCTTAACCCGGCCAAGCGTGTTGTTGGAGTCCCAGCTGGCAAACTCTTGGGTTTTTTGGTGTCCAACCGAGGTATTGAAGCTAACCCAGAGAAAATTAAGGCAATCACATCCCTGGCCAAACCAACATGCATCAATGACGTTCAACGGCTGGCGGGTCGTGTTGCTGCTTTGAGCCGGTTCATAAGCCGGTTAGGGGAGAAGGCGATGCCTTTGTATCAGATGATGAAGAAAACGGATGATTTCGTTTGGAGCGATGCTGCGAACTCTACTTTTGAGGATCTGAAGAAACATCTTGTTGAGATGCCGGTTCTTGCTGCTCCGGTTGAGAAAGAGCCGCTATTGTTATACATAGCCGCTAACTCACAAGCTGTTAGTGTGACAATTGTGGTGGAGCGCAAGGAGATTGTCAAGGAACATCCGGTTCAATGACCGGTTTATTACGTCAGTGAGGTGCTGATCGAATCTAAACAAAGATATCCACATTGGCAGAAGCTCGTATATGGGGTATTCATGGCAAGCTGGAAACTCAAACATTACTTTCAGGGTCACCCAATCACTGTGGTTAGCTCTGCGCCTTTGGGAGACATCATCCAGAATAGAGAGGCTACTGGACGAGTCGCCAAGTGGGCCATTGAACTTGGGTCTCACGGGTTGAAGTATGTGCCACGTACTGCGATTAAGTCTCAAGCGCTGGTTGACTTTATTAATGGCTGGACAGAGATGCAGATGCCAGAAGAGAAACCGGACAACACTTATTGGACGATTCACTTTGATGGCTCCAGACAATTGGAAGGCTCAAGGGCTGGAGTTGTTTTAACCTCCCCTCGAGGAGACAACTTTTGTTATGTGTTGTGTTTGATGTTTCCTTGTACTAACAACGCAACAAAATATGAAGCTTTGCTCCATGGTCTCCGAATGGCGAAAGAAATGAGCCTAAGCCGGGTCTGATGCCTTGGCGATTTAGATCTAGTGGCTCAACAGGTGTCAGGAAAGTGGGATTCCAAGGACCCTCTCATGGCGGCTTATCGCCGTGAAGTCGATGCTGTTGCAGGACATTTTAAAGGTTATCAGGTGGAACACATTGTGAAGGAAATATGCCCTAGAGGCAATAATAAAGTTATTATTTATTTCCTTATTTCATGATATATGTTTATTATTCATGCTAGAATTGTATTAACCGGAAACATAGTACATGTGTGAATACATAGACAAACAGAGTGTCACTAGTATGCCTCTACTTGACTAGCTCATTGATCAAAGATGGTTAAGTTTCCTAACCATAGACATTAGTTGTCATTTGATTAACGGGATCACATCATTAGGAGAATGATGTGATTGACTTGACCCATTCCGTTAGCTTAGCACTTGATCGTTTAGTTTGTTGCTATTGCTTTCTTCATGACTTATACATGTTCCATGACTATGAGATTATGCAACTCCCGTTTACCAGAGGAACACTTTGTGTGCCACCAAACGTCACAACGTAACTGGGTGATTATAAAGGTGCTCTACAGGTGTCTCCAAAGGTACTTGTTGGGTTGGCGTATTTTGAGATTAGGATTTGTCACTCCGATTGTCGGAGACGTATCTCTGGGCCCACTCGGTAATGCACATCACTATAAGCCTTGCAAGCATTGCAACTAATGAGTTAGTTGCGGGATGATGAATTACGGAACGAGTAAAGAGACTTGCCGGTAACGAGATTGAACTAGGTATTGAGATACCGACGATCGAATCTCGGACAAGTAACATACCGATGATAAAGGGAACAATGTATGTTGTTATGCGGTCTGACCGATAAAGATCTTCATAGAATATGTAGGAGCCAATATGGGCATCCAGGTCCCGCTATTGGTTATTGACCAGAGAGGTGTCTCGGTCATGTCTACATAGTTCTCGAACCCGTAGGGTCCGCACGCTTAACGTTCGTTGACGATATAGTACTATATGAGTTATGTATGTTGATGACCGAATGTTGTTTGGAGTCCGGGATGAGATCACGGACATGACGAGGAACTCCGGAATGGTCCGGAGATAAAGTTTGATATATGGGATAGTAGTGTTTGATCTCCGGAAGGGTTCCGGAATTCACCGGAAGGGGTTCCGAATGTTCCCGAAATGTTTGGGCACGAGAACACTTTATCTGGGCCAAAGGGGAAAGCCCACAAGGCTTTTGGAAAGTGCAAAAGGAAGTTTTGCGGAGACCAGAGGCTAGACGCCAGGAACCCTGGCGTCTAGGGGTAGACGCCGGGAACCCTGGCGTCTAGCCCTGGAGTCCGAGAAGGACTCTTGCATTTCGGGTGAAACCGACTTTGATGAGGCTTTTACTCCAAGTTTCTACCCCAGGGCTCAACATATAAATAGAGGGTTAGGGCTAGCACCAAAGAGACATCAAGAAACACCAATCCGTGTGCCGGCAACCCCATCCCCTCTAGTTTATCCTCTGTCATAGTTTTCGTAGTGCTTAGGCGAAGCCCTGCGGAGATTGTTCTTCACCAACACCATCACCACGCCATCGTGCTGCCGGAACTCATCTACTACTTCGCCCCTCTTGCTGGATTGAGAAGGCGAGGACGTCACCGAGCTGAACGTGTGCAGAACTCGGAGGTGTCGTGCTTTCGGTACTTGGATCGGTCGGACGTGAAGACGTACGACTACATCAACCACGTTGATATAACGCTTCCGCGAATGGTCTACGAGGGTACGTAGACAACACTCTCCCCTCTCGTTTCTATGCATCACCATGATCTTGCGTGTGCGTAGGATTTTTTTTGAAATTACTACGTTCCCCAACAGTGGCATCCGAGCCTAGGTTTTATGCGTAGATGTCATATGCACGAGTAGAACACATGTGAGTTGTGGGCGCTATAAGTCATACTGCTTACCAGCATGTCATACTTTGGTTCAGCGGTATTGTTGGATGAAGCGGCCTGGACCGACATTACGCGTACGCTTACGCGAGACTGGTTCTACCGACGTGCTTTGCACACAGGTGGCTGGCGGGTGTCAGTTTCTCCAACTTTAGTTGAACCGAATGTGGCTACGCCCGGTCCTTGTGAAGGTTAAAACAACACCAACTTGACGAACTATCGTTGTGGTTTTGATGCGTAGGTAAGAACGGTTCTTGCTAAGCCCGGTAGCAGCCACGTAAAACTTGCAACAACAAAGTAGAGGACGTCTAACTTGTTTTTGCAGGGCATGTTGTGATGTGATATGGTCAAGACATGATGCTAAATTTTATTGTATGAGATGATCATGTTTTGTAACCGAGTTATCGGCAACTGGCAGGAGCCATATGGTTGTCGCTTTATTGTATGCAATGCAATCGCCCTGTAATGCTTTACTTTATCACTAAGCGGTAGCGATAGTCGTGGAAGCATAAGATTGGCGAGACGACAACGATGCTACGATGGAGATCAAGGTGTCGCGCCGGTGACGATGGTGATCATGAAGGTGCTTCGGAGATGGAGATCACAAGCACAAGATGATGATGGCCATATCATATCACTTATATTGATTGCATGTGATGTTTATCTTTTATGCATCTTATCTTGCTTTGATTGACGGTAGCATTATAAGATGATCTCTCACTAAATTTCAAGATAAAAGTGTTCTCCCTGAGTATGCACCGTTGCCAAAGTTCGTCGTGCCCAGACACCACGTGATGATCGGGTGTGATAAGCTCTACGTCCATCTACAACGGGTGCAAGCCAGTTTTTGCACACGCAAAATACTCAGGTTAAACTTGACGAGCCTAGCATATGCAGATATGGCCTCGGAACACTGAGACCGAAAGGTCGAGCGTGAATCATATAGTAGATATGATCAACATATTGATGTTCACCATTGAAAGCTACTCCATTTCACGTGATGATCGGTTATGGTTTAGTTGATTTGGATCACGTGATCACTTAGAAGATTAGAGGGATGTCTTTCTAAGTGGGAGTTCTTAAGTAATATGATTAATTGAACTTTAATTTATCATGAACTTAGTCCTGATAGTATTTCCATATCTATGTTGTAGATCAATAGCTCGCGTTATTGCTTCCCTATGTTTCGATATGTTCCTAGAGAAAACTAAGTTGGAAGATATTAATAGCAATGATGCGGATTGGATCCGTGATCTGAGGTTTATCCTCATTGCTGCACAGAAGAATTATGTCCTTGATACACCCACTAGGTGACAAACCTATTGCAGGAGCAGATGCAGATGTTTTGAACGTTTGGCTAGCTCAATATGATGACTACTTGATAGTTTAGTGCACCATGCTTAAACGGCTTAGAATCGGGACTTCAAAGACGTTTTGAACGTCATGGACCATATGAGATGTTCCAGGAGTTGAAGTTAATATTTCAAGCAAATACCCGAGTTGAGAGATATGAAGTCTCCAACAAGTTCTATAGCTAAAAGATGGAGGAGAATAGCTCAAGCAGTGAGCATGTGCTCAGATTGTCTGGGTACTACAATCGCTTCAATCAAGTGGGAGTTAATCTTCCAGATAAAAATAGTGATTGACAGAATTCTCTAGTCACCACCACCAAGTTAGTAGAACTTAGTGATGAACTATAATATGCAAGGGATGACGAAAACAATTCCCAAGCTCTTCGCGATGAAAAAATCGGTGAAGGTAGAAATCAAGAAAAACATCAAGTGTTGATGATTGACAAGACCACAAGTTTCAAGAGAAAGGGCAAAGGGAAGAAGGGGAACTTCAAGAAGAACGGCAAACAAGTTGCTGCTCAAGTGAAGAAACCCAAGTCTGAACCTAAGCCTGAGACTAAGTGCTTCTACTGCGAAGGGACTGGTCACTAGAAGCGGAACTACCCCAAGTATTTGGTGGATAAGAAGGATGGCAAAGTGAACAAAGCTATATTTGATATACATGTTATTGATATGTACTTTACTAGTGTTTATAGCAACCCCTCGGTATTTGATACTGGTTCAGTTGCTAAGAGTAGTAACTCGAAACAGGAGTTGCAGAATGAACAAAGACTAGTTAAGGGTGAAGTGACGATGTGTGTTGGAAGTGGTTCCAAGATTGATATGATCATCATCGCACACTCCCTATACTTTCGGGATTAGTGTTAAACCTAAATAAGTGTTATTTGGTGTTTGCGTTGAGCATGAATATGATTTGATCATGTTTATTGCAATACGGTTATTCATTTAAGTAAGAGAATAAATTGTTGTTCTGTTTACATGAATAAAACCTTATATGGTTACACACCCAATGAAAATGGTTTGTTGGATCTCGATCGTAGTGATACACATATTCATAATATTGAAATCAAAAGGTGCAAAGTTAATAAGTGCAACTTATTTGTGGCACTACCGTTTAGGTCATATTGGTGTAAAGCGCATGAAGAAACTCCATGCTGATGGACTTTTTGAATCACTTGATTATGAATCACTTGATGCTTGCGAACTATGCCTCATGGGCAAGATGACTAAGACTCCGTTCTCCGTAACAATGGAGCGAGCAACTAACTTATTGGAAATAATACATACTGATGTATGCGGTCCGATGAGTGTTAAGGCTCACGGCAAGTATCGTTATTTTCTGACATTCACAGATGATTTGAGCAGATATGAGTATATCTACTTGATGAAAAACAAGTCTGAAATATTTGAAAAGTTCAAACAATTTCAGAGTGAAGTGGAGAATCATCGTAACAAAAATAAAAGTTTCTACGATGCGATCGCAGAAGTAAAATATTTGAGTTACGAGTTTGTCCTTCAGTTAAAACAATGTGAAATAGTTTCACTACTCACACCACCTGGAACACCACAGTGTAATGGTGTGTCCGAACATCATAACCGTACTTTATTTGATTTAGTGAAATCTATGATGTCTCTTACCGATTTACCACTATCGTTTTGGGGTTATGCATTAGAGACAGCTGCATTCACATTAAAAAGGGCACCATCTATATCCGTTGAGACGACACCGTATGAACTATGGTTTAGCAAGAAATCTAAGCTGTCGTTTCTTAAAATTTGGGACTGCGATACTTATGTGAAAAAGTTTCAACATGATAAGCTCGAACCCAAATCGGAGAAGTGCGTCTTCATAGGATACCCAAAAGAAAATATTGGGTACACCTTCTATCACAGATCCGAAGGCAAGTTATTCATTGCTGAGAATGGATCCTTTCTAGAGAAGGAGTTTCTTTTGAAAGAAGTGAGTGGGAGGAAAGTAGAACTTGATGAGGTAACTGTACCTGCTCCCTTATTGGAAAGTAGTTCATCACAGAAATCTGTTCCTGTGACTACTACACCAATTAGTGAGGAAGCTAATGATGATGATCATGTAACTTCAGATCAAGTTACTGCCGAACCTCGTAGGTAAACCAGAGTGAGATCCGCACCAGAGTGGTAAGATAATCCTGTTCTGGAGGTCATGTTACTTGACCATGACGAACCTACGAACTATGAGGAAGCGATGATGACCCCAGATTCCGCGAAATGGCTTGAGGCCATGAAATCTGAGATGAGATCCATGTATGAGAACAAAGTATGGACTTTGATTGACTTGCCCAATGATCGGCGAGCCGTTGAGATTAAATGGATCTTCAAGAGGAAGACGGACGTTGATAGTAGTATCACTATCTACAAAGCTAGAATTGTCGCAAAAAGGTTTTTTGACAAGTTCAAGGTGTTGACTATGATGAGAGTTTCTCACTCGTATCTATGCTTAAGTCTGTCCGAATCATGTTAGCAGTTGTCGCATTTTATGAAATCTGGCAAGTGGATAAACAAAACTGCATTCCTTAATGGATTAATTAAAGAAGAGTTGTATATGATGCAACCAGAAAGTTTTGTCAATCCTAAAGGTACTAACAAAATATGCAAGCTCCAGCGATCCATCTATGGACTGGTGCAAGCATCTCGGAGTTGGAATATACACTTTGATAAGTTGATTAAAGCATTTAGTTTTATACAGACTTGCGGTGAAGCCTGTATTTACAAGAAAGTGAGTGGGAGCACTACATCATTTCTGATAAGTATATGTGAATGACATATTGTTGATCAGAAATAATGTAGAATTATTCTGCAAAGCATAAAGGAATGTTTGAAAGGAGTTTTTCAAAGAAAGACCTCGGTGAAGCTGCTTACATATTGAGCATCAAGATCTATAGAGATAGATCAAGACGCTTGATAAGTTTTTCAATGAGTACATACCTTGACAAGATTTTTGAAATAGTTCAAAATGGAACAGTCAAAGAAAGAGTTCTTGCCTGTGTTACAAGGTGTGAAATTGAGTAAGACTCAAAGCCCGACCACGGCAGAAGATAGAAAGAGAATGAAAGTCATTCCCTATGCCGCAGCCATAGGTTCTATAAAGTATGCCATGCTGTGTACCAGACCTATTGTATACCCTGCCCTGAGTTTGGCAAGGGAGTGCAATAGTGATCTAGGAGTAGATCGCTGGACATTGGTCAAAATTATCCTTACTGGAGTAAGGATATGTTTCTCGATTATGGAGGTGACAAAAGGTTCATTATAAAGGGTTACGACGATGCAAGTTTTGACACTGATCCAGATGACTCTAAGTCTCAATCTGGATACATATTGAAAGTGGGAGCAATTAGCTAGAGTAGCTCCGTGCAGAGCATTGTTGACATAGAAATTTGGAAAATACATACGGATCTGAATGTTGCAGACCCGTTGGCTAAACTTCTCTCACAAGCAAAACATGATCACACCTCAGTACTCTTTGGGTGTTAATCAAATAGCGATGTGAACTAGATTATTGACTCTAGTAAACCCTTTGGGTGTTGGTCACATGATGATGTGAACTATGGGCGTTAATCACATGGTGATGTGAACTATTGATGTTAAATCACATGGCGATGTGATCTAGATTATTGACTCTAGTGCAAGTGGGAGACTGAAGGAAATATGCCCTAGAGGCAATAATATAGTTGTTATTTATATTTCCTTATATCATGATAAATGTTTATTATTCATGCTAGAATTGTATTAACCGGAAACTTAGTACATGTGTGAATACATAGACAAACAGAGTGTCACTAGTATGCCTCTACTTGACTAGCTCGTTAATCAAAGATGGTTAAGTTTCCTAGCCATGGACAAAGAGTTATCATTTGATAAACAGGATCACATCATTAGAGAATGATGTGATCAACTTGACCCATCCGTTAGCTTAGCACTTGATCGTTTAGTTTGTTGCTATTGCTTTCTTCATGACTTATACATGTTCCTATGACTATGAGATTATGCAACTCCCAAATACCGGAGGAACACTTGGTGTGCTACCAAACGTCACAACGTAACTGGGTGATTATAAAGGTGCTCTACAGGTGTCTCCAAAGGTACTTGTTGGGTTGGCGTATTTCGAGATTAGGATTTGTCACTCCGATTGTCGGAGAGGTATCTCTGGGCCCACTCGGTAATGGACATCACTATAAGCCTTGCAAGCATTGCAACTAATGAGTTAGTTGCGGGATGATGTATTAAGGAACGAGTAAATAGACTTGCCGGTAACGAGATTGGACTAGGTATTGAGATATCGACGATCGAATCTCGGGCAAGTAACATACCGATGACAAAGGGAACAACGTATGTTGTTATGCGGTCTGACCGATAAAGATCTTCGTAGAATATGTAGGAGCCAATATGGGCATCCAGGTCCCGCTATTGGTTATTGACCAGAGAGGTGTCTCGGTCATGTCTACTGTCTACATAGTTCTCGAACCCGTAGGGCCCACACGCTTAATGTTCGTGGACGATATAGTACTATATGAGTTATGTATGTTGATGACCGAATGTTGTTCGGAGTCCGGGATGAGATCACGAACATGACGAGGAACTCCGGAATGGTCCGGAGATAAAGTTTGATATATGGGATAGTAGTGTTTGATCTCCGGAAGGGTTCCGGATGTTTCCCGAAATGTTTGGGCACGAGAACACTTTATCTGGGCCAAAGGGGAAAGCCCACGAGGCTTTTGGAAAGTGCAAAAAGAAGTTTTGCGGAGACCAGAGGATAGACGCCAGGAACCTTGGCGTCTAGGGGGTAGACGCCGGGAACCCTGGCGTCTAGCCCTGGAGTCCGAGAAGGACTCTTGCCTTTCGGGTGAAACTGATTTTAAGGAGGCTTTTACTCCAAGTTTTGACCCCAGGGCTCAACATATAAATAGAGGGGTAGGGCTAGCACCAAAGAGACTTCAAGAAACACCAAGCCGTGTGCCGGCAACCCCGTCCCCTCTAGTTTATCCTTTGTCATAGTTTTCGTAGTGCTTAGGCGAAGCCCTGCGGAGATTGTTCTTCACCAACACCGTCACCACGCCGTCGTGTTGCCGGAACTCATCTACTACTTCGCCCCTCTTGCTGGATGGAGAAGGCGAGGACGTCACTGAGCCGAACGTGTGCAGAACTCGGAGGTGCCGTGCTTTCGGTACTTGGATCGGTCGGACGTGAAGACGTACGACTACATCAACCGCGTTGATATAAAGCTTCCGCGAACGGTCTACGAGGGTACGTAGACAACACTCTCCCCTCTCGTTGCTATGCATCACCATGATCTTGCGTGTGCGTAGGAATTTTTTTGAAATTACAACGTTCCCCAACACATTGACCGTAGGAAGAATGAAGCGGCGGATGCTCTAAGCTGGTTGGGGTCTCAGCGTAAGCCGGTGCCACCTAACACCTTTTTGGATGTTTTGCATAACCCTTCTGTTAAGTTACCTACAGAGGAAGATTTGGTCGTTCCTAACCCGGAGGCATAGTTGGTGACGGCTCTTCACGTCATCCCAGATTGGACAGTACCATTCTTGGCTTACATGACCCAGGGCGAGTTGCCAGAGGATGAGACCTTGGCCCAGCATATAACCCAGCGGTCCAAGTCAATGACGATTTCTGACGGAGAGTTATACCATCGCAGTGTTTCTGGGGCGTTTCAGCGGTGTGTTTCTCCTGAGGAAGGCCAAGAGATACTTCGTGAAATCCATGAAGGGGATTGTGGTCATCACACCGGGTCAAAGTCTCTTGTGGCCAAAGCTTTTCATCATGGTTTTTATTGGTTGACGGATCACGCTGATGCAGAGGATCTGGTCAGTAGGTGTGATGGATGTCAAAAATTTGCACGGCGAGCACATATACCGGCTCAGGAGTTGCGGATGATTCCAATCACCTGGCCATTTGCGGTCTGGGGGCTTGACATGGTTGTACCTTTCAAAAGGTCTAAGGATAAAAAGACACATCTTTTAGTAGCTGTGGACAAATTCACAAAGTGGGTTGAGATGGAGCCAGTGAGTAAGTGTGATGCGGCCACGACGGTTTAGTTCAAGAAAAAGGTGATCTTTCGTTTTGGTTTTCCACACAGCATTATCACTGACAATGGCACTAACTTATCCCAAGGGGCTGTGGAGGAGTTCTGTCAACGTGAGCATATCCGGCTTGACGTTTCTTCTGTAGCTCACCCTCAATCTAATGGGCAGGCTGAGAGAGCAAATCAGGAAATCTTAAAAGGTCTCAAACCCCGGCTCATGGTTCCCTTACAAAGTACGCCGGGTTGCTGGGTAGAGGAGTTACCCTCGGTGCTGTGGAGTATTAACACCACCCCTAACAGATCTACGGGTCATACACCCTTCTTCATGGTTTATGGAGCGGAAGCAGTGCTGCCTAGTGACATCCGTCATGACTCACCTCGTGTGGCGGCTTAGGTTGAAGCTAATAACGAACAAGCCAGACAGGATGCGATTGACTTATTAGATGAGGAAAGAGACATAGCAGCAGCTCGATCAACAATTTATCAACAGGACCTGCGCCGCTATCATAGCCGCTAGGTTAAGTCCAGGACTTTTCAAGAAGGTGACCTGGTGCTCCGGCTCATCCAGGATCTGTCAGATGCAAACAAGCTATCCCCGCCTTGGGAAGGACCCTTTGTGGTCAGTAAGAATTTAAACAATGGGTCATATTACCTCATTGACGTTTGAGAGCACAAAGACTCACGTAAGTCGAAGGAGGAGACCCGCCGGCCGTGGAACATTGCTCAACTTCGGCCATACTACACCTGAGCCACCGGCTCTCATCTTGTACATACTTTGACATTGTATATATCATGATAAGTAATAAAGCAGGACCTCTGTCCTTTTCCTTTTCAAAGATTTTACATCTTTACTCTGTTTTACTATTTAAAATGACTATCAAGGAGTTGATCATATCTGAATCAAGTCTAACCTTTTTGGTCCGGCTTATGATCGTATTCGAATCTAGCTGAAACCTCTCAAGGTCACCTGGGGGCTTCCTGTTCAAACATAGGTCCTATTCGAACCAAAGAGAATATAGCTGTCGTAACCCTCTTCATCGGCTCAAAGCCAAAGTCACTAGGGGGCTTCTTGATCGTATCTGAATCATAGCTTAACCCCTTTTGGGTCCGACTTGGATTGTGTTTGAATCAGGGTCGTTAAAAACCTCTCAAGGTCATTTGGGGGCTTCCTGTTGAAACACAGGTCGTATTTGAACCAAAGAGAACATAGCTGTCGGTACCCTTTTGATCGGCGCAACGCCAAAGCCACTGGGGGCTATTTGATCGTATTCGAATCTTAGCTTAACCCCTTTGGTCTGGTTTACTGATCATATTCGAATCAGAAACCCCCAACCTTTCATTACAAGGTTATTTATATTGGTTACCACCTGGTGTTTGTTTTATTGGTCTTTTATTGTCTCAATTTTAAATCAGCATGGTCTTTTCGCCGGCTTGACTATTTGACAATAAGCTGCCAAGGCATAAGGATCATCAGGTATTTAGAATCATTGACTTCTCAAAAAAGGACTGGATCGTCAGCCTCACCACCCGGGTCATATAAACCAGTGGTCCAGAGGTCGAAGATACATGTATGACTGTTGTTTATGAAAAGTTTCTTTATGTGTTACTCCAAGGCTATTTCAAACCTGTTTTATCTTTACGTTTAGTTCTGCTTATCTACTATGATAAAACTTTTGGTCATGAACCGGGTCTTCTGACCCGTTCGGTGTTAAACCGCCAAGCAAGTATTTTTTTTACAAGAACAGAGTGGAAATATTACAAGGATAACCATGACTGTGATGCATATATTGAAATAAGGAAGCACAGAGTCACACACGGTGTTTTATGCACGATGGCATAGGCAAAATATGCAGTGTTTCAAAGCTATATTACAAGGCTTCTTAAATCCCACAAGGATGGTTCTCACTCTTCCCTCGCCGGTTCACCTCCTTCTATCAATTGAAAGCTGGGATTGGACCAATCAAAGCCGTTCACAGCAACAAACTCTGATTCATCGTCAATCAATCCAGCCGGATCAACCTCTGGAGCGAAAGTGTGTTGACGAACTGGCGGGATAAGGTCTGTCACTTTGTAGGAAGGAGTCGCCATCTTATTATTTTCCAAATCAAAACCCGGCTGGTATTTATCGATGTATGTTTCATCTCTGAGAATGGTGGCCTGAGGTCGCACCTCCCTCACGCAAGCAACGAAGTCATCCTGTTCAAACAGAGACCCGTCTTCTTTCACCGTGGGGTACCCTATGGCTACATCCGTCGGGTCTAGATCTGGCACCCAAGCCTTGGAGCGGCTCAGGGCAGTCAAAGCTCCGGCTCTGGCACAGGATCGCTTGACTTCTTCGAACCTGGCGGGTAAGATTGACAGCTTTTTCAAGACATCACTGAGCCGGTTGGGTCCTTGATTGGCAGGAGAGATAGCGGCAAGTGCCCGTTGTGCGCCAATGTACAGCTGCTCCACTAAGGTATAGACCGCCTTCAGTTTAGTCACGTTGTCTTGGCTCAGATTCTTGCTTCGTGGGCCTGCACATATTTTGTCCACAAAGGGTCAGCTAGCGATTTATATTCTGGGTCAGCAGAAGGTACAAAAGATTAGTACAGATGGCTTACCAAAGATGGCGGAAACCATTTGAGATATCCGGTCCTTTAAGCCGGTGAGCTCTGTAGTAACCTTCTCAAGAGATGCTTCAGCCTTTTCGGCGCGTTGTGTCAGCAGCGTTTTCTCTTCAGCCCAGGTCTTCTTCTTGGCAGTAAAGCTGGTTTTCAAATTCTCCATCTCAGCAAGATTCAATTGCAGTTTGGAGTCAGCATACTTGATTTCTGCCTCGTGATCTGACAGCCGGGTCTTCGCATCAGTTAATTGCGAGCTTAATTCAGATAAGGCATTCTACAAAACATACACAGGTGTGTCAAGGTTTCAATTAAAGTTCAAGAGTCAAGATTCAAGTCTCAAGTACTTTGCACTGCAAAACCACTTGACACTTGGGGGCTAATGTATGCCAAGTACTTTACAAAGTAACAGCATTTGACACTTGGGGGCTAATGTATGATATTCAGCAAGTATCTCAAGGTTAAGCCGGATTACAATATTTTTTGAGTTCGGCACAAGACAATTATGAAATGCAAAGTACCGGCTCAATTTATGGTCAAGTGAACCGGCCCTTGGGGACTACCGGTGAAGTTTATTTTATTGGACTCCAGAAATATCGAAAGCTAAAGCTTTAGCCTATATCATAAGTCTACAGATCATTCAAGGTTTTATCATAATCTGAAGACTTGGGGGCTGGTAGAATATAAGTAAGCCGGAAGAGCATACCTCATACTTCAGCTGCAACTGCTTGACCATTTCAATTTCTGAGTCACGGCTGGAGTGCACATGGCTGAGATAGCCGGACAATATGTCGTTGGCGTTCAGATGGCTATAATGAGAAATGTCAAAACACATTTTTTGTCTCTCCAAAGCCTCTTGTTTAGCCGTGTGACGAGCCAACACGGTGGGATTCCCCATCTCAACAAAGCGACTTCCAGTGATCAGAACATCTTGGGCAGACAACGACGGCGGGTTGGCTGAGCTGGATGGACCAGTAGCAAAAGGATTAACGATAGTATCATCAATTGACGGCTCAGGAGGATCTACTTCAGCATTGGCAGCCGGGTCTTCTAGTGCTTCAGTTAATGGAGGAGAAGGTGGCATAGACGATTCGGGTGCAAGGACTGGCGGGTCTTCCGCCGGCCTAGTCACCTTCGCCTTCTTGGACTTGGCTTGGCCACTAAGAAAGATATTATGAAACAGTTAGTATAAAAAAGCAGTTTGAAAGACACGGAGGAAAGATGATTTCTTCCTTACCCAGGGGCAGTCTTAAAAGCCGGGAATTGAGTTTGAGATGAGTCGCCAGAAGAGCGAGACACCTCCTGCAAAGATAAAATAAAGTTAGTAATGCAAGGGAGAAGATTCATTAATGGAAAGTAAAAGGCGAAATAAACCTCATTCTGGCGCTTTTGAGGAGTTTGTTGAAGAACAGCAGGCGGTTCATCATCGTTTCGGGCCTGACGGCGGCTCTCATGTTGCTGTTTTTTCAAAAGAAAATGAGGGTCCAAATAAGCCAAAGGGTGTGAAAACCTTACTTTTCGGGTTACGACTCAAAGTTTCTGTCTTGGCAAATGAGCTGAGTCGGAGGAAATAGTTACCTCTTCTTCCATGGCCTGACTGGCCCCTATGTCGTCCTGGCAATAATCAGTGTTAATAAGATTATTAAAAGCCGGCCAAGGGAGTCAAGGGCTACCTCCGACTCAAAAGTATCATCGTCAAGCTTCAGCAGGTCTTCAGCGGTGCTCTTCTTCTTCTTTTTAGATCTCCGGGTCGTCTTCTTGGCGTTTATGGCGGCGGCTCTTGCTTTCTTGGCAGCTTCGTGGTCATATTTGGCTTTCCAGAAATCAGATTTGGCCTATAAACAATTAAAACAAGATGAAAGATCAGGAAAGTATTTAAAAATGGCTGAGAAAAATACAAAAGAGAAAGAGATCAGAGGTTCTTTACCTCTGGCACCGGGTTAAGTCTGCAGAAGGGGTTCAACCCGACTTTACTGCAGTCTTCATATTTGCCGTTTACCAGAAGAGTTGACATTGCAACAATATCTTCTTCGGGTAATTGAACGAAGCTGTAACGAAGAGAATCATTCGGACCTCCACCATATTCATACATCAGTTTGGATCGGCGGCTTAGAGGGATGAAGAGCCATGAGATCCAGCAGCGGGTCAAATCAACCCCGGTTAAGTCGTTCCCCAATAAAGCATTAATCCTTTTGATTGATGGAATCAGCTTCTTGCGTTCGGCAGCAGTAAGCTTGTCAGGGAGCGCAAATTTGGAGTCAAGACACTCGGCGCGATAACCCGGCAGTGGCTTCTCATTTGCCAGTGAAGTGTCTTGACAATAGAACCAAGTCTGATTCCAGTCGTTGGGATGACTCGGCAAGACTATGAGGGGGAAGACGGCGCCCTGTCGGCGTTGAATCGAGATGCCTCCAAGTTCCAAGCTAAGGCCATTGGTGCACTCGTTCTGCCAGGTCAGATAAAAGTACTCCCTAAAGAGTTCCACCGTCGGCTCTTCCTGAAGGTACACCTCACAGAGCACTTGGAAGTTGCAGATATTGGATATGGAACTGGGCCCGATATCTTGAGGGTGGAGTTTGAAAAAATGGAGGACGTCTCTGAAGAACTTTGAGCCGGGCGGTGAAAAGCCACGGTTCATGTGGTCAGAAAAGACAATGACTTCACCATCTATTGGATTGGGCCGTTCCTCGTCCGGGTCAGGAGCACGATAAGACATGACATTTTTTCGTGGCAAAAATCCTATGGAGAAGAACTCCTTCAAATTGTCCTCAGTCACGGTTGAGGGAACCCAGTTGCAGACAGTCGGCACGGACGGCAAGATGTTCAAAAACGAACTGAGAGGAAAGCAACATGCTGGTTCAATTCAATGATAATGTTGAAATTAAGTGATAGTGGTACAGGGGAGTAATGGCGGCTTAAGTAAGGGCTAATGTCATATAAGGAAAAGTAAGCCGGCGCCATAAGCCGCCATGACTACAGACATTTGAGAAATACCAGCAACAGGATTGGTTAAGTGTTGAGACAAACAGGCTTCTTAAATTCTAGATATTATTATGGATCAAATGTTCGTTCAAAATGAAAAAATTTCTAGACCTAAAAATATAGCATAGATGAGTTCATCAGTCCTAATGCGGCCTTTGTACCAGAAAATTAAAGGGATCTACAAGCGTCAGGAGTAGGCACCAAACAGCTACCGCACAAAGCATATATTTCTTTTTTGGATCAAGAAGAGGAGGCAGTGGAAGAACTACAAAGAAGCCGCGATGAACTGCGAAGAACATGCGGAAAACCTAGAAGTCCTAAATGCGGATCTGAGGAACAGGAGGACGAAGACTTACAGCCACGGTGTTGGGGAACGTAGTAATTTCAAAAAAAATTCCTACGCACACGCAAGATCATGGTGATGCATAGCAACGAGAGGGGAGAGTGTGATCTACGTACCCTTGTAGACCGACAGCGGAAGCGTTAGCACAACGCGGTTGATGTAGTCGTACGTCTTCACGGCCCGACCGATCAAGCACCGAAACTACGGCACCTCCGAGTTTTAGCACACGTTCAGCTCGATGACGATCCCCGGACTCTGATCCAGCAAAGTGTCGGGGAAGAGTTCCGTCAGCACGACGGCGTGGTGACGATCTTGATGTACTACCGTCGCAGGGCTTCGCCTAAGCACCGCTACAATATTATCGAGGATTATGGTGGAAGGGGGCACCGCACACGGCTAAGAATATGATCACGTGGATCAACTTGTGTGTCTAGGGGTGCCCCCTGCCCCCGTATATAAAGGATCAAGGGGAGGAGGCCGGCCGGCCCCTATGGCGCGCCAAGGAGGAGTCCTCCTCCTAGTAGGAGTAGGACTCCTACTAGGAGGGGGAAAGAAGTGGGGAGGGAGAAGGAAAGGGGGGCGCCGCCCCCCCTCTCCTAGTCCAATTCGGACCAGGGGGGAGGAGGCGCGCGGCCCACCTTTGGCTGCCCCTCTCTCTCTCCACTAAGGCCCATATGGCCCATTACTTCTCCCAGGGGGGTTCCGGTAACCCTCCGGCTCTCCGGTTTTCTCTGAAATCACCCGGAACACTTCCGGTGTCCGAATATAGCCGTCCAATATATCAATCTTTATGTCTCGACCATTTCGAGACTCCTCGTCATGTTCGTGATCACATCCGGGACTCCGAACTAACTTTGGTACATCAAAACTCGTAAACTCATAATATAACTGTCATCGAAACCTTAAGCATGCGGACCCTACGGGTTCGAGAACAATGTAGATATGACCGAGACACGTCTCCGGTCAATAACCAATAGCGGAACCTGGATGCTCATATTGGCTCCTACATATTCTACGAAGATCTTTATCGGTCAGACCGCATAACAACATACGTTGTTCCCTTTGTCATCGGTATGTTACTTGCCCGAGATTCGATCGTCGGTATCTCAATACCTAGTTCAATCTCGTTACCGGCAAGTCTCTTTACTCGTTCCATAATACATCATCTCGCAACTAACTCATTAGTTGCAATGCTTGCAAGGCTTAGGTGATGTGCATTACCGAGAGGGCCCAGAGATACCTCTCTGACAATCGGAGTGACAAATCCTAATCTCGAAATACGCCAACCCAACATGTACCTTTGGAGACACCTGTAGAGCACCTTTATAATCACCCATTTACGTTGTGACGTTTGGTAGCACACAAAGTGTTCCTCCGGCAAACGGGAGTTGCATAATCTCATAGTCATAGGAACATGTATAAGTCATGAAGAAAGCAATAGCAACATACTAAACGATCGGGTGCTAAGCTAATGGAATGGGTCATGTCAATCAGATCATTCACCTAATGATGTGATCCCGTTAATCAAATAACAACTCTTTGTCCATGGTTAGGAAACATAACCATCTTTGATTAACGAGCTAATTAAGTAGAGGCATACTAGTGACACTCTGTTTATCTATGTATTCACACATGTATTATGTTTCCGGTTAATACAATTCTAGCATGAATAATAAACATTTATCATAAATAATAAGTTTATTATTGCCTCTAGGGCATATTTCCTTCACATGGATCCTCCATGGAAGATCGCCGCCGTTTTCTGAACTGATTCTGGTTGATGCGGCGGCCAAGGTCGACGACGACGAGGTGCTCTGCGACGGCGGCGGGGCTCGAGCTGCAGTGGGGTTGCGAGAGAAAGAAGACGAAGAAGAGAGGAAATGAGAAAGACCGGGGCGTGCCTATTTATAAGGGATAAGCGAACAGGCGGACGTGAAAAATGAGGAAGACCCGAATAATGGTTATCTAACTAAATGGACGCCTCAATTCTCGGAAGGCATTAAAGATGAAGATCCGTTGAGAGATGACGTCATAAAAGTTTTTCGTGTTTCCCAGAGATGACGTCATGGCGGGTTACAGAAACTTCTGCGAGGAAAGGAAGATGGATTTTTGTTTAAGTGTTGGAGATTGACAAAGAACAAAGTTCAAAGTCAACCTGGGGCCTAATGTTGGGGATATAGCTATCAGTTATGACCCGCCCAGGAGGGGCCGTGTCAGCCCCAATGACGGGTCACAAAGGAATCCCAATAAACATTCAAGGCGATAGTTTGTTAAAGCTTATAGAAGGCCTAAGGCCTAGAGGCGGCTTAAAGCCCAATATTGTAAACCATCGTATGTAAGGAAAGACTTGTAAAGAAAGGCATGTAAAAGAAGTCACCGAGCCGGACATGCTGTATGAGCCGGCCGAGACTCTGTAGGCCACCAGGCGTCAACCCGTGTATATAAGGGGACGACCCGGTGGCGACTTAGGGCAAGAAACAAGAGATCGATAACCAAGCCGGCGAACTAGCCTCTTGGTGATCGAAACCCTAGCAATATCAACACAACTAGACGTAGGCTTTTACCTTCATCGTAAGGGGCCAAACTAGTATAAGATCTCTCGTATCCTTTGTCCTGATTAACCCCTTTAAGCTTCCTAGTTGTGATGGCCCTACGACGAAGTCCTTTCGCTAGGACATCTGCCGTGACAATTCCACGACACCAAGGTTCATCCATATCCCCGAGAACTAGGGGTTTACTCACACATTAGGACAACAAACAGTATAGCAATAGTAATGGAATACATGGATGAGTTATTAAAATGATACAACGAGGGATCCACTAGGGTTCTTGATGTTGCAGATGATAAGGATGTGGATGATGATGGAGTGGATGATGATGACAGTAGCGATGATGTTATCCCCCTCCTTGCGGTGGGAAGGATCCCCTCCTTTTTATTCCTCCTTCGAATCAACTCCGGAGGCTAGGGTTCTGCCTTCTGGATGAGTTTCTGGTGTCTCCGGGCGTCTGGTCCACTATCTGTTTCGACAGGGTGGAAATAGTTGATCTGGCGTGACGGCGAAGTGCCATACGACCGCTCATGCGGGCACTCGCGGTCGTGTGGAACGCCATCTTTTGCTCTGGAAGCATGACAACACCCGTTCCATTGGCCTTCTTGCTTGATTCTTTTATGGAAACTAATTATCACTTTAAATGCGTGATTCCGCTACCATTTCTGAGGATTTTCTTCATTGAATGATAATTGATCCAAAAGACGTCATCTGAGGGGTTATAACAAAAAGAAGTGCGTGAACGCGGTAAAATTCCACAAAGCCTACCATATAGACACAAAATACATAGTAAAATTATGACATAAATTGGACTCATCATTGTCTGTGTTGCACTCCCCCGCTCCCTGGAGGACAGTGCCCGGCCGACGACTGGATCTGTCCGGCGTGACTCCATAGCATCGGCTCAATGGGTGCTCGGATCCTCTAGGGCTGGATCATCGCGGTCCCGGTAGCCTTCAAATCTCTCCTTCCCCATCATTAGTCGGGCAGAGTATGAGTCCCACTGGGACCGGTGTGCCCATCGTGGAAAGGAGAGGATAAGGGCAGTCGAGGCCCGACTCGTTGCCGACATGGCGGCGGCGGAGGCGGCTGATGTGGCGGCGTGGCCGACCGTAGAGGAGGAAGCCATTCGCGCCCGCATTATGAAGAAGCAGCATCGGAGAAACGTGTGCACCCTCTCCCAAGAGCAGAACCGGGCGGTCTGTACCATGACCGGACAACCACCAAAGGACGAGAGGGAGCACAACAACGAGCAGATCCGGCTCGATTCCTACTATGTCTTCTATCGGTACTTCCGCCGGAAGGACGACAGTGGCGCCGAAAAGGGCAAGGGCAACCAGGGATGATCTTCTCCACCATAGCCAAACATGCCAAATTTTGGTAGTTCGATGACATGTTGTAATATAGTAGCCGGACGATGTGTAATACATTGTTTACGTAGTTGCATGAGTTTGTATGGATTTGAGGTATGCTAATTAAGGTGTTCGGTTTGAGAATGACAATTTAAGACTTGACCGATCAGTGTCCACGGACGTCTCCAGATGCATCCGCGGGCGTTTGAGGGTCAAATTCCACTTGTGACGTGTGGCCGTAGATGCATATCTTTGGTTTCGAGCCAATCTGCTCATATGGATGGATGGATGTGCTCCAATGGATGTGTTCAGCCTATTTTTTTAGATGGAACACTCGTATTCTATTCAAGCACAGCTAAATCACCGGTTACAACATGGATTACATCATCAAAATAGTTAGAGAACCACTGGTTAGACACTCCAACAGCTAATCCCGCATCAATAGTAGCCAGCACATGCGCTGACTTGTTACATTCTCGTGGCGTATGAACTACCATAGCAATAAATTGTGTGGCAAGCTTCTCCTTAATCTCTTTGAACATTTAGCCCAGAAAAGACATGTCATAATCATCCGAAGACACAGCTTGATGTAGCAACCTGTTTTTTTTATTGAGTAACATATGGCAAAATTCTATTTGATGGACGTCGCGTCGAAGTGCTGGTGCCTGCTGGTGCGCACAGGCGAGCGGCCGAGGCGACGCGATGGGCCTGCCGGTAGCTTACACGGCGTACCTAAAACCTCTTTCGGTTTTGGGAACCTAGAAGGTTCCCGATTTTTGTTTCTTTTACCCGTTTTTCGTTTCTTTTTGCGGGTGAAAAGAGATTTCTCATTACTCACGGAGGCTTCTCAGCCAGAGCCAAGCTTACAATGAGGTCTAATCCCGAGTGCACCCAAACAGCGGTGCGGGGAGTGCTCCTACTATACTTGGCGAGCTCATGACTAACTTTGTTCTGCGAACGACAACAAAGATTAAAAGAGACTTCTCTTCCATCCGTTGCTACTAGTCTCTTAATGTCCTCAACAACGACGCGATGGATCGACCGATCCTGTCCTCGCGCTGTGATCATGGACATCGCCTCCGCACAATCAAGCTCGACTATAATGGGAGTGTTCGTCCGGTGGAGTGCCAGCTCCAGGCCCTCCCGGCACGCCGCTAACTCTGCCCCGAGCGCATTATCGCATGCTCGTATCTCTCTGCAGGCACTAAAGATGATCTCGCCTTGAGAATCTCGAAGGATCATGCCCCCTCCAGCCGCTCCTGTCGCTGGGATGAAACTCCCATCTGCATTAAGCTTGGTGCCGCCAGGTGTCGGAGCGGCCCACCCGCGCTCCTCCTTGGGAGGCGCATACTGTGTAGTGCGCATCAATGGTGTACTAAGCACCATCTTACCCTTGGCCACATCTCCATTAGGGTATTGCTTCAGGCCTAAGAGTGAGTTGATATACCCCTGAAGGAAGCGTCGAGATACTTCTGTGGGTGGGGATTTCTTCTCGTGTGTTATTTCATTCCGCACATGCCAAATCCTCCACATCACCATGAGCACAATCATTCTTGTCACCTCATCCAGCGGCTCTAGGAGTGTGAAGAGCCACTCCGGCCCAGCGTTCCGGATGGCTTCAACGCTTGGTATAGACCAATCCAAGGCCACCGCATGCCATAGTTCCTTCGCTAGTGGGCACCTGCAGAACGCATGGAACCCATCCTCTCGTTCCACACCACAAAGGGGACATATATCAGTGAGCTCGAGGTGTCGGGAGAATTTGTTTGCCCAGGTAGCAAGTGAATTTGTAACAACTCTCCAAGCAAACACACGTACCTTCGGGGGAGCAGGGCACCCCCATATGATCTTCCAGATGGCGCGACGACCATCCGGTGCCCTGCTCGTGGCTGAAGCCGATGGACGCTCGCGCTTGTCCATGGCAAAGCGATAGGCGGATTGAACGGTGAAGATACCGTTCTTCTCCGGAGCCCATGCGATAATGTCCTCGGTGACGCGTGACGAAGTGCGGATGCTGGCGATCGCGTCGACATCTGCCGGTAGAAAGTGGCGTCGGAGCAGGTCCATACGCCAGGTCCCGTTCGGGCCAAGGAGCTCGGACACCCGCCGAAGCCTGCATGTGCCCTGGAGGGAGATAGGCTGGCGCGACGGCTCCCTCGGTATCCACCGATCCCGCCATATACGGATGGACTGGCCATCCCCGACCCGCCAGACGATGCCCTTCTTTAGTAGCTCCAAGCCATACTGTATGGCCTGCCACGTCGGAGAGGCATTTCCTGAAAATACCGTGTCCTCCAATCTTCCATCTAGATAGTACCTAGCTTTCAGCACCTGCGCACATAAACTGTTAGGCTTAGTAAGAAGCCGCCAAGCCTGGCGAGCAAGGAGAGCCTGGTTAAACACTCGGAAATCTCTGAAGCCCAGACTGCCCTTTGTTTTATAAGCTAGGATTTTTGGCCATGCCATCCAATGAGTTTTTCTCTTGCCTTCAGTGGAACCCCACCAAAAGTTCCTCACCATTCTGTTGAGGTCATCGCAAACAGACATCGGCAACTTGAAAACCCCCATAATGTACGTGGGGATGGCTTGGGCAACGGCTTTAATCATAATTTTTTCCCAGCAAGCGAGAGGGTGTCGCCCCAAGCAATGATTCTCTTCATCAAACGAGACTGCAAATTCTGAAATTTCCCCCTAGACATACGACCTTCTGGTGTGGGGAGTCCAAGATACTTTTCCTCAAAAGTGACTGTTGCAATATGTAAGCCAGCACGCACCTTCTCGTATTCAACACCTCATGTACCCGTTTTTCGTTTACTTTACTCTTTTGGTTGTTTCTGTTTCTTTTTTATCTTTGTTTTTTATGTTTCTTTTCTATTTTTTTTTGTTTTTCAAGTTTATTTCATTTTCAGAAAAAATTGTGGAAATTTCAAAAAAATGTTCGGTCTTTTAAAAAATGATCAAAATTTAAAAAAAAATTGTGTTCTCAAATTTTGTTCACAAATTCAGAAAATATTCACATTTTTTAGAAATTATCTGTTAATTAAAACATTGTTCATTTTTCATGTTATTTTATTTAACAAAAGTTATTGATTCTGAAAAATGATCAAAATTAAAAAATGTTCGTGTTTTCAAATTTTTATCATAAATTGCTCGTGTTTTTCCAAAAGATTGTTCGGAACAATTCTGCTAAAAAATTTCACTGCTTCTAAAAAAATGTTTGGGATTTCAAAAATATTTCGTTTAAATTTTTTTCACAAACTTTATTTTTTTATGTTTTCATTCTTTTGATGTTTTAAAAAATGTCCCTGTTTCAAAAATTGATAAAAAAATTCAGAAAAATGTCTGTGTTTTCTTATTTTTTTAGAGTTAAAAAATGTTCGTGTTTGCCCAATTTTGTTTTGGAATTTTAGAAAATGTCCCTGTTTTAAGAAAAAAGTGTTCATGATCTTGAAAAATATTCCTGCTTTTCAAAAATGTTTTAGTTTTGTAAAAGCCAATTCGCAAAAGTGAAGTGTTTGGATTTCACTAAACACTCGGGTTTAAAAAAAATACATTCAATATTCCAAAAAAATATCGGATCTGCGCACTTGGATTGGTTCTTAAAGATTGACGCTATTTACTAATCAGTAACACTGGCTAGCTTAGCCTGTTGCAGCACGTGGTGTGTAGCATGAGATCCATTGTTCGATTCCCTGCGAGGTCGGATTTTTGGGGAGCTATGCTACAAGTTTGCTGACGGTAATGGGACGGCCCAGTCGGAGATCTGCCTGTGCGAAACGGCAACTCTTTACAAGCTTGGCTCCAAAGGAGCTCTTCTCACCCTGCCAGAACTGTAGGGCAACCCTTTTGAGAGAGTTGTGCAAGCACTCAAACTGGCGAAACTGAGTCCAAGTAGCTCAGAAAGCTCGTCAAAGTAATGGCGCTCTCCGGCCGCCACCGCCGACTGCATTTTGGAACTGTAGGCAGGCTCTCAGAAATCGTCCCCTGCAAACACTGTCCCCATGTTCTAGGACCCTTAGAACGGTGGGAACCCGCATAACTTCCTTTCCAGGAATAAGCGGTTGTATTAGGCTCCTCTCAAATAATCTTCCTTGTAAGTTGTGAGATTAACCCGGAGATCGCGAAGCGCGGGGTAGCAGCTAAGCAAGTCTGCGATCAACACCGCTACTTTTTTGCTGGTTGGTGAGAAGACCATACTGAGCTCGAGGCACTCAATATTGTGGAGCACCGAAAGGGGAATGCCCTGGCTGATGACGATGATCCCCTCCAGAAGGCGGATCCTCAAGTTGACCTTCTTGGCGTGTGTAAAGCCTTGGAGGCAGCCCCAAAAATTCTGGTGAGCGGCAGTTACGTGTCTTTCCTGTTTGCGACGGTACTATCACGGTCGGTCCATAGGCCAGGCAAAGACACTATTAGAAAAAGGCCTACTAGTGGCATACCAGTTTTGCCTACTAAAGGCGCACAACTGATGCGCCACTAGTATTTTTTACTAATGGCGCATCACTGATGCGCCATTAGTATACTAGATATTAATGGCGTATCTGTAGTGCGTCATTAGTATGCCTAGAGGTGCGCCATTACTATCTGATTTAGTAATGGCGCACCACATAGAAGTGCGTCATTAGTAATATTTTTTTTCAAAAAAAATTATATTTTTTCAAATTTTTTTATTAATCTCGGGTCAATATGCTTAATCTCAGGTCAAATCGTACTCCGTGGTCAAACTTCCCGAAAGGTCACCCAAAAATTATTATTTTTCAATTTTTTTCTATTAATCTCGGGTCAATATGCTTAATCTCAGGTCAAATCGCACTCACAGTACTCCAGGCCAAGTACGCTTAACTTCAGAGTTCTATCCAACCCCAGCACCAGCTCACTTCACAAGTACTTGTTGATATATCTAGCATATCAATCATATTAAACCTTGTTGATGTTTAGAACTTTGTTCATGTTCATGAGTGTGATGAAACTTTGAAAAAAAATTCAAACTTCCGTTCATATTACGTATCATATTTTGAAAAAAAAATCCCCGAAAAAAATCGGAACTTTTTTTTTCTTCTGTTACTAGTGGCGCACCTAGCATACGGTGCGCCACTAGTAAGTTTGAAATTTTTTGATTTTTTTTGCCTCCAGATATTAAAAGCCCCATAACTTTTTTTAAAACTAGTAATGGCGCCCTGGGCCTTGACGGGGTAGGGCCCCAAATATACTATTATCACTAAGTCTGATAGATCATTGTAGCACAAACTAAAAAGATTAAAATCCAAAATTTGTGCGAGCTAGTCCACACAACTAACAAATAATGTTACCATTTAGGAACAACCAAATTTCACAGGCGACACTATATTTAGTGAGTAGACTAGTGTATCTTCCATAGATCTGCGAGAAGTTGCACAAAAATTTATGTTAACTAGATTTCTATGTTTAGTTACGTGCAAAATTTAATATTTCAGAAAATGACAGGAGCCCATGTATACATTAGAAGAAGTCAAGCATCCAGACAAGCTTGAAAAATAAATGAATTATATGTACGCAAAATTGAGTCTATGATATATTATGCTCGTTGATAATCGATGTTATTACAATGACATGTAAAGAGCATGCACATATTGTCAATTTACTGAATGTAACTTGGAGCACATTCACAAACAGTTCAATTTATAATGTTGAATATTTCATAAATATGTTACCTAATAAAACACTAGAAACCATTAGTAAGATATTAATTAGGCATTACGCTTTACAGATCTCTACCATGATAGTTACTGATATTATAATATACAAGTACACATACACACAAAATATACATATGCATCGTATAGTTAATTGACAAAAGGTAAATTGAAAGGTTAATTTCATTGAAGAACACAATTTGAATTTAGATTAACTAAAGTTTTCACTAAAATACATTAGAACTAATAACAATGAATTACAATAATAGTTAATGATATTGTTATGTGGTTCCACACAAAAGACATTGTTATATTGTTAACTATGTTAACTAAGTAATAGAAATTATACTCACCAACACTACAATACAATAAAAATGCACTTCAATAAGTATAAATGTTTGGTATAAAACTATTTATTTTAATATCACTTGGGTCTCAATCATGTTTAGACCGACCCTGTACTGGATCAGGGTGATGTCGACATGCAGTAGGTCTTGTGGTGGGTTGAGCACGATATTGCAGAGAACACGTTTGTACTCGTAGCGCTGCACCCGGGGGGCAAATTGTTGGAAATATGCCCTAGAGGCAATAATAAAAGCATTATTATTATATTTCCTTGTTCATGATAATTGTCTTTATTCATGCTATAATTGTGTTATCCAGAAATCTTAATACATGTGTGAATAACAGACACCAACATGTCCCTAGTAAGCCTCTAGTTGACTAGCTCGTTGATCAACAGATAGTCATGGTTTCCTGACTATAGACATTGGATGTCATTGATAACGAGATCACATCATTAGGAGAATGATGTGATGGACAAGACCCAATCCTAAACATAGCATAAAGATCGTATAGTTCGTTTGCTAGAGTTTTTCCAATGTCAAGTATCTTTTCCTTAGACCATGAGATCGTGTAACTCCCGGATACCGTAGGAGTGCTTTGGGTATACCAAACGTCACAACGTAACTGGGTGACTATAAAGGTAGACTACCAGTATCTCCGAAAGTATCTGTTGGGTTGACACGGATCAAGACTGGGATTTGTCACTCCGTATGACGGAGAGGTATCACTGGGCCCACTCAGTAATGCATCATCATAATGAGCTCAAAGTAACCAAGTGTCTGGTCACGGGATCATGCATTACGGTACGAGTAAAGTGACTTGCCGGTAACGAGATTGAACGAGGTATTGGGATACCGACGATCGAATATCGGGCAAGTAACATATCGATTGACAAAGGGAATTGCATACGGGGTTGCTTGAATCCTCGACATCGTGGTTCATCCGATGAGATCATCGTGGAGCATGTGGGAGCCAACATGGGTATCCAGATCCCGCTGTTGGTTATTGACCGGAGAGTCGTCTCGGTCATGTCTGCATGTCTCCCGAACCCGTAGGGTCTACACACTTAAGGTTCGGTGACGCTAGGGTTGTGAAGATATGTATGTGCAGTAACCCGAATGTTGTTCGGAGTCCCGGATGAGATCCCGGACGTCACGAGGAGTTCCGGAATGGCCCGGAGGTAAAGAATTATATATAGGAAGTGCTATTTCGGCCATCGGGACAAGTTTCGGGGTCACCGGTATTGTACCGGGACCACCGGAAGGGTCCCGGGGGTCCACCGGGTGGGGCCACCTGCCCCGGGGGCCACATGGGCTGTAGGGGGTGCGCCTTGGACTATATAGGCCAAGGGCACCAGCCCCAAAAGGGCCCATGCGCCTAGGGTTTGGGGGAAACCCTAAAAGGGGCGCCCCCTTGCTTGGGGGGCAAGCCCCCCACCCCTTGGCCGCCGCCCCCCTAGGAGATTGGATCTCCTAGGGCCGGCTCCCCCCCTAGACACCCCTATATATAGTGGGGGAGATGGAGGACATCATACCTCAGCCTTTGGCGCCTCCCTCTCCCCTGTTACATCTCTCTCTCGTAGTATAGGCGAAGCCCTGCTACTGTGACGCCCTGCATCCACCACCACGCCGTCGTGCTGTTGGATCTTCATCAACTTCTCCTTCCCCCTTGCTGGATCAAGTAGAAAGATACGTTACGCTGACCGTACGTGTGTTGAACGCGGAGGTACCGTCCGTTCGGTGCTAGGATCTCCGGTGATTTGGATCACGTCGTGTTCGACTACCTCATCCCCGTTCTTTGAACGCTTCCGCTCGCGATCTACAAAGGTATGTAGATGCATCCGATCACTCGTTGCTAGATGAACTCATAGATGGATCTTGGTGAAGCCGTAGGAAAATTTTTGTTTTCTGCAACGTTCCCCAGCAGTGGCATCATGAGCTAGGTCTATGTGTAGTTCTTCTTGCGCGAGTAGAACACAATTTGTTGTGGGCGTAGATGTTGTCAACTTTCTTGCCGCTACTAGTCTTATCTTGCTTCAACGGTATTGTGGGATGAAGCGGCCCGGACCAACCTTACACGTATGCTTACGTGAGACCGGTTCCACCGACTAACATGCACTAGTTGCATAAGGTGGCTGGCGGGTGTCTGTCTCTCCTACTTTAGTTGGAGTGGATTCGATGAAAAGGGTCCTTATGAAGGGTAAATAGAAGTTGACAAATCACGTTGTGGTTTTCACGTAGGTAAGAAAACGTTCTTGCTAGAACCCTACTTCAGCCACGTAAAACATGCAACAACAATTAGAGGACGTCTAACTTGTTTTTGCAGCAAGTGCTTTGTGATATGATATGGCCAAAGTTGTGATGAATGATGAATGATCTATATATGATGTATGAGTTGTTCATGCTATTGTAATAGGAATCACGACTTGCATGTCGATGAGTATGACAACCGGCAGGAGCCATAGGAGTTGTCTTTATTTTTGTATGACCTGCGTGTCATTGAGAAACGCCATGTAAATTACTTTACTTTATTGCTAAACGCGTTAGCCATAGTAGTAGAAGTAATAGTTGGCGAGCAACTTCATGGAGACACGATGATGGAGATCATGATGATGGAGATCATGGTGTCTAGCCGGTGACAAGATGATCATGGAGCCCCAAGATGGAGATCAAAGGAGCTATGTGATATTGGCCATATCATGTCACGTTTATTATTTGATTGCATGTGATGTTTATCATGTTTTGCATCTTGTTTACTTAGAACGACGGTAGTAAATAAGATGATCCCTCATAATAATTTCAAGAAGTGTTCCCCCTAACTGTGCACCGTTGCGACAGTTCGTTGTTTCAATGCACCACGTGATGATCGGGTGTTTGATCCAAACGTTCACATACAACGGGTGTAAGACAGATTTACACATGCAAACACTTAGGTTGACTTGACGAGCCTAGCATGTACAGACATGGCCTCGGAACACAGAAGACCGAAAGGTCAAGCATGAGTCGTATAGAAGATACGATCAACATGAAGATGTTCACCGACGTTGACTAGTCCGTCTCACGTGATGATCGGACACGGCCTAGTTGACTCGGATCATGTTATACTTAGATGACTAGAAGAGGGATGTCTATCTAAGTGGGAGTTCATTGAATAATTTGATTAGATGAACTTAATTATCATGAACTTAGTCTAAAATATTTACAATATGTCTTGTAGATCAAATGGCCAACGTAGTCCTCAACTTCAATGCGTTCCTAGAGAAAACCAAGCTGAAAGACGATGGCAGCAACTATACGGACTGGGTCCGGAACCTGAGGATCATCCTCATAGCTGCCAAGAAAGATTATGTCCTACAAGCACCGCTAGGTGACCCACCTGTCCCACAGAACCAAGACGTTATGAACGCTTGGCAGACACGTGATGATGACTACTCCCTCGTTCAGTGCGGCATGCTTTACAGTTTAGAGCCGGGGCTCCAAAAGCGTTTTGAGAGACATGGAGCATATGAGATGTTCGAAGAGCTGAAAATGGTTTTTCAAGCTCATGCCCGGGTCGAGAGATATGAAGTCTCCGACAAATTCTTTAGCTGTAAGATGGAGGAAAATAGTTCTGTCAGTGAGCACATACTCACTATGTCTGGGTTACATAACCGCTTGACTCAGCTGGGAGTTAATCTCCCGGATGATGCGGTCATTGACAGAATCCTCCAGTCGCTTCCACCAAGCTACAAGAGCTTTGTGATGAACTTCAATATGCAGGGGATGGAAAAGACCATTCCTGAGGTATTTGCAATGCTGAAATCAGCAGAGGTAGAAGTCAAGAAGGAACATCAAGTGTTGATGGTCAATAAAACCACTAAGTTCAAGAAGGGCAAGGGTAAAAAGAACTTCAAGAAGGACGGCAAGGGAGTTGCCGCGCCCGGCAAGCAAGCTGCTGGGAAGAAGCCAAAGAATGGACCCAAGCCTGAGACTGAGTGCTTTTATTGCAAGGGAAGTGGTCACTGGAAGCGGAACTGCCCCAAATACTTAGCAGACAAGAAGGCCGGCAAAACAAAAGGTATATATGATATACATGTAATTGATGTGTACCTTACTAGTACCCGTAGTAGCTCCTGGGTATTTGATACCGGTGCAGTTGCTCACATTTGTAACTCAAAGCAGGGGCTGCGGAATAAGCGGAGACTGGCAAAGGACGAGGTGACGATGCGCGTCGGGAAGGGTTCCAAGGTCAATGTGATCGCCGTCGGCACGCTACCTCTATATTTGCCTTCGGGATTAGTTTTAAACCTTAATAATTGTTATTTAGTGCCAGCTTTGAGCATGAACATTGTATCGGGATCTCGTTTAATTCGAGATGGCTACTCATTTAAATCCGAGAATAATGGTTGTTCTATTTATATGAGAGATATGTTTTATGGTCATGCTCCTATGGTGAATGGTTTATTCTTAATGAATCTTGAGCGTAACGCTACACATATTCATAGTGTGAGTACCAAAAGATGTAAGGTTGATAATGATAGTCCCACATATTTGTGGCACTGCCGCCTTGGTCACATAGGTATCAAACGCATGAAGAAGCTCCATGCTGATGGACTTTTAGAGTCTCTTGATTATGAATCATTTGACACGTGCGAACCATGCCTCATGGGTAAAATGACCAAGACTCCGTTCTCAGGAACAATGGAGCGAGCAACCAACTTATTGGAAATCATACATACTGATGTGTGCGGTCCAATGAGCGTTGAGGCTTGCGGTGGCTATCGTTATGTTCTCACCCTCACTGATGACTTGAGTAGATATGGGTATATCTACTTAATGAAACACAAGTCTGAAACCTTTGAAAAGTTCAAGGAATTTCAGAGTGAGGTTGAGAATCAACGTGACAGGAAGATCAAGTTTCTACGATCAGATCATGGAGGAGAATACTTGAGTCACGAATTTGGCACACACTTAAGAAAATGTGGAATAGTTTCACAACTCAAGCCGCCTGGAACACCTCAGCGTAATGGTGTGTCCGAACGTCGTAATCGCACTTTATTAGATATGGTGCGATCTATGATGTCTCTTACCGATTTACCGCTATATTTTTGGGGCTATGCTTTAGAGACTGCCGCATTCACTTTAAATAGGGCTCCGTCGAAATCCGTTGAGACGACACCGTATGAATTATGGTTTGGGAAGAAACCTAAGCTGTCGTTTCTAAAAGTTTGGGGATGCGATGCTTATGTCAAGAAACTTCAACCTGAAAAGCTCGAACCCAAGTCGGAAAAATGCGTCTTCATAGGATACACTAAAGAAACTGTTGGGTATACCTTCTACCTCAGATCCGAAGGCAAGATCTTTGTTGCCAAGAATGGATTCTTTCTAGAGAAAGAGTTTCTCTCGAAAGAAGTAAGTGGGAGGAAAGTAGAACTTGATGAAGTATTACCTCTTGAACCGGAAAATGGCGCAACTCAAGAAAATGTTCCTGAGGTGCCTGCACCGACTAGAGAGGAAGTTAATGATAATGATCAAGATACTTCTGATCAAGCTCCTACTGAAATTCGAAGGTCCACAAGAACACGTTCCGCACCAGAGTGGTACGGCAACCCTGTCTTGGAAATCATGTTGTTAGACAACAGTGAACCTTCGAACTATGAAGAAGCGATGGCGGGCCCGGATTCCGACAAATGGCTAGAAGCCATGAAATCCGAGATAGGATCCATGTATGAAAACGAAGTATGAACTTTGACTGACTTTGCCCGTTGAACGGCGAGCCATAGAAAATAAATGGATCTTTAAGAAGAAGACAGACGCGGATGGAAATGTGACCATCTATAAAGCTCGGCTTGTCGCTAAGGGTTATCGACAAGTTCAAGGGGTTGACTACGATGAGACTTTCTCACCGGTAGCGAAGCTAAAGTCCGTCCGAATCATGTTAGCAATTGCCGCATTTTACGATTATGAGATATGGCAAATGGACGTCAAAACGGCATTCCTTAATGGTTTCCTTAAGGAAGAATTGTATATGATGCAGCCGGAAGGTTTTGTCGATCCTAAGAATGCTGACAAAGTGTGCAAACTCCAACGCTCGATTTATGGGCTGGTGCAAGCATCTCGGAGTTGGAACATTCGCTTTGATGAGATGATCAAAGCGTTTGGATTTACGCAGACTTATGGAGAAGCCTGCGTTTACAAGAAAGTGAGTGGGAGCTCTGTAGCATTTCTCATATTATATGTAGATGACATACTTTTGATGGGAAATGATATAGAACTCTTGGACAGCATCAAGGCCTACTTGAATAAGAGTTTTTCAATGAAGGACCTTGGAGAAGCTGCTTATATATTAGGCATCAAGATCTATAGAGATAGATCAAGACGCCTCATAGGTCTTTCACAAAGCACATACCTTGATAAGATATTGAAGAAGTTCAATATGGATCAGTCTAAGAAGGGGTTCTTGCCTGTGTTACAAGGTATGCAATTGAGCTCAGCTCAATGTCCGACCACGGCAGAAGATATAGAAGAGATGAGTGTCATCCCCTATGCCTCAGCCATAGGTTCTATTATGTATGCCATGCTGTGTACCAGACCTGATGTAAACCTTGCCGTAAGTTTGGTAGGAAGGTACCAAAGTAATCCCGGCAAGGAACACTGGACAGCGGTCAAGAATATCCTGAAGTACCTGAAAAGGACTAAGGAAATGTTTCTCGTTTATGGAGGTGACGAAGAGCTCGTCGTAAAGGGTTACGTCGACGCTAGCTTCGACACAGATCTGGATGACTCTAAGTCACAAACCGGATACGTGTATATTTTGAATGGTGGGGCAGTAAGCTGGTGCAGTTGCAAGCAGAGCGTCGTGGCAGGATCTACATGTGAAGCGGAGTACATGGCAGCCTCGGAGGCAGCACATGAAGCAATATGGGTGAAGGAGTTCATCACCGACCTAGGAGTCATACCCAATGCGTCGGGGCCAATCAAACTCTTTTGTGACAACACTGGAGCTATTGCACTTGCCAAGGAGCCCAGGTTTCACAAGAAGACAAGGCACATCAAGCGTCGCTTCAACTCCATTCATGAAAATGTTCAAGATGGAGACATAGAGATTTGTAAAGTACATACGGACCTGAATGTAGCAGATCCGTTGACTAAACCTCTCCCTAGGGCAAAACATGATCAACACCAGAATTCCATGGGTGTTCGATTCATCACAATGTAACTAGATTATTGACTCTAGTGCAAGTGGGAGACTGTTGGAAATATGCCCTAGAGGCAATAATAAAAGCATTATTATTATATTTCCTTGTTCATGATAATTGTCTTTATTCATGCTATAATTGTGTTATCCGGAAATCGTAATACATGTGTGAATAACAGACACCAACATGTCCCTAGTAAGCCTCTAGTTGACTAGCTCGTTGATCAACAGATAGTCATGGTTTCCTGACTATGGACATTGGATGTCATTGATAACGAGATCACATCATTAGGAGAATGATGTGATGGACAAGACCCAATCCTAAACATAGCATAAAGATCGTATAGTTCGTTTGCTAGAGTTTTTCCAGTGTCAAGTATCTTTTCCTTAGACCATGAGATCGTGTAACTCCCGGATACCGTAGGAGTGCTTTGGGTATACCAAACGTCACAACGTAACTGGGTGACTATAAAGGTAGACTACGGGTATCTCCGAAAGTATCTGTTGGGTTGACACGGATCAAGACTGGGATTTGTCACTCCGTATGACGGAGAGGTATCACTGGGCCCACTCAGTAATGCATCATCATAATGAGCTCAAAGTAACCAAGTGTCTGGTCATGGGATCATGCATTACGGTACGAGTAAAGTGACTTGCCGGTAACGAGATTGAACGAGGTATTGGGATACCGACGATCGAATCTCAGGCAAGTAACATATCGATTGACAAAGGGAATTGCATACGGGGTTGCTTGAATCCTCGACATCGTGGTTCATCCGATGAGATCATCGTGGAGCATGTGGAAGCCAACATGGGTATCCAGATCCCGCTGTTGGTTATTGACCGGAGAGTCGTCTCGGTCATGTCTGCCTGTCTCCCGAACCCGTAGGGTCTACACACTTAAGGTTCGGTGACGCTAGGGTTGTGAAGATATGTATATGCAGTAACCCGAATGTTGTTCGGAGTCCCGGATGAGATCCCGGACGTCACGAGTTCCGGAATGGTCCGGAGGTAAAGAATTATATATAGGAAGTGCTATTTCGGCCATCGGGACAAGTTTCGGGGTCACCGGTATTGTACCGGGACCACCGGAAGGGTCCCGGGGGTCCACCGGGTGGGGCCACCTGCCCCAGGGGCCACATGGGCTGTAGGGGGTGCGCCTTGGCCTATATGGGCCAAGGGCACCAGCCCCAAAAGGGCCCATGCGCCTAGGGTTTGGGGGAAACCCTAAAAGGGGCGCCCCCTTGCTTGGGGGGCAAGCCCCCCACCCCTTGGCCGCCGCCCCCCTAGGAGATTGGATCTCCTAGGGCCGGCTCCCCCCCTAGACACCCCTATATATAGTGGGGGAGATGGAGGACATCATACCTCAGCCTTTGGCGCCTCCCTCTCCCCTGTTACGTCTCTCTCTCGTAGTATAGGCGAAGCCCTGCTACTGTGACGCCCTGCATCCACCACCACGCCGTCGTGCTGTTGGATCTTCATCAACTTCTCCTTCCCCCTTGCTGGATCAAGTAGAAGGAGACGTTACGCTGACCGTACGTGTGTTGAACGCGGAGGTACCGTCCGTTCGGTGCTAGGATCTCCGGTGATTTGGATCACGTCGTGTTCGACTACCTCATCCCCGTTCTTTAAACGCTTCTGCTCGCGATCTACAAAGGTATGTAGATGCATCCGATCACTCGTTGCTAGATGAACTCATAGATGGATCTTGGTGAAGCCGTAGGAAAATTTTTGTTTTCTGCAACGTTCCCCAGCACAAATATCTGGAGAGTTCCCTCCTCCTTGAGGCAGCACCTTCCAGTCGAGAGAGCACACTGGTGGCGGCGACGGGACATCTCCTTCCAAGATCGGCTAGACAAGTCATCCTACAGCAGTACGGGCTCCAGGGAGTGAGGCGAAGTCGACGAAGCTCTGGTGTTCTTCAATTAGCAGCTCGCAATGCCGCAAGTGTAGCTTACACAGATGCAGGAAGACCGCCGGTGATAACCCCGGCGCGAGCTCACCACAGTTGGTCAGATCTAGCACACGAAGTGTGCCCAGAGGCAGGGAGCGGAGGTTGATCGAGTACATCCGAGTACCGTAATTAGCCCACTTTGCTTCGTAGTTTTTCCTGTCGAAAAGCATTGGCTCCCCGGTGATGTTGTCCACAGCTGCAATGCGGAGCTCCAAGACGACGCTTATCATCGGGTGTGAAGAACTTCGGCCAGGACTTGGGGACGGTCGCACCAGTTCGCCTCGCGGTTGAGGAAATCCCTCGCGATGTTGGTCGTTTGTCCCTCCACGCGGAAGGTCAGCTTAGTGACAAAGATGGGGTCAGTGCCCTTGGTGAAGGCGTCGAGCGACTTGTGGGCGGCGATGACAAATTTGTCGTGCCTAACGAAGAAGACATCATGCTCCATCATGTGTTTCTCATCATCCTGTAGTATGTGTGCCTCGACGTTTATGATGACTAAGGACGTCCATAGTGGGCTCCACTGCTTCAAGAGCGCGATGGTGGAGACGTCCAGAGTGGGCGCCTCCCCTTCAAGAGCGCGGGTATGATGATGAAATATTATTGTCTCATATAGTTTCAATGTATGTGTGTGTTGCTAGTATAGAACTTGTATAAATACTGCATACATACATAAAAAAATGTAGAAAAACATGGCAGTGGCACGGGGTAAGAGTGTAGCAGCAGCGCCGGGGCAGCGCTATGGTACACACTACTAGCAGTAGTGCGGGGTATAGACCAGCGCTACAGCTAGTTAGCAGTAGCGCGGGTGGGTCCTGCGCTACTGCTATAAGTTAGCTGCAACGCCCTAGCAGTAGCGCGGCCCTAGTAGTGGGAGCATCCGGAGCAATAGCTTGTTGGGGAGGCGTGAGAAGTCGTTGTCGCCAGAGCCATGGAATTGTCATGGCAGATGTCCTAGCGGATGGACTTAGTCGTGGAGCCATCGCAACTAGGTTATCTTAAAGGGGTTAAACGGGACAAAAGACACAGGGAGTTTATACTGGTTAGGCCCCTTGCGGTGAAGGTAAAGGCCTAATCCAGTTTGAGATGGTATTGCTTAGGTTTTGATTACCAGGGAGCGAATACACTTGATCTACCTTTCGATCTCTTGTTTTTTGCCCTAAACCGCTGTCGGGTCGTCCCTTTATATACATAGGTAGACGCCCAGCGGTTCATAGAGTCCCGGCCGGCTCATACACAACGTGTCTACCTCGGTGTCGGTGACTAATTACACTTGCCTTACAATACAAGCTATACATACATGGCGGTTCATCCTCCTAGTCCTTAAATCACCTCTGGGTCTTGGGTCGTCGTCTGGCTTGTATGATCTGTCATCTTCGTTGGTAAGCCATCAGTGGTATAACCCGGCCCCTCCTGGGCGGTTTATACCCAATAGTTATATCCCCAACAGCCGGTGTCCATCGTCGTCGGGTGGAAGGAGATGTGGAGAGATCGGGGCTGGGGTGAGTGGGGATCAAGAGAGGGTAAGAGCATCTCCAGCCGCGCCCCCAGGAAGGCCTCCCCAGGCGATTTTCTCGTGTCGGCGCCGAAAAAACGGCCCAGTCGCGCCCCCAGGAGCCCAATTTTCGCCGGCCTGGGCCGAAAACAGCGCCGACGGACCCAGGCCGAACCCGGCGCACTGGGGGCGCCTGGGGGCGCCGGGGCGAGCTGTTTTGGCACGAAAAAGCCGCGGGCCAGCCGCGTCAACAACACGGCGCCTCGTCTTCCCCCAACGGCCTCGGTTCCTGCGGGGAATCAATGGCAAGGCTGCCGCCGGTCAGCCTTGCCATTGATTCCTCACGGGCGGCGCGTCATGGGATGGCGAGCCGACGCCTCCCTTCCCTCGCACGCGTTCACACGGGCGCGACGCGGCTATATAGCCGGTGGCCTCACTCGCCTGTGCTCACACCAGCCCCGCCCCTTGCCGCCACCCAGCCCCTCCCTCTACCTCTCCCGAGCGCCGCCGCCCAACCCCTCCCCCTCCCTCTCCACCTCTCCCGAGCCCGTCGCCATGGCAGAACGTTTCCCCGGAGACGAGGCGACGGCCAACGGCTTCGGCCACCGTTCGCTGCGCGAACATGAGTCCTGGCTCCTGTTCCAGGCGAACATCACGGCGCTGCCGGACATGCGCGCCGGGCCGACGGGGTGGAGGCTCAGCGATGGGGGAGTGCCCGTTCCCCCAGTACGCGCCCCGTTGCCCGACGCCGTGGCCAAGCCAAACTACTTCGCCGAGGAGGTCGAGGTCATCCGCGCCTCCCTCATCGACGCCCAGCTCTCCCTCCCCCAGTACGCCGCCGACAACCACGCGGCTTGGGCTGCGTACTTCGAGCGCCGCCAGCGGTAGCGGTTGGCGTCCACCAACGACGCGCCGGTGGTCGGCGGCCAGAAGAACAGCGAGGGGCACCACCTGTGGTGGGGCGTCCCCGGCCGCACACTCGAGGGCGTGCTGACGCACCTCGAGGGCGGCAACAACCCACCGTTGGCGTACCCGGCGAGGGCGGCGGCCCCGTCGCACCACCGACGCGCCGGGCCATGGGCGGCAAGGAGGTTCGGGTCCTCCTCCTCTTCTTCCTCCTCGCGCTCTTCCTCTCACTCCTCCGGTGCTCCGGCCCTGCTCGGCATCAAGGCCGAGCACGCGGCGGAGACGCCGCTCGACCGGCGCACTCACAGCACCGGCATCGTCATCAACGAGGGCGGACGACGCGCCTCCTCGTCGGCTCCTCCTCCGCGCTTCGTCAAGCCAAAGACGGAGCCGGGGCTCGCGCCGGTGAAGACGGAGCCGGGGCTCGCGCCGGCGAAGAAGGAGCCGGCCGCGCCGGTGAAGACGGAGCTCGACGACGATGATGCGGCCCTGGAATGGGCGCGCAAGGACTCCATAGCGATGGAGAAGGAGCGCCTCAAGAAGGCGAAGGAGCGCCAGTGCGCCGCCCTGCGCCGCTTCGCGGAGCGCCGTCGCGGCCGCGACGAAGGCGGGGTCGTCGTCATCTGCGACAGCGACGACGACGATGCGCCACCGCCACCAGCCCGCGTTGGCGACGCCGGTCAGGGGTCCACCAGGGACGGCCGCGTCAAGGAGAAGTCCGACGACGGCGGCGACGACGACGACTACTCGGCGTTCAGCCAGTTTCTCTTTTAGTTTAGTTATTATCTATTTTGCTATGTAATGAAAACCGGCGAACATGCCTAATATATGCCCAAGTTTGCCGAAATTTATCGTGTTTCGCCGAACTTCGCCGAATTATGCCGAAATTTGCTTTACAAATTTTATTTTCAAACGCGCCTGGGGGCGGCCCTGGGGCCGGCGGTTGGGGACCAACTCGCCCCCAGACCCAATTTTTGCGCTGGCTCACCCCCAGGCGGCAATTTTAGGCGCCCCGTGGGGGGCCAACGGCTGGAGATGCTCTAAGCAAGGATCGAGGGATGCGATGCAACATCTAGCAACAGGGTGAGCGAGCGAGGCAGAGGAGCACGTGAATCGAGCGACTGAGGAAGAGATTGAGCGTGAGCTCGAGATGCTATCGTGGAGGAGGAGAGGTCACGGGAAAGTATCCAGTGCTCCCAGGCCTAGGGTGCTCCCGGTGCTCCGATGCGAAAAACATTTTTTAAAATGTTCAAAAAATTCTGAAAAAAATGCAGCACATCGACGGAACATCGATGTCTCTTGTCACAAAATTTCAAATCAAAATTGGAAACAGTGCTCGAGATACAAAAATGACAAATTTGACATCAATGTGATAATGGGCCAAAACTAAAGCCCAACTTATGTTATGTACAAAAATTTGTCATTTTTGTATCTCGAGCAATGTTTCGAATTTTGATTTGAAATTTTGTGACAAGAGACATCGATGTTCCGTTGATGTGCTGCATTTTTCTCAGAATTTTTGGAATATTTTAAAAATGTTTTTTAGACATTTGGAGCACCGGGAACACCCCAAGCCTGGAAACACTAGATACTTTCCCATGGAGCAAAGGACCTAATCGCGTCTTCTGCCGGCGGCAGGGAGGTGGATAGGCAAAAACACCAGCGGGAGGTGGGATGGCGTGATGGGGAACAAGATCCTCGTTCAGCGAGCTACCTTCACTCGACTCGGCATATATTTTGGGCACACTAGTCAAGATATGCTATTTGGGCCGGCCCGGGAAAGAGATGCTACGTGAGCTTGGTTTGTTCCGGTTGTTTCATTCAGGAACTTTTGTATTATTTGCCACACTTTTTTTTCCTAAAATTTGCATATTTTGCACATCACCACCGCATGTCAGTGTCGAAAATATGCAAGTTGCAAAAAAAGTGTGGCAAATGTGCAAATACCCCGTTTCATTCGCTCGTTGGGTTTGTCTCAAAAAAAATTGCTCGCTGGGTTCTTTTTAGTGGAATTGTTTGGGCCTTTTTCCATTTTTTTGTTTTTTCTGTAAAATAAAATGGAGCACAAATTTTGCTCCAATCTATTAATTAAGGAGTTGCTCAACAAGAATTAATTTCCGCATTAGCCTCAGCCAAGCCAACGCTTGATGTTTTTGGCATGTTTGGGTGCTTGGACTGCATCAAAAAGCTGGCCCGCCAGTTGGTGCACCAATATGAAACTTGGTTTAAAGACCACAATTTTATTATCCCAATCAACACACGGGCCTTTTTGCTAGCCTTGTCCTAATGAAAGCCAGTAGTAGCGAACCAACCTGTGGTTGGATGGTTAGAGGGACTGTGGTATCCTCAGCCTATCAGGAATCAAGTCCTGGTGCTCGCATTATTCCTGGATATATTTCAGGATTTCCGACGATGCACTTTCAGTGAGAGAAGACGTTCCCGTCCACGACGAGGTGCCTACGGTGACTTCGTAAATTTCAAGATGACATGCCGGCTCAGTCTCTCGGAGGTGCTCATATGGATAGGGTGTGTGTGTTCATAGGGGTGAGTGTATGTGTGTATGTATGAGCGCTTGAGTATGTACTATGTTAAAAAAAAGCCAGCAGTATAGGCATCATAAGTGGATGACAGAAAAATGCCAATTATTCATACATCTTATGGAACTTTAACCTGTGTTACTGGGTGAAATTAGTGTATCTACATAATGAATAGCTCCATGTTGCTGATACAAGTTATTTGTTGGACCCAGCCCCGCGTCGCTCTCCATGTTGCTGATACATGTTACTGGAGGCAGCCCGAGCCCTTGCCGCCGCCACCACAAATCTCCTGTTCCTCCTCCTCGCTGCCATCGAAGGACGCCACAGGCGAAGCCATGCGGCCGACGGTGGCGACGGGGACCTTGCTCGCGGCTTGGCACGGCGGCGAGCTTCTGGTGGACAACGGCACTGGCACAGTGGGGTTGGTGATCGGATCTGACATAGACGGATCAACGTGGCGATGGGTGCTTGGGCGCGGCGCAACGGACATGTGTGGGCATGTGGCCGTGGTTGTTCACGGCGGCACTGGTATGCCGGGCATTGTGATGGCATGTGCGCCAGGGGGCGGCGGCGATCATCCTCGGTTGCTGCTGATCAGGCGCGTGGTGCATGCACTCCAAATCCGTGATGGAGGAGTGCGCAGAGATTGCGCTGGCTGGAGGCAGGCGGGCTGGACGTGGAGCTCTTGCTGGTTGTTTCGGTGGACACACTTGCACGTCCTGGAATGAACGGATTGCTTGCAGGCTAGCTTTGCACTTCAGTGCATCAGGCTAGCAGAAGCTTCACCATCCTCTTGCACTGGGAGGTCTGACACCCAGAAAAACAGATCGCCACGTGTTGCTCTTGGCGACTCCGAGCGGCGCATCCACGCCGACGCTACCAACGCTCTCTCCCTCATACATTCTCTCCTCCTCGCTGAATGTTTTCGTTGGGCTGCCCAACGGCTATAGTTATCCTATTTTTTTATTGACTAAGTTGACAACGCCTTGCGCAGACTTCGTTCTCGTGGGTCCATAATGTCAGCTTCAAAAGCTATGGCAGACATGCAACCCATTTTTTTTACAACTCATTTTGATTCTGTTTTTCGAATACACTTATTCTGTGGGGTGGATGAAAAAACTATATTGCGGACATGCAACCTATTTATTATTTTTGAGAATTTACAGTCCATTTGATTTTGTTTTCGAATACACCTATTTACGGGACTGGGTTAAAAAATAATATCGCAGACATGCATGACATTTATTATTTCTGATAATTTACAACCCATTTGTTTTTTTAGAAGTACGCATCTACTTTTTTTTTGCGAAATGCATTTACTTTTTTTCGGATACACCTATTTGTTGCGGTAGGTGAAAAAACAATATTGCGGAATTTGTTGCGGTAGGTGAAAAAAACAATATTGTGGAACAGCAACCCATTTATTATTTCTGAGAATTTAGAGCCAATTTGCTTTATTAAAAAAAGTAGACTCGTTTTCTTTTGTTTTCCGAATACATCTATTTGTTGGGCTGGGTTAAAAAAAGTAATATAATGGGCATGCAAGTCATTTATTTTTTTGGATAGTTTACAGCCCATTTGTTTTTGTTAGAAATCAACCGATTTGTTGTGATAGATGAAAAAATAATATTGGTCTAGACACAACATTTCCTATAAAAGATACTATAAAACTGGGTTCAGCTTTCATTAAAAAAACTTAAATAGAGCTTGACATTCTTATATGAAAAACCAGTTCGTCGTAGGGCCTAAAAGCAAGCACGGATGGGTCGGCCGCGAGTGTTCTTTTCTTTTACCCTCCATGTTTTTTGGTCGGTTTTTCTTAAGAAAATATATGTATTTTAGAAAGCTAAATCTTTAAAACCATATTTAAAAAGGAAAAATATTTTTTACATAAATTGTCAAGTATGACTTTTTAAAAATCGCATGTATAAGAAAATGTTCACCATATATTAAACAAAATTCATCCTATATTTTAACATGTCGCTAAAAATATTCAATGTATATTATAAAAATGTTTAGACTATTATTATTAAATGTTTGTTGTGCATTAAAGAATTGTTCACCGTATACTAAAAATTTCTTCACCGTATATTATTAAGAAGGAAAAATAAAAATACAAGAATGTAAAAATACGAAACGAAAAACCTGAACGAAAAATTGTAAAAAAGCTGCTGCAGCGCAGCGAATGAGAAAACAACTAGAAACCCCCAACAGGGCGGCCCCAGTACTGCTTGCCCGCGGGCGTCGAGGTAACTAACCGCACGAGAGCGGCATGTCCATGGCTCTTTGGGCCGGCCTAATTATCACCAAGATACCAAGTTGAAGATTTCTCCAGCCATTTCTTCTGTATCACATGGAGACAAGTAAAGTTTCTAAAAAAAACATGGAGACAAGAAAAGAGAAAAGAAAGGAGGTATTTGTTGGCAGTAGATGGGTTTTACTAAAGGCCAAAATTATGATTCTTTAGTTATTTGTTTTAGACATGCAATTCTTCTAATCTACTTGTTTCCATTTCTTAATGGGTTTTTATTCTAAAAATAAAATTTATAATTTTATGAGCATATAAGAATGTTTACAAATTAAGAATCATGGATTTTAAAACATTACCAGATATAAAAAGTGTTAACGAATTTATAAAATGTCAAAGAATTTTAAAATTGATAAAGATTCTATTCGTAGTTTCTATTTTTAATATTTTCTGATTACATTTTTCTTCTTTTATAAAACGTGAAAAAATTGTAGAAAATGTTTTGTCAATATAAAAAAAGATCCAAATTTTATAATTTTTTAGTGATTTAAAAAATATCTGCAGTTTTTTTAAAGATGTTACGCCTTCTGATCCATATTAGGTATCGCTGAAACAGATGCATCTAACACTATGGATCGGATGGGTACAAATTGTCATTTGAGCATGCCAAGGCCTCTTGTTAAAAACCTACTGCTTTGATCTACATCTTTCTTGCTCATGTCTTTCGTCGAGGGTCTTATGCATTGGATATTATTATGTCACTACGTCACAGATCGGTGTAGGGGGAAAGGCTGGCTTGTGTGGGTGTTGCTTACGCATATGCGAATTGTTTTTTTTTTTTGCATGTACCTTTGGGACATTTTCCATATTATATGTATTGACCTCTTGCCATTGGTGGGTATTAGGCGTATTCAGGCCGAGGTTCACAGTGAAGAAACCGACATGCTAATGCGGCTGCTCGGTCCACTGCTCGCTATTTCTAACATCGTGAAATATGAAGGTGTGTTGCAAATTTGGTCACTACTAATTTTATATGTGGTACTATTTCAGCCTGGTATATAGCTGATTTTACAGAAATGAAATTCCGTTTACAATGATTTCCTTCCTCGTCTCTTTCTTCGATCCGTTTCATGCACATGTCAGATTTTTTGAGTGGGCGGTTGTTGCACTGAGTAGGCTTTCCCTTTTGTGCTGGCTATGTTGCAAACTATAGCGATGTCACACCCTCTTAGTGTGGTCGGTGTTGGCTCCACAGAGGGCAAGGGGCGGAGCTATATGTTTGTGTTCTTCCCACGTGTTGATTATAAATTGTCCCATGCGATACCTGCCACCAAGGGCGAGTCCGTTGTCGTGCTTGAGCTTAGATCATTGCTGAACTTCGGGAACTATTTTCGATCTCTGCTTCGTCTCTATGTTGGGATCATTTGGAGGTGGATTCATGAGCGACCTCGTGTGAGGGTCAAGTTTCGCTTATGTCATGTGAGTATCTGGATACGCTTGAGTCCACCATCGTGTCGGATGATTTGTGCGTGCTTGATGTTGTCGTGTCAGTGGTTCCTATTGGTGGTGTGGATGTGGCCGGTGCGTTGATGCCTCTTAGTTGATGAAAACTACACAAGAAATCCAATGAGTTTTATAATCTTCTTGAAAAATGAGTCGTTGGTCAGCCTGGTTTGGCAAGACAACCAACTGCCTCTTGAAGGAGAAACTAAACATGGAGAAATCAAAGAGGAACAGAAGCAAGAAGGGTGGCACCATCGAAAAGGCATTCATAATTGTCGTTGTGTGTGTGGCGGGGAGCTGTTTGTATCGGTTTTTGTTTTTCGTAAATTAATTGGCAACCATCTTCTTCTTAAATAATCGGTTAGGTTAAACAACCAAAATACACCAACAAACTCTGCATTTTACCATTGTGAGGCCATCCATCCCAGATCAGTGATTTTGCTTTCGCCCCACTGACATGTGGTCCCACCCCACACCACCCGGTGACGCACCGATCACCCATCCTATCCATCCGCCCACGCCCTCGCACGACCCGGATCGCGTCGCATATTCGCATTTTACCATTTTCAGCCCAGCGCCGCCCCCACGCACGCGCACACGCGACTCGCCAAAATGGCCGGCCAAACCCCCCGAAAAAACCTCGGGCTGGGCCGGTAGGCGCCTCTCCACGTCCCGAGCGCCCCAAACACGTCGAAACGTCCGCGTGGCGCGCCCCCACTGGCTCGCGCCCCGAGCCGGCGCCCGCCATTGGCCAGTGGCCGCAGGCCAGCGGCGCCAGCGTGGCACCCGCGCGTCAGCCTCAGGGCCCCTATTAAGCAGCGCCCCGGCGAAACCGATAGGGGAGGGAAGGGGTTCCGATCGGATCGGGGAAAAGGCTTCCACGAGCTCTCGTCTCGACTGCCGCCGCCGCCCGAGATGGCGATCCGCCGTGGGCCCTCCTGCGCCGCCCTCGCCCTGCTCGCGCTCGCCTCCGTCGCCGCGGTCTCCGCCGACGTCTTCTTCCAGGAGAAGTTCGAAGGTGAACCTCCCCGTCCGATCCGATCTCGAGTAGTGCTGTCTAGTGGTAGTTGAGCTGCTGGCGTTAGTAGGTTCCGATCCGTAATCTGTGGGGCTTGGCCGCATTTCGGTCCTTGCTGCGGGCTGTTAGGGATCTACAGCTGTCTGCTTCATGTTGAATTGTGTGCGAGTTTGCGCTTCGTTCTCCATTTTTGGCTGGTCGCTGCTGTGATCTAGAGGATCTGAATCTGACGCTAGGTTAAGCTGATGTCTTCTTCCATGACGTTAATGTGGCGACACATGATCTCGTAGCCTGGCTGATGCATGGCTTCGTGGGTTTTAGTACCGGCGAAACAAAGCCAATCTAGATTCATGGCTCGTTCTTCTTCGTGCTCCCATCTGTGAACTCTGTGTGCCCTAGTGTTACATGCGCATTTAGTGTTGATCAACGCTTTATGGCAATCACGTCGTTTCAGTTCGAGTGTTGTCACTCGCTACCTGTCATGATAGATCATGCCTGTTCCATATACAGTTTTTCGGATCTATAAATAGGACATACTAGAAACGGCATTGTTCTGTCAACCCATGTCAGCACTCTACAGAACCTGGGCAGTTAAATCTTACCTTAAATTTACCCTACTGGTTTGAGTAATGTTTACTGTATATCTGCTATTTTGGGCCGTTCTAAGTGGAACTTTGTTGTCTGATCAGATGGTTGGGAAAGCCGGTGGGTCAAGTCTGAGTGGAAGAAGGATGAGAACATGGCTGGTGAATGGAACCACACATCTGGAAAATGGCATGGAGATGCTGAGGACAAAGGTGAATTACCCAAACTTCTCTCCACCTCTTTCAGGAAAACTTGACTAGAGATTTTCTTTCTTGCGGTTTACTGATGAAGCCTTGATTCTTGATTCTCGATGTAGGTATCCAAACCTCAGAGGACTACAGGTTCTACGCCATCTCGGCGGAGTACCCTGAGTTCAGCAACAAGGACAAGACACTTGTGCTGCAGTTCACGGTGAAGCATGAGCAGAAGCTTGACTGCGGTGGTGGTTATGTCAAGTTGCTTGGAGGTGATGTTGACCAGAAGAAATTCGGTGGCGACACACCATACAGGTAGCTGTTCTCTTCTGTTCTTGTGCTGATGTGCCTGCTCTCTGCTTAATTTACTGAACTTGTACTTTTGTGCTACAGCATTATGTTTGGACCAGATATCTGTGGGTACAGCACCAAGAAGGTTCACACTATCCTTACTAAGGATGGCAAGAACCATTTGATCAAGAAGGACGTGCCTTGCGAGACCGATCAGCTGTCGCATGTGTACACTTTGATCATCCGCCCTGATGCCACATACAGCATTCTCATTGACAATGAAGAGAAGCAAACTGGAAGCATCTACGAGCACTGGGATATTCTTCCTCCCAAGGAAATCAAGGACCCAGAAGCTAAGAAGGTAAATTGTGGAGTTTGCTTGTAATTTTGTTGCTTGCTCTTTTTTCGATATCCATAGGCTGACGTGTTTTGTGATTGCAGCCAGAGGACTGGGATGACAAGGAGTACATTCCTGATCCCGAGGACGTCAAGCCAGAGGTAGATTTCTTTGTTTCTACAATGTTGATACCCGCATGAATTGATGAATAATGATGTGATCAGAACTAGCGCTTTGTATTAAAGCCACTTGCCACTTCTCAGTTAGCTATAAATTTATTTGCATTCTCTAGTAGAATTGCTCCTTTTTTGGCGCCTCGCACAGTGCGGTTAGAAATGATCACCATATCTTGTTTTTATGCAATATTTGAGTATATGACTCATGGTTGGTTATTTTCAGGGCTACGATGACATTCCCAAGGAAGTCACCGATCCTGATGCTAAGAAGGTACATGCGTAGCTTGATATGTCATTGTATGTCATATGATGTACACCAATGTGTTTTAACATTCCTTGCTGTGATTATTGCAGCCTGAAGATTGGGATGATGAGGAAGATGGTGAATGGACTGCCCCAACCATCCCCAACCCAGAGTACAAGGGCCCATGGAAGCAAAAGGTATGCCTGTTTTTTCTGTCAATTCAGAAACACTTTAATCAGCAATGCGTATTTTGATGTCTAATAAATTTTGTTTCATATGCCAGAAAATCAAGAACCCTAACTACCAGGGCAAATGGAAGGCACCTATGATTGCCAACCCAGGTATATTTTTACCTGGAACCGGACCTAGTATCTAGGATTTAACTTCTGATTATGAAATGTTTTGGGTAGTGAATTATATGACTCATGCTCTGACATCTTTATTGTGCTTCACAGACTTCAAGGATGATCCTTACATCTATGCTTTCGACAGCCTGAAGTACATCGGAATTGAGCTGTGGCAGGTCTGTTCTGATTGCCAAGTAACTCGTCAATTCTGTCAGGAAGACGGAACAAATAGTCATGCCTTTTCTTATGTCTGCAGGTTAAGTCAGGAACTTTGTTTGACAACATTCTCATCACTGACGATGCTGCCTTGGCCAAGACATTTGCTGAAGAGACCTGGGCCAAGCATAAGGAGGTATGGTGCATTTTACCTAGCATCATCTATCACCTTATCATTTGATTGTTGATCCAATATGTACTAATGGTGCTGAATCTTGCAACTTGCAGGCTGAGAAGGCTGCTTTTGACGCGGCTGAAAAGAAGAAGGAAGAGGAGGTAAATTCCCTGGCAGTATTAATGTTTGCCTAGTTAATTGCTGCATGGGTATCAGCTTCAGTATGATTAGCTTTGTTATGTTCCTGTTTATCAATCTTTGTGTTAGTGTGCATGCCATTTTACGTTCTCTCCCTCTTTCATGGCTGCTTTATTTCATAATTTCCTGCCCGTCCAGCGGAAGCTAAATTAAATCTGAACAGATTTAGGTCCTGTCCTGTCACTACCATTAGTCCTACATATATCCCCCACTTCAATAAATGCAACCATAGTATGACCAGAAGTCTAATTGATATCATCTGTTTCTGGTATATGTCTGTTGTGTTGTGCCTATGAATAGCAGCACGTCTTCTCTTTGGTTACTGGAACTCTTTCTCCTAAATTGTTGTTATTGCTACTATTAGACTTGTACTGTTTGGTGTGAGTGAGCTCGTTATTGATTGTCAATATTACCTGTTTGTTACCAGGATGCTTCCAAGGCTGGTGAGGACGATGATGACTTGGATGTAAGCTTTGGCCTGAATCCTAATGTTATTACCTCTCAGAACATTCTTGATTAGCTAGACCTAAACTTATCTGGTCTTTGTTGACAGGATGAGGATGCCGATGATGAGGACAAGGATGACAAGGCTGGGTCTGATGTCGAGTCTGATGACGAGAAGCATGTAAGTTGCTCCCTTCCTTTTGTTCATGCGTTTTCGGTTTTATAATTTGTTCTCCTGTTCTTGTTTCCTCACCCACCTTGCCTTGCAATTTGCTTTTGCAGGATGAGCTCTAGATGGATGGTGAGGATGAGAGGAGGCCGCCTGCCTTCGCGCTGGTGCCATGATTTATTAGTTGTCTCTCATTATGATGTTCCCCTTTTTGTGATCAGAAACTTGACAAGTTACTGTGTGTAGAAGAACAACATCACCGTGGGGTCTTTGTAGCGCTTTTGTAGTCCAATTTTTACCGGAAGGGAACTTTATAGTCGTTAAACGAGCAAAAAATAAAAAATCTTGCACTAGTCTTCATCCTTTGGTACTACGTACATGCTATGACCGAAACGTCAAGATGGTGCTTGGTCTAATGCTGTGTTGCGGTCTAGCATCATGTTCAGACTTGAGAGTCTGTTTTGCACTATGTAGATGCACCCCACGACGATGATAAGTAGCAAACCTGATTGATGTTCCACATTTCTCACTGGGACACACTACGCTTCAGCGAAATATTGCCAGGAGCAACCGAGTCTAGTCATTGATAAATTACACCGTGTCTTGCAAGATTTATATCTCTAATAGTGGCGATAACCAGGAGCAACCGAGCCAAGTCATTAATAAATGATACTGTTTCTTGCAAGATTTATATCTCTAATAGATGATGTAGATGCAAATATTTGTACTCCAGATTTGCTCTAGTAGATGTAAAAATAGCACTTGATGATGCAAATTTTGCTGTAGAGCATCAAGTGATAATTCGGAGCAAATGTAAGTTAATGGAAGCTTGCCACGAAGTCAAGAACACTCGAGCCATAGGGATCGATTTCTAGTCGCGTAGCTTCATAATAATTTTGCAAAGCTTCCGCATAATTTCCTTTGGATTGATATCTAAACAAAATGCAATAATTTCTAACATCATGTAAAATTCAATAAAATACTACACAATTTTTAAAATATGATTTTTTGGATGGACATCAACATATGTTCAAACATCCTGTAAAAACTAAAGTCACCTAGAAATGTCAGAATATTTGTTGAACACCCACAAAAATATTAGGATTGTTTTTATTTTTTTTATCTTTGACCCTTTTTTTGTGTGGAAGTTACTGTTTGTGCATTTGTGCTTGGGATTAGAGCAACACTTCCGAAGATCAAAGGACTATTTATGCCTCTTTCGTCCGCATCAGGACAGCATTGATCACAACCTAATCACAATGACGATAATTCATACTCACTGATCACAACTGAGGTTTCACCAATGGAAATCAGTGTCGTATATAATGTACCCATGTGAATGCGCCTCCCATTAGCAGACATCATCGTCGCCCCTATACATCCTACTGCTAGGATCTAGCATCACAAGAGCAAACTGTCAGTCAGCAATGGCTGGCATTCGCTCAATGATACCGGTCGAGCGAGAGGAATCATCGCAACCCCGTTGGTCCACGCCTCGCGGTTCAGCCATGGCAAGGCGAGCACATGCGCCTCTTCGAAACCTCTCAATGGAGTGTGCTGGACATCAATGAGTGTTCATATGCACAGGGCCCCTAGGTCTGGCACAGGTAATGCAGACTTGCGTTCCTTGACGGGTGCTGCCTGGACTTGTTCTTTCTTCTTTTGCTTCGCCTTCCCTTTCTGGCCCTTCCCTTGGCCACCGCCTTTGTTCCTGATGGCGTCAAGCAAACAGAGGCGAGCATTATCAGTGTTTTTATACTTTATTTACTCTCTCAATTCAACATTGTACAAAGAAAAAGCAGACATGCAGCGTGCAAGGAAACTGGTGATGTTTTTCTTTTCTACACGAAATTATCAGAAGAATGTTTGCCTATCTAAAAAAAAAGAGAATGTTTGCCATGGAAGAAACAGAAAAGAAGCTCACAAGCAGTAAAAAGACCAAGAGAGAATGGGAACATTCAGAAGTCATACTTTGGAGGTTCTCTTGACGGTACAGCCGTGGCTAAACTACAAGAAGCCTTGTGCTTCTTTGCAGATCCACAAGAGCACTCCTTCGTTTTTGAGTTTTCCTGTATAAAAGCACAAGGGGTAACTCTCATTATTATTAAACATAGTGGAAGAATGTGAGGCAGTTTAACATTGGGAACATTAGTCAAGAGATGTTCACATGGTAGTTACCTTCTTAGCATGTGGATTTTTGGATTTCTGAACCGCTTCATCTTTACTAGAACAACTTTCTTCTTCCTTGTGTTCAACCATTTGGTCCTCGTTCTGGGATGTGCTAAGCTTAAGCTCATCTCCTACGGAATATACAAACTCTGATCATCCAGGAAATATGCACAGTAAACGAACGAGTCAGAACATCCCAATGCGATAAAAGAATAAATCCTACAATTCCTACATGCGAGATTTCTGGAGACCTGATACTATTGTACCTAGTGTACTGAATTTTCCTTCATCTTACTATTTACTTGGTAAAATATATTCTTTCCTTAACAGTTTGAAATCAATTTAGAGAACCAAACCTTAGTTGAACAAGGATGGTAACTCAGATAGAAGCTAAAAGTGTTGACGTTCACTTTCGTAAGTATTTATTCAAGGTCTACACAACAACAGCCCTTCTCAGATATCACCTAAACATCTATTACCTTGCCAGAAGTTGTCTTCACAACAACCAGCAATTCACCAAAAAATAGCAATTTTTACCCAAGTCTATAGTGCAACATTTCTGGTTATCACATACAACTCTTAGTACAGATCTACCAATTATATGAATGTTAACTAACATATGAAAAAGGCATGCAGAACAGCAAAGTAGCCTATACTTTGGCAAAAACCCATGAATGATTGAGCATTCCCAACTATCTTTTGACAGTATTGTGTTCACAATTATTCTAGAAAAGGAGTGTTTTCTTCATAATAAGCAGCAGATGGTTACGTGAAGCACACACCCAGAACATCTAGATTGTGATAGCACCAATCAGCTTACTACCTAGTACTTACAAATCATCCACAGTATTAAAACCTTTGGAAATTTCAGGTGTGAATAAGAAATGCTGACACAACATTAAGTGAACTGGACTAAGAACACTGGATTTTTTTTCCAGCAAAAAGCTAAGAACACTGGAACAGGACTTCACTCTAAAAACTGCATTTGTAACCAAAATAGTGATTTTTTATAGGAAAATTTATGAGTTCTAAGTCTTTGGAAAAGATGGGGATATCAATCACTAGAAGCCACCCCAAGTCCAATATGGTGATCCAGATCAAGATCCCAAATGGGTTAGATAGTGGCATTACGATGTAAAACTGTTGTGAAGACAGAGGCCATATTTATTAGTACTTCAGAGTAGTTCAAGGCTTACCATTTCCCGCATAGTCCATATAAGGATCTCCATCCACATTATCAGAACTCATTGCAAATCGCTCGGCTATCATGTACGCAATAGCAGAATCAACATCGCCATCCAATTGACCCAAAACCTGCAAGACAATTACTAATGACGTCCAAAGATAATGATTGCTAACAATCACAGAAAGCAAGTGCAGAAATGCAATGCAATAATGGCAATTAATCATAAAATTCATACATGTTCAACTGCAGCAACACTAGAACATCCAGTGCCAGCCATGACCAGTTTAACCGATGTATCATCATAGGCCGCCGCATGTCGCTCGGCTATCATGTACTCAATAGCAGAATCGATGTCGCCATCCATTTCACCCAAAACCTGCAAAAGAATTATTAATGCCATCCAAAGATAATGACTGTTAACAATCAACGTAAATCAAGTGCACACATGCAGTGCAATATTCAAAGTTAATCATGCAATCCATACATGTTGAACAGCAGCAACATTAGAACAGCCAGTTCCGGCCATGACCATTTTAACTGATGTATCATCATAGGCTGATCTGTTTGAAGATTTCTTCGAGTCTTTCGCTTTCGTTTGAGCATTGTTGCTCGTGCTGGCTACATTGGAATCTGTCTGCAATTGAATAATAAAAAACATAAATCGACCACAGTAAGTAAACGCATAGTCAGTGTCCCCAAAGACAACAGTAGTCCATTGTTCTCCCAGAACAGAGCAGAATAGAACAGAACTGTTAACAATTTTTGCAGTAGAAGACCTTGATAACAACTGGCATTGCAGGACCTTGGCATGGATCTTCAGTAAGCCTGACACTATTGTAGTGCTCACCGTGATGATAAGATCTGCATTCAAACAAATTAGATGGTACATGAGAACTATGCCCACTACGAGCAATAATAACAGTTTAGTTACATAATCACATAATATCTTAACTTACAAGTGAACCATATTGCTAGCTTCACGACCAGAAAAGTTGTTTATGTACCACCGCGGTGAGTTAAGCTGTAAAACAAACAGTAATGATACAGGTGTTAATCAAAAGTTATATTACGGATATAAAACTATCATCCATTGAAGAGTATCAAAGGGCATAAAGGTAGCACACCAATCTTATACAAACTGTAAAATCTTATATTGTATAAATCATAGTGATCAGAAAGGCAATCTTGCACTGAAAATTACCATGTGGATGCAGATGTTTCTTCCCGTGACAAGAGATCCCGCCTGCAACTCCATATTGCCGGCCCAAGTCCCATCCTTCATCATGGAGTCACAGTAGTGATCGAACGGCACATCGTCCTCGATGAAGGGCTCAAACTCCTCGCGGTGTTCCTACAAGTTGGACACAACAAGGATCATCACAAAGTGTCATAGCCCTGTGCACAGTATTCAGCATCACGCCTAATTACCCCACCATGAAATCCTAACTGACATTGCAATTTGGAAGTAGTAACTTGCTACAGTACACACAAAGAGTCGTCTGACTGCATATATACCACGATGTAGTGCGCAACCATCTCCCGGTACTTCATGTGCTGCCCCTCGTCGCCCTCCAGCTGGTCGCCCATCGCCCTGCAGACTACGATGAGTAGTCATATAACTCAAAGGACAGCAGGCCTAAACCTGAAGCCATCTTTCCTCAAGATGAAAGAGAATCTGAAGAAAACCTGAAGAAGCAGTTGCCGTCGGCGGTGACCTCGACTATCTTGAGCCCGAAGGAGCCCAGCTGCGCCCTGAACTCCGACATGTCGGCCTTCTTCCCCATCTTCTTCTCCTGCGGAGCAAAAAGAACCAAAGGCGGCCTGAGTCCTCCGGCCCCGGGAAATCGGTCAAGAAGTCGGAAGCCACGCATCGGTCGATCGGGGCGTGGTACGTTACCGCTGCGTCCCGCTGCTTCGGCTTGCGGGGCTTGGACGCCGCCGCCGCCTTCTTCTTGCCCTGGGCCATGGAGGGCCGCTTGCGTGGAGCCTGCACGGAGAGGAATCGGCGGGTGCGGCGGCCGGCGGGAGGTGGGGGCTACTGAAGTCCGCCGGAGACGACAGAGAGAGGAGATCGGAGGGGGAAAAGATCAGCCCGGGCCGCCTCATGGGCTTAAATATTGGCCGAGGAAGACCCGAAGTGTTTACAGAGGCCTGACGTGTTGGGCTGGGCCGGGCTACCATTTCACCCAGATCATGTCTGCCATGGGCCGTGGGATTAGGTCGCGCGCCGCCGGCAGAAACCCCACCCTCCTCCTCCTCCCACCGGAGCGGCCAGCTCGAGCTCTCCTTCCTCGTCGGCGCCGTCCTCCTCCCCCGCTCCCTTCTACTGGAGCAGCGCGGAGCGGAGATCCATCCGGTTGCCTGAGCCCTTTTGTTGTAAGGAAGCCCTAGCTCTGCCTGGCTCGCCGTTCGTTTCGGTTCCTTTCTACGCGCCAAGATTTCTGCGCCAGATTTGATTCCGCCGGCCCTGATGCTACGCGCATGAATCCGTGGTGGTGTTGCTGTAAAATTTGAGCCATTTTCTTCTGCAGGAAAGCGTAGGAGAGGCCAGGGTGGCACGAAATGGCAGCATTCCTCAGGTCCAAGTGTTCGTCAGGTACCGAAACTTCTGAGCCTTCTTTTCAAAGTCTTGCTACTTGAACCACCTTAGTCAGTCCGAACTTGTCATTCGTAGCAGTTACTTGGTATTGTAGCAGGCAAGAGTCGGTTAATATGGAATTCGACCGAACACGCATCTTCGCCGCGTGTCATGTTTTTGTGTTATCGGTTTCACCAATCTTTGCAAAGATCAAAATTGCTAACATGCAATCTGTGATTGGCGGCATTGGGGCGAGAAGAACATGCTATGTTAAAACCTTGGAGAAAAATCATGAGTACAAGTTAAACCTTTGCCTGAATGCTCTGCTACTCGAGCCTTAGCCACTCCAAACTTCATACTTTGTGTATTGCCTAAAAAGAAGATTAAACAACTATAACTTAAATGCTTATAGGGATGTCATATGTGGTGATTATGGTTAACTCTATAACTTGAATGCTTAAACAACTCTCTATAAGAAAATGACTGGTGTCCTCACTCTAAGAAAAATGATCAGGCGGGAGTATCAGGGAAGCCCGTATCTCTAGTTGAATCTTCTCTCTGGATTCCTTTGAAATGTGACAAGTTGCTTTTGTCCTGTGATGCTTAGCAAAATAACATGATGCAAATACTTTTCTTGGTCTATGTAGTTGGGCGTGCTATGATGGGAAGCCTTGGAAACAATCTGTACGGGGGCACTACCTCGTCTATTGAAACGGTGACAGGACCATCTCGTTCTGATGCTGTCTGCCAGGTATTGCTGCTTCCTTCAAACTACAAATGCTTGATTTGTCAGTAATAAGAACCAACATTGGCCTGTTTTAAGTCATGTGGTACCTCTTTGTCATGAGCACTCAAAAGTTCCATACATTTTGTATATCTTCTATTGCTCCAATGATATCGATGATCCGGTATTAGCTAGGAAGTTTGTTAAATCGTTGAATAACTTGTGTTACTATTGCTGCCAAGATCTGGGGATTTTCTTTGGTTGCCTTAATTGTCTACAATTGGGTTATACGCTAGATTCCTATGACCTGCTGAACTCCATTCTTTGGGCTTTTCTTCATGCGGCATTCTCTAAGCATTTTTCTTTGCTCTGTTTTTGTAAACTGGAAGAGGGCCATAATGTAAGAGTTCGAAATGATGCAAAACTAACAGGGTAATTGCTCGAAGTGAAGTAATGCATAATTTTCTTGAGGTGCTTGTTTATCTAGTCACAGATGTTTTCCAAGTAGAGAGTGGTGGTAACATGCGTTCTTGTTCTGGTTTCAGCAAATTAGAACTTTCATCCAGATGAGAACAAACCTCAAGGTGGTGGACAACTCGGGGGCCAAGCGGGTTATGTGCATACAGTCCCTTAGGGGGAAGAAAGGAGCGAGGCTCGGGGACATGATCATCGGTTCTGTCAAGGAAGCGCAGCCTCGTGGCAAGGTCAAGAAAGGAGACGTGGTCTACGGGGTGGTCGTCCGTGCCGCCATGAAGAAGGGGCGCAGCGACGGTAGCGAGGTCCAGTTCGACGACAATGCGATCGTCATCGTGAACAACAAGGGTGAGCTGATTGGCACCCGCGTCTTTGGTCCCGTCCCCCATGAGCTCAGGAAGAAGAAGCATCTCAAGATCCTGGCACTGGCTGAGCACATAGTTTGAGATTTCTATCTGTTTACCTGTATCTAGCTGTTAGTTCCGCGAAAATGGACATCTCTAGGATTGTACCTGAGATGTTTTGGTTCTCTATTGCTACTCTATTCTACCTTTGCTTTGGTTATTTCTATTTGCCAATAATCTCTGTTCTCTGATGGAATCATAGTGAGCTGTTGACAAACCAGACAAGGATATGTGTACTTGGTCTCCACATTATATCCTTATGTTCAACTATGTTCATCTAAAAGAACGTAGTTTGAGATATCTATCTGCTTCATTTTATATCCCTGTTAGTTCCGCAGAATGAAATGGGCATCTCCAAGGTTGTTCATGGGATGTTTTGGTTGTCTTGCTGTTAGTGTAGGCCTGTATGCCTAATCTATGCAGAGTAGGTGCTCTATTTAACAGTACAGGATGTCCCCGCATAACTTCTTGAAGTATTTCCCATACAATGGGTTCTTTTTCCCAAATTTTCCTTTTAGCAATCCTTACATTTCCATCTTTGCTTTGGCCATTTGTAGTTTGCAATAATATCTATTCCAAAAAGAAGAGAGGATGTACTGTAGTGAGTACTTTTAGTCTGCTCTTTTGTATTCAGCAATTACATTGCATGGCATCTTACATTATTTTTATCGTTAAACATCAAATTATATTTCCACATTCTTCTGTTGTGATATATAAACGTTTGGATTATATCCACCTTAACTTTTATTTCTTATTTATGTTTAATTTTGTAGATAGATAGACAAATTTTCTAGGATAGATGAACATTTTTCTACTTTTCACTTCAAAATATTTATTTTATTCTTGTTTTCAGTTATATCTTTTTTTAAAATCATTCGGGGTGGGGGTGGGGGGGGGGGGGGTGGTTAAATACATGAATATTTCTTAGTGAATTGCACAAATATGAAATATATATTTTTGGAACACTGTCACATTTAAAAAAAACATGAATACCTTGCTTAAGGCATACCAATAATATTCTCTTTCAACATAGAAGAACATACATGAGCAATTTTTTAGGAATGCATGGACATCTTATTTTTGTTATATATGTTTTTTTGCAACACATGGATATTTTATGTACAATTATTTTAGAAATACATGAAGGTTTTTTTTTCTAAAATACTTGAATATTTATTTTAATATACATGAATGTTATATTTTGTGGAGATGCTAATATATCCCCCCCCCCCACACACACAAAAAACATTTCTATCATAAAATTGGTAAAAAAGTATTTTTGACATATGCAAAGAAAAATTGTGTGTGTTATTGTTTTGGGGTAATTGTATCACCTTTTAAAACTTTTTTAGAGATCATTTATTACTTTTTTTAGGGATAGATCCCTTTTTAGTAAAAGAGAAAATTGTACGAAATCACTAATTAAGGAGTGCTCGTTGCAAAGAACACTTCACTTTCCCAGGTCGCGACAAGTGGCGTACATGCAGCGCGCCACTTGTTGCAACCTGGGAGTTTTCCCTTTTTTCGTAGATTCGTTTATTCAAAACGTTTTATCTCTTAAACCGTGCGTCCAAAATCTCGAACCGTTTTCATCATTGGATTCCTCGCGTCGAGATCTTCAAAACTAGATTCCATGTTGATAGGTTTTGTCGAACTTTTTTTTCACGAAAAAAAACGGACGAAAAAAACCAGGCGAAAAAACCGAACCGGGAGCACGGTTTTTTTTCCTTTCCGAAAGAGGCACGTCCGTGCCTCTCGCGAAATCACAACCGTGCCTCTCGTGGAAGCAAAACCATGACTCTCGTATAAGGAAAAAACAGAAAATATGTTTTTTTTTTCGTTTTCGAGAGGCACGACCGTGACTCTCGTGAAAGAAAAAAAAACAAAAAACGCGTATTTTTTCCCTTTCCGAGAGGCACGGCCGTGACTTTCGCGTAAGCACAACCATGCCTCTCGCAGAAGCAAAACCGTGACTCTCACGAAAGAAAAAAAACAGAAAACACGTTTTGTTTTTCCCTTTCCGAGAGGCACGGCCGTGACTCTCGCAAAAGCACAACCGTGCCTCTCGCGGAAGAAAAACCGTGACTCTCGCAAAAGAAAAAAAAACAGAAAACGCGTTTTTTCGTTTTTGAAAGGCACGGCCGTGACTCTCGATAAAGCACAACCGTGCCTCTCGCGAAAGAAAAACCGTGACTTTTGCGAAAGGGGAAAAAAGAAAACGTGTTTTTTCGCGCAAATTTTTTTTTTCGAATTTTTTTTGATCGAAAAGCTAAGAAAGACCGGGGAAAAACCAAAACGTCGAAAAAACCCAGGAAAAACTCATTTAAAAAGCTGAAAACGCGTGTGAAAAAAAAACAAAATCCGAAGGGAACGTCCAGAGCGCGACACGTGGCGAATGGCTGAGAGCGCGCCAAGTGGCGCTAATCGTTGCGAGGCTCCCGAAGGAGTGCTCGTTAACTAGTTGCTCCCAAAATTGTATCACTTATTTTTTTTTGTTGAGGGCTAAGTGTATCACTTAATAAGCCTTAAACTAAAGTTCCGGCCCATGTAGAAGTGCAGCAGGCGAGGCGGCCTATCGTTCAGTGCTAGCGGCCGAATAGGAGCGCCCTGTTGCGCCCTAAAAAAAGGAGCACCCTCCTGGAGTTAATTGCATGTTGGTACCACACTTCACCTACTTACGAGTCAGTACCGCTACTCGTGCATGTCGCAGTTCAGTACCAACTCAGGGCCTAAGTGGTGCATAACGGACTGACAGCCGTATAAGTGAGTATTGACCGCGTATCCGACAGGTCGGGCCCACATGTCAGGTGACACGCTGGCCGAATCGGCGCGTGGACGGGTCGCTGACTCGGACGAGTCCGACCTAACGGGCTAGGTCGAACTGAGCCGCCGGTTCGAACCCTAACTCTCGTTCCCCTCTCCCTCTCCTCCCCGTGCTCCTCCGTGTCAATTGAAAGAGCAATCATGCCCTTAAATTATGTTTTGATGTTGATGACAATGTACATGTTGGGGGCCTAACAATGTTTGTCAAGTAAATCTCAGGTGTTAGCCCCCGGGTCATCGAAGTGTGTGGATCAAGAGCATACAGAGTGATTTTACTCAAGGATGAAGCATAAAAGTTGATTACATATTTTGTTTTCTTGAGTATAGGATCCCGCACTATTAAGAGGGGATCGATTGGGATAGTTAAAAGCTTGCTCTTGCCACCAAATACCCATGCCACATTTACTCATGACAAAATCTTCATGGCTCTGTTTCTGGGCTGCCGGATGTCCGGGCTTAAGGCCGGATGTCCGGACATCACGCCGCATGTTTGGGCCTCCCGCCGGATATCCGGGCCAGCCATTCCAGAATGCATTTTTGTGCAGCGCCGCGGCCGGATGTCTGGCCCTCTACGCCGGATGTCCGGGCTCCCCGTACTCCCCGGATGTCCGGGCTGTGCCATCCAGGAGCTGCTGTGTTTCGATAAAACACGCCGGATGTCCGGGCTCCTTGCCAGATATCCGGGCATTGCTGTCCAGAAGATGTCTTTATGCTGGGCGGCGCGCCGGATGTCCGGGCACCTGCCGGATGTCCGGGCCTTCCTGTTATGCCGGATGTCCGGGCTTGTGCCCCGGATGTCCGGCCCCTCTGTTCTCGCAACGTATCATGCCGGATGTCCGGCTCCTTAGCCCGGATGTCCGGCCTGCTCACTCAGTTACACTGCAACGGCCATATTCAAGCTCACACTATATATAGCCCCTCTTCTCCATAGGAGAGGGTTGACCATTCACTCTTGAACAAACCCTAGAACACATCTCACTCTCTCTCATACACCTCCACACCAAATCTTCGATCCCCAAGGGATTTGAGAGCACTTGAGAGAAGTTGTCCACTCAAGTGATAGATCCACTCCTTCTCCATCTTTGCACCAAAGAAATTTGTGATTTGAGCAAGTATTGAGCTTTTCCCCATCGATCTTGTTACTCTTGGAGGTTGGAGACTCCTAGGCGGTAGGAGTCTTTCGGAGAGGAATCGATCTTTGTGATTACCCCCGGATAAGTTTGTGAGGGTTTGGAGACCACCCCAAGGTCTACCACTAGTGGTTGAGAAACGCCTTCGTGGTGTTGTCTCAAAGGGAGAATAGGGTGAGCCTTCGTGGCGTTGGTGTGCCTTCGTGGCAACATCCACCTCTCTAACGGTGATGTAGCTTCCCTCCAAGGAAGTGAACATCGGCATACATCCTCGTCTCCCGGAGTTGCGGTTATCCCTAACCCTAACTCTCTACTTGTGGTTACTTGTCTCTTAAGCACTTACTTCATCACTTTGTATTTGCCTAGTTCCTACTCGTGTTACCTGCTTAGTACTTAGTACTTCACTTGCAATTGTTAGGCTCACTTTCACATTCCGCATTATTTCCTAAAATTGCTAAGTAACAATTAAAATTTGTAGTTGTACCTATTCACCCCCCCTCTAGGTCCATCTCGATCCTTTCAATTGGTATCAGAGCCTCGTGCTCTATTCTTGTGGCTTAACCGCCCTAGAGCGAGATGAACCCCGATGGGACTCCCCTTGTTGTAGATCCGAAGGATAAAGGCGAGGCTTCTTCTGAAGTCAAGACCTTTACTTCTGAGGATCTAGAACGGGCCCTTGCTAAGCAAAAGGAGGAGCATGATGCTTCTGTCGAGGCCTTGGTCCAAATGAGGATAGCCAGATTGTCCACGGTGCTTGCACCACTTTCGGGTGGTGCGGCCTCGAGGCCAACTGTGCCTACTCCGTCACTTGGTCAACAACCTCCTAGCAATGAACACTCTAGTGTTCCTTGGCTTTATGCAAGACCCCAAGTTGAGAAACCAAAATATAACTCTCAAGGCAAACCTCCTTTACTTGATGCCACTTCCGATTTTGCTTTGTGGAGAGTTGCTATGCAGGATCATCTTCGATATGGAAACGATGAGATGCTAGAGATCTTGGAGTATGGTTACCATGTGGTTGATCCAAAGAATCCTACACCAAGAGAAATTTATGACAAGAATCTCAATGACACTGCAATCATGTGTATAAGGAGAGGTATGGTTGAAAAGCAAAGGAGACCTTTCATACACATCACAAGTGCCAAGGAATTATGGGAAAGTATTATAATATCCAAGACCGGTACCTCCACCCTCCGGAGTGCTCAATATGAAATTGCCAAGGGATAATTGCAAAACTTTTGTATGGAGAAAGGTGAAACTCCAAATCAACTCCTTGAGCGTCTCATGACTCTCACCGCTGATATTGAGTCGTGTGAGTGTGACAAGACACAAGATGGATTTAACATGACTAAGCGATTCCTTGTGGACAAGTTGCTCCATGCTCTTGCTCCATATCACCATCAGATGGTATGGGACATAAGACAACACCATGCCTTCAAGGAAATGACTACAGATGACATCATATCCACTTTCCAACTATTTGAAGAGTCAAAGGAAAATGCTACAAAACATCTTGCCATGCATGGTACTCCATCGTCGAAGATCAATCTTGCATTGAAGGCCAAGCATGTATGTGAAGATGAGCAAAGTGAAGAAGAAGATGATGATGATGAAGAAGATGGTGATGAGGTTGAATCCGATGAGGGCCCTTCATATGAAGACATGGCTCTCTTTGTCAAGAAGTTTAGCGCGGGAAAATTCAAGGGTAGGTTTCAAAAGAAGAAAGTAAGAAAATGCTACAACTGTGAAGAAACCAACCACTTCTCCAACGAGTGCCCTTATGAGAAGAGAGAAGATAAACCAAGGTTTCCCAAGACCTTTCCCAAGAAGAAGCTACCAAATCCTTTGAACTCCAAGCTCAAGAAGAGAGATGGGAAAGCAATGGTTGCTCAAGAAGAATCTGATCCAGATGATGTTAGTGGTGTTGCCGGAGTTGCTCAAGATTCTCAAAACACATTGAGGCTAGTCAACAAGAGTGGTGAAGTTGTCACCTACAACTACATGAAAGATTACAAGGGCAACGCTCACAAGTGCCTCATAGCGAAGGCCGTGGTAGAAGATGGAGAGGACCAACACTCTCCTGACAAGGTCAAGGTAACCCCACGATCAAACCCTCCTCTTTTCACTCCTACTTCTAGTGATGAGTATCTTGATGCGGAGGATAGTTATGAGGATGATGATATAAACGATCCTATGCTTGCTAAATTAAATACGTTCATGTGCTCCCTTAAAGGAAAGAAGCTCACTATGTTTCGTATGCTTATGGAGATGGTGAGTAAGCACACCATTTCCATTAAGGAACTCGAAACCCTCGTCACCGAGGAAAAGGAAAAATATGAAATCCTTGAGCGGAAAGTCCAATATGAGGAAGCACGCAATGATGAACTATGCTTAAAAATTGGTGCAAACATTGATGTTCATACTAGGGATCTTGCCTCCTTGAAAAAGGCTATCAACTCTTGCGAAGAGTTGATGAATGATAAAAGTAAGCTCGTAAAGTCTAATGCTTCTCTCTCTAAGGATTGTGAGCTCCTATCCGTGTCCCTCAAGACCAAGGAAGAAGAGCTCACCCTCCTTACAAAGAGTTTTGAGACACTCAAGCTTACTTATCTTGAAACTCTAGCCAAGGCTTACTCTTCTCCTATTATCAATGTTGATGCTTGTACTACTAACTCTAGTAGTGATCTAGCGTCTATTCTTGAGGAGAATCGCTTTCTCAAAGCTCAAATTGAGAAAGGACTCATGACATGTGCTCAAGGGAAAAAGAACCTTAATGAGGTGTTGAGCCAACACAATGAGGTGTTTGCCAAAGAGGGACTCGGGTTTGACCCAAGCACAAGCAAGAAGAAGACGTCCTCTCAAAAGTGCACCACTCCTTTAAAAGAAACTTTTGTACGTGAAGGGCACAAGGAGAAAGGTAAAGTTGTTAGTGGGAAGGCCACAAGGGGCATGCCTACTCTCAACAAGCCAAAAGTGTTCATGCCTCCATCCTATGTACTTCGTAAGACTAAGGATGGAGAAGTTTTTGCTAAGTTTGTTGGTCCTCGAAATGCATTTCGGTTTTATGCTATTTGGGTCCCTAAGACCCTTGTGACTAACCTGAGAGGTCCCATTGCAAAATGGGTGCCTCTAACCAAGCCATAATTGTGTGTAGGTCGCTTTCTCCAGTGGAGTAAAATGGGTGATTGACAGTGGATGTACCAATCATATGACCAGAGATAGCAAGTTGCTCTACGATTTCATGGAAGCTATTCAACCATTTATGAGCATTATGTTTGGTGGAGGTTCAAAAGGACAGGTACTCGGATTGGGCAAAGTGGCCATCACAAATGACATGTCTCTTGCAAATGTGATGCTTGTCCAATCCCTCAAATACCATTTGCTTTCTGTTCGCCAATTGGCTTCTGTTGGTTATGATACACTTTTTGGACTAACGGATGTGAAAGTCTTTAAGAGAGATACTCTTGAAGTGGCCTTTGTTGGAGAGTTGGATGGCAACCTTTACACGGTTGATTTCTCGAAAGAGAGCACATTCCATGCAACTTGTCTAATGGCCAAGGCCGACAAGGGATGGCTATGGCATCGCCGGCTAGCCCATGTCGGCATGAGAAATCTTCAAGATCTCTTAAAGGGTAATCACATCCTTGGACTAACAAATGTCTCTTTTGAGAAAGATCGTGTGTGTAGTGCGTGCATAGCCGGGAAGCAACATCAATCAAAGCACCCATCCAAGAATATTGTGTCTACTTCAAGGCCGTTGGAGCTCCTTCATGTGGAGCTCTTTGGGCCCCCTTCGTGGGATAGTCTTGGTGGGAAAAAGTATGGACTTGTCATTGTGGATGATTACTCAAGATACACATGGGTGTTTTTCCTCAAGTCCAAAGACGAGACAAAGATCACCTTCATTGATTTTGCCAAGCAAGCACAACGCAAGTTTGACAAAGAAATCATGGCAATAAGAAGTGATAATGGTTCCGAGTTCAAGAATTACACCTTGGAAGGATTTCTTAGTGATGAAGGGATTGAGCATCAATATTCAGCTCCATACACTCCCCAACAAAATGGTGTTGCAGGAAGGAAGAACCACACCCTTGTGGAGATGGCAAGGTCCATGTTGGATGAATACAAGTCGCCACATAGTTTTTGGGCCGAGGCCGTCAACACTGCATGTCATGCATCAAATCGGCTCTTCCTCCGCAAGATATTGGAAAAGACTCCATATGAGCTCCTAACCGGGAACAAGCCAAATGTCAAGTACTTTCGTGTATTTGGGTGTAAATGCTTCATCCTCAACAAAAGAGAGCGGTTAGGAAAATTTCAATCTAAAACTATTGAGGGCATATTTGTTGGCTATGGATCAAACTCTCACGCCAATAGAGTCTACAACAAATCCAATGGATGTGTTGTAGAAACTTGTGACGTGGTGTTTGATGAATTTAATGGCTCCCATGGGGAGCAAGTTGATCTAAGTGATGTAGGTGAAGAAGATTCTTCTCAAGATATCTTGACGATGGGTGTTGGTGCACTTCTTCCAATGGAACAAGACCCTCATGATGATGAAGAAGAAGATGAAGGCCTCACACACCATCAAACTTCTTCCACACACATACCACCACAAGCCCCTACTACTCAATCAATGCCCATAGTCCAAGTACAAGATGATGATCAAGTTCCTCTTCATGATAATCATCAAGAACAAGATCATCCTCAAGGGCAAGAACAAGAAAGTGCAATCATTGACAATGAACCTCAACAAATGCAAGAAGAAGAAGAAGAAGATTTTCCACCACACATTAATGATCCATATGTTGAGGACGTGGATGATGGACATGAAGTTGAACCTCGCGAAACCTTAACCTCCATCATGCCTCGAGTGGCCGGTCGTGTTGATGTTGATAAAATCCTCACCGGCATATCGGAAGGTAGAGTCACTCGTAAACAATTGACAAACTTTTGTGCTCACTTCTCTTTTGTGTCTAGTGTTGAGCCTCTCAAGGTACAAGATGCGTTGATAGACAACTATTGGCTCATTGCTATGCAAGAAGAGTTGAATAGTTTTGAGCGCAATCAAGTGTGGTCATTAGTCAAGAGGCCAACTACGAAACACAACGTCATTGGAACAAAGTGGATTTTCAAGAACAAGCAAGATGAGAATGGCGTAATCATCCGCAACAAGGCAAGGTTAGTGGCACAAGGGTACTCACAAGTTGAAGGTTTGGACTTTGGTGAGACCTTTGCCCCCGTTGCCCGTCTTGAATCCATTCGCATCTTACTTGCTTATGCTGCTTTCAATGGCTTTACATTACATCAAATGGATGTGAAGAGTGCTTTCCTTAACGGTCCTCTACAAGAAGAAGTATATGTATCACAACCACCTGGGTTCGTTGACCCCGATCACAAAGACTATGTGTATAAACTTCATAAGGCTTTGTATGGCCTCAAACAAGCACCTCGTGCTTGGTATGATCATCTTAAGAAGTTTCTACTCGATGATGGTTTTGTGAGAGGGGTGATCGATCCCACTCTTTTCACTAAGAGGGACAAAGGTGATTTGATCTTATGCCAAATCTATGTAGATGATATCATTTTTGGTTCTCCTAACATTCATTTATGCAAGAAGTTTGCGGTATCAATGACCAAGAATTTTGAAATGTCACTCAATGCGGATTTGAAGTTCTTCCTCGGCTTTCAAATTCAACAATTCCAAGAAGGAATTTTCTTGTCTCAAGCCAAATACCTCAAGGATATCCTAGCAAAATTTGGCATGACTGATGCTAGCCCATGTAAGACACCCATGCCAACCAAAATTGTACTCACTGAAGACTCAAACGGTATCCCCTTTGACCCATCTAAATACCGCTCTATGATTGGTTCATTGCTTTATCTTTGTGCATCTAGACCAGACATCATGTTTACTGTATGCATGTGTGCTAGATTTCAAGCTTCCCCTAGGGAAAGTCATCATAAGGCGGTTAAGCATATTCTTAGATACCTTGTTCACACCCCAAAGTTGGGTCTATGGTACCCCAAGGATGCTAAGTTTGATCTCATTGGGTACACGGATGCGGATTGGGCTGGAGACAAAGTGGATCGTAAGTCCACCTCCGGTGCTTGTCAATTTCTTGGACGCTCCTTGGTAAGTTGGTCCTCGAAGAAGCAAAATTGTGTTGCTCTCTCCACAGCCGAAGCTGAATATATTGCAACCGCCAGTTGTGCAACTCAGTTATTATGGATGAGGCGAACTTTGAAGGATTACGGTATCACCTATAGACATGTGCCCCTTCTATGTGATAATGAAAGTGCCATTAATATTGCTGAGAACTCCAAAGATCATACCCGCACCAAGCACATTGACATTAGGTACCACTTCTTGAGAGATCATGTGGAGAAGGGTGATATTGACATTGCTCATGTTGGTACAGATATGCAACTTGCAGATATTTTCACCAAGCCATTGGATGAAGCAAGGTTTTGTCAACTTAGGCGTGAACTTGGTATCTTGGAGCTTGACAACATTATGTGAAATCTAGTACCCATTCATACTTAAACTTAATGTCTTGTCTTGATGTAGGCATATATTTAGGGGGAGACACTCAATTCATGAGTACTCTCACCTTACATAATGCATAAATAGAACAAACACTCTCAAAGTTATCCTAGTTTTCAACCTAGGGTACTTTAACATGATGGACTCGTGACCATGTGCTCAAAGTTTACATCTTTGCGGTACTATGTTCCATATGCTCAAACATGGTGACCTCGGTCACCGCTTGTACAATGCTTGTATGGACCTTTCTTTCTTAAATAATGTGTGGTTTGTTAATGCATCTTAGTATGGCCTTAGATGTCTCAGGTTCTCTCTCTTATTAGTCTCATGTAAACTCCTTGGCGGAGTCTATATACACTTATACTTGTTGGCCCCTCCCTCTTTCACATCCTTCCCTTGCCCCTAGTCTCTATTCAGTGGCCGGACATCCGGGTTTCAACCGGACATCCGGGCCCTGGGAAAACCCTTGCCACTCAAAACGATCACCAACCATTTACAGTGGCCGGACATCCGGGCCTCGGCCGGACATCCGGGCCCTGTACCCATGCTGCTGACTTCCTCACGCCGGATATCCGGGGTTACTCCCGGATGTCCGGCCCATTGGCGCTGTTTCTTCTGCTATGTTTTTCCACTCGCCGGATATCCGGGCCTAGCCCCGGATGTCCGGCCCGTCGCCCGCAGTCGCATATACCTGCGGAGGGGTGTGGGATTTGGGGGCAGTTCCTCACTTACTTCGTCCCTCTCCTCATCTCCCCTCACAGCCGCCGCCGCCGGGCCATCACTCCGGTGCTGCCCCGGTCATCTCCACCGACCTCCGGCCCCGATCTCCTGCTCACAGACACTTCTCCTCCCGATCTACGATTCTATCCAATCCATTTCTTGGGTTGTGGTGTGAATCTCTCGGGAGGGGCCGGTGTGTTGTGAGATTCACCGCCGGAGTTTCTCATGGCACGAACCAAGAACTGCGGCCCGAATCGCCCCGAGCCTTCTTCCAGGGGTATGGATGCTATCTCTACTCCAGTCTTCTTGAATGATGACCGACAGTTCTTAGGGTTTCATTCTCTCATACAAATCTTGTCATCTCTATCTTGCTAGTGTTTTGGTGTCTCTTGCCTAAACCTAGAAATCTTCCTATGTACGTGTTGGCTTCGTCTCATCGGAATCTATTCGTTGTCCACTCCAGTTGATTGTCGGCAAGGCTCAACCGACTCCGATGAGCATGCTCAGCCTAAGAAGAAGAAGACCACCACCAAGAGGAAGAAGCGGGCACCATCCACAAGTCCGTCGGCCTCGGATCCAGATGATGCGGACTATGTTGGCGAAGAAGAGGATGACAGTGCACCAAGACAGTCTGTTGGACAGTCCAAGCCCGGTACTCGGAGGGCACCGGTGCCTCAAGTTCGTGGCTCTGCGATGCCCATTGTGCATGGTCGTCGCATCTCCATGGAGCTTCCTGACAGTAGAGGTCGCCCCATTCACGACTTCACAACTGTGGGTGCGGGACAATACCTTCGTTTTCGTCGGGATGTCAATCAATATGAGATGGTGGCTGATGCCGAAGATCCTCGGTTCCGGACTCGTATGCAGCAGGACCTCTATTCCAGTTTCGTCCATGGGCGTGGCCTTGCTTCTCACTCATATGTGGATCTCAACTTTCTGCGTGATAATCCTGCCATGTTCCCTAACAATCCGGTCCAGATCATTGAGGATATGACTCTTGCTTCCGCAATGACTTTCAAGTGTGATTGGAGTGAAGCTGCCATTCTACAGTTCTATGCTACCTGTTTCTTTGGTCCGGATAACACTCTCACTTGGATGACCGATGACACTACACTGAGCATCACCTATGACAGGTTTGTTCAGATTTTGGGTCTCTCCGGTGTTGGTCACTGCATCCACAGTATGGATCCAGAGTACAAGCCCAAAGGGATTGATGCTTGCATGGCACTTGTAAAACCTCCATCTCAGCTCACTGACGAAGAAAAAGAATATCCAGTCAATGAGGTTTCCATTTTCCGTGCTCCCTTCTACATCCTCTATCAGTGTGTGCTTCGCACTCTCTACCCTAAGAAGGGAGATCGCTCGAGGGCACGCAACTATTGCATTGACTTGATGGTTCGTATGCATGACAAACCTACCGAGCCTCTAGACACAGCCAATTTCATTTGGCATGAGATCCGTCTCTGCAGTTTCATTCAGACACGCTAGTTCCCTCATGCTCCATTTATTCAGGCTATAATTGATCACACTGCTCCCTTCGAAGTGGTTAAGACAGCTGTGCACTCCATTTGGAAGCCCCCTCCTCATATGCGCGTGGTAGCTGTTGCTCCTACTCAGCCTAGGAGGTCTGCTAGTGGGAAGACAGCTGCTCCTACTCAGCCCACTGGTTCTCTATTCCATCTTCATCGTCTGCCCCTCGTGGACGCCTTGCCTCGTTCTTCGGCAAGGCTTAGTCTGCTATCATGAAGGCAATCACCTTCAACTGTCAGCAAAATCATGATGTTCAGAAGCGCCTCATCATCTCCAAGAATCAGCTCAAGCAGCGCCTCCATGACCGTGGCAGCCCCGTGAGTGAGGATGATCCTCTTCTCGTGGCTCCATCCACTTCCACCTTCGGATTCCCATCTCGCGCTGACTACCCCGAGTTCTTCGCTGATGATGATGACATCCGCCAGGAGTGACCCAGCCCGTTTTCCCCTCTTTTTCCTTGTTGATGTCAAAGGGGGAGAAGTAGTATCTTAGTATGGTCATGCTATTTGTGTTAATGTGCTACCCTTATCATGGGAAACTATGTTATGAGTTGGCTATTTGTGTTACTGTGCTACCACTGGATCTTGATCATGTGAACCTATATGTTATTATCTTGTGGTTATGAATTATATTGTGGCTATGAAATGTTTTTAGTTCTAGTCTATGAGTTATTATGGTTTCATATGTGCTACATATCCATCTCATGCTCACAATAAGGGGGAGCTAAAAGCAAATAGAAACATTTACGTGTTTTGTACCTTTTTGCTCTCATGATTGTCAAATGCTAAGACTATTTATTGCATCTATGATACTACATGTGTGATTGTCATCAACAAACAAAAAGGGGGAGATTGAAAGAGCAATCATGCCCTTAAATTATGTTTTGATGTTGATGACAATGTACATGTTGGGGGCCTAACAATGTTTGTCAAGTAAATCTCAGGTGTTAGCCCCGGGGTCATCGAAGTGTGTGGATCAAGAGCATACAGAGTGATTTTACTCAAGGATGAAGCATAAAAGTTGATTACATATTTTGTTTTCTTGAGTATAGGATCCCGCACTATTAAGAGGGGATCGATTGGGATAGTTAAAAGCTTGCTCTTGCCACCAAATACCCATGCCACATTTACTCATGACAAAATCTTCATGGCTCTGTTTCTGGGCTGCCGGATGTCCGGGCTTAAGGCCGGATGTCCAGACATCACGCCGGATGTCCGGGCCTCCCGCCGGATATCCGGGCCAGCCATTCCAGAATGCATTTTTGTGCAGCGCCGTGGCCGGATGTCCGGCCCTCTACGCCGGATGTCCGGGCTCCCCGTACTCCCTGGATGTCCGGGCCTCTCGACCGGATATCCGGGCTGTGCCATCCAGGAGCTGCTGTGTTTCGATAAAACATGCCGGATGTCCGGGCTCCTTGCCAGATATCCGGGCATTGCTGTCCAGAAGATGTCTTTATGCTGGGTGGCGCGCCGGATGTCCGGGCACCTGCCGGATGTCCGGGCCTTCCTGTTATGCCGGATGTCCGGGCTTGTGCCCCGGATGTCCGGCCCCTCTGTTCTCGCAGCGTATCATGCCAGATGTCCGGCTCCTTAGCCCGGATGTCCGGCCTGCTCACTCAGTTACACTGCAATGGCCATATTCAAGCTCACACTATATATAGCCCCTCTTCTCCATAAGAGAGGGTTGACCATTCACTCTTGAACAAACCCTAGAACACATCTCACTCTCTCTCATACACCTCCACACCAAATCTTAGATCCCCAAGGGATTTGAGAGCACTTGAGAGAAGTTGTCCACTTAAGTGATAGATCCACTCCTTCTCCATCTTTGCACCAAAGGAATTTGTGATTTGAGCAAGTCTTGAGCTTTTCCCCATCGATCTTGTTACTCTTGAAGGTTGGAGACTCCTAGGCGGTAGGAGTCTTTCGGAGAGGAATCGATCTTTGTGATTACCCCCGGATAAGTTTGTGAGGGTTTGGAGACCACCCCAAGGTCTACCACTAGTGGTTGAGAAACGCCTTCGTGGTGTTGTCTCAAAGGGAGAATAGGGTGAGCCTTCGTGGTGTTGGTGTGCCTTTGTGGCAACATCCACCTCTCTAACGGTGACGTAGCTTCCCTCCAAGGAAGTGAACATCGGCATACATCCTCGTCTCCCAGAGTTGCGGTTATCCCTAACCCTAACTCTCTACTTGTGGTTACTTGTCTCTTAAGCACTTACTTCATCACTTTGTATTTGCCTAGTTCCTACTCGTGTTACCTGCTTAGTACTTAGTACTTCACTTGCAATTGTTAGGCTCACTTTCACATTCCGCATTATTGCCTAAAATTGCTAAGTAACAATTAAAATTTGTAGTTGTACCTATTCACCCCCCTCTAGGTCCATCTCGATCCTTTCATCAATGGCGACGGCGAATCCGGGCGGTGGCTTGAGCATCGGTGGCGGTGTGGGCGGGTACGGAGATCTTCCTGGCCTCGGGGCCGATGCGCACCCAGGATTGGCCGAGGGCGACGACGACAGTTCGTCGTACTACTCGAGCGGCGAGGAAGAAATGGAGGAGGCCCCGCTGACCATGGAGCAGCGCCTGCGGATGGCAGAGATCTGGGTCGCCAACCCTTTCATGAGCCATCACTGGACCCATGGATGTGGTGGGGTGCTGTAAGTCTTCCTCCCTCTCCTCTATTCTTTCTTCCAGTTTGGGGGCTAGGGTTAGTGTTAATGAAAATGTCCAAATTTGCTGGCACTTGTAGTGTGGAGGAGGCTATCTTGGATGTTAGGATTCACTTTGATGCCCTACATAATTTGGATAGGAAGATATGCAGTTCCGATGTCACTTTTCTCAATCTGTATGCACTGTTGCATACACAAGGATTTACTTTCTCTGATGAATTGTATCACATGGAGAGCACATGCATAGGAGAGCAGAGAGAGCATGGCCTATACTTGATTGGCACAAACATTAAATTGCAGCAAATTAAGAAGCAGCATGAGCATACTTTAGTTTTGAATCTGTTAGTTAGAGCAACAGCCACTAATAGTGCTGCAATTCAGAGAAATGCTGAACTACAGACCATTCTTTATGCACCACTAGTTGTGTATGATCTCAGTGAGCCAGTTGTGCTTGCTGTTGATGACCAAGGGGTTGTTTTTAATAGTCAGGACAGTAGTAGTACCAATGTTGAAGCTAGTGGCTTTTGCACACAAGAGAGCAAAAATCTAGGTAAACAAAAGCTGAAATCTGTGATGGAGGATGAAGTTTTGTTGGAGGAGGGATATTACAGTAGTGATAATTCAGAAGGGGCATATGACAGTGACAACTACTTGGAGAAGTACAGGATTTCTCAAGACACAGAGGTAATAGATGGAAAGAGACAAGCAGATAGGAACAACTAGCAGATGATCAAGATGAATATTCAGATGATGAGTCAGAAGAGGAGGAACAACTGCATTATGAGGGTGACACTGAGGTTGAGGATCTGTTTGAGAGGGAGGAGGAAGAGAGTGGGGATGAAGAGAGGGAGGAGAGCTTGGATGTGGAGTTAGCTCAACAGTTGCAGGTAGAACCTCCAAAGAAGAGACAGAAGCTGCCAATTAGGAGGTGCCCCACCACTAGAACACATTCTAGTGTTTTAAAGGAGGTGAAGAAAGATTTCATTCCTTCATCAGATGAAGAAGAAACTGGTTGGCTGATGGATAGTGAAGACGATGGTCATGAGCCACTGCAATTTGTCCTAAAGAAAAGCAAGAAGAGTAGGGCACAGAAAAGAAAACCTAGGATATGGTTCAATGAACAAATGGAGCACCCACACCAGCAATTATGTAAGTACATGTGCTTCACAAATCAGCAACAATTCAGAGATGCTCTGTTGAGCTTGCACATTTCACAAGCAAGAGATTTCAGATATTATAGAAACTCTGACCAAAGGATCATTGCATGTTGCAGAAATGAGCACTGTCAGTTCCACATTGTTGCTGCTGTGATCAAAGGTGAAAAGACTTTTGCTATAAAAAAATGAACCTGGAGCACACTTGCCCTACCACCACATAGTCTTCCATGGTTAGTGCAAAGTGGCTTGCAAAGACATATGAGTCATTGTTCAGGTCTGATCCAACCACTAGCATACAAACTCTGATTGATGCCTGCAATGAGAAGTATGGTGTTGAGTTTCCTAAGCACATGGCCTATAGGGCCAAAAACTTAGCTGTGGAAGCTGTCTTAGGAGAGCACAAGAAGCAGTATCCCAGGTTAAGGGACTATGCAACAACCATCATGCAGACAAACCCTAGAAGTAGGGTTGTAATTACAACTCTAGTTCCTAAAGCAATAAAAAAAATACCACATCCAGGGCCAAGGTTTCATGCAATGTTTTTCTGCTTAAATGGAGCAAGGGAGGGATTTCTCAATGGATGCAGACCTTTCATTGGTTAGTTAGTTGTTTCTTTGCTTTAGTTTCATTGCTATGTACATGATCACACCTTTGCTATAGTTTCTTTGCTATGTATTGACTTAATTGGTTCTTTTTTTTGCAAAACAGGTGTTGATGGATGCTTTACTAAGCTGACCACAGGTGCACAGATCCTTGCTGCCACTGGCAGAGATGGCAATAACAACATTTATCCAATTGCATTTGCCATTGTTGGTCAGGAGGATACACCAAATTGGTGTTGGTTTCTGCACCAACTCAAGATATGTCTAGGAGGAGAAGTTGGCCAATTTGGTCCTTATACTATCATGTCAGATAGACAAAAGGTAAGTACTTAGTTTGTTGGTTTTATTCAACTATATCTGTAGTCAGTAGCTTAGTTTGCTGTTGTAATTTCAACAGGGGCTACTCAATGCAGTGAATAGAGTATTTCCAAACTGCCACCAGAGATATTGTCTTAGACACTTATATGCAAATTTCCAGAATGCTGGTTTTAGAGGGGAAGATATAAAGAAATGCATGGATAATGCCAGTTATGCTTATAATGAATATAAGTTTAATATTGCTATGAATGATTTGAGAAATGAGTGTGAGGATGCTTGGATCTGGTTTAATGCAATTCCTAAGAAAACATGGGCAAGGCATGCTTTTGACACTAACTGCAAGACAGATTTGGTTGTTAACAACCTATCTGAGGTGTTCAACAAGTATATCCTTGATTTTAGGAAAAATCCTATTAGGACTATGGTTGATGGTATTAAGGACAAGCAAATGGTGAGGTGGCATGAGAAGAGAGAGAGAGAGAGAGGAAAGACATCTTTCTGGGAGATCACACCACACTATGCTGAGAAGCTAGAGCTGGAAAAGGAGAGGGCTAGATACTGCAAACCCATTCAAGCCGGTGTTAATTTATGGCAAGTGACCAGTGGGCAGCAAACACACCCTGTGAACTTGGATAATCATACATGTGGTTGCAGAAAATGGGATCTTAGTGGCCTACCATGCAACCATGCAATTTCAGCAATTAACAAGGCCAAGAGGTTTCCAGAGGACTTTGTTTGTAAATTCTTCAGAAAACCATTTTATGTGGCAGCATATGAACCTATGATCTTTCCTGTTCCTGGTGAACATGACTGGATAAGGACACCTGGACCAGACATAGAGCCACCAGAATTTCATGTTAGGAGAGGAAGAAAGCAAGAGAAGAGGATCAAGGGCAACTTTGAAGTGCCAAAGCCAAAGGACAACAGTAGAATGGCCACAATAACATGCTCTAACTGTGGTCTCCAAGGCCATAGATACACCAACTGCCTGAAACAATTGAAACCAGATTTGGCTATAAGGAAAAACAAGCATGTGGTAATACCAAATCTCACTTCTTTTGTATTAGTTGACTAGTGCATTTGTTAATATTTTAATGTTGTCCACTAATACCAATCTCACTTCTTTTTGCAAGAGCAAGAGGTCACAACAGCAACCTACACCTGCAAGATCATAGCCCCCACCTACAAGATCACAACAGCAGCCTCCACCTGCAAGATCACAACAGCAGCCTCCACCTGCAAGATCCCAGCATGCACCAAGATCGCAGCCTCCACCTGCAAGGACTGGTGCAAGATCTGGAGCAAGGTCTGGTGCAAGGACTAGTGCAAGATCTGGTGCAAGTTCACAGCCATCAACTAGTGGTGCAAGGCCATTCACTGCCCCAAGATATGCAACTCCTTCTACATCTTCTGCCCCAAGAAGTCACACTGGTTGGATGACCTGGTTTTCGCCTAGTGGTAATAGATGAGTGTAATGAGTTGTTGTTTCTCAAAACTATGGTACTGATCAATGTTTTGTGTCCTGAACCATGGTTGGATGCTTAGGTTTGATTGTACTGAACCAACAAGTCAAACTGGTTGGATGATTATGTTTGAGTGTACTGAATTGCTATCAACTATCTTACTGTTATGGGCAATGTTATGCTATCAATTTGGTGATTAGTGTTATTGGCAATGTTAAGGTTTGATTATGAGATTTGATGATTACTATTATTGGCAATGTTAAGGTTTGATAATGATTTGATGATTAGTTTTGTTGGCCTTGTCAATGTTTAGGGGGTTCTCGACGTCGACGGAGCCTAAATGCCTAACCACTTTGGTTTAGGGGGTTCTCGACATCGACGGAGCCTAAATGCCTAACCACATTGGTTTAGGGGGTTCTCGACGTTGACGGAGCCTAAATGCCTAACAACTTTGGTTTAGGGGGTTCTCGACGTCGACGGAGCCTAAATGCCTAACCACTTTGGTTTAGGGGGTTCTCGACGCCGACGGAGCCTAAATGCCTAACCACATTGGTTTAGGGGGTTCTCGACGCCGACGGAGCCTAAATGCCTAACCACTTTGGTTTAGGGGGTTCTCGACGTCGACGGAGCCTAAATGCCTAACCACTTTGGTTTAGGGGGTTCTCGATGCCGACGGAGCCTAAATGCCTAACCACTTTGGTTTAGGGGGTTCTCGATGCCGACGGAGCCTAAATGCCTAACCACTTTGGTTTAGGGGGTTCTCGACGTCGACGGAGCCTAAATGCCTAACCACTTTGGTTTAGGGGGTTCTCGACGCCGACGGAGCCTAAATGCCTAACCACTTTGGTTTAGGGGGTTCTCGACACCGACGGAGGCTAAATGCCTAACCACATTGGTTTAGGGGGTTCTCGATGTCGACGGAGCCTAAATGCCTAACCACATTGGTTTAGGGGGTTCTCGATGCCGACGGAGCCTAAATACCTAACCACATTGGTTTAGGGGGTTCTCGACGCCGACGGAGCCTAAATGCCTAACCACATTGGTTTAGGGGGTTCTCGACGTCGACGGAGCCTAAATGCCTAACCACTTTGGTTTAGGGGGGTCTCGACGCCGACGGACCCTAAATGCCTAACCACATTGGTTTAGGGGGTTCTCGACGCCGACGGACCCTAAATGCCTAACCACTTTGGTTTAGGGGGTTCTTGATGTCGACGGAGCCTAAATGCCTAACCACTTTGGTTTAGGGGGTTCTCGACGCCGACGGAGCCTAAATGCCTAACCACTTTGGTTTAGGGGGTTCTCGATGTCGACGGAGCCTAAATGCCTAACCACATTGGTTTAGGGGGTTCTCGACGCCGACGGAGCCTAAATGCCTAACCACATTGGTTTAGGGGGTTCTCGACGCCGACGAAGCCTAAATGCCTAACCACATTGGTTTAGGGGGTTCTCGACGTCGACGGAGCCTAAATGCCTAACCACTTTGGTTTAGGGGGGTCTCGACACCGATGGACCCTAAATGCCTAACCACATTGGTTTAGGGGGTTCTCGATGCCGACGGACCCTAAATGCCTAACCACTTTGGTTTAGGGGGTTCTCGACGTCGACAGAGCCCAAATGCCTAACCACTTTGGTTTAGGGGGTTCTCGACGCCGACGGAGCCTAAATGCCTAACCACTTTGGTTTAGGGGGTTCTCGACGTCGACGGACCCTAAATGCCTAACCACTTTGGTTTAGGGGGTTCTCGACGTCGACGGAGCCTAAATGCCTAACCACTTTGGTTTAGGGGGTTCTCGACGTCGACGGAGCCTAAATGCCTAACCACTTTGGTTTAGGGGGTTCTCGACGTCGGCGGAGCCACAACACCATAGAGTTCAAGCAACTTTGGTTTAGGGGGTTCATAAAAGAGTTCAAGCAACTAAGACAAGCAGCAACTAAGAGTTAACATACTGTTTCACAACAAACTGGTTCACGACAACAACATATTGATTAACATAGTGGTTCACAGCAACTAAGAGTTAACATAGTGGTTCACAGCAACAACATAGTGGTTCACAACAACTTAAAGCAACAACATAGTGGTTCACAACAACTACACATCCATAGTACATAACTTAGTTCAGAACAATACCATACTTCACAAAAGGTCAGCAAAGCAAGCATTCTTCTTCTTCATGTTGATTTGGATCTTGCTCTTCCTCTTCCTCCACATCTTCATTCTGACAAGACGTCCAGGATCCCCTTCAATTTCTGCTTGTTCTTCTCCTCTGACTTCAACAGTTCAGCAATCTGAATCTTTAGCCGATCCCTCCTTGCTGTGAGCTTGTCATGCCCTTTCTTGAGATCATCCATGTGAAGGAGCAGCTGGGTGTTCTCCTGGGTGAGCTTTTCCTCAGATTTTTTGAGTTAATCAACATGGAATTGCAGGTTCCTGGTGGATGTACTAAGCACTTCCTTCTCTTTTAGATGATTAAACTTCAGGTTCCTGATGCAAGTGCCTTGAGATTGTGTCAAGTTCATCAGTACTTTATACTTCTCCTGCAGCTTGAAGATCTCTGCATCTTTCTTCCCCATCTCTATCTTCATGTCAGATACAACTGAATCGGAAACATGCACATTCTGCATCTTAGCCTGCAAATAGCTGAAATCTACCATCCTATCCTCTTGAGCATTGAACAATTGGTGCACATCTTCAACCAATTTGTCATAGTTGGCCTCTAGATTACTTTTTTCTTCAGTCAAATGGTGAATAGTGAGTGAACTCTCCAGGTTATCCTTCCTCCTATCACTCTTGCTGTCATGATACATTTCCCATAGCTTCAACAAGGCATTCTGCAATGTAGGAGGCCACTCTGGGTCAACCCAGAGAACAATACCACAGTTGTCATCTTCCTGCAATATAAACAACCATAGCATGTGCAAAATCAATCTCCTAGGCAAATTATTTAAGCAATAAACTTTGAGCAACTGGCTTTAAACAATGAACTTTGAGCATCTTTAAACAATGTAGGACCCTAAATGACTAGCCACTGAATTAAAAAAAATGAACTTTAAGCATCTTTGAGAAACAACTTTAATAATATAGCCAACTAAAGAATGAACCTCTGACATAAACACTAACTGAATTTTGAGCTTTTGACATTGAATCTCTCTGACCTTAAACAATCAAATAATTTGCAAAGTGAGTACTCTTGTGAGCTAAACAACGATTATCTGCACTGCAAACTAAGTTGTTGATCAATTATAAAATTACTGGCCAAATTAAATATACATGGCAAGCAACAACACATTTTCTAATCCACTGATTAGCATCACAGCTACAAAATGACCATCACAGCTATGGTACAAGAGTACTCATTAAACAATGTGCATCAACACATGGCTAGATTAAAGAACATGAATTCTATGCACTGGACTGGACAATTCTATGCACATGGCTAGATTAAAAAATACAATTAACACAGAATTTGGACAGAATCTTACACTCATAGGACAGACTAAGAACCTCCTGCCCGTGTTAAATGCTTCGAATGCTACACGCCTCTCAGCCGCCACACCATGCTGATGGCAAAGAACTCTGGGTGCTGTCTCAATGCCACTGTAGTCTTGGTCTTCAATGCTAGCAGGGATCTACATGAATAAAAGGAAAACAAAATCCCCAAATCAAATCAAATCCCCCCAAATCCCAAATCTGATAAACCAACCCTAACTCTAACTCTACAACTCACCCGATAATGCATGGCTTCGTTGTCGGAGAGGTTCATGTATTGCACGCTTGAGTCCTGGCTGCTCTCGTCCTCCATGGCGCGACGACGAGCCGGTTGAGGTGGCGGCGGCGGCTGGCGGCGAATCGGAGAGAGGAGGGAGAGCGAGAGTGAGAGTGAGGTCGAGCAAGAGTGAGGCCAGTCCGACCAAGCCCATGTAACCAACCGCACCGGTCTCGTCCTAGTCGGCGCACCGGGCACGCGCCGATTGGCCACCGTGTCACCTGACATGTGGGCCCGACCTGTCGGATACGCGGTCAATACTCACTTATATGGCTGTCAGTCCGTTATGCACCACTTAGGCCCTGAGTTGGTATTGAACTGCGACATGCACGAGTTGTGGTATTGATTCGTGAGTAAGTGCGCAAGTGTGGTACCAACGTGCAATTAACTCACCCTCCTGTTGCACGCCGCAGCAATCGCCGCCGCAAGCAAGCAAGCACTCCTTGCCGGCTTGCTCGTCGCCGTCCCAATCGATGTCGCCGCCGCCAGAGACAAGCCCCCAGCACGCCAATGCTCGCGGGCTACAGATGCGGCGGCCTTGACAGGTCAGCGACGGCGCACATCGGCGTGCTGCTTGAGCGTGAGGGCGGGGAAAGCATCGAGCAGGCGGCCATCCGGCGGGGGAATGCGGCAGGCGGCCGTCGCAGCGCCTTGTGGAGTACAGAGGAGAGGAGGAGATCCATCTCGAACGCCTTACCATGAGCAGACTGCTGTGATTCTTCATAGGTGCTTCCACTGACTGACAGAGGTAGGTGAAAAAGGTCAGGTATGCCATCTTGCTGCGCTCGCTGCATCACTAAACTGAAACATCTGCAGATTTCACAAAGGTGAGAAAATGGTGGTATGATGTCTCGAGGTCTGCCTGAGACCATGAGCGCTTCCAGAGCTTAATTGTTTTTGCTCTGCTGAGACTGCAAGATGCCTAGGCCTTACACTTCTTAGTAAGTAATTTAGGACAGTCTCTCAAGTCTCAACCAAAAAGGGCTACCATTCTGCTTTTGCACGGGTAGGTGATTTTGATGATATAGTTACCATGTGGGCTTCATCCAATTTTGGTCAATTTGGTTAAAGAACATTTTGAAGAATCTCAAATGGAAATCAAGGGCAAAGGGCCAAAGGCCATGGGTGCCCGTGGACCTAAGTCAGCCTAAACATAAATTAACCGGGATAAGGTTCAGGTTAAATAGTTTCACGTTCGATGTAAGATTATAGTTCAGTGTTCACGTCAGTTCAAGAACATAAATACTCCTTTCGCTTTATATTTCTCTACTTTGTGAAGTTATGCCACTCTTTTTGTTAAGGTGTCACTCAACTTTGCAATCTTTATATGTACCAAAACCAAATCTCTGTTTTATCTCGAAATAAAAGTAAAAACAAGACATATAATTGACATATTTTTTTTCCAACCGGGCTCACAACCCCTTTCCATTAATTTCGCAATCAACGGAAATACATCAGTCTGTATCCAAGTTCTTAGAGTCTAACCACTACATTTAGCAGAATGAAAGATAAAACCTTGAGACTCCAATGAGACTGAAGGGGGGGGGGGGGGGGGGAGCGAGTTGGCACATCATTAGGAAACCCACCGGAAGATGATCCTGGAACGGACCATCCGCCATGGGGCGAAAACCTGATGACACTCACAAGCTATAGCCCAATGAAAACAAAAGTTCCCAGGATGAAAACGCTTTGGAAGACTTCTGCGACTAAGCGAACCGCTACCAGGAGACATAATTCCAGCCGGCATCAAACCCCAGTGGGAAATGGAGAGCAAAAGGAACCGAGCACTGAATCACACCTAACCAATCTGGACCCCATCTCTGTCTCCTAAGAGAGGTCTGCCTCGAGGAAGAGATCTGTCCGCCAGCGCAGCAACCGCGTGAGCCAACCTCTTCACTCCAGCCTGTAGCTTCACCTTCTCTTCTTCCTTCAACAAACCTGCCCAATACAACATAAACAAGCAGGCAGTGAAAACAGCCTCTAGAGAAGAACGAACAACATGTTTATCAAATGTAACTTTATTGTGGAGAGTCCAAACCCCCCAGCATATTGCGGCAATGATCATCATATAAAAATGCTTCCCACCCGGAAAAAACTTATAAAGCCAAGCGAAGCTTTGCCAAAGAGAACGAGGACAGCAGGATGCCCCAGCCGTCATGCCCAACACTCCCCACACCGAACGAGCAAGTGGGCAGGTAAAGAACAAATGATTTGCCATTTCAACATCAGTACAGAAGGAGCACATGGGATTTTCAGGCCAATTCCTAATACGCATGTTATCACGAGTAAGAACTGCATTCTGAAACAACTGGCAAAGGAAAATTTTAATCTTCAGCGGGATGGGTGCTTCCCACACCATCTTATAGTTAAGACCTGATAGATTCCTTTCCAACCATTCATATAAGGATTTAGTCGTAAATTTCCCTTTACTGTCAAGGACCCATAAAATCCTATCTGGGGAGTCGTTCAACGACAGTTTTTTAGCTTCCATAACCATCCAAGCCCACTACTCGCCCAACCCCCCAACCAGTCTACGTCTGAAGCCAAGTTCATAATTGCTTGCAGCCCAGGATGCAACAGTGCATTCCTGTTCCTGACATATACTAAAAAGATCAGGGAAATGGTCTTTCAATGCACTATTCTCAACCCAAGGATCATACCAAACCCTAGTAAGGTTTCCACTTTCGATCTTAACTTTTCTACCCACCATATATGATTCCTTGACCTTCATAATCGCTTTCCAGCAGGGGGAGTCTGAAAAGCGACTCTGGATGTTAGCCACTGTTTTATTCCTGAAATATCTAGCTCTTACTATACGTTGCCATAACCCATCACTCGTTTCTAATTTCCACCACCATTTAACGAGAAAGGCAATATTTTGTTTATGAAGATCTTTAATCCCTAGTCCCCCAATTTTTTTAGATCGACATACTCTTGTCCACTTAACCATGTGGTACCCATGTTTCTTATTTTTTTTTCTCCTCCAAAAGAAACGTCTGCGATGTTTATCCAACTTCTCAATAAAAGTTTTGTTGAAGAGGAACATCGACATAAGGAAAGATGGAATCCCATCCAAACTGGACCCTAACAAAGTCAGCCTAGCTCCAGAAGATGCCGCATAAGCTACCCAGGCATCAAGCTTTTTGATCATTTTACCGTCAAGGAAATCTAGATCCGCATTCTTGAGGATAGAGTAAGTAACAGGAACTCCGAGATATTTCATAGGAAGTGTGCCCCACTTGGCATCCAAACATGTTGGCATAGACCAAATCAGTATCATTATCCCTCCAATACTAAATATCTCACTCTTCTCAAAATTGATCTTAAGCCCAGACATAAGTTCAAAGAGATATAGCAATAGTTTGATATTTACAGCTTTGTCAACATCATGTTCAAAACAAAGCACCGTGTCATCCGCGTATTGCAGGATGCCAACACCATCCTCAATAAGATCAGCAGCTAGCCCTTTAATGAGACCATTCTTTTGAGCTGTAAGTACCATTTTGGTCAGGCAATCAGCCGCCAGATTAAATAAGAAAGGGGAGTGAGGATCCCCCTGCCTCACCCCCTTAGCACTTTGAATGTATGGTCCCACCTCATCGTTGATCTTGACACTAACCGTGCCATTTTTTAGGATTTGAGAGACCCATCCGCACCACTTAGGACTAAACCCACGCTTCCTATGACAATAAAGCAAAAAGTCCCAATTGACTTTGTCATACGCCTTCTCGAAATCAAGTTTGAGAACCACTCCCACTTGCTTTTTAATGTGAGTATAGTGTAGAACCTCATGTAGAGATAAGATTCCATCAACTATGTGCCTCCCCTTAATGAAGGCATTCTGTTGAATACTAAACAACTTATGAGCATATTTGCTAGCTCTAATATCCATGGCTTTGGTGAGTAGTTTGTATGGGCAGCGTAATAGACAAATGGGCCTATACTACTGGATTCTTTTAGCATCAGTCGACTTAGGCAACAAAGTTATGATGCCATAGTTAAGTCGTTGCACATCCAACTTGCCTTCATGAAACCACTCAAAAAGGCATAAGATATCATGAGCTACTACATCCCAGCAGTGTTGATAAAATTCAACAGGAATATCGTCTGGACCGGGGGCACGGTTAGATTTCATGCCAAATAAAGCTTTTTTGATCTCTTCCAATGAAAAAGGTCGAGTTAAGTCCTCATTATCACCAGGGGTAATCATCTCTTCCTGAGACCGCAATGTTGCATCGATCTGGCAAATGTTGCCAGGAGCCGGTCCAAATAAGGTTTTATAGTATTCAGTAGCATGGGCGAGTAGGTTTTTAGTCCCTTCAATAATAGTGGACCCACACTCCAGGGAGATCATGGAGTTTTTCCTACGACGACCATTAGCTACTTTATGAAAGAAATCAGTGTTATTGTCTCCTTTCAAAAGCCATCTCTCATTATAAAACTGGTGCCAGTGAAGTTCTTCTTCAACATACATCTTATTAAGCTCTACTAGAATTTCCAACTTCCTAGTGTATGCTTCCCCGCATAAACCATCAGCCTCCTCCAGCCTTTCAAGCTCCTGAAGCTCGAGCTTGATGATTTTCTTTCTAATCTTATTGTGTCCAAACAAATTGGACCCCCAACCCTTAAAAAATTTCTTAATTCTCTTTAGCTTAATATTCAAGGAGTCAATAGGGTTTAAAGTGTATACTGGTCTAGACCAAATCTCAGAAACCAGAGGAAGAAAATCTGGATTACTGAGCCAGGCATTATCAAACTTAAAGCACCTGTTACTTGGTGTTCTAGAGGGAGCTCTCCCACCATCCAACAACAAAGGATTGTGGTCTGATATTTCCTTGACCAGTTTATGAACAGAAGCGAGAGGATATACATCCTCCCAATCAGGAGACATAAGAACTCTATCCAATTTTTCCAAAGTTGGGTTTTCTTGTTTATTGGACCAGGTATAACAACCACCAGTCATATAAATCTCCCTCAACCCAAGCAAGTGTATAACAGAATTAAACACCTCCGAGAAGTGGGACATAGATGTTTTTTTGTTTTTCTCCCCACTATGTCGAATGATATTAAAATCTCCCCCGACCAGATAAGGAATGTTAATACTATGACACATGGACGATAGTTCAGCAATGAACTCAGGTTTCTGTTCATCATGTGCAGCACCATACACAATCATCAAGACCCAGCTACAGTTTTTGTTCTTATTGAACAAGTTCAACTATAGGATGTATTTACCACATTTGGTCATAAGGATATCGAATTTCTCCTTATTAAGGCCACAAAGAATGCCACCAGATTCCCCCCCCCCCAGAAGGGGCCCATTCCCAATGAAATTTATGATTCGGGTCAATTTGCCTAAAAAAAGGCAGGATTATAAGACTTCTTCATAGTCCCCTGAAGCCCAATAAAATCTAGTTCATTGGCACTCATCATGTCAATGAGGCAGGTAGACATGCCTTTTTTACCCACCCCCCTACAATTCCAAAAAAACCCTTTCATTTATATCGTTTGGGTTTATCTCTCACTCTGGTAGGTCTGCCAGGTTCCATAGCAGCCCTACCCGCCCCTTTTTTCTGTTGACTTCTAGTCACAGGTCTACTGGACTTATTAGGAGATAATACCACCACTGATTTCCTGTGTTGATTTTTCTTTTTTTTTGTTTTTAGATTGAACCAGGATGAAAGATTCCTCAATATCTCTACTATCATCATCCCATGTCAAAGAGAGGGGCACATCATTGCCCAACCCATCATTGATGGTTATATTTTGTGGGTTAATATCAATATTTTTGTCATGTAACATATTTCTAGAAAGTTCTAATTCACGCAAGATATCAATAGTTGCAAATTCATCATTCGGGATTTGCACTCCCATCAAAGATGCACGCAATATAATGGCAGAATCAGACAAAGCAGAGAATTGATTTTTCGAATTGGGCATATTCATACCTTCCAAATTACGCTTCCTCATCCTGTTGGCAGCCACATCACCCACCATCTCCAGCTTCTGCTTCTGTCTGCGCGGGACATCCTCATCTTGGTTTGTGCAATCATGAATTGGTGATCCAGACGGAGATTCAACTGTATAGACACTACAGTTTTCTCCTCCTTCCATGGATCCCTCCTCAAGAGGCACAATATGAGGCAGGGAAGGCCAAACCACATAGTCTGACAAGGGAGGAAATGCATTCCCATAAGTATTCACATCATGACAGACAAACATAGGTGAGGGTGGAACAGGAGTAATCATCCCCCAAGCACCTTTATGTATACTGATCTCATTACTGGGAGACTCAGTCATCTCTTCCACATCCAGGTCATCAAAGACATTCTCACATGATACTTTACCAGATTGAGAACCACAATAAGACATTTCTCATCTGCGTGTTCTCTGGCCATTGTTTCAATCAGCAACTCCGTATTGTTACCTTCATCGCTTTCCTCTTCTTCTTCACTTTCAGCTACAACAGGAAGCCTCTACATACCTTTATCACAGTTCTGAGAAGAGAAGTTACCAGTCATAGATGCACTCGTACCCCCTGCCCCATAGAAGAAGCAGGATATGAGTCCATCCTCGCTTTCTTAGGGAAGGAAGGAGACGCACTGCTATCTACAGCAGTATAAGATTGGCTTTTCTCAGCACCCATAGTCACAACTTTTTCAACCTCATAAAAGAAATCATAATAATGTTCTCCCAGCATTCCTTCAGCCGAAGGAGGAATTTTCTCAACATCTCTACAACCAAGGAGGATTCTAGCATATTTGGGTTTATGAACAGTCGATTCATCAACTTCCAATGTAATTCCCATCAGGGCCCCAACATAAGCTATATGTTCAGTGCATCTTTTCTCTATGGGAATGTTACGCACCCTAACCCATGCTTTTTCCATGATATACCTTTAGCTCCAAGCGAAGCAGTCCAAGGAGTAATACAGACCACAATATTCCCCTCTTTCAGAGGCAAGCGTTTCCCATAACAACATGCTCTCTCTATCTCACTAGCATTAGGGAATCGCATCACATATTGAGCAGGGCCAATAGAGCGGGCCGTACAATGCCATTTCTTTTTCCCAGGTTTTTTGGCAAATATAGCATTGAATTCCTGCTCAATATCTTTCACAGTAGCATCCCCCTCAACTATAGTGATCATCACATTATTAGTTTTCTCAACACTATGCTTAGCAGCACACATATCAGGTATATAGAAAAATCCCTAACCAGGCGACTGAAAACCACACATGAATGGAATGCATTCCCAAGGCCTCAGAGACTGGCAGAGCTGGGCTATATGACCTAATTTATTGCATTTTTCGCAGCGAATAGTGGGGCACCGAGGAGCAAAATGACCTGGGAGGCAGCAGTTGATGCAGATCTCGGCGTTGTTCTTGGTCGCCGTTTGCCGAGGCGCTGGAGGCGGAGGTGGCTCCTTGATGCTCGTCGTCTTCTCCTTGGTCGCGCCGCTCATGGCACGCGCAGCAGCTTCCCATCTGTCCGCAACTTCACCACCACCAGATCTGGAGTCTCCCGACGTCGCCGGCGGCGGATCTGTCCGCTGCCATACCATGTGTCGAGACTGGTTTGGCAGCGGAGCCTTTCGCCCACCGCCGAACCCTCCCCGCGCTGTGTTGTCGCGCCATCCTCCAGATCTCCCCCCGCCACGATCTCCCATCGCGGTGCGTGGCGCACCTTCCGCCGCAGCAACTTGGGCGAAGGAGCGGTCGTCGCCGCCGGCTTTGCCCCGCCACCAGCCGAAGAAATCAGGAGGGGATGGATTGGGGGAGCAAACCCTAGGACGCTCCCATAGATGCTTAAAGAGGGGAGCGAGATGCGCATCCCGCGTAGTGGTGGTAGGTGGGGAAAGTGAAGCGGCTCCCCCCGCCTCTCTCACTCTAGAAGGCACCACGCCCGGTTCGGTGCTGGACCCCGCATGGCGGTCAGGCAGCCATGGAGATGCTCCCACGCGTCCATCCGCCATTAGCGGGCGGTTGGTGTGGCTCGGGGCCACCCCAACCCGGCCCGCTTCGCCTGTCTGGAACTCCGTACGCCTCCCGTGCGCCGCACCTCGAGACGTGCCATGCGTAGCGCCCGCTGGAGCCGAGTACGTCGCCGGTAATCAACCCCGAATCCTCGCAAAATGGCATGGCAGCGAGATGATGTCGCCGATGTTTATGTACTCCCCTGCGCGGAGAAATCGCGCGTCCACCGTGACTCCACGGTCATCAATCAGGATGAGGCGGAGAGCATCTCGCCGTCGTAGAACGTGAGCGAGCGCGTCTGTAGATCGGCGGCGTAGGATACACGCCACCTCTCGTGGGCGCGTCACCCTGTGTGTCGCGCGAGCACGACGCGTGAGCCATCAGTCGACGCAAAATGACATCAGGGTCTGCTTCTTGTATATAATTGACATATACAAGTGTGGAACACAAACATGCATGGTACAACTAAACACGAGAAGGCATCTTGTCTTTCAGTGTCAAACTGATATGTAGAACATCTCAAAAGAAAAAGAGAAAAAAAGAGATGAAGGGCTCATGATGGTCTTTGACTGAAAGAACTAAACACGTAAAGCCTTGGACACTTCTAGTTGACTTCCTCTGAAGCCTGCAGGCACTTCTCTGAAGAAAGGAAGGAGAGAGGACTGTGAGCTAGCATCCTCCCATTCTAAACTTTCCCACCATTTTCGCTCGCCAAGTATCAGCGGTGAGCTCTTGACGCCCACTAAGTTCTGTGGCAGCTGCATTAGCATGGGGCAACCATAAACGAGCAAGCGCATCAACGATGGGAATGTGATTCTGGCATCACAGAGGCTATGCAGGTTCTTCAGATTGACTAACACCAGAAACTTGAGTCGAGGGAAGGAGCTTGTGGGAGACAGCACAGCTTCTTCATCGTTAGCCGCCAACTTAGTTATTTAAATATACGATTTCAAGGCAAGGCAGCCATGTGATCCATGTAGTCGACATCAGATTGTCGCATTCTGAGATGTTCAGAAACCTGAGGCCTGAAAGGCAAGTGTTGGGTTCAATACCTTTAAACTCGACCCTCTGAAGTGCTGGCCAGACTATGTAAGAGTAATTGTTCTAGTCTTGGCAAGCACCGACCTGAGTTTATGTCGGTCTGGGCTATCACTAGCTCCTCCAAAAGTTTTATGCGTTCCAGTGACAGAGCTTCCATGTGTCTAGCCTTACTACTTGTAAGGAGCAAGGGTGATATCTGAAGAGATTGCAAACCTTCCAGAGCTGTAATGCTGAGGCGGCTTACCAAGGCTCTAGGCAAGTTAGAGATCTTCCACATGGAGTCTGAATCATGTACTGTAAAACTAATATCCCTTATCCTCGTTAAACTTTTGAGTTCTTCGATATATCCTGCTGAACAATCAATTCTCAAACCACAGCATCGATATAAATTTAACAGCCTCAACATCTTCAATCTAGATAGCAAACCATTTGGTATATTCCTGAGACCGAAAGCGTCTTCCAAATATAAGTACCTTAGATCTTCCAACAGTCCCAGCTCCACTGGCAGTGAACGTATTGGTGTCCGAGAAAGATCAAGGAACTGCAAGCTCGTTAATGCTCCGATTTCTGATGGTATTTCTTGGATCCATGTTCCAGAAATATCCAAATAAATCAGCAATTTCATGGCAGAGAAAAAACCAAATGGGAACTCAGAAATATGCTCATTGTTTATTAGCATTAGTGTTAACAGGTCTGGGCAGCTGCAAGAACTAGGAATTGTCTTAATATCATCACCATAGAAGAAAATTCTATCAGCGGTGCTCCAGACGTCTGGTCGGGTGTGTTCTCTTTGGTCCACCAGCCACTTCTCTTTACGCACCCCATTCTGTTTTGTCGCTACAATCCACAAGGCCAGATCTTGAACAACATGGTGCATTTTCACAAGTTTATCCCCTTTGTCAGAGGATTCAAGCAGGAATGCTCTTTTCAAAATTTCAACAATTGAATATCCACTCAAGTAAGTTCTTTCAATATCATCATCCTCGCCTAGCAGTCCATGGCCCATCCAAATTTGAATTAAATTAATAGTGGACCAGTCACGATCTGGCTCTTGTGCGGCAATCCCAGCAAATAGTAGAAAGCACATTCTAATCACATCACTTTGCAAGCTATCATAACTAATTTTCAGCATAGGAAAGAGTTCGTTATCTGAACCAGAAACCTCATGGAAAACTGAATCTTCTACTAACATCAAATTGTATTCCCATTCTTCTGAAGCTACCTTGGAAGCCATAGCCTGCCCAGTTATCTTAATTGCTAGTGGAAGGCCTCCACATTTTGCCGCAATCTTCTCGGCGCATCCCCTGATTTGAGCATCTTCCATCTTTGTTCCACCAACAATCTCTTTAAACAGCTGCCACGAATGATCAGAACCCAAGCATTTCAACTGTATAACATTTTCAAAAATATGCATTCTACCACACACATCCAAAGATCGTGTTGTGATCACTACAATCTGGCTATTTGGGAGGGAACACTTCTTCGAACCATGCGGTATACCAACTTTCACTAGGTCCAGCATGTCCCAAAGATCATCAATCAACAATAGGAATTTCTTTTCCTTTAAAAAGTTGAAAATAGCTCTAGCTCTGTGTGTTGCATCTCCTCCATCTGTTAGCAACAGTCCTAGTGCAGAAGCAATGTTCTGCTGAACTGCCATCAAGTCTAGCTGCTTGCCAACTTCAATAAACACGACATGATCAAATCCAGACCTTTCAGAACAATAGTAGTTGTTGATTTGTTTAAGGAGAGTAGTCTTTCCTGACCCTCCCATGCCACATATGCCAATGATGTTTCTAGTGCCTTCTTCAATGTAACCAAAAACCTTGTTTCTGTAGTGTTCTTGGCCTACGATGTTTGCTGGTAATTGGTAAAGGCAACTCCAAACCAACTGGTGGGAGCAAACTTAATATATCATCCTTTTGAAGTGATCTCTTGTTAATATCTTCAATATCACCTTTAACTTTTGCAGCAGATTTGCTAATTTTATAGTTGGACCAACAACTCCAGGAGCAGCCAAAGATATGTATGGTCCTTGCCTCATACTCAGTGCTGATGTTGCAAGCTTCTGCTTCAGTGGATCGAGCACTCTCTGTCCACCTTGTTACTTGTACCTTTGGTCTCTTGCCTTGGCATTCACCTAACTGGATGGTCTCGTCAATGGCATGTATGGAGCTCCTCAATTCATCAGCAGCTTTTGCGAGATTGCAGACATTGGTTTCAGGCTTCAGACAGTAGCCAATATGCTTCTTGATTGGCTCCCATAACTCTTTTACCAAGAGGGTGATAACCGGGGCGAGTATGCCAATCTGAGCCATGTGGCTGTAACAATTAAATGAAGGTGTAATTAATAACAGAGTTGGGACTAGATTTATTTAGGTAAATTGTACCAGATTTAAGTAAGCTTGATTTGAAGCACGGAGAACTGGTAAAATCATCTAAATTTGTATATTATCTCTGGTTGCTTTCTTAGAAAAATAGGCATTGGCCAAAAATACATGCAATATCTATCTCATAAAATTTGTTGTCTGCTTCAGGAACAAAGCAAGTGTGTCTTTCTTTCGCCTACATATAGAACTATAGAGGAGGGCCATTCGCACTACTCAAAGTCTCAAAATAAATATGCTTCATATAGTATTGATATAGGAACAGGGGTGATGTCTACAACTTAAAGCCTATTGTAGAGCTATTTGTTGGAATTGTGATGATGTTTAAGCCAACTTATACTATTTGCAATGTAATTTTCACAAAATTTGAACATATGTGCTGAAGTTATGTTGTCCATACATCATGCATGTAAAAGATCTTAAATCTTCTACTGTATAGAAGCCATGAACTTTGAGGAAAATATTTACAGTTTTGCGCTCCGGCCTGAAAGACGTCAAATAGAACAATTTTGGCAGATGTGGATGCGGTAAGCGAGAAAAGAAGGATCGGAATCAGTAGTTCAGTACCTATTTCAGGAAGCTGGGAGTCGGTTCTTTACCTCCTCCGTGCCTTCAGATTTGTGGTAAAGCTTTGGTCACCTAGGAGATGGAAGTAGTCACGATTGACTTCCCATCTTACCAATACCGGAGGTAAGGAGGAAGAGGGGAGAGATCAGCAATCTAGAGGTGCATGCTGTGTGCCTGTGTAGTCTAGTCAACCAGAGTGGTTGTAGCAGAGAAACCATTTTCCTGCACAAGTTGATGTCACTAGAATTTAAAATTGGCTACTTGCATTTGTTTTAAATCAGCACCCCCAATCTGGTTTATTTGGACTCATAATACAAAGATACTCCCTCAGTTTCAAATTACATAGTTTATTAGCACAACTTGATGACACTATAATTGGATATCAGCTAGTTGCATTTGTTTTAAACCAGCCTCCAATCTGGTTTATTTGGACCATAATACAAAGATACTTCTTCCGTTTCAAATTACATAGTGTATTAGGTTTCACTAGTACAAACGGTTGTGCAACAATTGCATTATTAGTATATTATTTTTGTGATACCAAATTATAACAGAAGTGAGTAATTTGGAATATGATCTAATGACATCAACTCTATCTCATATAGAGTATTCACTATAAGGCTATCGTGCACACCATCTACTCATTAAACTTTGTGTTATAACTACGATTAAGAGATACCCCTGCCACGAGGACAGCAACTGCGTACTCCGTAGGTTTTTTTTTTTTTTGAGAAAACACAAAGGACTTTTGTGTTTCATTTAATTGAAAAGAGGGGGCTTAAAGTTACAGTCCTCCTAGGAGGGATTTTTACAATCGTGAAGCAGTCACTAGTGCACGTCCCAGGTTGTTGGGAGAACTACTCTAAGTCCATTGGCACCTGCCCTGGCCCAAAGCCAGGCTTCATCCTTTATGGTGCCAACAATGGAGTGAACGGACAGGGAATTGACAGGGTAATTTCTTAAAGTGTCTAAGGAATGTATAATTTTCTTGAGGTGCTTGTTTACCTAGTCACAGATGTTCTCCAAGTAGAGAGTGGTGGTAACACGTGTTCCTGCTCTGGTTTCAGCAAATCAGAGCATTCATCCAGATGAGAACAAACCTCAAGGTGGTGGACAACTCCGGAGCCAAGCGGGTTATGTGCAGACAGTCCCTTAGGAGAAGAAAGGAGCGAGGCTCGGGGACATGATCATCGGTTCTGTCAAGGAAGCGCAGCCTCGCTGCAAGGTCAAGAAAGGAGACGTGGTCTACGGGGTGGTTGCCCGTGCTGCCATGAAGGGGCACAGCAACGGTAGTGAGGTCCAATTCGACGATAATGCGATTGTCATCGTGAACAACAAGGGTGAGCTGATTGGCACCCGCGTCTTTGGTCCCGTCCCCCACGAGCTCAGAAAGAAGAAGCATCTCAAGATCCTGGCACCGGCTGAGCACATAGTTTGAGATTTCTATCAGCTTACTTGTATCTACTCCCTCCGTTCCGAATTACTTGTCTTAGATTAGACAAATCTAAGACAAGTAATTCGGAACGGAGGGAGTAGCTGTTAGTTCCGTGGAATGAAACAGACATCTCCGCTTTGGTCATTTCTACTCCCTCCGTGGAGGGAGTACTTGCCATAGTTTTAAATAAAGACTATGGCGAAGCTATAGCCCGCTATAGCCTTTTCAGCAGGGTGCTGCTAAATGGTCGCCTTCACAAATAGCCCGCTTGAGCCCGCTATAGCTGATTTGGAGGTCTGCCGTTATTTTTCATAGCCCACTATTTAAAGCATTGGTATTTGCCAATAATCTCTGTTCTCTGAACTGTAATGTAAACAGCTGTTGACAAACCAGACAAGATATGTACTTAGTCTCCACATTATATTCCTTGTGTTCTTCTACATTCAGTACATACATTCATCATTCATGGCATCATAACCCATTTTCTGCGATCTCTAAATGCTTAAATCACGTTATTTTGTTGTTTTGTGATCCCTAGAAGTTCCTATTTATATACACCTTGAAGATGGATGTACACCGAGGATTAGATATTCTTGGAATGATCTCTAAGCTTGAGATGGATCTCTAAAACAAGTTGCTAGGTTAGTTCAGTAGGGTAAAACAGGTGTAATGCGGCAGAAATTATCTCGATTTGAGCATGCACCAGTGTAGTAAAAGCTAGGACTGATCATCTGAATCTGAGGAGTGTTTCAAATTTGACAGCTGTTTCACAACTCCTTGCAAACAGATTTGTGTAAAACAAAAGACAAGCACAAGCTACTTGTACAAATTGCTTATTTAACTGTAGCATGCTGTAATTAGGTCATCCTCAAACTCTAAAACATTGAAGGGGCCCTTACAACATTACTATAACTGAACCACAAGGTAAAACAGGCAATGCTGTTTCACTCCGACGCCCCTTGAGTCCAGTCTTCCGAACTCAGGTTCCCTTCGTGTCTTTCCTCAGAGTTACATAAGTGGGAAATGTGAAGAGTTTCTCCAGAAAGTCTGGCTCATCAAGGCCCTGAAGATACACGAGCAGGCAAATTGTGATAAGTATATAGAACCAGAGTTGATGCTACAAATGGTAGAATGCAGCACAAGACATGCCGTACCTCATACATATCTCTTAGCTTAGCCTCAGCTTCCTCCTGTAAAAGGGGACATGTAGTTAGCAATGGAGCAAGAAAAATAATGCTAGGCTCGCCAGGAAATAAACCATATCATACCTCATCATCAGAGTCACTAAACTCCCTACGGCATCCAAATGGCAAATATCCGTTCAAGTGACCAGCAATGTATTTATCAGTGCTGCTGGGGTGCTTCATATCAGGAGATCCATTGTTGGTACAGCCATAGCAGCAACCTTTATTTATGAACACAAGGAGAGAGTTAATTGGCAAGTAACAAACAAGTACAAGCAAGGGCGCATGAACCAGTTTGAGATGTTATAAACGCAAATCCAAGTTTAACCACCCACAAACTGCACTAAGCAATTCTTAGTTTCAGATATGAGTATATATACAATACCGTTATCAGTCGGTTTGAGCATGCAGAAACAGCTGACCACCAATTCCTCATGTTGTCCCTGTCGCACACGTTTGACTTCCGTGAAGAATAGATCGTCGATGCCATGGGAGAAACCATCAGCTCCTTTAGCCCTTGTAGTGATATTGAGATGATAGTACCACACACGGTTCTCGCAAATTGATTGATATTGCACAACGTCCTTGAACTCATGTGCAAGATCCTAAACGAAGAAGCATATCTCAGATCAGCAATTCTCAAATGAGCAAAAAGACATACTGCAATCCTGGTAGCAGGACAGAAAAAAGGAAGTAGAGAGGGATAGTGAGCATACCCCCAAAAGATTGTGATTCTCGTTATACTTGTCTACTAGAGCTTGAGCCAATAGGCACATTCGATTATGACTTTGCTCAATCACATGAGATTTTGAACGCTTCTTCCTTCTGCCATCGGGCCAGTAAAGACATTGTTGTACGACCTTATCCAGTCGAGAAACGCTGCCTTGCTCCGGGCACCTAGTTTAGATCAGAGCATTGGTTGGTATGTTGCACTTTCTCAGTACTGAAAAAAAAAACAAGTCTACTATGTGTGTAAATACTCTGCCAATGTTATCAATAAAACTAGTTTCCATGGAACTTTCTTGAATAGGGGATCAAACAGCTCCCATGTTACCTTTAACATAACTCATGGTACCCCCCAAAAAAAGCACAAATGGATTGTTTACATGCCTATAAGCTCTGAATCAATAAACTTAGTTGTGCCTAAAAAAAGGCATCCCTATCCCAACTCAGTGAAAATCTAGAACGAAGTTGAAAAACTTACATTTTGGTGACCCGGCGGTCGTGCAGATGGCGATCAATAGCACTGTCGGCTTCCTGTAAGCTCTTGAATGGCCCACCCAAATGAGGATATGTGTGGAAAGATCCAGAAAGATCCACCCTGATGTAAAATTGGAGCCCCCAGTCACGCGGTAGCCGGGACAAAATAGGTGAACCAGGGGCAGGAACAATTGTGTATTGTGCTACCGCCTCTGACTGCGAAAGGGCGGAGGAAGTGACAGTGACACACGATTCATCCGACACCGAAGCGCCGAGCGACTCATTCAAGGACGGTGCTTGCAGAGTTTGTGCAGATGATGATGATGCAGGTTCAGCAAGATGCTCCTCCTCCTCGTGCCTGAATTTGGAAAACAACTTGTCTCAGAAAATGAATGGATAGTGAAATACAGAACACGCCCTCCCAAACCTGTAGTTCCTAGAGGCTAAGTAGGAATATTCCGGCAACTCACCACATGGATGAATCCATCCGACTAACATAAGAGGAACTTCCCGAACCCGTAGTTCCTAGAGGCTAAGAAGGTTCCGGGAACTCGCGACATGAATGAATGAACTCAACTAAAAAGCAGAGGAATTTCTTCCTCGAAAAAAGAGAGGAATTTCTACACGAACACCTCCAGACTGATTTCTAAAATCCCCGGCGGTCGACAAATACGGCAGACTGATTTCCAATAGATCGCCCCGAGATGTAAAAGAACTGGGGATGGGGCGAGCGGGGGAGGGGTGGACATACGGTGGAGGGGACGGCGGGTCGCGGGGTCTCCGGCTCCGGGGGAGCTCGTGGGCACGGGCTGCACCATGGATCAACCGCGCTGCACCGCCGTGTTGAGTCGGGAGGTCCTTGAGCCGGGGGCTGCTTGGGGGACGGAGGGGCATGGGGGCGCCGGGAGGGATTGGATTAGGTCTTGATGATTTCCGTTCCGCTTGGGGGCAGAAGGGGGAGGAAGAAGACGACGACGACGCTAAGGGCCCGTCCGTTCTCGGACCAAGGGCCCATGGAAGGCCTGCTTGGCAGAGCTGAGTAGGTTTTTTTTTTGCCTCCAGCGTACATCAGTGGGCCCTCATAGAAAATTAAAAATATATGTGAGACAACAATTTATCACACTAAAAAACAATTTATCTTCTTTTTGCGGGAGAAAAAAAACAATTTATCTGCCAATCATGAAAAAAAACTCATAGCATGTATGCTGATGGCACTAGCAATATGATTTTTTTTGGGTATTAGAGGGAGATTAGTACCACAAAAAATGCCAAAAAATTAATTAGAAATGACATTCACATTCAGCCCTTATGATCACTTACTTAAGAATCTAAACTAGGATTTCATAGAATCATATTGCAAATATGCCACATATATTTACTGATTAAAACGTGTCCTAAATTTTATATATCTACAGCAAAGTGACAGAAAGAGTGGAGGTACCTAATAAACCACTCTTGTCCTCAAATGAGAGCAAGAGGGAGAGAAATCTGACCACACAAGATGCAACTTCTCATATGCTTCCACGAAAACAGAGGAAATTAGATACTCAACAAGTAAATGTAATTCAACATCAAGTTGAAAGACATTTCATGGGATGCTCATCATCCAAAGCCCGACATAAGTATGCACAATATTTTTAGTGTTGGGACATCAAAACACCTTGACTCCATTGTTGTAAAAAATCACAAGGAAATAAAAGGAATAAATACATTTTCACAAATTTCATTGATTCCACCTAGATCATATAACATTTTTTTAATTTTTTTAGAAAAGGAGGATGACCTCCGGCCTCTGCATCTAGGAGATGCATACAACCACTTTATTGATTATTCTCGAGGACCTTACAAAGTATTACAACAATATGCCTGAAACCGCCATCTTGGCAACATATGCCACTACTCCTATCCATATGATGAAGGGGTGCTACTTGGGCCAAATACCCGGACCACTCACCTAAGCCTATCATCAAAAGCCAGAAACCTCAGCCGAGCCACATACCGGGTCTGGGGCATAAACTGGTCTGACGCACTCACATGTGTCGTTGCCGCCATCTTCCACAGGTCCGTCTTCAGAGCAGATATTGAGGCTTCTACCTTGTCAGGCCACTCTGCCATCGACGCCACCATGACGCCAGACATCTGCCTCCACCTGCGCGAGTCCATCACCGCGCATCGGGCGCCGAGTCTCCACTGCACCACGCCGCCGAGATCTGCCATCATCAATGTGTAGGATGAAGCACCGCTCCACCAAAAAAGGCGCCCACTGGTCCCTCGATCCTCGCCTGCTGTCACCGACCCCATACTGAGTCCGCCACCACACTGCCCTCAAGGCGACGCCTTCAAGAAGGTCACGGCGCCAAGGACGCCGCCGCCGCCCCCCGGAGTTAGGCTTTCACCCGAGAAGCAAGGTGGTGGGGTGTGGAAGGGCAGACCTCGACCGACGTCTCCATGAAGAAATCGGCGCCCGCGGACGTCGTCGTCGTCGCGGCCGGCTGGAGCCGACCAGGGGTTTCCCCCAATCTGGATCCCGACCACCAGAATCACCTGCAACCCAGAGGCAGGCCAGACGCCTGCACAGCCAGGGACCGTCGAGGGTGAAATGCACCGAGCAGGGGAAGATGGCCAGCAGCCAGATCTAACGCCGCCAGCCACCAGGGCAGCTACGCGAGGTCCCAGCCCACCGAAGATCCACTGGCCACCCGACCAGATCGCCGGCACCGCGCCCACCCCACTGCTCACCGCAGGTGACAAGGGGCCTCGCCGGGGGCCGCCGCCCAGATCCAAGACCCTCCGATGTGAACCAGAGCAGCGCATGCCCCGCCGCCGCAGTCCCCGGCTGCGCCATGGGCCTTGCCCGGCGACAGCCTCGTGCGGCGGCGAGGGGGAGAGGGGAGGGAGAGGGGCTACTCCGGCGAGGGGGGAGTTGCCCCCGAGACGCCCAGGTAGAGCTTAGATCATATAACATAAAAGACTACATTTGTCGACATATATTTCTTCTCAAAATTGCTAAAGTCTCTTAGGCCCTGAACCAACATCCATGGCAGAGTACCTCTTGCACTCATATTAGTTCACATAGAAGGAAGCAAGAGTTCTAAAAGAACATAGAAGGAAGCAAGTAATCAAGAATAGCACTTGCTCAACAAAGGATTGATATTTACCGCAGTAATACATACTTCTCATAAGTATCTTTCATATGGAATAAAAAAACTTCTCATTTTATAAAAAAAAGTCAATGAGATGGTGAGAAAGCCAATGAAAAGGATTCACGCAGAGACCCGACATCGATTATGATGTGACATACCCTCCTGGTATGAGTGAAATTATGTTTCGATACTAAATATCATTGGCAATACAAATAATATTATCCATGCATTTAATGGATGCAAGGGCTACATACTCATATGGATCACTTGTTTTAGAAATCTATATTGAGGTCCCTCAAAGGCTTACAATTCCGAATCCAAAAATAAACCACAACATGTTTTGTGCAATATTTCAGAGTCACTCCATGACTCGAAATAGTCGAGAATTCTATGGTACTACCGACTGAGCAAGTTCCTTTTTCAAAAGGATTACTCAAACAATGATGATTGTTTGTGTGGTTAATAAATGAATTCTAAATTTGATTTCCTTACATCTCCTCAGTGTATACCGATGACCTCATCATCAATGCTTTTACAAGATCTAAATATACACAAAATCATCTCACCAACATTAGTTGAAACACCAAGGGACGACCAGTCTATTCCGATTGGTCTTGATGGCACACAGATTTTGCATCAGCTGCTTCAATCTGGCCCACTTAAACATAAGAAGGTAAAAACTACGGATAATGGGATAAAAAATTTCAAATAAGGAAGTTGTTCAAAAGCACAATAATAATGTTCTTGAGGGCGAAAATTCCATGCAATGAAGACGCCAAGTACTGCAAGGCAGCAAGCAAATCCAAAGGTTGATGCAAGCAAAGCAAAAGAAAACAAGGGCCGAAATAAGCACAAGGGCAAGAAATCAAAAGTTACTTTCGCAGAGTTACTAGCTAAATGTCAAAAAGTGAGTGAAGAAAATGTGCTTATCGGCCAAGTAATTCAAAAGCATCGAGATCATCCCTAGGCGCAAATCTGAGGATCGGTATTGGGCTATTGGCAAAGTGAGAATTCCAATGTAGCATATTCATGTCCTTATTTTGGGCAGCCAATGCTAATGTCGTGGATGCCTCCTTATGCTCATGTAAATTTATATCCATCATGGGACAGGGATGATATAGGGCACATTATCCATCTTATTTTAGACCATCTCACCAACATTATGCAACTCCAAGAAGATCAACATTTGATGAACAATCACATGTCAAAGAACGTTTCAATCATAAGGAATCGGTCTAGAGCTCAAGAAAAAAGAAAGAGGTGGTCAAACTAGCTTACCGCATTAAAAGAGATGGTCGTAAGAGTGCTACTTCAGAATTGATCTCAAATGAGAAAGAGCAATTAAAGTGTTGACATTGGCTACTAAAGGCAATGAAACAAGTCAATCAAGTGTCAAATCTGAAGAAAATAAGTTGAGAGTGCACAAGGTAAAACAAGAATTTCCATTAGTTCAAACAAAATCACAGCCGGGGCGCCCACTCCGCTTATCATATTGGTAAAAGAAGAAATTGAAAAATTTAAGTGCACAAGAACTTGAAAAGAGGAACATGCCATGGGTTCCCAAATGAAGTACTCTAAACAAGAATAACGTGCAAGCGTCCATTGCAAAATGTGCGGCAAGGTGAAGAGGGAGAAGAGTGAATGTTATGAACAACCAAGCCGAAGGTTTGTGCATCAAAAAGTTCGGTCCACACATCATCTATATTCTTCAGCTATGACATTGATGCCAATGCCATGTAATTCGTCCTCAGGTATGATTGCTCACTCTCCATGGGCTTATTTTGATCCATTGATGCAATATAATTTCTTACATCATGCAAGGGTATTACCACACCATCATACTTTCGATTAGCTGCACTTTTGCTGCTAATCTAAATGGACGATATATAATTAGCGCCCTGAGAGTACATATGGCTGATATATACTTATCGCCCTAAGCACACGCAAAATGGCCGATGGAGTGTCGACATCATCCTTAGAACAAACTCCGTGCAGGTTATTTTTCAGCGCGCAAGCTTTGCTGAGAAGAAGGGGGCATGTGTTGATACAAGTTTTTGGCACAATAGAAAACATATACAGATGACCTCAAATGAAAACAATTTCGACAACTGGAATCTGCGTATCATCTAAATGAACAACTTTGATGTTTGAGTCATCTTCAAATGAGGTCATATGCAACCTTGAGAGCCAAAACAGTGTGCTGCTGAAGTTTGCCCAGGATATTTTTTACCATTTTGCAGGCCAATTTTCTCCCCCAAGATGAACCTCTGATTGCGAAGTGTACAACATGACTTTTTTTCTTCTCTTTGAGCTAAACAATTTCTCTTTTGGGGTCATCGTGATCGAAGCTCATATGCGACTTGCATGGAGCGTCAAAGATACCTACCGGATGTAATTTGAGCCCAGAAGTTCCAGACAAAACTTCTGGGGAGGTTCCGGGGTAAACAGAAAGTTTGCACATGATGCACCCTCAAACCTGGAATTTTAATATTATTTGCAGAATTGTGGGCCCAAATTCAACCACAAGACGATGACCTCACATGGAAAAGTGTTTAACAGATGAATTGTTCACCATTTCAAGATGAACAACTTTACTTTCGGCACCGTCGCAATCCGAAGTCATATACGCCGTGGAACGGTTTTGTTCCTGAATTTGGAATGGTTTCGACAGCACAAACAATAATGCGTCCAACTAGTTGCAGCCCTAGCGCAGGAGAAATCGTTCAAATCGATGGCCCGATCCGTGTAGCACAGGAAGTGGAGAGCAAATTCATTGTCCATCTTACCAATGCTACATCTTTTTTTGGTTTTGCATCTATATCTATACCAATATAAAAAGACCCAAAGGGGCAGATCCAACTGATCTCGGTCATCGAACTAAGTCAATCCAACGATCTAGACTGCTCCAATGGCGAGCGTTAAACGTGTTTAACATGCAATTAATAGCATACCAAATATTGCACTAATCACACGATTAATACACAAATAATAGCATACCCAATATACGCGTGCAATTAATATAACGTGCATTGCACGTTCGCATTTACTAGTCCAACCAAACATGTGATTACGTAACCACAACTTTGATTGCACATGTACATCTTATGTTGGGCGAACCAATACCTGCAAGGTGGATGTTACTGCAAATTTAACATCTGATGTTGGGCGGACGAAACCACAAATTTAAAAATTTAGATAGTTTAATACTACCATTTTAACATTGTCAACCCAAATTCGATAAACAGGGAAAAAACTACTGAACATAATTCATCAGAAAAGGTTCATTTAACAAGGGAACAAATTCAGATAAACAGGGGAACAAATTACTTAACATAATTCATCAGACAGAGCAGGCTCATCTAACAGAGCAAATTCAGATAAACAGGGGAACATATTACAACCCGACTTCACACCCCTACTGATGGAAATGACATTGCAGTAACTTGCTTGCGTCCACATTGCAATAAAACACGACGGAAATGACAAATTGAGAGGGGAACAGTAGAAGCTATCGATCAAGTAGTCGTAGCCATCGAAGGAGTGCCCGTCGAGCGATAGGTCATCCTGCTGGAGTGGGGCGGCGGCGGCGAAGGTGCTAGGGCCGACGAGCTGGTCGACCCTCCACTTTCTTCTTCAGCTTGTGGTTCCACACGTTCTTCACCCAATTCTCGGTCCTATGCAGCCGTCATGCGATCTCCGCCCAATGATTGCCTTCCAATTCATTCCTCAGCACATGATTTCCAGCTCCTCCTCCCCAGGGATCTTCCCATTCTTAATGTTCAGCTTCAGGTAGTTCTAACATTTCCTGCACTGCTTGGCGTCCCGCTTCAATCCGGTTGCTTGAGGAACATTGACCAAAGGCACATTCCCTTCCGAGAACATCTGAACGTAGGTGTGCATACAGAGTCCTCCTCCGTGCTCCACTTGGTCCTCTTTGCAGCCATCAAGTCACTGCAGCCTACCATTGATCATTCACCATCCCTAGAGTAATTTAACACATACATGTTAGATACAATTTAACATCTTCCCTAGGGTAAAAGGGGGCCATCCCCCCCCCCCCCCCCCCCCACCCCCCCCCCACACACACCCACTCTAGAAATCCATTATGTATACCCTTTTTTTTTGTGAGAACCATTGTGTATATCCTTAATTTCTAGGCTAGCTTGGGTTTATAGATACATGTTAAGTTTTGTCAACTTTGATTTAGAGTACGTGTGGGTAGCAACTTCAGAATTTATGAAACTAAGTTACTTTGGTTTAGAGTTAGAAGAAGAAGAAGAAGAAGATATAAAACCAGATATAATAATTTGGAAAAAGGGAAAACAGTTACAAGAATGAATGTCTTAGTTGGTGTAACCAAATATAATAGTCTTAACTAGCTATGGATATTGTGTTGTTGCAAAGGCGGAGTGTAATTGGTGTCAGCTTGATATTAATGTATTACCCTTTTTATCATAAAAGCTGTGAAGACTGCGATCATTGGTATAAAGAGCAAGAGGAGAAGGTGTCTCTTAATCCATTCTTTTTATAGAAATGGGATGTTCTTTATGTACTGAGTAAGCATCATCTGAATTATAGCTCTATGACTGGCTGGTTTTTTGGGTTTTACACATATTTGTTACCTGCTAACCATCTAATTACCTACAAAGAAACCTTCCATATATACAGGTGCTTATCCCCTTGATGCCACAAAAATGGAGATGTTGAAAGAAAGAAATCTGGATTTTCCATAACCTTATCATGTCAACTAGTTAGCTCTTTAGGCATCACAAAAAAAAAGTCTGCATACGACTTATGGGCAGCAACAGTATGTGTTTGCTGTACAGATTAGTATTGCCTTCGGTCACAAATAACTCCCTGTTTTTGCTTTCAAAAGTTGCTGTATATAGATCAGACAAAAGTTTACCATCATTTGCCAGCTTCCTTTAAGATATTCATAGATGGAAGAGTTGAGATACTCAACTGGATGCACATGCGTACTTTTGATTGCTCAAGAACTTGCATCTACCTTTGCTGGGTTGTCTAGTGTGGTAAGCCCACAAACAGAAATTTGCTATAGCATAAAAGACAATCACAAGAGATCTGTGCACATGGCAACTGCTTGGTAAAAGCATGGGTACCAACGATGCACACGTGGTGTACAAAATAAGTATCCGTCCACCAACACCATTGTGCATTTCACAGAGGCATATGCTGACTGACATTCTGTAAACGGTAAATGCTGCTCTAGTCAAATGTACGCCTAAATGCTATTCCTCCATTTCTATGTGCGTGGGGGTCAAACTATCTGAAACGAACTTACTGATCTCCAAGAAAAAAAAACAGGAGATATGTTTGTGGCACCCGTCAACCATGGGTGTCGTCGAAGTCAGGGTTATCATAGGCAGCGTCAATAGCAATGCCAATGAAAGTTTCGAGGACGGCCATCTATGGCAGCAGCAATGGTGAGTGGATCCAGGACCTCGTCGCTGCATGGGCCAGCGGAGGAGCTGGAGCTCCCAGGATCTCCATGGCCCTGAAAGGGAGGACGCTGTGGTGGTAGGGCTGGGGTCGCAGAGGAGCTGGAGTTTCCAAGGTCTTCAGGACGAGGAGGAGGAGGAGGTGGTACTGGAGGCGAGGTGGCAGAGGAGCTGGAGCTCTGAGGATCTGCACAGCTGCGTGGTGGTGGCGGTGGTTGTGGGGCTTCAGCGGTGAGCGTATAGAGCCTTTCTCGGACAATCTGATCAAAGAAAATCCGACCGAAGCCATTGTCTGCAAAGCCAGTCCCAGTGCTGCTCTCAAATACTAAGTAAGGCCTCCCTGTGCCATCTTGAACACCAAAACCTACAAACAGTACCATATGTGTGGTATCAGCCTCCCTCCCATAGGTCGCCTCCAATGGGTAAAATTGGTATATCTCAGCAGCCCCCAGTTCTATGAGTTCATCGCCAGCTGGTATGACACCGACAACAGCTCTCCCCCTCGAGAGGAACCTGGCCACTTGTAAGAAGTTGAGGTACCGATGCACCCGATAACTTGCGATTCTGACCCTTTGCTCACCACCCCAGTCTGCAGAGCGTGCAACAACGCCATTACTCCGGAACAACCGCAAGCCCACATCTTCACGACGATCCACCAGGCGTAACTCTCTTTCCTCACCTATGGACAACCTGATCTCCCTCTCAAAATCAATCACAAAAGATTCCGCATCGAACGTGATATCGCTTGTGCTAGGAGGATCCCTCATGGCCTGGCCTCTCCGTATCTCCATCTCGGCCGCTGCGCACAAAGCGTGGAAAACGCATGTTGGTCGTCCTATTCCTTGGTCGCGCACTGCTGGAAGAATATTTTGCGCATGAAGATGTGCCCTCACCCAGGAAAATTCCAAGTTACCATTTGGCATAGTTTCCATTAGCTGCCGGAAAGCTTCCCAACCCGAACCGCCCAATTCATTCTTCCCCTCTATTTTTTGACTCGGTCCTTTGTTTTTGTTGTCTTGCGGCGGCTTCCTTTCCATTGTTTTTGGAATTGGTTGTTGCTCCTTTCGATTTTCTGCAAGAGTTTCAGATAATGGTTGTTAGTTCCACAATGGGGGAGTAAGAAATACAAGTATGAGCATGAAAAACTTCCAAGAATTGCTTGGAGGCAGAGTTTGAAAGATATTATTTCGGAAGAGCAAAGAGCTTGTTGCTGGTAGACAAATCGCTGATAATATGCTATTCCTATGAGTGCATCCACAACCTAGGGAGCTCGACAAAGGGAGCTTCATATGCTCTTCCTATGAGTGCACCCACAACCTAGGGAGCTCGACAAAGGGAGCTTTTGAGCCAGAAAAGAAGAACATACAAATCAGTGCTATCTTTGATGGGAAGAGTGTTACAAAATGGCAACCATAAAGCACATAGGAAATGGGAAAAATACTAATCCAGAATTTTCACAACAAAAGATCCTAGTACTAATCAGGGTCGATGACGTGCAAGCATTACATCGAACATGTCATGTGCACTGTTCACTGCCACTACTTCACAAGCAAACTCGACGAGGGCCAGGCATCGTCGGTCAGATACATTTCTCCGGGAGGAAGAAAGATGACCTGGTTGGTTCGGTCAAGCTGCTGCCCTCCGCCCCTGAGCCGTTCGCGACGTGGGGTTTGCCGTCGATCAGTCTGCAACCATCCGCCACGGCCGCGAATATGGTCGCCCACTCGCCCAGGCCTCCGCGCCTCGCCGCCACGCGCCGATGCTCGCCCCGGTCACCGTGCCTCGCCGCACCGCGACAGTGGTCGCCCCGGTCGCGGCGCACCCGTCGCTGCGCGCCCCCGCGCCTCGCCGCACCACGCCGGTGGTCGCCCCGGTCGCGGCGCACCCGTCGCTGCGAGCCCCGCGCCGCGCCGGTGATCACCCCGATCTCCGCGCCTCGCCGAAGGACGCCCGTGGTCGCCCCGGTCGCGGCGCACCGGTCGCCGCGCGCCCCGCGCCGCGCCGGTGCTCCGATCTTGTACCGTTTATTGGGGGTGGTTCTATTTGCCGCCCCTTTGTGTGAAATATAAGGGCCCTGACGCCGTAAGCGTTTGCACACGGGCCATATTCGGTCCGGCCCATTAACTGATACTTTTCTTTTCTACAACACGTCCAAACTTACATTTACTTTTTAACTAGTTTATATGAATTTCCTAAAAAAACTAGTTCATAAATCAGTTTGACAATGGGAAAAAAATGTTATTTTCTGTGAAAAATGTTCACATATAATAAAATAATTATTCTCATATTTGACACAATATACTTAATGTATTAAGAAAATATGTTTGGCGGAATTTGGTCCGACTAAAATAGCAAAATACTTTTTTATTTTAGTAAAAATAGCGTCCTTTTATGTGCTTCCATTTTCATTTTCACTTGCATTAGTAGAAGGTAGAGTTCCAGCTCTCAAGTATGTGATTCCAGTGTGTATGCATTCCCTCCTATCATCAATGTTACTATCTGATATGCCAAAATGCATACTTACTGTAAGCATGACCATTTAGCTTAATTATGAAAGTTAAATCCACATTAACTTCCATTTGTTTGGTGTGGTGCTTGTATGTTTACAATGAACTATATGCAAAGAAAAAAAATGCTAATGGTATTGGATATGAAATACAGTCTATGGATGGACAAACATGTGTGTTCTTAAGTGTATGGTGTTCATAACTTTTCTCATTAGCTTCTATCATTTTGTTATGTTGTCGATGCTTACAACAAAATGTGTATATGAGCAAGAGGTTAATGTGTCTCAAAATCCATTCTTTAATAGACTAGGTAATTGCACGTGCATTGCAATGGGGGCATAAATATTCTAGTGGATATCAATACTAATCTTGCCAAACATATACATTCAAGATCCTCATGCACATGAAGTACATTGTTTAATTTTTTTAGAGTAGGGCATTTTGGAGACTAAGCTCCATCGAGGCCTTTATTTAAAAATATTCAAAATTTTCAGTTTAAAAAAATCATGAAAAAAATCACATGTATACAAGGATGTAATGTGTATATGTATAAACTGTTAGTATAAAATGCATTGAATTGTGAGCTGCACAAAAAATAGGGACTTTGAAGATGAACAGTATATTTGCTAAAAAGCCACATATTTGACTTTTTTCTGTAGCTCTCATTTTAATGTCCCGAGGATTTTCAGCGTTTTTTTAGGAAAAATGTGATTTTATAGCCAAAGGACGTCGAGAAAGGGGGAACAGGGCCACACACGGCCACATAGCACGCCTAGGGGGGGCGCCACCAGGGCGTGTGAGATCCTAGTGGGTCCCCTCTGGCCCATTATTGCTCCATAAATCTTCATATATTCTGAAATAATTCTCCAAAAATCCACGCTGCATTTTGAGCTCCAACGAATTGATTTTTCTTCTGTTGCATTTTAGGTCCAGAAGTCCATTTGTCTGATGACCCCCATCTCTTTGTATTCCTTGCATCATATTGTGAAATATATATCATTCAAATAGCATAAATTATAGTAAAAAATTGATGCAAAATGGATGTATCACTCCCGCACCCGCAGTGCAAGAGGGGCCACTTGGGGCTCGGTGCTCCGATCTAGGCGCAAATTTGTTGCTGCCGCAACTGTCTGTTGCCTCGGATCGCACAGCCGATAGCTCACGGGATCCCGCGCCTGACAGGGCGGGAGAATCCTCCCTGGGACATTTTGCACCATTATTTCACCCTCTGCATAAAATCATCTTCATACACACTAGGTAGCTCTGAATTTTGGTCAGGAAAATACACTTTCTTAGTATGCACGTCATCCCCATGATGAAAGGTAGGAGGAGGAAGCAAATTTATTTCTGGACGAAGTTGGGCACTGGCATTTTTGTGGACTTCAGAAAACATAAAGATACTCATTGAAAACAACATCACGAAAGATGTTCTAATGGTGTCTCGGATTGAATAACTTTACTAGGAAGGCGATTGATAAGATAAATAATAGTGGTAAAGGCTTCATCCCAAAATTTTAGTGGCATGGATGCGTGAGCAAGTACGGAAAGACCAATCTCAACAACGTGTCTATGGAACCTCCAAGTTCTTCGACGCTACCTACTTGATTGCACACTCCCTCATGGATAGCCCATTCACATTGATACAAGCGCTCCTTGCGCCATGACTTGTTCGAGTCTTGGAACACTTGTTGCCACTTATCTTGGCAATGATGTAGCATTCAAGACCATCATTAGTGTCATCGTCAACATAATCTTCACCTCCCCCCTCTAACTGTGTGAATCAATTACCCCATCTTCAAGAGTGTGGTTATTATGATGTTCTTCCAAGTTTGGGCTGAAACATCATGCAGATTAGTTTTTGACTTGAGTTGAGATGCACTCTCTCACCCCTTTTGTGAACTTGGTCCATCTAGATCGACCTAGTAGAACAAGTGGAGATCTCCAACCTATCATTTGTGCCCTACATATCAACATCCACCTCCGTGTGGGAGATCTATCTGAGAAACACATCATCTCCACAACACCTTGATCCACAAAACCTTCTATCTCCTTGATCACGGAAAATTTGATCTCTAAAAATATTCTATCAATGGGATATCTTCGAAGCAAAGACACAAAGTCCTCATTACCCCCTCACTTCTCGTGCTTAGTCCCTGAATTATGTTGGCACACTGCTAAAGAAGAACCAACTTTACCCTTATTTTTGGAAAGCTTCACCATCTCGTGCCTCTTCCAAAGTCTTCTTCGAATCCTCCTCGTCGCCTTCTCTAGAATATTCATGTTTATCATCAGATTGTTTAAGATTAGAGTCATCAGGCTTCACATTAGGACCGCAATCCACTCCCATGGCCTCTATTATGAACTATTCAAGCCCACATTGTTAAGGAAAATATTTTTAAACCTTCCTTTATGTTTCTACTTTCACCTATGTTGGTCCATCTCTAGTGGGAGAGGTGAGCTCAATGAGCTTTGCTTTTCCAGAAGTTTTGGTCACCTACTTCATGGCTTCATTTTCCTGAGTGGACAATAAGGACCAAACACCTCGATCCAAACTCCTATTAGCATAGAGCTAGAACTAGATCAAAATGAGATTCCTAAAACTTCAATTTTACTTTGTACATAGGTGGTTCAATGTCAGTCCACTACGCATGCAAATCCTTAAACTAGCATTGGAGGGGAAACTACCAAGTATTCAGAATCATCCTTAGTACGTTAACACAGTATGATATCCTTGGGGTGAAAGCATACGTCACCCAAATAAGAACTTCATGTCCACTCAAAAATATGTGCAAAAATAGAGCAAAAATATATGATTTTTTTGGAGCAAAAAAAAATGGAGAGTTATTCATGAAGACGGAAACAAAATGGTGTTTTTGAGTGGTGCACCAGGGAAATGGAACTTTGGTATCGGCATGGGTGAAAGTTTCCCTTTTCGGTCTGCATGGCCTACTATTGCCCAAACATATATACACATTTGGCCCAACCCAATCGTAGCATCATGATCCTCCTCCTGTTGGAAATATGCCCTAGAGGCATAATAAAATGGTTATTATTATATTTCCTTGTTCATGATAATTGTCTATTGTTCATGCTATAATTGTATTATCCGGAAATCGTAATACATGTGTGAATACATAGACCACAACATGTCCCTAGTGAGCCTCTAGTTGACTAGCTCATTGATCAATAGATGGTTACGGTTTCCTGACCATGGACATTGGATGTCATTGATAACGGGATCACATCATTAGGAGAATGATGTGATGGACAAGACCCAATCCTAAGCATAGCGCAAGATCGTGTAGTTCGTCTGCTAAAGCTTTTCTAATGTCAAGTATCTTTTCCTTAGACCATGAGATTGTGCAACTCCCGGATACTGTAGGAATACTTTGGGTGTGCCAAACGTCACAACGTAACTGGGTGACTCTAAAGGTACACTACGGGTATCTCTGAAAGTGTCTGTTGGGTTGGCACGAATCGAGACTGGGATTTGTCACTCCGTATGATGGAGAGGTATCTCTGGGCCCACTCAGTAAGACATCATCGTAATGAGCTCAATGTGACTAAGGGTTGGTCATGGGATGATGTGTTAAGCAACGACTAAAGTGACTTGCCGGTAACGAGATTGAACGAGGTATTGGGATATCGACGATCGAATCTCAGGCAAGTAACGTACCGATTGACAAAGGGAATTGTATACGGGATTGCTTGAATCCCCGACATCGTGGTTCATCCGATGAGATCATCGTGGAACATGTGGGAGCCAACATGGGTATCCAGATCCCGCTGTTGGTTATTGGCCGGAGAGTTGTCTCGGTCATGTCTGCATGGTCCTCGAACCCGTAGGGTCTACACACTTAAGGTTCGATGATGCTAGGGTTATTAGGAAGATCTGTATGTGATTACCGAATGTTGTTCGGAGTCCTGGATGAGATCCCGGACGTCACGAGGAGTTCCGAAATAGTCCGGAGGTGAAGATTTATATATGGGAAGTCATCATACGGTCACCGGAAATATTCGGGGGTATACCGGTATTGTACCGGGACCACCGGAGGGGTTCCGGGGGTCCACCTGCCCCGGAGTGCCTTATGGGCTGTAGGTGGAAGGGAACCAGCCCCTAGTGGGATGGGGGCCATCCCCTCCTAGGGCCCATGCGCCTAGGGTTTGGGGGGACCCTAAAGGGGGGTGCCCTCCTTGCTTGGGGGGCAAGCCCCCTCCCCCTTGCCCGCCGGCCCCCTCTAGATCTCATCTAGAGGGGCCGGCCCCCTTCCCCCTTCTCCCTATAAATAGAGGGGTGAGGGGAGGGCTACAACACCACATCCAAGGCGCAACCCCTCCCCTCCCCAACACCTCTCCTCCTCCGTGTGAGCTTGGCGAAGCCCTGCCGGAGAACTGCCACTCCATCACCACCACGCCATCGTGCTACTGTTGGAGCCTTCTTCCTCAACCTCTCCCTCCTCCTTGCTGGATCAAGGCGCGGGAGACGTCACCGGGCTGCACGTGTGTTGAACGCGGAGGCACCGTTGTTCGGTGCTCAGATCAGATTCGGCCGCGATTTGAATCGCTACGTGTACGACTCCTCCAACCGCGTTCTTGCAATGCTTCCGACTCGTGATCTTCAAGGGTATGAAGATGCACTCCCCTCTCATTGCTAGTTACTCCATAGATTGATCTTGGTGATGCGTAGAATTTTTTTAATTTCTGCAACGATCCCCAATAGTGGCATCATGAGCTAGGTCTATGCGTAGTTTCTATGCATGAGTAGAACACAAGTTGTTGTGGGCGTCGATTTTGTCAATTTACTTGCCGTTACTAGTCTTATCTTGATTCGGCGACATCGTGGGATGAAGCGGCCCGGACCGACCTTACACGTACGCTTACGTGAGACTGGTTCCACCGACTGACATGCACTAGTTGCATAAGGTGGCTAGCGGGTGTCTGTCTCTCCCACTTTAGTCAGATCGAATTCGATGAAAAGGGTCCTTATGAAGGGTAAATAGAAATTGGCATATCACGTTGTGGTTTTCGCGTAGGTAAGAAACGCTCTTGCTAGAAACCTATAGCAGCCACGTAAAAACTTGCAACAACAATTAGAGGACGTCTAACTTGTTTTTGCAGCATATGCCGTGTGATGTGATATGGCCAAAAGGATGTGATGGATGATATATGTGATGTATGAGATTGATCATGTTCTTGTAATAGGAATCACGACTTGCATGTCGATGAGTATGACAACCGGCAGGAGCCATAGGAGTTGTCTTAATTTATTTATGACCTGCGTGTCAACATAAACGTCATGTAATTACTTTACTTTATCGCTAACCGTTAGCCATAGTAGTAGAAGTAATAGTTGGCGAGACAACTTCATGAGGTCACGATGATGGAGGTCATGGTGTCATGCCGGTGACGACGATGATCATGGCGCCCCGAAGATGGAGATCAAAAGGAGCAAAATGATATTGGCCATATCATGTCACTATTTGATTGCATGTGATGTTTATCATGTTTTTACATCTTATTTGCTTAGAACGACGGTAGCACAAATAAGATGATCCCTCATTAAAATATCAAGAATGGTGTTCCCCCTAACTATGCACCCTCGCTAAGGTCCGTTGTTCCGAAGCACCACGTGATGATCGGGTGTGATAGGTTCTAACGTTCGCATACAACGGGTGTAAGCCAGATTTACACACGCAATACACTTAGGTTGACTTTACGAGCCTAGCATGTACTAACATGGCCTCGGAACACGGAAGACCGAAAGGTCGAACATGAGTCGTATAGAAGATACGATCAACATGAAGATGTTCACCGATGATGACTAGTCTGTCTCACTTGCTGATCGGACACAGCCTAGTTGAATCGGATCATGTATCACTTAGATGACTAGAGGGATGTCTATCTGAATGGGAGTTCATTAAATAATTTGATTAGATGAACTTAATTATCATGAACATAGTGTAAAATTCTTTGCAATATTTCTTATAGATCAAATGACCCACGCTAATGTTGCCCTTAACTTCAACGTATTCCTAGAGAAAACCAAGCTGAAAGACGATGGCAGCAACTACATGGACTGGGTCCGTAACCTGAGGATTATCCTCATAGCTGCCATGAAAGCATATGTCCTTGATGCACCGCTAGGTGAAGCACCTGTTTTCCCAGCAGAACAAGACGTTATGAACGCTTGGCAGACGCGTAGTGATGATTACTCCCTGGTTCAGTGCGGCATGCTTTACAGCTTAGAACCGGGGCTCCAAAGGTGTTTTGAGCAACACAGAGCATATGAGATGTTCCAAGAGCTGAAAATGGTTTTCCAAGCTCATGCCCGGGTCGAGAGATATGAAGTCTCCGACAAGTTCTACAGTTGTAAGATGGATGAGAATAGTTCCGTCAGCGAGCACATACTCAAAATGTCTGGGTTGCACAACCGCTTGTCTCAGCTGGGAGTTAATCTCCCGGATGATGCGGTCGTTGACAGAATCCTTCAGTCGCTCCCACCTAGCTACAAGAGCTTTGTGATGAACTTCAATATGCAGGGGATGGAAAAGACCATTCTTGAGGTATATTCAATGCTGAAATCAGTGGAGGTGAAAATCAAAAAGGAACATCAAGTGTTGATGGTGAATAAAACCACTAAGTTCAAGAAAGGCAAGGGTAAAAGGAACTTCAAGAAGGACGGCAAGGGAGTTGCCGCGCCCGGTAAGTAAGCTGCCGGGAAGAAGCCAAAGAATGGACCCAAGCCTGAGACTAAGTGCTTTTATTGCAAGGGAAACGGTCACAGGAAGGGGAACTGCCCCAAGTACTTAGCGGATAAGAAGGCCGGCAATGCCAAAGGTATATGTGATATACATGTTATTGATGTGTACCTAACCAGCGCTCGTAGTAGCTCCTGGGTATTTGATACCGGTGCAGTTGCTCATATTTGTAACTCAAAACAGGAACTGTGGAATAAACGGAGACTGGCGAAGGACGAGGTGACGATGCGCGTCGGGAATGGTTCCAAGGTCGATGTGATCGCCGTTGGCACGCTACCTCTACATTTACTTATGGGATTAGTTTTAAACCTCAATAATTGTTATTTAGTACCAGCTTTGAGCATGAACATTGTATCTGGATCTCGTTTAATGCGAGATGGCTACTCATTTAAATCTAAGAATAATGGTTGTTCTATTTATATGAGAGACATGTTTTATGGTCATGCCCCGCTGGTCAATGGTTTATTCTTATTTAATCTCGAACGTGATGTTACACATATTCATAGTGTGAATGCCAAAAGATGTAAGGTTGATAATGATAGTCCCACATATTTGTGGCACTGCCGCCTTGGTCACATTGGTGTCAAACGCATGAAGAAACTCCATGCAGATGGACTTTTGGAGTCTCTTGATTATGAATCATTTGACACATGCGAACCATGCCTCATGGGAAAAATGACCAAGACTCTGTTCTCCGGAACAATGTAGCGAGCAACCAACTTATTGGAAATCATACATACTGATGTGTGCGGTCCAATGAGTGTTGAGGCTCGCGGTGGCTATCGTTATGTTCTCACTCTCACTGATGACTTGAGTAGATATGGGTATGTCTACTTAATGAAACACAAGTCTGAGACCTTTGAAAAGTTCAAGGAATTTCAGAGTGAGGTTGAGAATCAACGTGACAGGAAAATCAAGTTCTTACGATCAGATCATGGGGGAGAGTATTTGAGTCACGAATTTGGCACACACTTAAGGAAATGCGGAATTGTTTCACAACTCACGCCGCCTGGAACACCTCAGCGTAATGGTGTGTCCGAACGTCGTAATCGCACTCTATTGGATATGGTACGATCTATGATGTCTCTTACCGATCTACCGCTGTCATTTTGGGGTTATGCTATAGAGACTGCCACATTCACTTTAAATAGGGCTCCGTCAAAATCCGTTGAGACGACACCGTATGAATTGTGGTTTGCTAAGAAACCTAAGCTGTCGTTTCTGAAAGTTTGGGGATGCGATGCTTATGTCAAGAAACTTCAACCTGAAAAGCTCGATCCCAAATCGGAAAAATGCGTCTTCATAGGATACCCTAAAGAAACTATTGGGTATACCTTCTACCTCAGATCCGAAGGCAAGATCTTTGTTGCCAAGAACGGATCCTTTCTAGAGAAAGAGTTTCTCTCGAAAGAAGTAAGTGGGAGGAAAGTAGAACTTGATGAAGTATTGCCTCTTGAACCGGAGAGTGGCGCAGCTCAAGAAAATGTTCCTGAGGTGCCTGCACCGACTAGAGAGGAAGTTAATGATGATGATCATGAAACTTCAGATCAAGTTGCTACTGAACTTCGTAGGTCCACAAGGACACGTTCCGCACCAGAGTGGTACGGCAACCCTGTCCTAGAAATCATGTTGTTAGACAATGATGAACCTTCGAACTATGAAGAAGCGATGGTGGGCCCAGATTCCGACAAATGGCTGGAAGCCATGAAATCCGAGATAGGATCCATGTACGAAAACGAAGTATGGACTTTGACTGACTTGCCCTATGATCGGCGAGCCATAGAAAATAAATGGATCTTTAAGAAGAAGACCGACGCGGATGGTAAGGTGACCATCTATAAGGCTTGGCTTGTCGCTAAGTGTCGTGGAATTGTCACGGCAGATGTCCTCATGGAAGGACTTAGTCGTGGAGCCATCACTACGAGTTAGCTTGAAGGGGTTAAACCGGACAAAGGGACACGAGAGTTTATACTAGTTCGGCCCCTCCGAGGAAGGTAAAAGCCTACGTCTAGTTGTGATTGGTATTGCTGAGGTTTCGAAGACCAGGGAGCGAATCCGCTTTGTCTGGCTTCAAGTTGTTGTTTTTCCTGTCCCTGAACCGCCGCCGGGTCACCCCTTTATATATTCAGGAGGATCCCGGCCGGTCTACAGAGTCCCGAGGCTGTCTCATACAAGTGTCCGCCTCGGTCTCTTCTTTCTTATCTTACAATGCAAGTTTATACAATCATGGCGGTTTACTATCATGGGCCCTAAACCTCCTGCGGGCTCTGGGCCTCTAAGATTCATACGTAAAGCGCCATCTTCTAGGTTTCCTTGAGCTTCAGTATAACTGAAGGTGAACCGGCCCCTCCTGGGTGGTTTACCCTCGTGGTTATATCCTCAACATTAGGCCCCAGATTGATTTGAACCTGTTCATGTCAGTCTTCAATCCTTGAACTTCTGGCAATTCTCGTAAACCGCCATATTGTCTTCTCCCTATGAACTTTGATGAATCGCCATGACGTCATCTTTTGTTACTGTAGTAAATCATTGTGACGTCGTTCCTGTATAAAAAGTTTTATAAAGATTCCCTTCTCTTTAATTAATTCTCGAAGATCGAGGCGACAGCTGCATCCTCTTTTGCCGCTTTCGATTCCTTGATTTTTGCGCCTGCCGTTTTATCCCACTTCCTTATAAATAAGACCGAGGTGCCTTCCATTTTCCCTCTTTCCAAACCACATCATCTTCCTCCTCGCGACCTAAAGACCTCAAGTATCGCCGCCGCCGCCGTTGTTGATCTTCCAGTCCGCACCGACTCAGGCCGCTGCATCGACCTAATTCTGACCAGAAAATGACGGCGAACCTCCGCAGCTCGTCCACATCCGTGAGTTCTTCTCCTCCCCCTTCTCAGATCTGCATTAGAACTTTGTTTGAGTTCGTCGGCGGTCATCACCGCCCGATGCAAAACCCTTGTTAGTTTTCACCTCCAATGCCTTGTTTAGATTGTAAAAACAACGCAGAACTGCTGCGGCAACTGTTTGTGCTTATATTGCATAAAAATAGATCTTATTTCCATTGTTTGGAAGCCCTCTTCGAATGTATGAACTTCTCTGCACTGTTTTAGGTCTAGAAATTTTTCCTTCCAGAGCGATCGTTTGATCCAAAATAATAATTGCAATTTGTCAAACCTGTTTGTTCCACACTTAACAAATTTCCAGCTTGGAGTTCTGCCTCAAAAAGGCGGTTTATCCTTTAGTGTTGATAATCCGTTGTATGTCATTAGCCCTCTCTTAAATCGCCATCTAGACTTTGAACAGCCATGCCCAGTTCACTTCATACGTATACCTTGAATTGCCGGTTTAACATTTGACAAACACATACAAATCGCCAATCGTAAACCATCCATTTTCCTTTTACATACTTTGTAAGATGACGAAGCAATTTGCTGCTTGCAATTGGGTTCCGTCTCGGATCACAGAAACGCAAATCAATGAATATATCACCACTGGCGCTTTGGCTTCAAAAAATGTCCTCCGTTGGCGAGTTCGTGGCCCTGAGTGCCCCCCTGAACCTCAAGATGGAGAAGTAATTGTATTCTTGCAACATTTAGCTCGAGGTTTCAGTCCTCCCGGATCAAAATTTTTCCGGGATGTTCTTGCCAGGCTCCAACTTCATCCTCAAGATATTGGACCAAATTCTGTGTCTAACATATGCAATTTCCAAGTATTCTGCGAAGTTTATCTGCAAGAAGAACCAACTGTCGATCTCTTTCTAGATCTCTTTCACTTAAACCGCCGGACGGAATTTTCTGATGGACCTAATACTGAACTTGGCGGTGTGTCAATCCAAAAAAGGAAAGAGGTTGATTTTCCTCATGCCAAACTTCACAGCCATCCAAAAGACTGGAACCAAACCTGGTTCTATTGTCAGAATACCGCCCCTGCTGAAGAGAATCCCTTGCCGGGCTACCGTCCGCACCGGCTCAGTAATAATCACCCTTTACCTCAGAGATTGTCTGCCAAAGATCGACAAGCCTTTGCACCTCAACTCGCCAAACTTTGGGCTCTGCTTGCCAATGGTTTAACTGGTGTTGATCTCGTCCGTTGCTGGATTTCATGGTGCATTCTTCCTTTAAGCCGCCGGCCCGGATTGATGTTCGAATACACCGGCAAAACCAATGATCCTCAACGGTTTAATTCAATAGCACTGACGGATGACGAAGTCAGTGAAAGTGTAAAGAAAATACTCGACGAACCGCTCGCCGTATGTACTCAAATTGGTCTGCGTCCTTTTTACGCCTCCAACAAACCGCCCGGGGTAAATATTTTAACCTTGTACTTTTCCTTATCCTTCTCCGCTTTGACACTGCTATAATAATACCTTTGTGCAATCCCACAGGCCAGTAGCTCTTTTTGGAAAAAGAAAACTCAAGATAAAGTAGCTAAGGCTCCTCGTAGTAAGACCAAGGTCATCAAGAAAGCTGCCAAAAAGAAAACTGCTGAGTCTTCAGAACCACCAGAAGATGTTGATGACTCGGCTGAAGAGGTAAAGTTTGATCTCCCTTGACTTCTATCCATATATTTTACTGACAATGATTATTCCCAGGATGATGCGGAGGCCAGCCATGCAGATCATGATGAGGTAATTTGTCTTTCTTCTGACTCGGAACTTGTGCTGGTTCAACGATTCCGCCATGCAGTTCGAAAAGTGAAATGCTCTCACCCTGTTTCTCATTTGGATCAAAAACTTTCTTTGAAGACACAGCAAACCGAAGGGCATCGCACAACCCGGCATAGTGGTCAACAGGTCACTTCTTTCGGTTTACCTCATACCCCAAACCAGAAACGTCGTCCAGAGGTTGCTTGTTCTTCTGAAAAACATTATCTTTTGAAAGGTTTCTTCCGATGCCCTCTCAATTCATCTGATTCAAATTATCAGGCATCTTCTAATTCGTCTGGCGGTTCATCGACCACTCAGCTGCCTCCCCTGAAAACCGTCCCTGGGTAAATGTGTAGTCTTCCCTTCTCTTTCATAACTCAGTTGACCATGCTAATCTTTGTTTTAATATTAGTGCCCAAGCTCGTTTGAGTAAGAAGGCCAAGACCAGCGCCCCTATCGGTGAAGTTCAGCCGGAGAAAACTCCCGAGGATGTTGATAAAAATCTCGATAATCTCATGGATGATTTTACTCTGCCAGAGCCAACTATCAATGTTAATCCGCCGGAAGCTGATCCGGCCATGCATGAAGATACCTTAAGTCCACATGCTATGCCTGCAAGTCCGGCTGCTGATCCACTGAAGTCAAGTGCTAATCCGCCAAGCCCAGCCAAAGACGATGATGTTATTGTTACTGGCACTGCTTATACCGCTCCGGGTGATCCAGTTGTCTTGGCAAAACATACCGCTAAGGATGAGTTTATTTCAATGGGCAAGAGGAAAATGGAAACTGATATGTCAAAATATGCTAATATTTCTGCCCAGGATCTTCATTCCGGTTTCTTGAACCGGCTTTATACAAGTCGAGATACTGAGGCTGACTTGGTAAATCTGATGAAGGAACGTTATGAGGTAAACATCTTCCTCCTTATCTTTGTATTTTCACTGCCTTGTATCCTGTAGCCCCCAAGGGTCGGTTTAAATTTGTAAAAACAAACCGGGACTTTGAATTTCCAAACTGCACATTGTTGATTTTTAAGTGTTTTGAACAAACACACATTAGCCCCCAAGTGCCAGGATTGAAACTTGTATGAATCCTTGGGACTTTGAATAAGCAGTAAGAACGAATTAATCCGCATTAGCCCCCAAGTGCCAGGATTGAAACTTGTATGGATCCTGGGACTTTGAATAAGCAGTAAGAAAAAATTAATCCGCATTAGCCCCCAAGTGCCAAGTGTAGAACCAGTTGTATGCTTGGGACTTCTGATAAAATATTGAAATGCTCCTCTTGTTTGTGGCAGGCTGACATAAACCATCAACGGACGAAGATTGCTGATCTTCAAGAAAGTATCAAATCTCACCAAGAAGAATCCTCCAAAGCCAAAGATGAGCTTCGAGCCGCTTTAAGTTCCATAGAACGACTGAAAGAAGAATTCAAAATGGAACGTGCCAACTGGGACACTGAAAAAAGGGGACATTGCTGAAACGGGCTGAAGACGCCGAATCTGCACTTAAACCGATGGCAGAAGAGCTTTCTGGGTTAAAGAATCAAGTGAACGCCATGACCTCCGCAGTATTTGGTAAGTATTCCTAGCAAAGTATTTGAAATACCCATCTTGTAAGGTGCCGGTTGAAATATGAAATTCTTAAACCGTTGCAGGGAGCCGCATTACTCATCTGGGCTCAGATGTACGGATGAAGCTGAAAGCAGCGTATACTCTTCTGGAACAACTTTACACCGGTGCTCAACGGGTTATCTGTGCAGCCTCCTATGACAATCCGGCCCCAACACTGATCAAGGATACTCTGACAAGGCTATCCATGGTACTAGCACAGCTAGAAGAGTTGAAGCGATCTGCTGCTAGGGCCGGCTCTTTGTTGGCACTTACCCGAGCCAAAGCATGGATAGCTGACTTGGATCCGGTTGACCTTGCCAAAGGCTTTCCAAGCACACAAGAAAACGGGGCAGATTTTGATGATGCAGCCCTTAAAAGAGTGACAAGGGAGATGCGTCCTCTGGCGAGTCGGCTGGCAGAGGATGCTAACTTGACGGTTCACCAGTCTTATTATGATGCCAACAACAAACGGGTTAACCCTGTCATTCCGGAGGCGCAAAATCTTATTCCATGAATCTGTAGGCACACTTATGCCCCTGACATTAATCCGTCAGAACCTATCAGTGAAGCAGCTATCTTTCAGGCATTAACCCGGATTGACTGGACCACCGCAAACTTCCAGCCGCTAGGTGGGGAAGAGGAAGCTGAACCGACGCCATATGACCCATCAACTTCGCAGCAACATGGTAATGAGACTTGATCCGACAATTAGAATGATGCTCCAGAAACCTTGTTCTGCTGGAAACACCATATTTTGGGCCTTCAAGCGCCTTGTAATAAGCTAGTGCAAATACTTTGATCTGTTGCCCTCGTGCAACGGGATACACTTTGCATTGATTTGTCATGAGAATTTCAGTACTGGCTTATGTATTTTTACAATATTATGCAATCCCTGTGTCTGCATACGGAAAATCTGTCCAGGCGGTTTACCACCGGACGGGTCAAAATATCCCACTTGATAAGCAACTATGGTTGCATCAAATAATAAATTATACCTGTGATATAAAACATTGCTGTCAGTTTACCAACTGTGATTTGAAGAAGGGTGAAAACCCAAACTCCACCGTACCATGTTGGTATATATATATGATATAGAACCGGGTTGTGATGAACGCCGGCCGATTGCTGGAGACAAAGCGTCAAAGCCAGACCAGTTTTGAAGGATGCCGGATTACCTTTAATTGTATACTTGAACAGAAGATCCGTAAGCCATGCCGGGTTAAAAAAACTCCGGTTTAACGTAGACCTCACGAAAAACAAAAACTTGGCAGAAAAAAGCAAACAAAAAAAACTGTAGTCGAGGCTTTTCGAGGGCTGCCAGGCCCAAATCGAGGCTTTTCGTGGGCTGCCAGGCCACTGAGTTAAACCATTTTGGCAAAGCCTTTTAAGATGGCCCTCCAACTAACCAATCATCGTTTTAACTTTGACAAGTTCAGGGTCTCAATGAGAGTAACTGTCAAACGTTCGAAGGGTCGTGCTAGGATTACCTGGATAGGAGTGGCTTACTTGATGAAGGCAGGTTAACCCGGGGTTTTAGGTGAATACACCAGGCTTCCAAGACGTGGGTCGATACCCAGCTACAAGGGTCCTTTCAAACTCTTTGGTATTTGACGCAAAGAGCCCCCAAGTAACTTTGTGAGCTGTGCTCAATGGGTGCCTATGTTTGAGTTGTGCGTAGCAACAAGACTCTCTTTGGCCCCTTGGGTGTGAAGCTCCCAATCTTTGTTGTGGCGTGATAGCCGCATCAAGAGGGTAGTAACTCTATGTTCTCTTTGGTGAATACACCTATGTTTGAACAGGAAGCCCCAAGGCGTGATAGCCGCATCAAGAGGGTGGTAACGCTATGTTCTCTTTGGTGAATACACCTATGTTTGAACAGGAGGCCCCCAAGTTAACAGATATTTGAAGGAAGAAAAATGGCGGAGGCCCTGCTTGATAGCAAGGATGCCGGTTTATTATATTGATCATAATATATACATTGTTGAAATATGTACATATGAAAAGCCTGTGACTTTAAGTGTAATAAGGCCGTAGGAGAGCTATGTTCCATGGCCACAGGGTCTCCTCCTCAGAGCTACGTGAGTCTTCTCGAACGTCAATGAGGTAGTATGATCCGTTGTGCAGATTTTTGCTGACCACAAAAGGCCCTTCCCAAGGTGGGGATAACTTGTGCATATCAGTCTGGTCTTAAATGAGCCGAAGTACCAAATCACCTTCTTGAAAGGTTCTTGTCTTAACCCGGCGGCTGTGATAACGCCGTAGGTCTTGTTAATAAATCGCGGACCGAGCCAAAGCCATGTCTCGCTTCTCATCTAACAGGTCTAGCGCCTCTTGGCGTGCTTGCTCGTTGTCCGCTTCAACATAATTTGCGACCCGGGGCAAGTCGTGACGAATATCACTTGGAAGGACAGCCTCAGCCCCATAGACCAGAAAAAAGGGCGTATATCCCGTAGATTGGTTTGGGGTGGTATTTATGCTCCATAACACAGATGGTAATTCCTCCACCCAACAACCCGGCGTCCGCTTCAAAGGGACCATGAGCCGAGGCTTGATGCCCTTCAGGATTTCTTGATTCGCCCTCTCAGCTTGACCATTAGACCGGGGGTGAGCCACGGACGCTACATCAAGCCGGATGTGCTCTCATTGGCAGAACTCCTCCATCTCACCTTTAGAAAGGCTCGTACCATTATCTGTGATGATGCTATGTGGAAAGCCAAAACGGAAAATAATCTTTTTGAGAAATTGAACCGCCGTGGCTGCATCACATTTACTGACGGGCTCCGCTTCAACCCATTTGGTGAACTTGTCAACCGCCACCAACAGGTTGGTCTTCTTGTCCTTAGAACGCTTAAAGGGTCCAACCATATCAAGCCCCCAAGTGGCAAATGGCCAAGTGATGGGAATCATGCATAACTCCTAAGCAGGAACATGAGCACGACGTGAAAATTTCTGACAAGCGTCACACCGCTTTACCAAGTCTTCCGCATCAGAATGAGCTGTCAACCAGTAGAACCCGTGTCGGAAAGCCTTAGCAACCAAGGACTTTGAGATGGCATGGTGACCGCAATCCCCTTCATGGATTTCCCGTAGAATCTCTTGTCCTTCTTCAGGAGAAACACAACGTTGGAATACGCCTGAAACGCTAGAACGGTGCAACTCGCCATTGTGAACAACCATAGACTTGGACCACTGGACTATCTGCCTGGCGAAAAGTTCGTCTTATGGTAATTCGCCCCGGTTCAGATATGCCAAATATGGAACCGTCCAATCCGGAGTGGCATGTAAAACGGCTACCAATTGGGCCTCCGGATCAGGAACAGCTAAATCCTCCTCTGTAGGCAACTTTACAGACGGGTTATGCAAGATATCTAAAAAGGTATTAGGTGGTACCGGTTTACGCTGAGATCCCAGTCGGCTTAGAGCATCTTCTGCTTCATTCTTGCACCGGTCGATGTGCTCCACCTGATAACCTTTAAAGTGACCTGCTACAATATCCACCTCGCGCCTATAAGCCGCCATGAGCGGGTCTTTAGAATCCCAAGTACCAGAAACTTGCTGATCCACTAGATCAGAATCTCCAAAGCATCGAACCCGGCTTAAGTTTCCTTAGCTACACGAAGACCGTGGAGCAAGGCCTCGTACTCTGCTGCATTGTTAGTACAAGGAAACATTAAGCGGAGAACATAACAAATCTTGTCTCCTCGAGAGGAAGTGAGGACAACTCCAGCCCCCGAGCCTTCTAGCTGCCTGGATCCATCAAACTGAATGGTCCAGTATGTATTATCTGGTTTGTCTTCTGGTGCCTGTAACTCGGTCCAATCATTGATGAAGTCCACAAGTGCCTGAGATTTGATGGCTGTTCGGGGTGTATACTTCAAACTATGGGGACCGAGCTCAATCGCCCACTTCGCAACCCGGCCAGTTGCCTCTCTATTCTGGATTATATCACCCAAGGGAGCAGAACTAACCACTGTAATAGGATGGCCTTGAAAATATTGCTTGAGTTTCCTACTTGCCATGAAAACTCCATACATTAGCTTCTGCCAATGCGGATATCTTTGCTTTGATTCGATCAGTACTTCACTGATATAATAAACTGGTCGTTGAACCGGATATTCTTTCCCAACCTCCTTACGCTCAACCACAATCGCCACACTAACCGCTCGGGCATTGGCAGCCACGTACAACAGTAGAGGTTCATTATCAACTGGAGCAGTGAGGACTGGCGGTTCAGCTAGCTGCCGCTTCAACTCCTCGAATGCTGCATCAGCGGCATCACTCCAGACGAATTTTTCTGTTTTCTTCAACATCTGATATAGGGAATCGCTTTTCTCCCAAACGTCTGATAAATCGGCTGAGGGCTGCAATCCGGCCTGCCAGGCGCTGAACATCATTGATACATGCTGGTTTAGCCAAGGATGTGATGTTGGAAATATGCCCTAGAGGCAATAATAAATTGGTTATTATTATATTTCCTTGTTCATGATAATCGTTTATTATCCATGCTATAATTGTATTGATAGGAAACTCAGATACATGTGTGGATACATAGACAACACCATGTCCCTAGTAAGCCTCTAGTTGACTAGCTCGTTGATCAATAGATGGTTACGGTTTCCTAACCATGGACATTGGATGTCGTTGATAACGGGATCACATCATTAGGAGAATGATGTGATGGACAAGACCCAATCCTAAGCCTAGCACAAAGATCGTGTAGTTCGTATGCTAAAGCTTTTCTAATGTCAAGTATCATTTCCTTAGACCATGAGATTGTGCAACTCCCGGATACCGTAGGAATGCTTTGGGTGTATCAAACGTCACAACGTAACTGGGTGACTATAAAGGTGCATTACAGGTATCTCCGAAAGTGTCTTTTGGGTTGGCACGAATCGAGACTGGGATTTGTCACTCCGTGTAAGCGGAGAGGTATCTCTGGGCCCACTCAGTAGGACATCATCATATGCGCAATGTGACCAAAGAGTTGATCACGGGATGATGTGTTACGGAACGAGTAAAGAGACTTGCCGGTAACGAGATTGAACTAGGTATTGGATACCGACGATCGAATCTCGGGCAAGTAACATAACGATAGACAAAGGGAATTGAATACGGGATTGATTAAGTCCTTGACATCGTGGTTCATCCGATGAGATCATCGTGGAACATGTGGGAGCCATCATGGGTATCCAGATCCCACTATTGGTTATTGACCAGAGAACGTCTCGGTCATGTCTGCATGTCTCCCGAACCCGTAGGGTCTACACACTTAAGGTTCGGTGACGCTAGGGTTGTAGAGATATTAGTATGCGGTAACCCGAAAGTTGTTCAGAGTCCCGGATGAGATCCCGGACGTCACGAGGAGTTCCGGAATGGTCCGGAGGTAAAGAATTATACATAGGAAGTCCTGTTTCGGCCATCGGGACAAGTTTCGGGGTCATCGGTATTGTACCAGGACCACCGGAAGGGTCCCGGGGGTCCACCGGGTGGGTCCACCTGCCCCGGGGGGCCACATGGGCTGTAGGGGGTGTGCCTTGGCCTATATGGGCCAAGGGCACCAGCCCCAAGAGGCCCATGCGCCAAGAGATGGGAAAAGGGGGAGAGTCCTACAAGGGGAAGGCACCTCCGAGGTGCCTTGGGGAGGATGGACTCCTCCCCACCCTTGGCCGCACCCTTCCTTGGAGGAAGGGGCAAGGGCTGCGCCTCCCCCTCTCCCTTGGCCCTATATATAGTGGGGGAAAAGGAGGAGCAAACCAATCTAAGGCCTGGCGCCTCCCTCTCCCTCCCGTGACACATCTTCCTCCTCCCGCAGCGCTTCGCGAAGCCCTGTTGGAATCCCGCTACTTCCACCACGCCGTCGTGCTGCTGGATCTCCATCAACCTCTCCCTCCTCCTTGCTGGATCAAGGCATGGGAGACGTCTCCGTTCCGTACGTGTGTTGAACGCGGAGGTGCCGTCCGTTCGGCACTAGGATCATCGGTGATCTGAATCACGACGAGTACGACTCCATCAACCCCGTTCACTTGAACGCTTCCGCTTAGCGATCTACAAGGGTATGTAGATGCACTCTCCTTCCCCTCGTTGCTAGTTTCTCCATAGATAGATCTTGGTGACGCGTAGGAAATTTTTTGAATTTATGCTACGTTCCCCAATAGTGGCATCATGAGCTAGGTCTATTGCGTAGATTCTATGCACGAGTAGAACACAAAGTAGTTGTGGGCGTTGATTTTGTTCAATATGCTTGCCGTTACTAGTCTTATCTTGATTCGGCGGCATCGTGGGATGAAGCGGCCCGGACCGACCTTACACGTATTCTTACGTGAGACTGGTTCCACCGACTGACATGCACTAGTTGCATAAGGTGGCTAGCGGGTGTCTGTCTCTCCTACTTTAGTCGGATCGGATTCGATGAAAAGGGTCCTTATGAAGGGTAAATAGCAATTGGCATATCACGTTGTGGTTTTGCGTAGGTAAGAAACGTTCTTGCTAGAAACCCATAGCTGCCACATAAAACATGCAAACAACAATTAGAGGACGTCTAACTTGTTTTTGTAGGGTATGCTATGTGATGTGATATGGCCAAAAGGATGTGATGAATGATATATGTGATGTATGAGATTGATCATGTTCTTGTAATAGATGATCATGGAGCCCCAAGATGAAGATCAAAGGAGCTATATGATATTGGCCATATCATGTCACTATTATTTGATTGCATATGATGTTTATCATGTTTATACATCTTATTTGCTTAGAACGACGGTAGTAAATAAGATGATCCCTCATTATAATTTCAAGAAAGTGTTCCCCCTAACTGTGCACCGTTGCTACAGTTCGTCGTTTCGAAGCACCACGTGATGATCGGGTGTGATAGATCCTTACGTTCACATACAACGGGTGTAAGACAGATTTACACACGCAATACACTTAGGTTGACTTGACGAGCCTAGCATGTGCATAGACATGGCCTCGGAACACAGTAGACCGAAAGGTCGAGCATGAGTCGTATGGTAGATACGATCAACATGAAGATGTTCACCGACGTTGACTAGTCCGTCTCACGTGATGATCGGACACGGCCTAGTTCACTCGGATCATGTAATCACTTAGATGACTAGAGGGATGTCTATCTAAGTGGGAGTTCATAAGATGAACTTAATTATCCTGAACATAGTCAAAAGGTTTTTGCAAATTATGTCGTAGCTCGCGCTTTAGTTCTACTGTTTAGATATGTTCCTAGAGAAAAATTTAGTTGAAAGTTGATAGTAGCAATTATGTGGACTAGGTCCGTAAACTGAGGATTGTCCTCATTGCTTCATAGAAGGCTTATGTCCTTAATGCACCGCTCAGTGTGCTGAACCTCGAACGTTGTCTGTGGATGTTGCGAACATCTGACATACACGTTTTGATAACTACATGATAGTTCAGTTAAACGGTTTAGAGTTGAGGCACCAAAGACGGTTTTGAAACGTCACGAAACATATGAGATGTTTTGAGGGCTGAAATTGGAATTACAGGCTCGTGCCCACGCCAAGAGGTATAAGACCTCCGACGATTTTCTTAACCTGTAAACTAAGGAGAAAAGCTCAATTGTTGAGCTTGTGCTTAGATTGTCGGAGTACAACAATCGCTTGAATCAAGTGGGAGTTGATCTTCCAGATAAGATAGTGATGTTTCTCCAAAGTCATTACCACCAAGCTGCTAGAGCTTCGTGATGAACTATAATATATCGGGGACATGTATGATGATCCTTGAGATGTTCGTGATGTTTGACACCACGAAAGTAGAAATCAAGAAGGAGCATCAATTGTTGATGGTTGGTGAAACCACTAGTTTCAAGAAGGGCAAGGGCAAGAAGGGATACTTCATGAAACAACAAATCAGTTGCTGCTCTAATGAAGAAACCCAAGGTTGAACCCAAACCCGAGACTAAGTGCTTCTGTAATAAGGGGAACAACCATTGGAGCAGAATTACCCTAGATACTTGGTAGATTAGAAGGCTGGCAAGGTCGATAGAAGTATATTGGATATACATTATGTTAATGTGTCCTTTTACTAGTACTCCCAGTAGCACCAGGGTATTAGATACCGGTTCAGTTGCTAAGTGTTAGTAACTCGAAATAAAAGCTACGGAATAAATGGAGACTAGCTAAAGGTGAGCTGACGATATGTGTTGGAAGTGTTTCCAATGTTGATATGATCAAGCATCGCAAGCTCCCTCTACAATCGAGATTGGTGTTTGCGTTGAGCATAGACATGATTGGATTATGTCTATCGCAATACGGTTATTCATTTAAGGAGAATAATGGTTACTCTGTTTATTTGAATAATACCTTCAAATGGTCTTACACCTGAAATGAATGGTTTATTGAGTCTCGATCGTAGTGATACACATGTTCATGCCAAAAGATAGTAAGGATAGTACCACCTACTTGTGGCACTGCCACGTAAGTCATATCGGTATAAAACGCATGAAGAAGCTCCATGTTGATGGATCTTTGGGCTCACTCATTTTTGAAAAGTTTGAGACATGCGAACCATGTCTAGTGGTGTATATGCATGAAGAAACTCCATGCAAATGGACCGTTTTGTACTCGCTTGATTTTGAATCACTTGAGACATGCAAATCATACCACATGGGCAAGATGACTGAAAGCCTCGTTTTCAGTAAAATGGAACAAGAAAGCAACTTGTTGGAAGTAATACATTTTTGATGTGTGCGGTCCAATGAGTGCTGAGGTATGTAGTGGATATCGTTATGTTCTTACTTCACAGATGATTTGAGTAGATGTAGAGTATATTTACTTGATGAATCACGAGTCTGAATTATTGAAAGGTTCAAGTAATTTCAGTGTGAAGTTGAAAGATCATCGTGACAAGAGGATAAAAGATCTATGATATGATCATAGAGATGAATATCTGAATTGCGAGTTTGGCACGGAATTAAGACATTGTGGAAATTGTTTCACAACTAATACAGCCTGGAACACCATAGTGTGATGGTGTGTCCGAACATCATAACTGCACCCTATTGGATATGATGCATACCATGATGTCTCTTATCAAATTACCACAATAGTTTATGGGTTAGGCATTAGAGACAACCACATTCACTTTAAATAGGGCATCACGTAATTCCGATGAGGTGACACCGTATGAACTATGGTTTAGAGAAACCTAAGCTGTCATTTCTTAAAAGTTTGGGGCTGCGACGCTTATGTGAAAAAGTTTCAGGCTGATAAGCTCGAACCCAAAGCGGATAAATGCATCTTCACAGGACACCCAAAACAGTTGGGTATACCTCCTGTCTTAGATTCGAAAACAATAAGGGATTGTTTCTAGAATCGGGTCCTTTCTCGAGGAAAAGTTTCTCTCGAAAGAATTGAGTGGGAGGATGGTGGAGACTTGATGAGGTTATTGAACCGTCTCTTCAACTAGTGTGTGGCAGGGCACAGGAAGTTGTTCCTGTGGCACCTACACCAATTGAAGTGGAAGCTTATGATATTGATCATGAGACTTCGGATCAAGTCACTTCCAAACCTCGTGGGATGACAAGGATGCGTACTACTTCAGAGTGGTACGTAATCCTGTCTTGGAAGTCATGTTTCTAGACAACAATGAACCTACGAGCTATGGAGAAGCGATGGTGGGCCTGGATTCCGATAAATGGCTTGAGGCCATATAATCCGAGAGAGGATCCATGTATGAAAACAAAGTGTAGACTTTGGAAGAACTACTTGATGGTCGTAAGGCTGTTGAGTGTAGATGGATTTTAAAAGGAAGACGGACAATGATGGTAAAATGTCACCATTAAGAAAGCTCGACTTGTCGTTAAGATGTTTTCTGACAAGTTCAAGGAGTTGACTACAGTGAGATTTTCTCACTCGTAGCGATGCTAAGAGTCTGTTGGAATTATATTAGCGATTACTGCATTATTTATGAAATCTTGCAGATAGGATGTCAAAACATTGTTTCCTCGACGATTTTCTTGAGGAAAGGTTGTATGTGATACAACCGGAAGGTTTTGTCAATCCTGAAAGATGCTGATAAGTATGCAAAGCTCCAGCAATCCTTCTAAGGAGTGGAGTAAGCATCTCGGAGTTGGAATGTATGCTTTGATGAAATGATCAAAGATTTTGGGTGTATACAAAGTTTATGAGAAACTGGTATTTCCAAAGAAGTGAGTGGGAGCACTATAGAATTTCTGATAAAGTATATGTTGACATATTGTTGATCAGAAATGACGTAGAATTTCTGGAAAGCATATAGGGTTATTTGGAAAGTGTTTTTCAATGGAAAACCTGGATTTAGCTACTTGAACATTGAGCATCAAGATCTATAAGGATAGATCAAAACGCTTAATGGTATTTTCAAAATGAGCACATACCATGACATGATCTTGAAGGTGTTCAAGATGGATCAGTCAAAGAAGGAGTTCTTGCCTGAGTTGTAAGGTATGAAGTTAAGACTTAAAGCTCGACCACGGCAGAATAGAGAGAAAGGACGAAGGTCGTCCCCTATGCTTAAGACATAGGCTCTACAGTATGCTATGCTGTGTACCGCACCTGAAGTGTGCCTTGCCATGAGTCAGTCAAGGGGTACAAGTGTGATCCAAGAATGGATCACAGGACAGCGGTCAAAGTTATCCTTAGTAACTAGTGGACTAAGGAATTTTCTCGATTATGGAGGTGATAAAAGAGTTCGTCGTAAAGGGTTACGTCGATGCAAGCTTAACACCTATCCGGATAGCTCTGAGTAGAGATACCGGATACGTATAATGGAGCAACAATTTAGAATGGCTCCGAGTAGAACAGTTATTTGGAATAACTCCAAATAGAATGTGGTAGCTACATCTAGGAGATGACATAGAGATTTGTAAAGCACACACGGATCTGAAAGGTTCGGACCCGTTGACTAAAACCTCTCTCACAAGCAACATGATCAAACCTAAAACTCATTGAGTGTTAATCACATAGTGATGTGAACTAGACTACTGACTCTAGTAAACTCTTGGGTGATAGTCACATGGCGATGTGACCTGTGAGTGTTAATCACATGGCGATGTGAACTAGATTATTGACTCTAGTGCAAGTGGGAGACTGTTGGAAATATGCCCTAGAGGCAATAATAAATTGGTTATTATTATATTTCCTTGTTCATGATAATCGTTTATTATCCATGCTATAATTGTATTGATAGGAAACTCAGATACATGTGTGGATACATAGACAACACCATGTCCCTAGTAAGCCTCTAGTTGACTAGCTCGTTGATCAATAGATGGTTACGGTTTCCTAACCATGGACATTGGATGTCGTTGATAACGGGATCACATCATTAGGAGAATGATGTGATGGACAAGACCCAATCCTAAGCCTAGCACAAAGATCGTGTAGTTCGTATGCTAAAGCTTTTCTAATGTCAAGTATCATTTCCTTAGACCATGAGATTGTGCAACTCCCGGATACCGTAGGAATGCTTTGGGTGTATCAAACGTCACAACGTAACTGGGTGACTATAAAGGTGCATTACAGGTATCTCCGAAAGTGTCTGTTGGGTTGGCACGAATCGAGACTGGGATTTGTCACTCCGTGTAAGCGGAGAGGTATCTCTGGGCCCACTCAGTAGGACATCATCATATGCGCAATGTGACCAAAGAGTTGATCACGGGATGATGTGTTACGGAACGAGTAAAGAGACTTGCCGGTAACGAGATTGAACTAGGTATTGGATACCGACGATCGAATCTCGGGCAAGTAACATACCGATAGACAAAGGGAATTGAATACGGGATTGATTAAGTCCTTGACATCGTGGTTCATCCGATGAGATCATCGTGGAACATGTGGGAGCCATCATGGGTATCCAGATCCCACTGTTGGTTATTGACCAGAGAACGTCTCGGTCATGTCTGCATGTCTCCCGAACCCGTAGGGTCTACACACTTAAGGTTCGGTGACGCTAGGGTTGTAGAGATATTAGTATGCGGTAACCCGAAAGTTGTTCGGAGTCCCGGATGAGATCCCGGACGTCACGAGGAGTTCCGGAATGGTCCGGAGGTAAAGAATTATACATAGGAAGTCCTGTTTCGGCCATCGGGACAAGTTTCGGGGTCATCGGTATTGTACCAGGACCACCGGAAGGGTCCCGGGGGTCCACCGGGTGGGTCCACCTGCCCCGGGGGGCCACATGGGCTGTAGGGGGTGTGCCTTGGCCTATATGGGCCAAGGGCACCAGCCCCAAGAGGCCCATGTGCCAAGAGATGGGAAAAGGGGGAGAGTCCTACAAGGGGAAGGCACCTCCGAGGTGCCTTGGGGAGGATGGACTCCTCCCCACCCTTGGCCGCACCCTTCCTTGGAGGAAGGGGCAAGGGCTGCGCCTCCCCCTCTCCCTTGGCCCTATATATAGTGGGGGAAAAGGAGGAGCAAACCAATCTAAGGCCTGGCGCCTCCCTCTCCCTCCCGTGACACATCTTCCTCCTCCCGCAGCGCTTCGCGAAGCCCTGTTGGAATCCCGCTACTTCCACCACGCCGTCGTGCTGCTGGATCTCCATCAACCTCTCCCTCCTCCTTGCTGGATCAAGGCATGGGAGATGTCTCCGTTCCGTACGTGTGTTGAACGCGGAGGTGCCGTCCGTTCGGCACTAGGATCATCGGTGATCTGAATCACGACGAGTACGACTCCATCAACCCCGTTCACTTGAACGCTTCCGCTTAGCGATCTACAAGGGTATGTAGATGCACTCTCCTTCCCCTCGTTGCTAGTTTCTCCATAGATAGATCTTGGTGACGCGTAGGAAATTTTTTGAATTTATGCTACGTTCCCCAACATGTGATTGCTTTGATCTTTTCCGGATTTTCCTCAATACCTTTGTTAGACACAAGAAAGCCCAAGAGTTTGCCTGCCGGAACACCAAAAACACATTTGTCCGGGTTGAGCATCATTTTGTAAGCCCGAAGATTGTCAAACGTCTCCTTGAGATCATTTATCAGGGTTTCCTGCTTCCTGGATTTCACCACAATGTCATCCACATAGGCATGAACATTACGGCCGATCTGCTTGTGAAGACAATTTTGCACACAACGCTGGTAGGTTGCTTGGGCACTCTTGAGCCCAAAGGGCATAGAAACATAGCAGAAGGCTCCAAAGGGAGTGATGAAGGCTGTTTTCTCCTGGTCCTTAACTGCCATTTTAATCTGATGATAACCTGAATAAGCATCCAGAAAACTCAGGCGCTCACAACCCGCCGTTGCATCAATGATCTGATCGATACGTGGGAGAGCGAAAGGATCTGCCGGGCAAGCTTTGTTCAAATCAGTGTAGTCCACACACATACGCCAAGTGCCATTTTTCTTAAGAACAAGCACCGGATTAGCCAACCATTCAGGATGAAACACTTCGACGATAAATCCAGCTGCCAGCAGGCGGGCTACCTCTTCGCCGATGGCCTTGCGTATTTCTTCGTTAAAGCGGCAAAGGTACTGCTTGACCGGTTTAAACTTAGGATCAATATTTAGCGTGTGCTCAGCGAGTTCCCTTGGTACACCTGGCATGTCAGAAGGTTTCCATGCAAAGATGTCCCGGTTCTCACGGATGAACTCGATGAGCGCGCTTTCCTATTTCGGATCCAGATTTGCACTGATACTAAACTGCTTGGATGAATCACCAGGAATGAAGTCAACAAGCTTAGTCTCATTAGCCGGTTTGAACGTCAGGGTCGGGTCATGTTCAGCCGTAGGTTTCTTCAGTGGGGTCATATCCGCCGGATCAACATTGTCTTTATAGAGTTTCAGCTCCTCCGTGGCACAAACCGATTCTGCATAAGATGCTTCACCTTTCTCGCAATCCAAGGCAATCCTTCGGCTCCCATGTACTGTGATCGTCCCCTTATAACCTGGCATCTTGAGCTGTAGATAGACATAACAGGGCCTCGCCATGAATTTCGCGTAAGCCGGCCGTCCAAATAGCGCGTGATATGGACTCTGGATTTTCACCACTTCAAAGGTCAAAGTCTCAGACCTGGAATCAAACTCATCTCCAAACACAACTTCCAAAGCAATCTTTCCCACAGGGTTGGCTGATTTACCTGGTACCACACCATGAAAGATAGTGTTTGACGGTTTAAGATTCTTATCCGTCAAACCCATGCGACGGAAAGTCTCATAGTATAGGATGTTGATACTGCTCCCTCCATCCATCAGAACCTTGGTAAACTTATAGCCCCCCACCTGAGGCGCTACCACCAAGGCTAGCTGGCCCAGATTGTCAACTCGGGGCAGGTGATCCTCCCTGCTCCACACAATAGGCTGCTCCGACCATCGTAGATAATGCGGTACAGCCGGTTCAACAGTATTGACTGCCCTCTTGTGAAGTTTCTGATCCCGCTTGCACAAGCTGGTAGTGAACACATGATACTGTCCGCTGTTCAACTGCTTGGGGTGACTCTGGTAACCTGACTGTTGCTGATTCCCTTGGTTATTCTGCTGGTTATTACCATGGTTGTTCTGATGGCCCTGGTTGTTCTGAAATCCAGAGCTTGAACCGCCGCCCCCATGGAAACCTAGGCCTGAACCGCCCGGTGGATCCTGATCATACCGGTATAAGTCAGAATTTTTGAACTCCCTCATTATGTGACAATATTTCCAAACATGTGTGGCAGGGGCCTCCTTGGTTCCATGCTTCGGGCAGGGCTGGTTTAACAAACGCTCCAGATTCATGCCGCGCTGGGGCGGTTTACCTTTGCGACGCTGCATATTTGTGTTAGCCACCAAATCTGAATTATCCGCTTTACGCTTACTGTTATTCCCATGCCCCCCTTGGTTGTGGTGCTTCCCTTTTGCACCGCCGTTCTTCTTTCCCTTCTCCGGTTTGTCCTCCTCTGAATCCGGATCCTTGGTATTATCTGAATCGGCATACTTAACTAAAGTGGCCATGAGTGTTGACATGTCGTTGCAATGACGTTTGAGCCTTCCCAACTTCTATTTCAACGGCTTGAAACGGCAATTGCCCTCCAACGTTAATACCGCGGTATCTGCATTAATACGATCTGACAAATGCAAAATCGTCGAGACTCGTTTAACCCAATGGGTCGTGGACTCCCCTTCCTCTTGGACACAAGCGGCCAGATCCACAATTGACATCGGCTGCTTGCACATATCCTTGAAGTTCTGGATAAACCGACGCTTTAATTCGGCCCATGAGTCGATAGAGTTGGTTGGCAAGCTCTTCAACCATGTGCGAGCTGTTCCTTCCAACATCATGGTGAAATATTTAGCACAAACCGCCTCATCCACATCTAACATCTCCATTGCCATCTCATAGCTCTCCACCCACGCCTCTGGCTGCAAATCGGCGGTGTAATTTGGTACCTTACGAGGTCCCTTGAAATCCTTGGGCAATCGCACATTACGCAATGCGGGAGTTAAACATGGTACCCCTAGGGAACTGATCATTACCCCTGGCTCCACGGAGGCAGTGGGGTGAACCGGAGTATGATGCCGTGCTTCGTGTCGAGCTGTCAACTCGGCCCCCCGTCGTGCGCGGCCGTGGTCCACAACATCTTGCGCATTAGCACTTCCCCCGGCCGGGTTGTTCCCCCGTGGCGAATTTCGGTGGCGTGCGCTACTGGATACGGCCGGTTCGTCCTCCACGTGTCTGCTATAACTCCGGCTTGGACAGCGAGTGGAATGAATCCTCTCACGACTGTGTGAATACGCTTGCTGTTGATTCAGTGCTGTCTGAAGGAGATCCCTGGCCCGACGCGCTTCCACTGCTACTGGTGATTCGCCGTCGGTTGGGAGAGCCGCCAGGCGTGAAGCGGCAGCCACAATATTATCCAATGGGTTGGAATAATGCCCGGGCAGCGTTGATGATACAACGTTGTTCTGGCGAGGCAGGTTTGTTGCGCGTGGCTGAACCGGCGCCCTTGCTTCCAGTGCCCCCGCTCGGTTTGGCGCGGGTTGGTTACCAGCTCCTGCACCTGGCGAGTTGAAAAGATTTTGAGGCTCATAAACCGATGGGAGACGTGATCGGTACCTTCTTCTCATGACCTCTTCTGAAGCATTCTGATCTAGTCTGATCCGGTAAGCCTGTGCTTCCAACTCGGCCCGCTCTGTGGCCATCCTGGCGTTCTCTGCTGCTAGGTCTGCTTTAGCCTGGGCTATCTGATCTTTCACCTTTAGAATCTCCGCATCGTGCTGATCCCTGGCTGCTGCGTCTACCTCCGCGGACATCAGTGCCGCTAGAGCGTCGAACAAATTAGACAAGACTTGGGCCGGAGGCGGCGCCGAGCTTCCTGCACCAGCTGGCGTGGCCGTTGTTGAACCGGAGAGTACCGCTGCGGCGGTAGATGAATGAGGCACCGGTCGTGTGCCGGCCATGAAGACAGCGGCCCGATTTGGCAGACCGGGGGAATCCGGAATACTGTTGCCCTCGGATCCTCCCTCAATCTGGCTGTCGTACAACTGGTAAAGTGATTCCGTTTCTCCGGAAGACTCGTCATCACTACGGATTACGGTTTCTCCATTGGAGATCGGTTCCTCCGCATAACCCAAACCGTGGACGATACCCACGAAAACATGCCTGGCCTCAGGCTGAACCGGTGAAGAACTTGCACGCCGAGCCGTCTCAATGATGTTGGTGCAGGTGTCCGGCTCAGGGGCCGGTTCGCCGATCTTGCCGATGAAGACATGAATCCCACCAAAGGGGACCCGGTACCCGTATTCGATTGAATTAGCCTCGGGACCCCATCCTGCGTTGTCGATGTAGAGCTTGTCGTGGCGACTCTTCGTCATCCGGCCCATAGCGTATCCCCTCAGTCCATCGAAGTTGCCCTTCAAGAACTCGAAACCATCGTGCGATAGCCCCACGGTGGGCGCCAACTGTCGTGGAATTGTCACGGCAGATGTCCTCATGGAAGGACTTAGTCATGGAGCCATCACTATGGGTTAGCTTGAAGGGGTTAAACCGGACAAAGGGACACGAGAGTTTATACTAGTTCGGCCCCTTCGAGGAAGGTAAAAGCCTACGTCTAGTTGTGATTGGTATTGCTGAGGTTTCGAAGACTAGGGAGCGAATCCACTTTGTCTGGCTTTGAGTTGTTGTTTTTCCTATCCCTGAACCGCCGCCGGGTCACCCCTTTATATATTCAGGAGGATCCCGGCCGGTCTACAGAGTCCCGAGGCTGGCTCATACAAGTGTCCGCCTCAGCCTCTTCTTTCTTATCTTACAATGCAAGTTTATACAATCATGGCGGTTTACTATCATGGGCCCTAAACCGCCTGCGGGCTCTGGGCCTCTAAGCTTCATACGTAAAGCGCCATCTTCTGGGTTTCCTTGAGCTTCAGTATAACTGAAGGTGAACCGGCCCCTCCTGGGCGGTTTACCCTCAGTGGTTATATCCTCAACACTAAGGATTATCGACAAGTTCAAGGGGTTGACTACGATGAGACTTTCTCACCCGTAGCGAAGCTGAAGTCCGTCCGAATCATGTTAGCAATTGCCGCATTCTATGATTATGAGATATGGCAAATGGACGTCAAAACGGCATTCCTTAATGGTTTCCTTAAGGAAGAATTGTATATGATGCAGGCGGAAGGTTTTGTCGATCCTAAGAATGCTGACAAGGTGTGCAAGCTCCAACGCTCAATCTATGGGCTGGTGCAAGCCTCTTAGAGTTGGAACATTCGATTTGATGAGATGATCAAAGCGTTTGGGTTTACGCGGACTTATGGAGAAGCCTGTGTTTACAAGAAAGTGAGTGAGAGCTTTGTAGCATTTCTCATATTATATGTGGATGACATACTATTGATGGGAAATGATATAGAATTCTTGGAAAGCATAAAGGCCTACTTGAACAAGTGTTTTTTAATTAAGGACCTTGGAGAAGCTGCTTATATATTAGGCATCAAGATCTATAGAGATAGATCGAGACGCCTCATTGGTCTTTCACAAAGTACGTACCTTGACAAGATATTGAAGAAGTTCAATATGGATCAGTCCAAGAAGGGGTTCTTGCCTGTATTGCAAGGTATGAGATTGAGCATGGCTCAATGCCCGACCACGGCAGAAGATAGAGAAAAGATGAGTGTCGTCCCTATGCCTCGGCCATAGGGTCTATTATGTATGCCATGTTGTGTACCAGACCTGATGTAAACCTTGCCGTGAGTTTGGTAGGAAGGTACCAAAGTAATCCCGGCATGGAACACTAGACAGCGGTCAAGAATATCCTGAAGTACCTGAAAAGGACTAAGGATATGTTTCTCGTTTAGGGAGGTGACGAAAAGCTCGTCGTAAAGGGTTACGTCGATGCTAGCTTCGACACAGATCTGGATGACTCTAAGTCACAAACTGGATACGTGTATATTTTGAATGGTGGGGCAGTCAGCTGGTGTAGTTGCAAGCAAAGCGTCGTGGTGGGATCTACATGTGAAGCGGAGTACATGGCAGCCTCGAAGGCAGCACAAGAAGCAATCTGGATGAAGGAGTTCATTACCGACCTAGGAGTTATTCCCAAAGCGTCGGGCCCGATGACTCTCTTCTGTGACAACACTGGAGCTATTGCCCTTGCCAAGGAGCCTAGGTTTCACAGGAAGACCAGGCATATCAAGCGTCACTTCAACTCCATTCGTGAAAATGTTCAAAATGGAGACATAGATATTTGTAAAGTGCATACGGACCTGAATGTCGCAGATCCGTTGACTAAACCTCTTCCTCGAGCAAAACATGATCAACACCAGAACTCTATGGGTGTTCGATTCATCACAATGTAACTAGATTATTGACTCTAGTGCAAGTGGGAGACTATTGGAAATATGCCCTAGAGGCAATAATAAAATGGTTATTATTATATTTCCTTGTTCATGATAATTGTCTACTGTTCATGCTATAATTGTGTTATCCGGAAATCGTAATACATGTGTGAATACATAGACCACAACATGTCCCTAGTGAGCCTCTAGTTGACTAGCTCGTTGATCAATAGATGGTTACGGTTTCCTGACCATGGACATTGGATGTCATTGATAACGGGATCACATCATTAGGAGAATGATGTGATGGACAAGACCCAATCCTAAGCATAGCGCAAGATCGTGTAGTTCGTCTGCTAAAGCTTTTCTAATGTCAAGTATCTTTTCCTTAGACCATGAGATTGTGCAACTCCGGGATACTGTAGGAATACTTTGGGTGTGCCAAACGTCACAACGTAACTGGGTGACTATAAAGGTGCACTACGGGTATCTTTGAAAGTGTCTATTGGGTTGGCACAAATCGAGACTGGGATTTGTCACTCCATATGACGGAGAGGTATCTCTGGGCCCACTCGGTAAGACATCATCGTAATGAGCTCAATGTGACTAAGGGTTGGTCACGGGATGATGTGTTACGCAACGAGTAAAGTGACTTGCCGGTAACGAGATTGAATGAGGTATTGGGATACCGACGATCGAATCTCGGGCAAGTAACGTACCGATTGACAAAGGGAATTGTATACGGGATTTCTTGAATCCTCGACATCGTGGTTCATCCAATGAGATCATCGTGGAACATGTGGGAGCCAACATGGGTATCCAGATCCCGCTGTTGGTTATTGGCCGGAGAGTTGTCTCGGTCAAGTCTGCATGGTTCCCGAACCCGTAGGCTCTACACACTTAAGGTTCGATGACGCTAGGGTTATTAGGAAGATTTGTATGTGATTACCGAATGTTGTTCGGAGTCCCGGATGAGATCCCGGACGTCACGAGGAGTTCCAGAATAGTCCGGAGGTGAAGATTTATATATGGGAAGTCATCATACGGTCATCGGAAATATTCGGGGGTATACCGGTATTGTACCGGGACCACCGGAGGGGTTCCGGGGGTCCACCGGGAGGGTCCACCTGCCCCGAAGGGCCTTATGGGCTGTAGGTGGAAGGGAACCAGCCCCTAGTGGGCCGGGCGCCATCCCCCTAGGGCCCATGCGCCTAGGGTTTGGGGGGAACCCTAAAGGGGGGCGTCCCCCTTGCTTGGGGGCAAGCCCCCTCCCCCTTGGCCGCCGCCCCCCTCTAGATCTCATCTAGAGGGGCCGGCGCCCTTCCCCCTTCTCCCTATAAATAGAGGGGCGAGGGGAGGGCTGCAGCACCACATCCAAGGCGCAGCCCCTCCCCTCCCCAACACCTCTCCTCCTCCGCGTGAGCTTGGCGAAGCCCTGCTGGAGAACTGCCACTCCATCACCACCACGCCGTCGTGCTGCTATTGGAGCCTTCTTCCTCAACCTCTCCCTCCTCCTTGCTGGATCAAGGCGCGGGAGACGTCACCGGGCTGCACGTGTGTTGAACGTGGAGGCACCGTTGTTCGGTGCTCAGATCGGATTCGGCGGCGATCTGAATCGCTAAGTGTACGACTCCTCCAACCGCGTTCTTGCAACGCTTCCGACTCGCGATCTTCAAGGGTATGAAGATGCACTCCCCTCTCGTTGCTAGTTACTCCATAGATTGATCTTGGTGATGCATAGAAATTTTTTAATTTTTGCAACGATCCCCAACACCTCCTCATCCAAAAAAAACAATATATAACCTATTATGCTACTAAAATTAGAAACATATGCACAATTGTATACCCTAATGTAAACCCATGATACTCCCTCCGTAAAGAAATATAAGAGCGTTTAGATCATTATTTTAGTGATCTAAATGCTTTTATATATGTTTACAGAGGGAGTATATCATAGTACTTGTAGTCATATTAGTATTTGAGTGTTATTTATTGTCGTGCTTTATTTATGGTTCACGAGATCTTTTCAATTTAGTTTTTTTGAGAAACACCGATTACAATGCATGTGCACACACTCACATGACAACACACACTCAACTAAAGACTGGGTCGAAGTTGCGAAGCTTGAAAATTTATGAAGTCACCATCAACACCTCACTATTGAGGAGTACATCGCCTTTCACCGAAAGAATAATTCACATTAGTGAGACACCAAACGTCAAACCCGAGGTTTGATCTCTGGTGGGCTGAGGGTATCATTCCCTCCTAACCATTCAACCATTGGCTGGTTCACAATAAATTTTTTGTTTTGATGAGCCTTCACTCCATATTTGGGTTGTATCCATACTTTATTCACCATGCATAATTTTAGTGGCTTTCATATATGTTTCCCGGAATTATGTGTTCGTTTCCACTTTTGCATGATAAATAAAATACAAAAAAGGTAGCTTCATTAAGTTCCATCCGTTTTCACTCCATACTCGTTCCGATCGCCCAACTCCAAGACCAAAACAGATCTCTAGGTTGAGAACATGTCATAACAAGAAGCTGCCGTAGTCGCCGCAGATGATCTCAAGGCCTCATATAATTTTTTTTCCACTCCCATATACCTCCCACATGGATCTCATCGGTGACAACGTCCGACCCAAATTTGATGTACACGACGAACCACACTCCCTTTGCCTGCACACCAACGGGTATCGAGACTGAAACCGTGCACCCTCCACGACTGCCCTAGCAGGGCAAATGACGAGATTGTTGCCACAAAGCAGGAACCCACCCACAGAGAGCGAGAGCACATGTTACAAAAGACATGCACCATCCCTTGCTGCACAAACCTTGTAAGAGGAACGGGCGAGGGGGTGGGGCTTGGGGCATCACGTCGACCGACATCGTCCAGCATCTCCACTAGCCTCTCCAGGACGTCCCCAGGACATCTTTTTAGGTTCGGACGGCACTTTTCGCCGAAAAAGGCCCAGCCACGCCCCCAACGCTCCCAGGACGTCAAAATAGCGCCGGCAAATCTAGGCGAAACCCGGCGCGCTGGGGTTTCTTGGGGGCGCCGGCGGAAGTTTCGGCGAATCGTGTCTCACCGCATGTCTTTTTCTTGGCCCACTTAATCATTCTCCTCACAAACTTTTGCTTGGGATGGGGTGTGACTGGGAAGATGTCCTCTTTATTTTGCCTTATTTCGCCGGATTACCCCCAAGACACCAACTTTTTTGGTTCGATGATGTTCTTGAAGGTGCCAACGGCTGAAGATGCTCTGAACCCCGTTAAACTAGAAACTCCCCAGGAACCCCAGTAGCCTAGAACGCCACCTTCGGCAACGCTTGCTTCACCACGATCAAACCCTCGCCAACCGCCAACACTCGGTGTTGTGTCTGTTTTCTTTTTAGCACCATTGATGCAACCCAATCAGAATTCTTAGGAGCAGTAAAGCTAACGCTAACTCCAAGATACATTCTTCATGTGAGATGAGATGACACTAGCAGTAAAAGAACTATTCGTTTCGTGTACATCCCATGTGCAACAACAAGATCAGTGTCGTCAGGAGACGACTAATAAGAGCATACAGATAAAGGTTCTGGCCTCCCGGCCAATGGGAAGTCGATCTTGGCGCACTCTGTTGAACGATTGCTCGACGATTGGTGCATCATGTGCCAATAGGCTGGCGTGATTCTAGCTGAGACCGACCGACCGATCAATCGAGCACAAGATTTTTGGCTGGCCTCGTAACTGAAAAGACGAAATTAGCTACATCACACACACAGGGGTGGACACGCACGTGTTTACGTCACGAAAAACTTGTTTATTTTGAAGGCTGGCTAGTGTGCGTGCTGCTGGCTTTGTTGCCGGCATGAAACTTGGGGGTTTGATCATTTTGTAGGTTGACATATGTTTGCCGGCCGTTGGCTGTGTTGCCAGCATGAACAACGGCCGCTGGCATGAACTATAGCTGCTGGCATGGAGCTACTCTTTGTTGCTTTGTCAAAAGTTTGCATGCAGCCAAACAAGATGCGGCCGAGATGCGCCCGCACACGCTGCCGGCGCATCCAGAAAAAATGGCCAGAAAAAATGGAGTGGACGTCAAGAAACGAACGAGGAGTCCACGAGGCAGGGGGCGTGCCTACCCCCTAGGCGCGCCCTCCCCCTCGTGGCTCAACCGACCTACTTCTTCCTCCTATATATGTTCACATACCCCAAAAACATCCAGGAGCACGATGAAACCCAATTTCCACCGTCGCAACCTTCTATACCCAAGAGATCCCATCTCGGGGTCTTTTTCGGAGCTCCGCCGGAGGGGGCATTGATCATGGAGGGCATCTACATCAACTCCATGGCCCTTCCGGTGATGTGTGATTAGTTTACTTCAGACCTTTGGGTCCATAGTTAGTAGCTAGATGGCTTCTTCTATCTCTTTGAATCTCAATACAAAGTTCTCCTCGATCTTCTTGGAGATCTATTCGATATAACTCTTTTTTGCGGCTTGTTTGCGAGATCCGATGAATTGTGGGTTTATGATCAAGTCTATCTATGAATAATATTTGATTCTTCTCTGAAATCTTTTATGCATGATTGGTTATCTTTGCAAGTCTCTTCGAATTATCAGTTTGGTTTGGCCTACTAGATGGATCTTTCTTGCAATGGGAGAAGTGCTTAGCTTTGGGTTCAATCTTGCGGTGCTCGATCCCAGTGACAGAAAGGGAAACGACACGTATTGTATTGTTGCTACCGAGGATAAAAAGATGGGGTTTATATCATATTGCTTGAGTTTATCCCTCTACATCATGTCATCTTACCTAAGGCGTTACTTTATTCTTATGAACTTAATACTCTAGATGCATGCTGGATAGCGGTCGATGTGTGGAGTAATAGTAGTATATGCAAGCAGGAGTCGGTCTACTTGTCATGGACGTGATGCCTATATACATGATCATGCCTAGATATTCTCATAATTATTCACTTTTCTATCAATTGCTCGGCAGTAATTCGTTCACCCACCGTAATACTAGTGAAACCTATGCCCCGCGTGTCTATTCTCCATCATATAAGTTTCCAATCTATTTTTACTTTGCAATCTTTACTTTCAATCTATATCATAAAAATACCAAAAATATTTGTCTTATCATTATTATCTCTATCAGATCTCACTCTCGTAAGTGACCGTGAAGAGATTGACAACCCCTTTATCGCGTTGGTTGCGAGGTTCTTATTTGTTTGTGTAGGTAGGAGGGACTTGCGTGTGGCCTCCTACTAGATTGATACCTTGGTTCTCAAAAACTGAGGGAAATACTTACGCTACTTTGTTGCATCACCCTTTCCTCTTCAAGGGAAAACCAACGCAGTGCTCAAGAGGTAGCATGCAGTAATTTTAAAAAAATTCCTACGCACATGCAAGATCGTAAGCGGAAGCATTATGACAACGTGGTTGATGTAGTCGTATGTTTTCACGATTCTAGCACCGAAGGTACGACACCTCCGTGATCTGCATACGTTCAGCTCGGTGACGTACCACGAACTCTAGATCCAGCTGAGTGTCGAGGGAGAGCTTCATTAGCACGACGGCGTGATGACGGTGATGATGAAGTTACCGACGCAGGGCTTCGCCTAAGCACTACAACGATATGCCCGAGGTGGAAATTTATGGAGGGGGCCACCGCATACGGCTAAACAATCAACCTGTGTGTATATGGGGTGCCCCCTCCCCCGTATATAAAGGAGGGGAGGAGGAGGCCAGCCAGACCTAGAGGGCGCACCAAGGGGGGGAGGAATCCTCCTCCTAGTAGGAGTAGGATTCCTCCTTTCCTAGTCCTACTAGGAAGGGGAAGGAAGGAGAGGGGGAGGGAGAGGGGCCGCGCCCCCTCCCCTAGTCCAATTCGGACTCTCTTGGGGGGGGGGCGCCACCTCCTGGCTGCTGCCCTCTCTCTCCCCTAAAGCCCAATAAGGGCCCAATAACTTCCCGGGGGGAGGGGGTCCGGTAACCCTCCGACACTCCGGTTTTATCCGAAACCTCTCAGAACACTTCCGGTGTCCAAACATAGCCGTCCAATATATCAATCTTTATGTCTCGACCATTTCGAAACTCCTCGTCATGTCCGTGATAACATCTGGGACTCCGAACTATCTTCGGTACATCAAAAGACATAAACTCATAATACCGATCGTCACCGAATGTTAAGCGTGCGGACCCTACGGGTTCGAGAACTATGTAGACATGACCGAGACTCTCTTCCGATCAATAACCAATAGCGGAACCTGGATGCTCATATTGGTTCCTACATATTCTACGAAGATCTTTATCGGTCAAACTGCATAACAACATACATTGTTCCCTTTGTCATCGGTATGTTACTTGCCCGAGAGTCGATCGTCGGTATCTCAATAGCTAGTTCAATCTCATTACCGGCAAGTCTCTTTACTCGTTCCGTAATGCAACATCCCGTAACTAACTCATTAGTCACATTGCTTGCAAGGCTTATAGTGATGTGCATTACCGAGAGGGCCCAGAGATACCTCTCCGATACACGGAGTGACAAATCCTAATCTTGATCTATGCCAACTCAACAAACACCATCGGAGACACCTTTAGAGAATATTTATAGTCACCCAGTTACGTTGTGACGTTTGATAGCACACTAAGTGTTCCTTCGGTATTCGGGAGTTGCATAATCTCATAGTCATAGGAACATGTATAAGTTATGAAGAAAGCAATAGCAACAAACTAAACGATCATCGTGCTAAGCTAACAGATGGGTCAAGTCAATCACATCATTCTCTAATGATGTGATCCCGTTCATCAAATGACAACTCTTGTCCATGGCTAGGAAACTTAACCATCTTTGATTAACGAGCTAGTCAAGTAGAGGCAAGCTACCTCTTGAGCACTGCGTTGGTTTTCCCTTAAGAGGAAAGGGTGATGCAGCAAAGTAGCGTAAGTATTTCCCTCAGTTTTTGAGAACCAAGGTATCAATCCAGTAGGAGATCTGATAACCCACAAGTATAGGGGATCACAACAGTTTTCGAGGGTAAAGTATTCAACCCAAATTTATTGATTCGACACAAGGGGAGCCAAAGAATACTCTCAAGTATTAGCAGTTGAGTTGTCAATTCAACCACACCTGGAAACTTAATATCTGCAGCAAAGTGTTTAGTAGCAAAGTAATATGATAGTAGTGATAACGGTAGCAAAAGGTAACAATAGTAAAAGTAATGTTTTTGGTATTTTGTACTGATGATAGCAATAGCAACGGGAAAGTAAATAAGCGAAGAACAATATATGGAAAGCTCATAGGCAATGGATCAACGATGGAGAATTATGCCGGATGCGGTTCATGATGTAACAGTCATAACCTAGGGTGACACAGAACTAGCTCCAGTTCATTGATATAATGTAGGCATGTATTCCGAACATAGTCATACGTGCTTATGGAAAAGAACTTGCATGACATCTTTTGTCCTACCCTCCCGTGGCAGCGGGGTCCTTAAGGAAACTAAGGGATATTAAGGCCTCCTTTTAATAGAGAACCGGAACAAAGCATTAACACATAGTGAATACATGAACTCCTCAAACTACGGTCATCACCGGTAAGTATCCCGATTATTGTCACTTCGGGGTTAACGGATCATAACACATAATAGGTGACTATAGACTTGCAAGATAGGATCAAGAACACTCATATATTGATGAAAACATAATAGGTTCAGATCTGAAATCATGGCATTCGGGCCCTAGTGACAAGCATTAAGCATAGCAAAGTTATAGCAACATCAATCTCAGAACATAGTGGACACTAGGGATCAAACCCTAACAAAACTAACTCGATTACATGATAGATCCCATCCAACCCATCACCGTCCAGCAAGCCTACGATGGAATTACTCATGCACGGCGGTGAACATCATGAAATTGGTGATGGAGGTTGGTTGATGATGACGATGGCGACGGATTCCCCTCTCCAGAGCCCCAAACGGACTCCAGATCAGCCCTCCCGAGAGGTTTTAGGGCTTGGCGGCGGCCCCGTACCGTAAAACGCAATGATTTCTTCTCCTTGATTTTTTTCTCCCCAAAACTCAATATATGGAGTTGGAGTTGGAGAGGCAACAGGGGGCCCATGAGGTAGGGGGGCGCGCCCTAGGAGGGCAGGCGCGCGCCCCACCCTCGTGGAGAGGTGGTGGGCCCCCTGGCCTTCATCTTTTGTAGGTATTTTTCATATTTTCTAAAAAGTGGCTCCGTGAAGTTTCAGGTCATTCCGAGAATGTTTGTTCCTGCACATAAATAACACCATGGTAATTCTGCTGAAAACAGCGTCAGTCCGGGTTACTTCCATTCAAATCATGCAAGTTAGAGTCCAAAACAAGGGCAAAGGTGTTTGGAAAAGTAAATATGTTGGAGACGTATCAACTCCCCCAAGCTTAAACCTTTGCTTGTCCTTAAGCAATTCAGTTGACAAACTGAAAGTGATAAAGAAAAACTTTTACAAACTCTATTTGCTCTTGTTGTTGTAAATATGTAAAGCCAGCATTCAAGTTTTCAGCAAAGATTATAACTAACCACATTCACAATAACGCATAGGTCTCAAGTTTACTCATATCAATAGCATAATCAACTAGCGAGCCATAATAATAAATCTCGAATGACAACACTTTCTCAAAACAATCATAATATAATATGACAAGATGGTATCTCACTAGCCCTTTCTGAGACCGCAAAACATAAATGCAGAGCACCTTTAAAGACCAAGGACTGACTAGACATTGTAATTCATGGTAAAAGAGATCCAGCCAAGTCATACTCAATGTAAACTAACAATAATGAATGCAAATGACAGCGGTGCTCTCCAACTGGTGCTTTTTAATAAGAGGATGATGACTCTGCATAAAAGTAAATAGATAGACCCTTCACAGAGGGAAGCAGGGATTTGTAGAGGTGTCAGAGCTCGGTTTTAAAACAGAGGTGAATAATATTTTGAGCGGTATACTTTCATTATCAACATAACAACCAAGAGATGGCGATATCTTCCATGCTACACACATTATAGGTGGTTCCCAAACAGAATGGTAAAGTTTATACTCCCCCTTCCACCAACAAGCATCTATCCATGGCTTGCTCGAAACAACGAGTGCCTCCAACTAACAAGAGTCCCAGGGGGAGTTTTGTTTGCAATTATTTTGATTTAGTTTGCATAAAGCATGGGACTGGGCATCCCGGTGACCATCCATTTATCTCGTGAGTGAGGAGCGGAGTCTAGTCCTCTTGAGAATAGCCCGCCTAACATGGAAGATACAGACAGCCCTAGTTGATACATGAGCTATTCGAGCATACAAAACAGGATATTTATTTGAAGGTTTAGAGTTTGGCACATACAAATTTACTTGGAACGGCAGGTAGATACCATATATAGGTAGGTATAGTGGACTCATGTGGAATAACTTTGGGGTTTAAGGGATTGGATGCACAAGCAGTATTCCCGCTTAGTACAGGTGAAGGCTAGCAAAAGACTGGGAAGCGACCAGCTAGAGAGCGACAACAGTCATGAACATGCATTAAAATTAGTCAACACCGAATGCAAGCATGAGTAGGATATAATCCACCATGAACATAAATATCGTGAAGGCTATGTTGATTTTGTTTCAACTACATGCGTGAACATGCGCCAAGTCAAGTCACTTAAATCATTCAGAGGAGGATACCACCCTATCATACCACATCATAACCATCTCAATAGCATGTTGGCACGCAAGGTAAACCATTATAACTCATAGCTAATCAAGCATGGCACAAGAAACTATGATCTCTAGTTGTCATTGCAAACATGTTTATTCATAATAGGCTGAATCAGTAACGATGAACTAATCATATTTACAAAAACAAAAGAGGTTGAGTTCATACCAGCTTTTCTCATCTCAGCTAGTTCATCATATATCATCATAATTGCCTTTCACATGCACGATCGAATAGTGTGAATAATAATAATAGTGCACGTGCATTGGACTAAGCTGGAATCTGCAAGCATTCAATAAACAGGAGAAGACAAGGCAATATGGGCTCTTTTGTCAGATCAACAACAATGCATATAAGAGCCACTTCAACAATTTAATTATGGTCTTCTCCTATCGACCCCCAAAGAAAAGAAATAAAACTATTTACACGGGAAAGCTCCCAACAAGCAAAAGAAGAACATGAAATATTTTTGGGTTTTCTTTTTAATTACTACTACAAGCATGGAAATTAAACTGATTAAAGGCTACAACTATTTTTTTGGTTTTTCTTAAGGTTTATTAAACACACACAAAGAAAGCATAAAAAAGGAAATAAACTAGCATGGATGATACAATGAAAAAGTATGAGCACCGACATCTAGCAATGAGTGTGTGAGCATAAATGTAATGTCGGTGGGAAATACGTACTCCCCCAAGCTTAGGCTTTTGGCCTAAGTTGGTCTATGGCCACAGCTGCCCTGGCGGATATCCATAATAGTAGTTGGGGTCGTACTGAGATGCAGTGGCTATCGCCTGCTGAGCTACAACGTGGCGACGAGCGGCCTCCTCTCTCCTCTCGTACTCATCTGCCTCCTCTCTGGTAATAGTATATCTTCCTCTTGCCTGATAATCAAAGAAGGCAGGAGCAGGGAGAGTAATACGGACATCATGGCGTCTGTCAAAGATTAGTCGATACTGGAGGGGTGATTCGTTCCTCTCGACAAACTGGTGGTGAACCATAGCATTAAAATCTAGATAAGCAGTAGGTAATTCAATATCATCTTCGCGTATGGCTACACCAAGAAAATTAGCTATGCGTGTTGCATAAATTCCTCCAAAGAAATCTCCATTAAATCTATTAAGGTGCAACCTACGTGCAACAATGGCTCCCAAATTATAAGATTGGTCTCCTAACACAGCACTCCTAAGAATACTGAGATCGGGGACACACATGTGACATGCCTCATCTTTACCATTGATGCATCTACCTATGAAGAGAGCAAAGTAATGTATAGCAGGAAAGTGAATGCCCCCTATGGTAGCTTGTGTAATATCTCTAGATTCTCCCACAGTTATGCTAGCAAGAAAATCTCTAAATTCAGATTTGCGAGGATCCCTTATACTACCCCATTGTGGAAGTTTGCATGCAGTGGTAAAATCCTCTAAGTCCATAGTGTAAGATTTATCATAAAGATCAAACAGGACAGTTGGAGAATTATGTGAAGTTGAAAATTCAAACCTCCTCACATAGGTACTGGTGAGGTTGTGATACTGGCTGCACTTCTCTTCCTCGAAGCTCACAAGATCAGCGTTACGCAAATATGCGTTGAATTCTTCCTTAATTCCTGCTCGATCCATAAAGTTCTCAGAAGGCCATTCACAAGGACGCACTGGAGCGTCTCTTGGTGGCTCGTCATCAGCATCACGCATTGCAAGCCTGGGTCCTTGATTCCTTGAAGAACCACCTTGGAACATTTTCCTAAGCATATTTCTTCCTCTAAAAAATTCTGAAATTTTTTAGTAACTTCAAAATAAAAGTAAACCAAACTCAATAATATTGATAGCAACTACTCCTACAAGTGCCTAGAGCCTATATCATGCATCAAAACTACTTTTGACCATATAAATTTGACATGCAAGCTCAAGAACAGGGTCACCTAAGCAGCAAAAATTTGCAATGAATAAAGCACTAGAACAAAAACTAATTGGACCAATGGAGGAGTCACATACCAAGGAACAATCCCCCCAAGCAGTTTTGTGAGAGGTGCTTTGAGCAAGGAGATCGAAAATGGCAGCAAAGTGAGCTAGAACTCGTGCTTGAGCTGGATATTCGTGTTTGTGGGAGGAAGATGAAGTGTGTGGGTGCAGGAATAAGTGGAGTAGGGCCACCATGAGCCCATGAGGCAGGGGGGCGCGCCTAGGGGGGTAGGGCGCGCCCTCCACCCTCGTGGGAAGGTGGTTGACCCCCCTGCTGTGTTCTCAGTGCCAAATATTCTAAAATATCCTAGAAAAAATCATATTTAAATTTCAGGGCATTTGGAGAACTTTTATTTTCGATGTATTTTTATATGGGAAAACTTTGTTTTTGCCACTCTAGCTTTTGACCACTTTGCTTATGCCACTCTAGAATTTGACATTTCACTTTTGCCACTCATAGTTTTTGACAATACATCACAATTACCATTCCATGGCAAAAACAATAATTTTAGAGTGGCAATTGCGATACATTGTCAAAATCTAGAGTGGCAAAAGTGAAATGAAAAGTTATTGCTTTTGCCACTGAATGGCATTTTTGATGTATTGTCAAAAACTATGAGTGCCAAAAGTGATATGTCAAAATCTAGAGTGGCATAAGCAAAGTAGGCAAAAGCTAGAGTGGCAAAAACAAAGTTTTCCCTTTTTATATTGCACGGATAATCAGATAACAGACAGAAAAATATTTATTTTTATTTTATTTAATATAAATAACAGAAAGTAAAAGTGAGGTACAGAAGGTTGTGCCTTCTAGTTTCATCCATCTCATGATCATCAAAAGGAATCCACTAACAAGGTTGATCAAGTCTTGTTAACGAACTCATTCTGAATAACATGGAACCAGAGAAATTTCGAATAACACTATGTTACCTCAACGGGGATATGTACATCCCCAATAATAAGAATATCATATTTCTTCTTGATAGTAGGAAGAGGAAATTCAAAACCTCCAAATATAATCGATGGAATTTTTCCAATAGAGTTGATACTATGAACTTGAGGTTGTTTCCTCGGAAAGTGTACCGTATGCTCATTACCATTAACATGAAAAGTGACATTGCCTTTAGTGCAATCAATAACAGCCCCTGCAGTATTCAAAAAGGGTCTTCCAAGAATAATAGACATACTATCATCCTCGGGAATATCAAGAATAACAAAGTCCGTTAAAATAGTAACGTTTGCAACTACAACAGGCACATCCTCACAAATACCGACAGGTATAGCAGTTGATTTATCATCCATTTGCAAAGATATTTCAGTAGGTGTCAACTTATTCAAATCAAGTCTACAATATAAAGAGAGAGACATAACACTAACACCGGCTCCAAGATCACATAAAGCAGTTTTAACATAGTTTCTTTTAATAGAGCATGGTATAGTGGGTACATCGGGATCTCCTAGTTTCTTTGGTATTCCATCTTTAAAAGTATAATTAGCAAGCATGGTGGAAATTTCAGCTTCCGGTATCTTTCTTTTATTTGTAACAATATCTTTCATGTACTTAGCATAAGGATTGGTTTTGAGCATATCTGTTAATCGCATACACAAAAAGATAGGTCTAATCATTTCAGCAAAGCGCTCAAAATCCTCATCATCCTTTTTCTTGGATGATTTGGGAGGAAAAGGCATGGGTTTCTGAACCCAAGGCTCTCTTTCTTTACCATGTTTCCTAGCAACAAAGTCTTTCTTATCATAACGTTGATTCTTTGATTGTGGGTTATCAAGATCAACAATAGGTTCAATTTCTACATCGTTATCATTACTAGGTTGAGCATCATTATGAACATTATCATTAACATTACCACTAGTTTCAGGTTCATTACCATATTGTGTTTCAGCATCAGAAATAGAAATATCATTTGGATTCTCAGGTGGTTCAATAACAGGTTCACTAGAAGCATGCAAAGTCCTATCATTTTTCTTTTTCTTCCTTTTAGAAGGACTAGGTGCATCTATATTATTTCTCTGAGAATCTTGCTCAATTCTCTTAGGATGGCCTTCAAGATACAAAGGTTCTTGAGTCATTCTACCAGTTCTAGTAGCCACTCTAACAACATTATCATTATTCTTATTATTCAATTCATTGAGCAAGTCATTTTGAGCTTTAAGTACTTGTTCTACTTGAGTGGTAACCATAGAAGCATGTTTACTAATAAGTTTAAGTTCACCTTTAACATTAGCCATATAATCACCCAAGTGTTCAAGCATAGTTGAATTGTATTTCAATTGTCTACCAAAATAAGCATTAAAGTCTTCTTGCTTAGCCATAAATTTATCAAACTCATCTAAGCATGGGCTAGAAAACTTAGTAAATGGGATTTCAGCTTTATCATATCTATAGAGAGAATTTACCTTTACTACCTCTGTTGGGTTATTGAGACCATGAGTTTCTTCAATAGGTGATGGATTAAGATCATATGTTTCTTCAACATGCGGTAAATTAAGACCATGTATTTCTTCAATAGGAGGTAAATTCTTAACATCTTTAGCTTTAATACCTTTTTCTTTCATAGATTTCTTTGCCTCTTGCATATCTTCGGGACTGAGAAATAGAATACCCCTCTTCTTCGGAGTTGGTTTAGGAATAGGCTCCGGAGGTGTCCAATTATTTTCATTTGTCAACATATTGTTCAATAACATTTCAGCTTCATCTGGTGTTCTTTCCCTGAAAACAGAACCAGCACAACTATCCAGGTAATCTCTGGAGGCATCGGTTAGTCCATTATAGAAGATATCAAGTATTTCATTTTTCTTAAGAGGATGACCAGGCAAAGCATTAAGTAATTGGAGAACCCTCCCCCAAGCTTGTGGGAGACTCTCTTCTTCAATTTGCACAAAATTATATATATATATATATATCCCTTAAAGCAGCTTGTTCTTATGAGCAGGGAAATATTTAGCAGAGAAGTAATAAATCATATCCTGGGGACTACGCACACAACCAGGATCAAGAGAGTTAAACCATATCTTAGTATCACCCTTTAATGAGAACGGAAATATTTTAAGGATGTAAAAGTAACGAGTTCTCTCATCTTTAGTGAACAGAGTGGCTATATCATTCAATTTAATATGATGTGCCACAACAGTTTCAGATTCATAACCATGAAAAGGATCAGATTCAACCAAAGTAATTATATCAGGATCAACAGAGAATTCATAATCCTTATCGGTAACACAGATAGGTGAAGTAGCAAAAGCAGGGTCAGGTTTCATTCTAGCATTTAGAGATTGCTTACTCCATTTAGCTAATAACCTTTTGAGTTCATTTCTATTTTTGCAAGCTAAAATAGCGAAAGAAGCTTCTTGATCAAAAACATAACCCTTAGGAATAACAAGTGATTCATCATCATCACTTTCATCAGTATCATCAGATTCAATATTTTCAATCTCTCTAGCCCTAGCAATTTGTTCATCAAGAAAATCACTAAGTGGCACAGTAGTATCAGGCATAGAGGTAGTTTCTGAAGGAAATATGCCCTAGAGGCAATAATAAAGTTATTATTTATTTCCTTATATCATGATAAATGTTTATTATTCATGCTAGAATTCAATTAACTGGAAACATAATACATGTGTGAATACATAGACAAACAGAGTGTCACTAGTATGCCTCTACTTGACTAGCTCATTAAATCAAAGATGGTTATGTTTCCTAACCATAGACAAAGAGTTGTTATTTGATTAATGGGATCACATCATTAGATGAATGATCTGATTGACTTGACCCATTCTGTTACCTTAGCACCTGATCGTTTAGTTTGTTGCTATTGCTTTCTTCATGACTTATACATGTTCCTATGACTATGAGATTATGCAACTCCCGTTTATCGGAGGAACACTTTGTGTGCTACCAAACGTCACAACGTAACTGGGTGATTATAAAGGTGCTCTACAGGTGTCTCCAAAGGTACTTGTTGGGTTGGCGTATTTCAAGATTAGGATTTGTCACTCCGAATGTCGGAGAGGTATCTCTGGGCCCTCTCGGTAATGCACATCACTTAATCCTTGCAAGCATTGCAACTAATGAGTTAGTTGCGGGATGATGTATTACGGAACGAGTAAAGAGACTTGCCGGTGACGAGATTGAACTAGGTATTGGATACTGACGATCGAATCTCGGGCAAGTAACATACCGATGACAAAAGGAACAACGTATGTTGTTATGCGGTCTGACCGATTAAGATCTTCATAGAATATTTAGGAACCAATATGAGCATCCAGGTTCCGCTATTGGTTATTGAATGGAGACGTGTCTCGGTCATGTCTACATTGTTCTCGAACCGTAGGGTCCGCACGCTTAAGGTTTCGATGACAGTTATATTATGAGTTTATGAGTTTTGATGTACCGAAGGAGTTCGGAGTCCCGGATGAGATCGGGGACATGACGAGGAGTCTCAAAATGGTCGAGATGTAAAGATTGATATATTGGACGACTATATTCGGACTTCGGAAAGGTTCCGAGTGATTCGGGTATTTTTTGGAGTACCGGAGAGTTACGGGAATTCGCCGGGAGAAGTATTGGGCCTTATTGGGCCATGCGGGAAAGAGAGAGGGGCTGCCTAGGGCAGGCCCCCCCCCAAGGCCTAGTCCGAATTGGACTAAGGGGAGGGTATGCGCCCCCTCCTTCCTTCCCTTCTCCCTTCCCCTTCCTTGTCTCCTACTCCTACTACATGGAAGGACTCCTAGTTGGACTAGGAAAGGGGGAATCCTACTCCCGGTGGGAGTAGGACTCCCCTAGGGCGCGCCATAGAGAGGGCCGGCCCTCCCCTCCTCCACTCCTTTATATACGGGGGCAGGGGGCACCCCATAGACACACAAGTTGATCTTCGTGATCGTTCCTTAGCCGTGTGCGGTGCCCCCCTCCACGATATTACACCTCGGTCATATTGTAGCGGTGCTTAGGCGAAGCCCTGTGACGGTTGAACATCAAGATCGTCACCACGCCGTCGTGTTGACGGAACTCCTCCCCGAAGCTTTGCTGGATCGGATCCCGGGGAGCGTCATCGAGCTGAACGTGTGCCAAGAACTCGGAGGTGCCGGAGTAACGGTGCTTGGATCGGTTGGACCGGGAAGACGTACGACTACTTCCTCTATGTTGCGTCAACGCTTCCGCTTCGGTGTACGAGGGTACGTAGAAAACACTCTCCCCTCTCGTTGCTATGCATCACCATGATCTTGCGTGTGCGTAGGAATTTTTTTGAAATTACTACGTTCCCCAACAGTGGTATCAGAGCCTAGGTTTTATGGTTTGATGTTATATGCACGAGTAGAACACAAGTGAGTTGTGGGCGATATAAGTCATACTGCTTACCAGCATGTCATACTTTGGTTCGGCGGTATTGTTGGATGAAGCGGCCCGGACCGACATTATGCGTACGCTTACGCGAGACTGGTTCTACCGCCGTGCTTTGCACACAGGTGGCTGGTGGGTGTCAGTTTCTCCAACTTTAGTTGAACCGAGTGTGGCTACGCCCGGTCCTTGCGAAGGTTAAAACAGCACCAAATTGACAAACTATCGTTGTGGTTTTGATGCGTAGGTAAGATTGGTTCTTGCTTAAGCCCGTAGCAGCCACGTAAAACTTGCAACAACAAAGTAGAGGACGTCTAACTTGTTTTTGCAGGGCATGTTGTGATGTGATATGGTCAAGACATGATGCTAAATTTTATTGTATGAGATGATCATATTTTGTAACCGAGTTATCGGCAACTGGCAGGAGCCATATGGTTGTCGCTTTATTGTATGCAATGCAATCGCGCTGTAATGCTTTACTTTATCACTAAGCGGTAGCATAGTCGTGGAAGCATAAGATTGGCGAGACGACAACGATGCTACGATGGAGATCAAGGTGTCGCGCCGGTGACGATGGTGATCATGACGGTGCTTCGGAGATGGAGATCACAAGCGCAAGATGATGATGGCCATATCATATCACTTATATTGATTGCATGTGATGTTTATCTTTTATGCATCTTATCTTGCTTTGACTGACGGTAGCATTATAAGATGATCTCTCACTAAATTTCAAGATAAAAGTGTTCTCCCTGAGTATGCACCGTTGCCAAAGTTCGTCGTGCCCAGACACCACGTGATGATCGGGTGTGATAATCTCTACGTCCATCTACAACGGGTGCAAGCCAGTTTTTGCACACGCAGAATACTCAGGTTAAACTTGACGAGCCTAGCATATGCAGATATGGCCTCGGAACACGGAGACCGAAAGGTCGAGCGTGAATCATATAGTATATATGATCAACATAGTGATGTTCACCAATGAAACTACTCCATCTCACGTGATGATCGGACATGGTTTAGTTGATTTGGATCACGTGATCACTTAGAGGATTAGAGGGATGTCTATCTAAGTGGGAGTTCTTAAGTAATATGATTAATTGAACTTAAATTTATCATGAACTTAGTCCTGTTAGTATTTTGCAAATCATGTTGTAGATCAATATCTTGCGTTGTTGCTTCCCTGTGTTTATTTTGATATGTTCCTAGAGAAAATTGTGTTGAAAGATGTTAGTAGCAATGATGCGGATTGGATCCGTGATCTGAGGTTTATCCTCATTGCTGCACAGAAGAATTATGTCCTTGATGCACCGCTAGGTGACAGACCTATTGCAGGAGCAGATACAGACATTATGAACGTTTGGCTAGCTCAATATGATGACTACTTGATAGTTTAGTGCACCATGCTTAACGGCTTAGAATCGGGACTTCAAAGACGTTTTGAACGTCATGGACCATATGAGATGTTCCAGGAGTTGAAGTTAATATTTCAAGCAAATACCCGAGTTGAGAGATATGAAGTCTCCAACAAGTTCTATAGCCAAAAGATGGAGGAGAATCGCTCAACTAGTGAGCATGTGCTCAGATTGTCTGGGTACTACAATCACTTGAATCAAGTGGGAGTTAATCTTCCAGATAAGATAGTGATTGACAGAATTCTCTAGTCACCATCACCAAGTTAGTAGAACTTCGTGATGAACTATAGTATGCAAGGGATGACGAAAACGACTCCCGAGCTTTTCATGATGATGAAATCGATGAAGGTAGAAATCAAGAAAGAGCATCAAGTGTTGATGGTAGAAAAGACCACTAGTTTCAATGAAAGGGCAAAGGGAAGAAGGGGAACTTCAAGAAGAACGGCAAGAAAGTTGCTGCTCAAGTGAAGAAGCCCAAGTCTGGTCCTAAGCCTAAGACTAAGTGCTTCTACTGCAAAGGGACTGGTCACTGGAAGCGGAACTGACCCAAGTATTTGGCGGATAAGAAGGATGGCAAAGTGAACAAAAGTATATTTGATATACATGTTATTGATGTGTACTTTACTAGTGTTTATAGCAACCCCTCAGTATTTGATACTAGTTCAGTTGCTAAGATTAGTAACTCAAAACGGGAGTTGCAGAATAAACAGAGACTAGTTAAGGGTGAAGTGACGATGTGTGTTGGAAGTGGTTCCAAGATTGATATGATCATCATCACACACTCCCTATAATTTCGGGATTAGTGTTGAACCTAAATAAGTGTTATTTGGTGTTTGCGTTGAGCATGAATATGATTTGATCATGTTTATTGTAATACTATTATTCATTTAAGTAAGAGAATAAATTGTTGTTCTGTTTACATGAATAAAACCTTATATGGTTACACACCCAATGAAAATAGTTCGTTGGATCTCGATCGTAGTGATACACATAATCATAATATTGAAACCAAAAGATGCAAAGTTAATAATGATAGTGCAACTTATTTGTGGCAGTGCCGTTTAGGTCATATTGGTGTAAAGCGCATGAAGAAACTCCATGCTGATGGACTTTTGGAATCACTTGATTATGAATCAGTTGATTCTTGCGAACCATGCCTCATGGGCAAAGATGACTAAGACTCTGTTCTTTGGAACAATGGAGCGAGCAACAGATTTGTTGGAAATCATACATACTGATGTATGTGGTCCGATGAATATTGAGGCTCGCGACAGGTATCATTATTTTCTGGTCTTCACAGATGATTTGAGCAGATATGAGTATATCTACTTGATGAAACATAAGTCTGAAACATTTGAAAAGTTCAAAGAATTTCAGAGTGAAGTGAAAAATCATCGTAACAAGAAAATAAAGTTTCTACGATCTGATCGTAGAGAAGAGTATTTGAGTTACGAGTTTGGCCTTCAGTTAAAACAATGTGAAATAGTTTCACTACTCACGCCACCTGGAACACCACAGTGTAATGGTGTGTCCAAACGTCGTAATCGTACTTTACTTGATATGGTGCGATCTATGATGTCTCTTACAGATTTAGCGCTATCGTTTTGGGGTTATGCATTACAGACAGCTACATTCATGTTAAATAGGGCACCATCTAAATCCGTTGAGACGACACCGTATGAACTATGGTTTGGCAAGAAACCTAAGCTGTCGTTTCTTAAAGTTTGAGGTTGCAATGCTTATGTGAAAAAGTTTCAACCTGATAAGCTCTAATCCAAATCGGAGAAATGTGTCTTCATAGGATACCCAAAGGAGACTGTTGGGTACACCTTCTATCACAGATCCGAAGGCAAGACATTCGTTGCTAAGAATGGATCCTTTCTAGAGAAGGAGTTTCTCTCAAAAGAAGTGAGTGGGAGGAAAGTAGAACTTGATGAGGTAACTGTACCTCCTCCCTTATTGGAAAGTAGTACATCACAGAAACCGGTTTCTGTGACACCTACACCAATTAGTGAGGAAGCTAATGATGATGATCATGAAATTTCAGATCAAGTTACTACCGAATCTCGTAGGTAAACCAGAGTGAGATCCACACCAGAGTGGTACGGTAATCCTGTTCTGGAAGTCATGTTACTAGACCATGACGAACTTGCGAACTATGAGGAAGAGATGATGAGCCCAGATTCCGCAAAATGGTTTGAGGCCATGAAATCTGAGATATGATCCATGTATGAGAACAAAGTATGGACTTTGATGGATTTGCCCGATGATCAGCAAGCCATAGAAAATAAATGGATCTTCAAGAGGAAGACGGACGCTGATAGTAGTGTTACTATCTACAAAGCTAGAATTGTCGCAAAAGGTTTTCGACAAGTTCAAGGTGTTGACTACGATGAGAGTTTCTCACTCGTATCTATGCTTAAGTCTATTCGAATCATGTTAGCAATTGCCGCATTTTATGAAATCTGGCAAATGGATAAACAAAACTGCATTCCTTAATGGATTTATTAAAGAAGAGTTGTATACGATGCAACTAGAAGGTTTTGTCGATCCTAAAGGTGTTAACAAAATATGCAAGCTCCAGCGATCCATCTATGGACTGGTGCAAGCATCTCGGAGTTGGAATATACGCTTTGATAAGTTGATCAAAGCATATAGTTTTATACAAACTTGCGGTGAAGCCTGTATTTACAAGAAAATGAGTGGGAGCACTACAACATTTCTGATAAGTATATGTAAATGACATATTGTTGATCGGAAATAATGTAGAATTATTCTGCAAAGCATAAAGGAGTGTTTGAAAGGAGTTTTTCAAAGAAAAGACCTCGATGAAGCTACTTACATATTGAGCATCAAGATCTATAGAGATAGATCAAGACGCTTGATAAGTTTTTTCAATAAGTACATACCTTGACAAGATTTTGACGTAGTTCAAAATGGAACAGTCAAAGAAAGAGTTCTTGCCTGTGTTACAAGGTGTGAAATTGAGTAAGACTCAAAGCCCGACCACGGCAGAAGATAGAAAGAGAATGAAAGTCATTCCCTATGCCTCAGCCATAGGTTCTATAAAGTATGCCATGCTGTGTACCAGATCTATTGTATACCCTACACTAATTTTGGCAAGGGAAGTACAATAGTGATCTAGAAGTAGATCACTAGACAGCGGTCAAAATTATCCTTAGTGGAATAAGGATATGTTTCTCGATTATGGAGGTGACAAAAAGGTTTGTCGTAAAGAGTTACGTCGATACAAGTTTTGACACCAATCTGGATGACTCTAAGTCTCGATCCAGATACATATTGAAAAGTGGGAGCAATTAGCTAGAGTAGCTCCTTGCAGAGCATTGTTGACATAGAAATTCGCAAAATACTTACGGATCTGAATATGACAGACCCGTTGACTAAAATTATCTCACAAGCAAAACATGATCACACCTTAGTACTCTTTGGGTGTTAATCACATAGAGATGTGAACTAGATTACTGACTCTAGTAAACCCTTTGGGTGTTGATCACATATCGATGTGAACTATGGGTGTTAATCACATGGTGATGTGAACTATTGCTGTTAAATCACATGGCGATGTGAACTAGATTATTGACTCTAGTGCAAGTGGGAGACTGAAGGAAATATGCCCTAGAGGCAATAATAAAGTTATTATTTATTTCCTTATATCATGATAAATGTTTATTATTCATGCTAGAATTGTATTAATTGGAAACATAATACATGTGTGAATACATAGACAAACAGAGTGTCACTAGTATGCCTCTACTTGACTAGCTCATTAATCAAAGATGGTTATGTTTCCTAACCATAGACAAAGAGTTGTTATTTGATTAATGGGATCACATCATTAGATGAATGATCTAATTGACTTGACCCATTCCGTTAGCTTAGCACTTGATCGTTTAGTTTGTTGCTATTGCTTTCTTCATGACTTATACATGTTCCTATGACTATGAGATTATGCAACTCCCGTTTATCGGAGGAACACTTTGTGTGCTACCAAATGTCACAACGTAACTGGGTGATTATAAAGGTGCTCTACAGGTGTCTCCAAAGGTACTTGTTGGGTTGGCGTATTTCGAGATTAGGATTTGTCACTCCAAATGTCGGGGAGGTATCTCTGGGCCCTCTCGGTAATGCACATCACTTAAGCCTTGCAAGCATTGCAACTAATGAGTTAGTTGCGGGATGATGTATTACGGAACGAGTAAAGAGACTTGCCGGTGACGAGATTGAACTAGGTATTGGATACCGACGATCGAATCTCAGGCAAGTAACATACCGATGACAAAAGGAACAACGTATGTTGTTATGCGGTCTGACCGATAAAGATCTTCGTAGAATATGTATGAACCAATATGAGCATCCAGGTTCCGCTATTGGTTATTGACCGGAGATGTGTCTCGGTCATGTCTACATTGTTCTCGAACCATAGGGTACGCACGCTTAAGGTTTCGATGACAGTTATATTATGAGTTTATGAGTTTTGATGTACCGAAGGAGTTCGGAGTCCCGGATGAGATCGGGGACATGACGAGGAGTCTCGAAATGGTCAAGATGTAAAGATCGATATATTGGACGACTATATTCGGACTTCGGAAAGGTTCCGAGTGATTCGGATATTTTTCGGAGTACCGGAGAGTTACGGGAATTCGCCGGGAGAAGTATTGGGCCTTATTGGGCCATACAGGAAAGAGAGAGGGGCTGCCTAGGGCAGGCCGCGCGTCCCCCGAAGGCCTAGTCCGAATTGGACTAAGGGGAGGGTATGCGCCCCCTCCTTCCTTCCCTTCTCCCTTCCCCTTCCTTGTCTCCTACTCCTACTACATGGAAGGACTCCTAGTTGGACTAGGAAAGGGGGAATCCTACTCCCGGTGGGAGTAGGACTCCCCTAGGGCGCGCCATAGAGAGGGCCGGCCCTCCCCTCCTCCACTCCTTTATATACGGGGGCAGGGGGCACCCCATAGACACACAAGTTGATCTTCGTGATCATTCCTTAGCCGTGTGCGGTGCCCCCCTCCACGATATTACACCTCGGTCATATTGTAGCGGTGCTTAGGCGAAGCCCTGCGACGGTTGAACATCAAGATCATCAGCACGCCGTCGTGCTGACGGAACTCCTCCCCGAAGCTTTGCTGGATCGGAGCCCGGGGAGTGTCATCGAGCTGAACGCGTGCCAAGAACTCGGAGGTGTTGGGGAACGTTGCAGAAAACAAAAATTTTCCTACGGTTTCACCAAGATCCATCTATGATTTCATCTAGCAACGAGTGGTTGGATGCATCTACGTACCTTGTAGATCGTGAGCGGAAGCGTTCAAAGAACGGGGATGAGGGAGTCGTACTCGATGTGATCCAAATCACCGGAGATGCTAGTGCCGAACGGACGGCACCTCCGCGTTCAACACACGTAAGGTCAGCGTAACGTCTCCTCCTTCTTGATCCAGCAAGGGGGAAGGAGAGGTTGAGGAAGATGGTTCCAGCAGCAGCACGACGGCGTGGTGGTGATGGAGCTGCAGTACTCCGGCAGGGCTTCACCAAGCTCTATGGAGAAGGAGGAGGTGTTGGAGGGGGAGAGCGAGGCACCAATGGCATAGGTAAGAGGCCCTCCCTCCTCCCACTATATATAGGGGGCCTAGGGGGGGCGCCAGCCCTAGGAGATGCAATCTCCTAGGGGGGTCGGCGGCCAAGGGGTGGGGGGCTTGCCCCCCAAGCAAGGGGGCGCCCCCTTTTAGGGTTTCCCCACCCTAGGCGCATGGGCCCTAGGGGAAGTGGCGCCCCAGCCCACTTTGGGCTGGATCCCTTCCCACTTCAGCCCATGGGGCCCTCAGGGATAGGTGGCCCCACCCGATGGACCCCCGGGACCCTTCCGGTGGTCCCGGTACAATACCGGTGACCCCGAAACTTGTCCCGATAGCCAAAATAGCACTTCCTATATATAATACTTTACCTCCGGACCATTCCGGAACTCCTCGTTACGTCCGGGATCTCATCCGGGACTCCGAACAACATTCGGGTTACTGCATATACATATCCCTACAACCCTAGCGTCACCGAACCTTAAGTGTGTAGACCCTACGGGTTCGGGAGACATGTAGACATGACCGAGATTGCTCTCCGGTCAATAACCAACAGCGGGATCTAGATACCCATGTTGGCTCCCACATGCTCCTCGATGATCTTATCGGATGAACCACGATGTAGAGGATTCAAGCAACCCCGTATACAATTCCCTTCGTCAATCGGTATGTTACTTGCCCGAGATTCGATCGTCGGTATCCCAATACCTTGTTCAATCTCGTTACCGGCAAGTCACTTTACTCGTACCGTAATGCATGATCCCGTGACCAGACACTTGGTCACTTTGAGCTCATAATGATGATGCATTACCGAGTGGGCCCAGTGATACCTCTCCGTCATACGGAGTGACAAATCCCAGTCTTGATCTGTGTCAACCCAACAGACACTTTCGGAGATACCCGTAGTATACCTTTATGGTCACCCAGTTACGTTGTGACGTTTGGTACACCCAAAGCACTCCTACGTTATCCGGGAGTTACACGATCTCATGGTCTAAGGAAAGGATACTTGACACTGGAAAACTCTAGCAAACGAACTATACGATCTTGTGCTATGTTTAGGATTGGGTCTTGTCCATCACATCATTCTCCTAATGATGTGATCTCGTTATCAATGACATCCAATGTCCATAGTCAGGAAACCATGACTATCTGTTGATCAACGAGCTAGTCAACTAGAGGCTTACTAGGGACATGTTGGTGTCTATTATTCACACATGTATTACGATTCCCGGATAACACAATTATAGCATGAATAAAAGACAATTATCATGAACAAGGAAATATAATAATAATCCTTTTATTATTGCCTCTAGGGGATATTTCCAACAGTCTCCCACTTGCACTAGAGTTAATAATCTAGTTACATTGTGATGAATCGAACACCCATGGAATTCTGGTGTTGATCATGTTTTGCTCTAGGGAGAGGTTTAGTCAACGGATCTGCTACATTCAGGTCCGTATGTACTTGACAAATATCTATGTCTCCATCTTGAACATTTTCACGAATGGAGTTGAAGCGACGCTTGATGTGTCTTGTCTTCTTGTGAAACCTGGGCTCCTTGGCAAGTGCAATAGCTCGAGTGTTGTCACAGAAGAGCTTGATTGGCCCCGACACATTGGGTATGACTCCTAGGTCGGTGATGAACTCCTTCACCCAAATTGCTTCATGCGCTGCCTCCGAGGCTGCCATGTACTCCGCTTCACATGTAGATCCCGCCATGACACTCTGCTTGCAACTGCACCAGCTTACTGCCCCACCATTCAAAATATACACGTATCCGGTTTGTGACTTAGAGTCATCCAGATCTGTGTCGAAGCTAGCGTCGACGTAACCTTTTACGACGAGCTCTTCGTCACCTCCATAAACGAGAAACATTTCCTTAGTCCTTTTCAGGTACTTCAGGATATTCTTGACCACTGTCTAGTGTTCCTTGCCGGGATTACTTTGGTACCTTCCTACCAAACTTACGGCAAGGTTTACATCAGGTCTGGTACACAGCATGGCATACATAATAGAACCTATGGCTGAGGCATAGGGGATGACACTCATCTCTTCTATATCTTCTGCCGTGGTCGGACATTGAGCTGAGCTCAATTTCACACCTTGCAACACAGGAAGAACCCCTTCTTAGACTGATCCATATTGAACTTCTTCAATATCTTATCAAGGTATGTGCCTTGTGAAAGACCTATGAGGCGTCTTGATCTATCTCTATAGATCTTGATGCCTAATATATAAGCAGCTTCTCCAAGGTCCTTCATTGAAAAACTCTTATTCAAGTAGGCCTTAATGCTGTCCAAAAGTTCTATATCATTTCCCATAAAAAGTATGTCATCTACATATAATATGAGAAATGCTACAGAGCTCCCACTCACTTTCTTGTAAACGCAGGCTTCTCCATAAGTCTGCGTAAACCCAAACGCCTTGATCATCTCATCAAAGCGAATATTCCAACTCCGAGATTCTTGCACCAGCCCATAAATCGAGCGTTGGAGCTTGCACACCTTGTTAGCATTCTTAGGATCGACAAAATCTTCCGGCTGCATCATATACAATTCTTCCTTAAGGAAACCATTAAGGAATGTCGTTTTGACGTCCATTTGCCATATCTCATAATCGTAGAATGCGGCAATTGCTAACATGATTCGGACGGACTTTAGCTTCGCTACCGGTGAGAAAGTCTCATCGTAGTCAACCCCTTGAACTTGTCGATAACCCTTAGCGATAAGCCGAGCTTTATAAATGGTCACATTACCATCCGCGTCTGTCTTCTTAAAGATCCATTTATTTTCTATGGCTCGCCACTCAACAGGCAAGTCAGTCAAAGTCCATACTTTGTTTTCATACATGGATCCTATCTCGGATTTCATGGCTTCCAGCCATTTGTCGGAATCCAGGCCCGCCATAGCTTCTTCATAGTTCGAAGGTTCACCGTTGTCTAACAACATGATTTCCAAGACAGGGTTGCCGTACCACTCTGGTGCGGAACGTGTCCTTGTGGACCTACGAATTTCAGTAGGAGCTTGATCAGAAGTATCTTGATCATCATCATTAACTTCCTCTCTAGTCGGTGCAGGCACCTCAGGAACATTTTCTTGAGTTGTGCCCTTTTCCGGTTCAAGAGGTAATACTTCATCAAGTTCTACTTTCCTCCCACTTACTTCTTTCGAGAGAAACTCTTTCTCTAGAAAGGATCCATTCTTGGCAACAAAGATCTTGCCTTCGGATCTGAGGTAGAAGGTATACCCAATAGTTTCTTTAGGGTATCCTATGAAGACGCATTTTTCCGACTTGGGTTCGAGCTTTTCAGGTTGAAGTTTCTTGACATAAGCATCGCATCCCCAAACTTTTAGAAACGACAGCTTAGGTTTCTTCCCAAACCATAATTCATACGGTGTCGTCTCAACGGATTTCGACGGAGCCCTATTTAAAGTGAATGCGGCAGTCTCTAAAGCATAGCCCCAAAAAGATAGTGGTAAATCGGTAAGAGACATCATAGATCGCACCATATCTAATAGAGTCCGATTACGATGTTCGGACACACCATTACGCTGAGGTGTTCCAGGCGGCGTGAGTTGTGAAACTATTCCACATTTTCTTAAGTGTGTGCCAAATTCGTGACTCAAGTATTCTCCTCCACGATCTGATCGTAGGAACTTGATTTTCCTGTCACGTTGATTTTCAACCTCACTCTGAAATTCCTTGAACTTTTCAAAGGTCTCAGACTTGTGTTTCATTAAATAGATATATCGATATCTACTCAAGTCATCAGTGAGGGTGAGAACATAACGATAGCCACCGCGAGCCTCAACACTCATTGGACCGCACACATCAGTATGTATGATTGCCAATAAGTTGGTTGCTCGCTCCATTGTTCCTGAGAACGGAGTCTTGGTCATTTTACCCATGAGGCATGGTTCGCACGTGTCAAATGATTCGTAATCAAGAGACTCTAAAAGTCCATCTGCATGGAGCTTCTTCATGAGTTTGACACCTATGTGACCAAGGCGGCAGTGCCACAAGTATGTGGGACTATCATTATCAACCTTACATCTTTTGGTACTCACACTATGAATATGTGTAGCATTACGCTCGAGATTCATTAAGAATAAACCATTCACCATCGGAGCATGACCATAAAACATATCTCTCATATAAATAGAACAACCATTATTCTCGGATTTAAATGAGTAGCCATCTCGTATTAAACGAGGTCCCAATACAATGTTCATGCTCAAAGCTGGCACTAAATAACAATTATTGAGGTTTAAAACTAATCCCGTAGGTAAATGTAGAGGTAGCGTGCCGACAGTGATCACATCGACCTTGGAACCATTCCCGACGCGCATCGTCACCTCGTCCTTCGCCAGTCTCCGCTTATTCCGCAGCTCCTGCTTTGAGTTACAAATGTGAGCAACTGCACCGGTATCAAATACCCAAGAGCTACTACGAGTACTGGTAAGGTACACATCAATTACATGTATATCACATATACCTTTTGTGATGCCGGCCTTCTTGTCCGCTAAGTATTTGGGGCAGTTCCGCTTCCAGTGACCACTTCCCTTGTAATAAAAACACTCAGTCTCGGGCTTGGGTCCATTCTTTGGCTTCTTCCCGACAGCTTGCTTGCCGGGCGCGGCAACTCCCTTGCCGTCCTTCTTGAAGTTCTTCTTACCCTTGCCCTTTTTGAACTTAGTGGTTTTATTCACCATCAACACTTGACGTTCCTTTTTGACTTCTACCTCTGCTGATTTCAGCATAGCAAATACTTCAGGAATGGTCTTTTCCATCCCCTGCATATTGAAGTTCATCACAAAGCTCTTGTAGCTCGGTGGAAGCGACTGAAGGATTCTGTCAATGACCGCGTCATCTAGGAGATTAACTCCCAGCTGAGTCAAGCGGTTATGCAACCCAGACATAGTGAGTATGTGCTCACTGACAGAACTGTTTTCCTCCATCTTATAGCTGAAGAACTTGTCGGAGACTTGATATCTCTCGACCCGGGCATGAGCTTGAAAAACCATTTTCAGCTCTTCGAACATCTCATATGCTCCATGTCTCTCAAAACGCTTTTGGGGCCCCGGCTCTAAGCTGTAAAGCATGCCGCACTGAACAAGGGAGTAGTCATCGGTACGTGCCTGCCAAGCGTTCATAACGTCTTGTTCTGCAGGGAGAACAGGTGCATCACCTAGCGGTGCTTGTAGGACATAATCTTTCTTGGCAGCTATGAGGATGATCCTCAGGTTCCGGACCCAGTCCGTGTAGTTGCTGCCATCGTCTTTCAGCTTGGTTTTCTCTAGGAACGCGTTGAAGTTGAGGACTACGTTGGCCATTTGATCTACAAGACATATTGTAAATATTTTGGACTAAGTTCATGATAATTAAGTTCATCTAATCAAATTATTCAATGAACTCCCACTTAGATAGACATCCCTCCAGTCATCTAAGTATAACATGATCCGAGTTAACTAGGCCGTGTCCGATCATCACGTGAGACGGACTAGTCAACATCGGTGAACATCTTCATGTTGATCGTATCTTCTATACGACTCATGCTCGACCTTTTGGTCTTCTGTGTTCCGAGGCCATGTCTGTACATGCTAGGCTCGTCAAGTCAACCTAAGTGTTTGCATGTGTAAATCTGTCTTACACCCGTTGTATGTGAACGTTAGAATCTATCACATCCGATCATCACGTGGTGCTTCGAAACAAGGAACTGTTGCAACGGTGCACAGTTAGGGGGAACACTTTCTTGAAATTATTATGAGGGATCATCTTATTTACTACCGTCGTTCTAAGTAAACAAGATGCAAAAACATGATAAACATCACATGCAATCAAATAATAATAGTGACATGATATGGCCAATATCACATAGCTCCTTTGATCTCCATCTTGGGGCTCCATGATCATCTTGTCACCGGCATGACACCATGATCTCCATCATCGTGTCTCCATGAAGTTGCTCGCCAACTATTACTTCTACTACTATGGCTAACATGTTTAGCAATAAAGTAAAGTAATTTACATGGCGTTTCTCAATGACACGCAGGTCATACAAAAAATAAAGACAACTCGTATGGCTCCTGCCGGTTGTCATACTCATCGACATGCAAGTCGTGATTCCTATTACAATAGCATGAACATCTCATACATCAAATATATATCATTCATCATTCATCACAACTTTGGCCATATCACATCACAAAACACTTGCTGCAAAAACAAGTTAGACGTCCTCTAATTGTTGTTGCAAGTTTTACGTGGCTGCAAGAGGGTTCTAGCAAGAACGTTTTCTTACCTACGTGAAAGCCACAACGTGATTTGTCAACTTCTATTTACCCTTGATAAGGACGCTTTTCATCGAATCCGCTCCAACTAAAGTGGGAGAGACAGACACCCGCCAGCCACCTTATGCAACTAGTGCATGTCAGTCGGTGGAACCGGTCTCACGTAAGCGTACGTGTAAGGTTGGTCCGGGCCGCTTCATCCCACAATACCGTTGAAGTAAGATAAGACTAGTAGCGGCAAGAAAGTTGACAACATCAACGCCCACAACAAATTGTGTTCTACTCGTGCATAGAGAACTACGCATAAACCTAGCTCATGATGCCACTGTTGGGGAACGTTGCAGAAAACAAAAAATTTCCTACGGTTTCACCAAGATCCATCTATGAGTTCATCAAGAAATGAGTGGTTGGATGCATCTACGTACCTTGTAGATTGTGAGCGGAAGCGTTCAAAGAACGGGGATGAGGGAGTCGTACTCGACGTGATCCAAATCACCGGAGATCCTAGCGCCGAACAGACGGCACCTCCGCGTTCAACACACGTACGGTCAGTGTAATGTCTCCTCCTTCTTGATCCAGCAAGGGGGAAGGAGAGGTTGAGGAAGATGGCTCCAGCAGCAGCACAACGGAGTGGTGGTGATGGAGCTGCAGTACTCCGGCAGGGCTTCACCAATCTCTATGGAGAAGGAGGAGGTGTTGGAGGGGGAGAGGGAGGCACCAATGGCGTAGGTAAGAGGCCCTCCCTCCCCCCCACTATATATAGGGGGCCTAGGGGGGGCGGCGGCCCTAGGAGATGCAATCTCCTAGGGGGGTGGCGGCCAAGGGGTGGGGGGCTTGCCCCCCAAGCAAGGGGGCGCCCCCTTTTAGGGTTTCCCCACCCTAGGCGCATGGGCCCTAGGGGAAGTGGCGCCCCAGCCCACTTTGGGCTGGATCCCTTCCCACTTCAGCCCATGGGGCCCTCCGGGATAGGTGGCCCCACCCGGTGGACCCCCGGGACCCTTCCGGTGGTCCCGGCACAATACCGGTGACCCCGAAACTTGTCCCGATAGCCGAAATAGCACTTCCTATATATAATACTTTACCTCCGGACCATTCCGGAACTCCTCGTGACGTCCGGGATCTCATCCGGGACTCCGAACAACATTTGGGTTACTGCATATACATATCCCTACAACCCTAGCGTCACCGAACCTTAAGTGTGTAGACCCTACGGGTTCGGGAGACATGTAGACATGACCGAGATTGCTCTCTGGTCAATAACCAACAGCGGGATCTGGATATCCATGTTGGCTCCCACATGCTCCTCGATGATCTTATCGGATGAACCACGATGTTGAGGATTCAAGCAACCCCGTATACAATTCCCTTTGTCAATCGATATGTTACTTGCCCGAGATTCGATCGTCGGTATCCCAATAGCTCGTTCAATCTCGTTACCGGCAAGTCACTTTACTCGTACCGTAATGCATGATCCCGTGACCAGACACTTGGTCACTTTGAGCTCATAATGATGATGCATTACCGAGTGGGCCCAGTGATACCTCTCCGTCATACGGAGTGACAAATCCCAGTCTTGATCCGTGTCAACCCAACAGACACTTTCGGAGATACCTGTAGTATACCTTTATGGTCACCCAGTTACGTTGTGACGTTTGGTACACCCAAAGCACTCCTACGGTATCCGGGAGTTACACGATCTCATGGTCTAAGGAAAGGATACTTGACATTGGAAAACTCTAGCAAACGAACTATACGATCTTGTGCTATGTTTAGGATTGGGTCTTGTCCATCACATCATTCTCCTAATGATGTGATCTCGTTATCAATGACATCCAATGTCCATAGTCAGGAAACCATGACTATCTGTTGACCAACGAGCTAGTCAACTAGAGGCTTACTAGGGACATGTTGGTGTCTATTATTCACACATGTATTACGATTCCCGGATAACACAATTATAGCATGAATAAAAGACAATTATCATGAACAAGGAAATATAATAATAATCCTTTTATTATTGCCTCTAGGGCCTATTTCCAACAGGAGGTGCCAGAGTAACGGTGCTTGGATCGGTTGGACAGGGAAGACGTACGACTACTTCCTTTACGTTGCGTCAACGCTTCCGCTTCGGTCTACGAGGGTACGTAGACAACACTCTCCCCTCTCGTTGCTATGCATCACCATGATCTTGCGTGTGCGTTGGAATTTTTTTGAAATTACTACGTTCCCCAACAGTTTCATCATAAGTATCATGCATAGCAGAAGTGGCATCATTAATAACATGCGACATATCAGAACGAATAGCAGAAGCAGGTGTAGGTGTCGCAAACTTACTCAAAATAGAAGGTGAATCAAGTGCAGAGCTAGATGACAGTTCCTTACCTCCCCTCGTAGTTGAGGGATAGATCTTTGTTTTTGGATCTCTTAAGTTCTTCATAATGATAAGCAGATATATATCCCAAGTGACTCGAAGAATAGAGCTATGCTCCCCGGCAACGGCGCCAGAAAATAGTCTTGATAACCCACAAGTATACGGGGTCGCAACAATTTTCGAGCGTAAAGTATTCAACCCAAATTTATTGATTTGACACAAGGGGAGCCAAAGAATACTCACAAGTATTAGCAGCTGAGTTGTCAATTCAACCACACCTGGCAACTTAATATCTGCAGCAAAGTGTTTAGTAGCAAAGTAATATGATAGTAGTGATAACGGTAGCAAAAGGTAACAGTAGTAAAGGTAATGTTTTTGGTATTTTGTAGTGATGATAGCAATAGCAACGGGAAAGTAAATAAGCGAAGAACAATATATGGAAAGCACGTAGGCAATGGATCAGCGACGGAGAATTATGCCGGATGCGGTTCATCATGTAACAGTCATAACCTAGGGTGACATAGAACTAGCTCCAGTTCATTGATATAATGTAGGCATGTATTCCGAACATAGTCATACGTGCTTATGGAAAAGAACTTGCATGACATCTTTTGTCCTACCCTCCCGTGGCAGCGGGGTCCTTACGGGAACTAAGGGATATTAAGGCCTCCTTTTAATAGAGAATCGGAACAAAGCATTAACACATAGTGAATACATGAACTCCTCAAACTACAGTCATCACCGGTAAGTATCCCGATTATTGTCACTTCGGGGTTAACGGATCATAACACATAATAGGTGACTATAGACTTGCAAGATAGGATCAAGAACACTCATATATTGATGAAAACATAATAGGTTCAGATCTGAAATCATGGCACTCGAGCCCTAGTGACAAGCATTAAGCATAGCAAAGTCATAGAAAAATCAATCTCAGAACATAGTGGACACTAGGGATCAAACCCTAACAAAACTAACTCGATTACATGATATATCCCACCCAGCCCATCACCGTCCAGCAAGCCTATGATGGAATTACTCACGCACAATGGTGAGCATCATGAAATTGGTGATGGAGGATGGTTGATGATGACGATGGCGACGGATTCCCCTCTCCGGAGCCCCGAACGGACTAAAGATTAGCCCTCCCGAGAGGTTTTAGGGCTTGGCGGTGGCTCCATATCGTAAAATGCGATGATTTCTTCTCCTTGATTTTTTTCTCCCAGAAAGTCAATATATGGAGTTGGAGTCGGAGAGGCAACAGGGGGCCCATGAGGTAGGGGGCGCGCCCCCACCCCCGTGGAGAGGTGGTGGGCCCCCTAGCCTTCATCTTTTGTAGGTATTTTCCATATTTTCTGAAAAGTGGCTCCATGAAGTTTCAGGTCATTTCGAGAATGTTTGTTCCTGCACATAAATAACACCATGGTAATTCTGCTGAAAACAGCGTCAGTCCGGGTTAGTTCCATTCAAATCATGAAAGTTAGAGTCCAAACAAGGGCAAAAGTGTTTGGAAAAGTAGATACGTTGGAGACGTATCAAGATCACGCTCAAGTCCCACGCACCTACACAAACAAATAAGAACCTCGCAACCAACGCGATAAAGGGGTTGTCAAGCCCTTATCGGCCACTTATGAGAGTGAGATCTGATAGATATGATAAGATAATATTTTTGGTATTTTTATGATAAAGAGAAATAAAGATGCAAAGTAAAATAAACGACAAGGAAATAACTAAGTATTGGCAGACTAATATGATGAAAGATAGACCCGGGGGCCATAGGTTTCACTAGTGGCTTCTCTCAAGAGCATAAGTATTACGGTGGGTAAACGAATTACTGTCGAGTGATACGTCTCCAACGTATCTATAATTTTTGATTGCTCCATGGTATATTATCTTCTGTTTTGGACATTATTGGGCTTTATTATTCACTTTCATATTATATTAGGGACTAACCTATTAACCGGAGGCCCAACCCAGAATTGCTGTTTTTTTGCCTATTTCAGAGTTTCGCAGAAAAAGAATATCAAACGGAGTCCAAACGGAATGAAACCTTTGGGAACGTGATTTTCGGAACGAACATGATCCAGGAGACTTGGACCCTACATCAAGCAACAAACAGGGAAGCCATGAGGTAGGGGGCACGCCTACCCCCCAGGCGTGCCCTCCACCCTCATGGGCCCCCTGTTGCTCCATCGACGTACTCCTTCCTCCTATATATACCTACGTACCCCCAAATGATCAGATACGGAGCCAAAACCCTAATTCCACCGCCGTAACTTTTTGTATCCACGAGATCCCATCTTGGGGCCTGTTTCGGAGTTCCGCCGGTGGGGGCATCGATCACGGAGGGCTTCTACATCAACACCATAGCCCTTCCGATGAAGTGTGAGTAGTTTACCTCAGACCTTCGGGTCCATAGTTATTAGATAGATGGCTTCTTCTCTCTTTTTGGATCTCAATACAAAGTCCCCCCTCTCTCGTGGAGATCTACTCGATGTAATCTTCTTTTGTGGTGTGTTTGTTGAGACAGACGAATTGTGGGTTTATGATCAAGTTTATCTATGAACAATATTTGAATCTTCTCTGAATTATTTATGTATGATTGGTTATCTTTGCAAGTCTCTTCGAATTATCAGTTTGGTTTGGCCTACTAGATTGATCTTTCTTGCAATGGGAGAAGTGCTTAGCTTTGGTTTCAATCTTGCGGTGTCCTTTCCCAGTGACAGTAGGGGCAGCAAGGCACGTATTGTATTGTTGCCATCCAGGATAACAAGATGGGGTTTATTTCATATTGGTTGAGTTTATCTCTCTACATCATGTCATCTTGCTTAAAGCGTTACTCTGTTCTCTTGAACTTAATACCCTAGATGCATACTGGATAGCGGTCGATGTGTGGAGTAATAGTAGTAGATGCAGGCAGGAGTCGGTCTACTTGTCTCGGACGTGATGCCTATATACATGATCATACATAGATATTCTCATAACTATGCTCAATTCTGTCAATTGATCAACAGTAATTTGTTCACCCACCGTAAAATACTTATGCTCTTGAGAGAAGCCACTAGTGAAACCTATGGCCCCCGGGTCTATCTTCCATCGTATTAATCTTCCAACACTTAGTTATTTTCATTGCCTTTTATTTTACTTTGCATCTTTATCGTAAAAATACCAAAAATATTATCTTATCATATCTATCAGATCTCACTCTCGTAAGTGACCGTGTAGGGATTGACAACCCCTTATTGCGTTGGTTGCGAGGATTTATTTGTTTTGTGTAGGTGCGAGGGACTCGCGCGTAGCCTCCTACTGGATTGATACCTTGGTTCTCAAAAACTGAGGGAAATACTTACGCTACTTTGCTGCATCACCCATTCCTCTTCAAGGGAAAACCAACAAAGTGCTCAAGAGGTAGCAAGAAGGATTTTTGGCGCCGTTGCGGGGAGGTCTATGCAAAAGTCAACATACCAAGTACCCATCACAAACCCTTATCTCCTGCATTACATTATTTGCCATTTGCCTCTCGTTTTCCTCTCCCCCCGCTTCACGTTTGCCGTTTTATTCGCCCTCTCTCTCTCTCTATCCTCCCTCTCTTTCTCTATTTGCCTCTTTTTCCCCATTCCTTGCTTGCTTGTGTGTTGGATTGCTTGCTTGTCACGATGGCTCAAGATAACACTAAATTGTGTGACTTTACCAATACCAACAACAATGATTTTATTAGCACTCTGATTGCTCCTCTTACCGATGCTGAATCTTGTGAAATTGATGCTGCCTTGCTGAATCTTGTCATGAAAGATCCATTTTCCGGCCTTCCTAGTGAAGATGCCGCTACCCATCTAACTAGCTTCGTTGATTTGTGTGATATGCAAAAGAAGAAAGACGTGGACAATGATATAGTTAAATTGAAGCTATTTCCTTTTTCGCTTAGAGAACGTGCTAAAGCTTGGTTTTCGTCTTTGCCTAAAAATAGTATTGATTCTTGGAATAAGTGCAAAGATGCTTTTATCTCTAAGTATTTTCCTCCCACTAAGATCATCTCTCTTAGAAACGATATTATGAATTTTAAGCAACCTGATCATGAACATGTTGCACAAGCTTGGGAGAGGATGGAATTAATGATATGTAATTGCCCAACACATGGTTTGAATTTGTGGATGATTATACAAAATTTTTATGCCGGATTGAATTTTGCTTCTAGAAATCTTTTAGATTCGGCCGCGGGAGGCACTTTTATGGAAATCACTTTAGGAGAAGCTACTAAACTCCTAGATAATATTATGGTTAATTATTCTCAATGGAACACTGAAAGATCTACTAATAAAAAAGTGCATGTGATAGAAGAAATTAATGTTTTGAATTGAAAGTTGGACGAACTTATAAAATTATTTGCTACTAAGAGTGTTTCTTCTGATCCTAATGATATGCCTTTGTCTACTTTGATTGAGAATAACAATGAATCTATGGATGTGAATTTTGTTGGTAGGAATAATTTTGGTAACAACGCGTATAGAGGAAACTTTAATCCTAGGCCTTATCCTAGTAATTCCTCTAATAATTATGGTAATTCCTACAACAATTCTTATGGAAATTTTAATAATATGCCATCTGAATTTGAGACTAGTGTTAAGGAATTTATGAATTCACAAAAGAATTTCAATGCTTTGCTTGAAGAGAAATTGCTTAAAGTTGATGATTTGGCTAGGAACGTTGATAGAATTTCTCTTGATGTTGATTCTTTAAACTTAGATCTATTCCTCCTAAGCATGATATCAATGAGTCTCCCAAATCCATGAGAAATTCCATTGATGAGTGCAAAGAAAGAACCGCTAGGATGCGTGCTAAGAAAGATTCCTTTATAAGAGCGTGTTCTCCTAGTTTCCATGATAATAAAGATGAACATCTAAAAGTTATTGATGTGTCCCCTAATAAATCTTTGTTTTTCAATATGAATCTTGATAATGATGGGACTGAATATGATCCACCTTTACCTAGAAGGCGTTCCAAAAATTCGGAGTTTTTAGATCTTGATTCTAAATTTGATAAAAGTGGGATTGAAGAGATCAAAACTCTAGATGTTAATGAACCTACTATTTTGGATTTCAAGGAATTTAATTATGATAGCTGCTCTTTGATAGATTATATTTCCTTGTTGCAATCCGTGCTAAATTCTCCTCATGCTTATAGCCAAAATAAAGATTTTACCAAACATATCGTTGATGCTTTGATGCAATCTTATGAAGAAAAACTTGAGTTGGAAGTTTCTATCTGTAGAAAACTTTATGATGAGTTGGAACCAACTATTAAAATTAAAGTTCATGAATGCTATGCTTTGTGTGATTTGGGTGCTAGTGTTTCCACGATTCCAAAGACTTTGTGTGATTTGTTAGGTTTCCATGATTTTGATGATTGCTCTTTAAACTTGCACCTTCGGATTCCAATATTAAGAAACTATGGGAAGAATTAATTATGTCCTTATTGTTGCAAATAGGAACTATGTGCCCGTAGATTTTATTGTTCTTGACATAGATTGCAATCCTTCATGTCCTGTTATTTTTGGTAGACCTTTCCTTAGAACGATTGGTGCAATTATTGATATGAAGGAAGGAAATATTAGATTCCAATTTCCGTTAAGGAAAGGCATGGAACACTTTCCTAGAAATAAAATTAAATTACCTTATGAATCTATTATGAGATCCACTTATGGATTGCCTACCAAAGATGACAATACCTAGATCTATCCTTGCTTTTTATGCCTAGCTAGGGGCGTTAAACGACAACGCTGGTTGGGAGGCAACCCAATTTTATTTTTATTCCTTGCCTTTTGCTCCTGTTTAGTAATAAATAATTTATCTAACCTCTGTTTTGGTTGTGTTTTTGTGTTTAATTAGTGTTTGTGCCAAGTAGAACCGTTGGGAAGACTTGGGGAAAGTCTTGTTAATCTTGCTGTAAAAAACAGAAACTTTAGCGCTCACGAGAACTGCTGCCATTTTTATTTTGAAAGTTATATTTAGTTAATTATTTTTGAAGATGATTAATAGATAAATTCATCACGTTCAGAAATTTATTTTAGAATTTTTGGTGTTCCAGATATTGCGCTAGCTACAGATTACTACAGACTGTTCTGTTTTTGGCAGATTCTGTTTTTCGTGTGTTGTTTGCTTATTTTCATGAATCTATGGCTAGTAAAATAGTTTATAAACCATAGAGAATTTGGAATACAGTAGGTTTAACACCAATATAAATTAATAATGAGTTCATTACAGTACCTTGAAGTGGTGTTTTGTTTTCTTTCGCTAACGGAGCTCACGAGATTTTCTACTTTAAGTTTTGTGTTGTGAAGTTTTCAAGTTTTGGGTAAGGATTTGATGGATTATGGAACAAGGAGTGGCAAGCGCCTAAGATTGGGGATGCCCATGGCACACCCAAGATAATCTAAGTACACCAAAAAGCCAAAGCTTGGGGATGCTCTGGAAGGCATCCCCTCTTTCGTCTACTTCCATCGGTAACTTTACTTGAAGCTATATTTTTATTCACCACATGATATGTGTTTTGCTTGGAGCGTCTTGTATGATTTGAGTCTTTGCTTTTTAGTTTACCACAATCATCTTTGCTGTACACACCTTTTGAGAGAGACACACATGATTCGGAAATTATTAGAATACTCTATGTGCTTCACTTATATCTTTTGAGTTATATAGCTTTGCTCTAGTACTTCACTTATATATTTTAGAGCACGGTGGTGGATTTGTTTTATATGAACTATTTATCTCTCATGCTTCACTTAGATTATTTTGAGAGTCTTAAATAGCATGGTAATTTGCTTAAATTATCCTAATATGCTAGGTATTCAAGATTAGTAAAAACTTTCTTATGAGTGTTTTGAATACTAAGAGAAGTTTGATGCTGGATGATTGTTTTGAGATATGGAAGTAGTGATATTAAAGTTGTGCTAGTTGAGTAGTTGTGAATTTGAGAAATACTTGTGTTGAAGTTTGCAAGTCCCGTAGCGTGCACGTATGGTAAACGTTATGTAACAAATTTGAAACATGAGGTGTTCTTTGATTGTCCTCCTTATGAGTGGCGGTCGAGGACGATCGATGGTCTTTTCCTACCAATCTATCCCCCTAGGAGCATGCACGTAGTGCTTGGTTTTTGATGTCTTGTAGATTTTTGCAATAAGTATGTGAGTTCTTTATGACTAATGTTGAGTCCATGGATTATACACACTCTCACCTTTCCATCATTGCTATCCTCTTCGGTACCGTGCATTGCCCTTTCTCACATTGAGAGTTGGTGCAAACTTCGCCGGTGCATCCAAACCCCGTGATATGATACGCTCTTTCACACATAAACCTCCTTATATCTTCCTCAAAACAGCCACCATACCTACCTATTATGGCATTTCCATAGCCATTCCGAGATATATTGCCATGCAACTTTTCACCATCCCGTTTATCATGACACGTTCATCATTGTCATATTGTTTAGCATGATCATGTAGTTGACATAGTATTTGTGGCAAAGCCACCGTTCACAATTCTTTCATACATGTCACTCTTGGTTCATTGCATATCCCGGTACACCGCCGGAGGCATTCATATAGAGTCATGCCTTGTTCTAGTATCGAGTTGTAATCTTTGAGTTGTAAATAAATAGAAGTGTGATGATCATCATTAATAGAGCAATGTCCCAAAAAAAGAGAAAGGCCAAAAAAGGGCCAAAAAAAGAGAAAGGTCAAAAAAGGCCAAATAAAAAAATATAAAAGGGATAATGCTACTATCCTTTTTTTCCACACTTGTGCTTCAAAGTAGCACCATGATCTTCATGATAGAGAGTCTCTTGTTTTGTCACTTTCATATACTAGTGGGAATTTTTCATTATAGAACTTGGCTTGTATATTCCAACAATGGGCCTCCTCAAGTGCCCTAGGTCTTCGTGAGCAAGCAAGTTGGATGCACACCCACTAGTTTCTTTTGTTGAGCTCTCATACATTTATAGCTCTAGTGCATCCATTGCATGGCAATCCCTACTCCTTGCATTAACATAAATCGATGGGCATCTCCATAGCTCATTGATTAGCCACGTTGATGTGAGACTTTCTCCGTTTTTGTCTTCTCCACATAACCCCCATCATTATACTCTATTCCACCCATAGTGCTATATCCATGGATCACACTCATGTATTGCGTGAAGGTTTATAAAGTTTGAGATTACTAAAGTATGAAACAATTGCTTGGCTTGTCATCGGGGTAGTGCATGATGAGAGCATTCTTGTGTGACTAAAATGGAGCATGACTAAACTATATGATTTTGTAGGGATGAACTTTCTTTGGCCATGTTATTTTGAAGAGACATAATTGCTTAGTTACTATCCTTGAAGTATTATTATTTCTATGTCAATATTGAACTTTTATCTTAAATCTTTAGGATCTGAATATTCATGCCACAATTAAGAAGAATTACATTGAAATTATGCCTAGTAGCATTCCACATCAAAAATTCTGTTTTTATCATTTACCTACTCGAGGACGAGCAGGAATTAAGCTTGGGGATGCTTGATACGTCTCCAACGTATCTATAATTTTTTTATTGCTCCATGCTATATTATCTTCTGTTTTGGACATTATTGGGCTTTATTATTCACTTTTATATTATTTTTGGGACTAACCTATTAACCGGAGGCCCAACCCAGAATTGCTGTTTTTTGCCTATTTCAGAGTTCCGCAGAAAAAGAAGATCAAACGGAGTCCAAACGGAATGAAACCTTCGGGAACGTGATTTTTCGGAACGAACATGATCCAGGAGACTTGGACCATACGTCAGGCAACCAACAGGGAAGCCACGAGGTAGGGGGCGCGCCTACCCCCCCAGGCGCGCCCTCCACCCTCGTGGGCCCCTAGTTGCTCCATCGACGTACTCCTTCCTCCTATATATACCTACGTACCCCCAAATGATCAGATACGGAGCCAAAACCCTAATTCCACCGCCGTAACTTTTTGTATCCACGAGATCCCATCTTGGGGCCTGTTTCGGAGTTCCGCCGGTGGGGGCATCGATCACGGAGGGCTTCTACATCAACACCATAGCCCTTCCGATGAAGTGTGAGTAGTTTACCTCAGACCTTCGGGTCCATAGTTATTAGATAGATGGCTTCTTCTCTCTTTTTGGATCTCAATACAAAGTCCCCCCTCTCTCGTGGAGATCTACTCGATGTAATCTTCTTTTGTGGTGTGTTTGTTGAGACAGACGAATTGTGGGTTTATGATCAAGTTTATCTATGAACAATATTTGAATCTTCTCTGAATTATTTATGTATGATTGGTTATCTTTGCAAGTCTCTTCGAATTATCAGTTTGGTTTGGCCTACTAGATTGATCTTTCTTGCAATGGGAGAAGTGCTTAGCTTTGGTTTCAATCTTGCGGTGTCCTTTCCCAGTGACAGTAGGGGCAGCAAGGCACGTATTGTATTGTTGCCATCCAGGATAACAAGATGGGGTTTATTTCATATTGGTTGAGTTTATCTCTCTACATCATGTCATCTTGCTTAAAGCGTTACTCTGTTCTCTTGAACTTAATACCCTAGATGCATGCTGGATAGCGGTCGATGTGTGGAGTAATAGTAGTAGATGCAGGCAGGAGTCGGTCTACTTGTCTCGGACGTGATGCCTATATACATGATCATACATAGATATTCTCATAACTATGCTCAATTTTGTCAATTGCTCAACAGTAATTTGTTCACCCACTGTAAAATACTTATGCTCTTGAGAGAAGCCACTAGTGAAACCTATGGCCCTCGGGTCTATCTTCCATCATATTAATCTTCACTTAGTTATTTTCATTGCCATTTATTTTACTTTGCATCTTTATCATAAAAATACCAAAAATATTATCTTATCATATCTATTAGATCTCACTCTCGTAAGTGACCGTGTAGGGATTGACAACCCCTTATCGCGTTGGTTGCGAGGATTTATTTGTTTTGTGTAGGTGCGAGGGACTCGCGTGTAGCCTCCTACTGGATTGATACCTTGGTTCTCAAAAACTGAGGGAAATACTTATGCTACTTTGCTGCATCACCCTTTCCTCTTCAAGGGAAAACCAACGCAGTGCTCAAGAGGTAGCATCGAGCAATTGATAGAATTGAGCATAGTTATGAGAATATCTAGGTATGATCATGTATATAGGCATCACGTCCGAGACAAGTAGAACGAAACGATTCTGCATCTACTACTATTACTCCACACATCGACCGCTATCTAGCATGCATCTAGAGTATTAAGTTCATAACAACAGAGTAATGCTTTAAGGAAAATGACATGATGTAGAGGATAAACACATGCAATATCATATAAACCCCATCTTTTTATCCTCGATGGCAACAATACAATACGTGTCGGTTCCCTTTCTATCACTGGGATCGAGAACCGCAAGATTGAACCCAAAGCTAAGCACTTCTCCCATTGCAAGAAAGATCAATCTAGTAGGCCAAACCAAACTGATAATTCAAAGATACTTGCAAAGATAAACCAATTATACATAAAAGAATTCAGAGGAGAATCGAATATTGTTCTTAGATAATTTGGATCATAAACCCACAATTCATCGGATCTCGACAAGCACACCGCAAAAGGAGATTACATCAAATAGATCTCCAAGAGAATCAAGAAGAACTTTGTATTGAGATCCAAAGAGAGAGAAGAAGCCATCTAGCTAATAAATATGGACCCGTAGGTCTGAAGTAAACTACTCACACATCACCAGAGATGCCATGGAGTTGATGTAGAGGCCCTCCGTGATCAATGCCCCCTCTGGCGGAGCTCCGAAAAAGGCCCCGAGCTAGGATCTCTCGGGTACAGAAGGTTGCGGCGGTGGAATTAGGTTTTTGTGGTGCTCCTAGATGTTTGGGGGTACATGGATATATATAGGAGGAAGAAGTACGTCGGTGGAGCAATGGAGGGCCCACGAGGGTGGAGGGCGCGCCCCCTGCCTCGTGCCTTCCTCCCTTGTTTCTTGACGGCCACTCCAAGTCTCCTGGATCACGTTTGTTGAGAAAATCACATTCCTGAAGGTTTCATTCCATTTGGACTCCGTTTGATATTCCTTTTCTTCGAAACCCTAAAATAGGCAAAAAAAACGGCAATTTGGGCTGGGCCTCCGGTTAGTAGGTTAGTCCCAAAAATGATATAAAAGTGTAAAATAAAGCCCATTAACATCCAAAATAGATAATATAATATCATGGAGAAATCAAAAATTATAGATACGTTGGAGACATATCAAGCATCCCCAAGCTTAATTCCTGCTCGTCCTTGAGTAGGTAAATGATAAAAGAAGAATGTTTGATGTGGAATGCTTTCTAACATATTTCTCAATGTAATTTTTCTTTATTGTGGCATGAATGTTCTGATCCCGAAGATTCAAGATATAAGTTTAATATTGACATAAAGATAATAATACTTCAAGCATACTAACTAAGCAATCATGTCTTCTCAAAATAACATGGCCAAAGAAAGTTATCCCTACAAAATCATATAGTCTGACTATGCTCTATCTTCACCACACAAAATATTTAAATCATGCACAACCCCGATGACAATCCAAGCAATTGTTTCATACTTTTGATGTTCTCAAACTTCTTCAATCTTCGCGCAATATATGAGCATGAGCCATGGGTATAGCACTATGGTGGAATAGAATGGTGGTTGTGGAGAAGACAAAAAGGAGAAGATAGTTTCACATCGACTAGGCGTATCAACGGGCTATGGAGATGCCCATTAATAGATATCAATGTGAGTGAGTAGGGATTGCCATGCAACGGATGCACTAGAGCTATAAGTATATGAAAGCTCAACAAAAGAAACTAAGTGGGTGTGCATCCAACTTGCTTGCTCACGAAGACCTAGGGCATTTTGAGGAAGCCCATCATTGGAATATACAAGCCAAGTTCTATAATGAAAAATTCCCACTAGTATATGAAAGTGATATCATAGGAGACTCTCTATATGAAGAACATGGTGCTACTTTGAAGCACAAGTGTGGAAAAATGATAGTAACATTGTCCCTTCTCTCTTTTTCTCTCATTTTTTGGGCCTTCCTTTTTTGGCCTTTCTTTTTTTTCTTTTTTTCCGGAGTCTCATCCCGACTTGTGTTGGAATCATAGTCCCCATCACCCTTTCCTCACTTGGGACAATGCTCTAATAATAATGATCATCACACATTATTTACTTACAACTCAAGAATTACAACTCAATACTTACAACAAAATATAACTATGTGAATGCCTTACCGAGATGTGCAATGATGCATGAGTGACATGTATGAAGAATTATGAACGGTGGCTTTGCCACAAATACGATGTCAACTACATGATAATGCAAACAATATGACAATGATGAAGCGTGTCATAATAACGGAATGGTGGAAAGTTGCATGACAATATATCTTGGAATGGCTATGGAAATGCCATAATAGGTAGGTATGGTGGCTGTTTTGAGGAAGGTATATGGTGGGTTTATGGTACCGGCGAAAGTTGCGCGATACTAGAGAGGCTAGCAATGGTGGAAGGGTGAGAGTGCGTATAATCCATGGACTCAACATTAGTTATAAAGAACTCACATACTTATTGCAAAAATCTATTAGTTATCAAAACAAAGTATTACGCGCATGCTCCTAGGGGGATATATTGGTAGGAAAAGACCATTGCTCGTCCCCGACCGCCACTCATAAGGAAGACAATCAATAAATAAAGCATGCTCCGACTTCATCACATAACGGTTCACCATACGTGCATGCTACGGGAATCACAAACTTCAACACAAGTATTTCTCAAATTCACAACTACTCAACTAGCATGACTCTAATATCACCATCTCCATATCTCAAAACAATTATCAAGTATCAAACTTCTCATAGTATTCACTGCACTTATATGAAAGTTTTTATTATTGCCATGTTGTTCTAAAGGACTCTCAAAATAATATAAGTGAAGCATGAGAGAACAATAGTTTCTATAAAGCAAATCCACCACCTTGCTCTAAAAGATATAAGTGAAGCACTAGAGCAAAAACTATATAGTTCAAAAGATATAAGTGAAGCACATAGAGTATTCTAATAAATTTCAAATCATGTGAGTCTATCTCAAAAGGTGTGTACATAAAGGATGATTGTAGTAAACTAAAAAGCAAAGACTAAAATCATACAAGACGCTCCAAGCAAAACACATATCATGTGGTGAATAAAAAAATATAGCTCCAAGTAAAGTTTCCGATTGTCGGTGTACTAGAGTAGGGGTACCCTAGTATCCCGAACTTGTGCACGGGCAGTCGCAGCATCCCGCGGCAAGGCTTGCCGGGTGACCGCCAAGGACCTCCGTGGTTCCTTTGGAGCCATTCAAGGACAAAGTATCCAAGCCAAGGAGACAAGACCCCGGCAAGGGGAGCTTGCCGGGAAGGCCAACTAAGGCATCTCAAGGAACTTGCCGCGACGCGTCACGCGTCCCGGCAAGGCCCGGTGAGCGACAAGCTCCCGGACGCGACAAGACAACGACCGCGGCAAGTCGCTTGACGCGGCAAGCCACCACTCTGTACCCGCGCTCCAGCACATCCACCAACGTGTCGCTCTGGGACCCTTCCAGGCGTACGTGGCGGGAGGCTGTGCAGCCAGCGGTGCGCGGTGGCAAGCGGCGCTGACAAGATTGCCATCGTGGCGAGCGGTGGCGTCCCTGACGGTCCCTTTTGCACTATTTGGGCGACGTAGACGGGCATTTAATGCCCTTGTCCCCTGCCGTCAGGGTTAGGTATGATACACTGTAGCAGGGAGCTGTACCAACCGCAACACCTTTCCATTTTTACCCTTGTCTACGTTGCCACCTGTCGGTGACCCCTTGAGCATATAAAAGGAGGCCCATGCGCAACATAGAGGGGGAGGGAGGAGAGAACACTCATGCTCGGTCTCGTTAGCTGCTGGTGTGTACTGTAGCACTCAGCGCTCCCGAGCAAGAACTCAATACAAACCACAAAGCAGGAGTAGGGTTTTACGCATCCGTGCGGCCCGAACCTGGGTAAACTGCTCGTGTCTTTCGCCTCGATCTGCTCTTCGTGTGATCTCCGCCCCCCCCCCCCCGCCGAACCGAAAGGGGCTCGGTCCGCCGGTCCCATAGGTGCTCGTGGATTAGTCCCCCGACATCTTTGGCGCGCCAGGTAGGGGGTGCGTCGAGGTTGTGTGAATCTGATCCGGCGTTCACACGAGCTAAATCTTCATCGTCTTCATCGACATGCCGCCGAAGAAGAAGGCTTCGGAGGCGGCTGCTCCGTCCGCACCGAACCCACCACCGCTGGAGCAAATGGCTGGTGGGGTAGACGCCGGTGGAAGAACGGGCGTCGACAAGGGAGCTCACGGTGCTGCCAGGTCCAAGGACAAGGCCGCGCTGCCCATCGGCGGCGCAGTCGGTTCCCACAACGACCGGGCGCACTCCAAGACCTCGGCGTCCGTACATGCACCGTGCCCATCCCAGGAGGCGCGGGACCGGCAGCGTCATGGTACTCACGGTGCCATACGTTTGCTGGACCAAGATCGAGCTGGTGGATCTCGGAGTGCTCAAGACCAGCATGCACGCCAACATGCTGGCGTGAGCGGGGCACGGTCGCCTGGACGAGATACTGCTCGTTCTAACATAGTTAGAAGTCCGAGCATATCCCGCTCTTCACACCGTTCGCCGCCACCACCCGTCACTTCAGCAGAAGCTTTGGCGCGAGCTCAACTGCTCCTAGACTACCTTCCAGCGGCAGACAAGATCGACGACTGGAGGGCCACCATTCAAAGTCTCATCGGCTTCGCCAACGGCGACACTCCACGGCAGCCGAGTACATCGCAGCCGCGGCAAGTCAGCCAGGCACGAGCCGGTGGCGACAAGACCGGTGGGGGTGCAACCACTGTGCACTCTCCGCCCCGAAGGCCAAGATCGCCGACTCGCCGGATCCACCTCGACAGCGACTCCACTGCGTCATCAGATCCACGAGCTCGTCGCGATCAGCGCCAAGTTCTTCACGAACAACAGCAAGAAGACGCTCGTACTCGCATCGAGCGCCGAAGAGAAGCGCGGCGTCAATCAGACCAGCGCGCTGGGCCCTTTGTCGACACGCATGCGCCAGGGGAACCAGGCGACTTGCCGTACGCGGTAGGTTGCCCTGCGTTTACTCGTGAGCTGCGGCAAGTGCAGTGGCCCAGCAAGAAGAATTTCAAGCCAGACGTACCAGAGAAGTACGACGGCAAGTCGCATCCATCGGAGTTCCTCAGCATCTACACCATCGCGGTGCAAGCTGCCGGGGGGTGGGACGACAAGATCCTTGCCAACTACTTCTTGCTGGTGCTCAAGCCCAATGTCAGGTCCTGGCTCATGCATTTGCCGGACAACTCCATATCCTCCTGGGCAGACCTATGCCATCAGTTTGTCGGCGCCTTTACAGGCGGCCACAAACCTCATGGCCAAGAGAGTGACCTTCACCTGCTCGCCCAGAAGGAAGGAGAGCCCCTGCGCAAGTACATTCAGAGATTCAGCCGTGTACAGCACAACATCCCAGATGTCCACCCTGCCGTGGTCATCAGCGCGTTCCATCAGAACGTGCATAACCGCAGGATGCGGGAGGAGATGGCGATGTGCAAGATCAAAGACGTCAGTGAGCTGTATGCCCTGGCCGACAAGTGTGCACGTGCTGAGGAAGGGAGGAAACTCCCCGGAGAGAATACAGGAGCAGGAGGATCTGACAGCGAGGATGCTGCCCCAGCAAAGAAAAACCGGCGGCGGAACAACAGGAAGAAGAAAGGCAAAGATGTGCTAGTCATTGAGCAGTCCGGCAACGAAGGTGGCGCCAAGAAAGCCAAAGCTGGTAGCTCTGGCAAGGAGATAACCGCATGCACCAACTGCCAGGCTGTGGCGGTCGCCGACAAGCAGGATGGCACCGACAAGCAGTACTGCAAGATACACCGCACCAAGGGCCATGACCTCCAGAGCTGCAAGAAGGTCGAGCAGCTTGTCCAGCAGCAAAAGGCTGAATACGAGCGACGCGACAAGGAGAGGGCCCAAGGAGCGCTGGAGAATCCGGCAAGAAGCGCGCCGGCCGGGGAGGACGCCGCGGCAAGGCCAAGCAGCGGCAAGGAGACAGACCTCCCCGCGGCCGCGACAAGGATGAAGATGACGACGACGACGAAGACATGGATGATGTCGAGACCAGTGAACAGGAGTTCCAGAAAGCCACAGAGGTCTTGTGCGTTGACGGTGGTGCTTCTCTGCATACTTCGCACCGCCAACTCAAGCAGTGGGTGCGGGAAGTCAATGCGGCGGAACCACCTGTCGAGTCACGCAAGCTTCTGAAATGGTCCAGCACGCCTATCATCTTTGATATTGAGGACCACCCTGATCGAACAACTGCGGTCGGGTGCTTGCCGATGTTGGTTTCACCAACTATCCGCAACCTCAAGGTCACTAAGATGCTAGTTGACGGCGGGGCCGGCTTGAACCTGATCTCCTCCACTGTACTCCAGAAACTCTAGATCCCTGACAGCAAGCTTGAAGAGACCGGCACATTCCAAGGAATCAACCCGGGAAGGAGCAAGCCGAAGGGGAAGGTCACGTTGCCAGTAACATTTGGCAGCGAGTTGAACTTCAGGACTGAGAGGGTCACTTTTGACGTTGCCGATTTTCCATTGCCTTACAATGGGATACTCGGCCGTCCAGCACTCGCCAAGTTCATGGCAGCCTCTCACTACGCATACAACATGCTGAAGATGCCAGGCCCGATAAGCGTCATCTCTGTCCCCGGCGACAAGAAGGGTGCTCTTATCTACGCCGACAAGATCTACCGGGAAGCGGCAGCCGCAACAGATCGCAAGTCACCTGCCGTTGAAGCTCCCGGGGGGAAGAAGAAGACCAAGTTCGGCAAGAGTTCTGATGCCCACTCCGGCAAGCGCACCTCTTCGGAGTGCTGCGCTGCCGTCGAGGACGCACCATCGAGCTCCACCGGCAAGTGTAAGAAGACAATGGCAGCTCCGCCAGAGACCAAGAAGGTGTCCGCCAAGGAGGATGGCACTGGTGGTACCTTCACCATCAGTGCCACTCTTGACCCTAAATAGGAAAGCACGCTCATTGCTTTCCTGCGGGCGAACGTCGATGTGTTTGCGTGGCAACCGTCTGACATCCCCGGTGTTCAGGAAAGTAATTGAGCACCATCTTGCCGTTTGTCCTCATGCGCGGCCCGTCAAGCAGAAGGTCAGGAAGCAAGCAGTGGAGCGCCAAGAATTCATCGCAGAAGAGATCAAGAAATTGGAAGCAGCAGGCCTTGTCAGAGGAGTGCTGCATCCTACGTGGTTGGCCAATCCTGTAGTCGTGCGCAAGGCAAACGGGAAATGGAGGCTTTGCATCGACTTTACCGATGTTAATAAAGCTTGTCCCAAAGACCCATTTCCCTTGCCGCGCATTGACCAGATTGTTGACTCCACGGCCGGATGTGACTTGCTTTCGTTTCTTGACGCATACTCAGGATACCATCAAATCTTCATGACAGAAGAGGATGAGGAGAAGACCGCATTCATCACTCCATGTGGCACGTACTGTTTCATACGGATGCCTTTCGGTTTAAAAAATGCTGGTTCAACATTTGCAAGGGTAGTCCATGTCGCTCTTGAGCCACAAATACACAGAAATGTGGAAGCCTACATGGATGACATAGTGGTCAAGAGCAAGGACAAGGCAACTCTGATTCAAGATTTAGACGAGACCTTTGCAAATCTGCGCAAGATCAGCCTCAAGCTCAATCCCGAGAAGTGTGTGTTTGGAGTCCCCTCCGGCAAGATTCTCGGGTTCTTCGTGTCACAGTGGGGAATTGAAGCCAATCCCGACAAGATCAAGGCCATTGAGCAGATTGAAGCACCAAAGCGCGTCAAGGATGTACGAAGACTTGCCGGTTGCGTGGCTGCTCTCAGCAGGTTTATCTCTAGGTCTGCTGAGCGCGCCTTGCCGTTTTTCAAAATATTGAAAAAGGCAGGTCCAATGAAATGGACTCCGGAAGCGGAGGCTGCGCTGCAAGACTTGAAGAGATACCTGTCCTCCACTCCAACACTTGTCGCACCTAAGCCACAAGAGAAGTTGCTGCTGTATATAGCGGCAACCAATCAAGTGGTTAGTGCTGCGTTAGTAGCAGAGAGGGAGGCAGATGACGAGCCAGCAACCACGGCAGGCGCATCCAGTGACAAGCAGGGGGCTTCCCCGACAAGCTCTGGTCCCGACAAGGATGGATCTGCGCAGACGCGCGAGGAGATACAGAAGAGAATGGTGCAGCGCCCAGTTTACTTTGTCAGTTCCCTTCTGCAGGGGGCTAGGTCAAGGTACTCTGGCGTGCAGAAATTGCTTTTCGGCCTTCTAATGGCCTCGAGAAAGCTGCGCCATTACTTCCAAGCACATGAGATCACAGTTGTCACTCGTTTTCCGCTGAAGAGGATACTACAGAATCCAGAAGTGACAGGCAGGATTGTTGAGTGGGCACTGGAACTGTCAAGCTTTGGCCTCAAGTTTGAGAGTACTTCAACTATCCAAAGCAGAGCATTGGCAGAATTCATAGCAGAGTGGACGCCAACACCAGATGAAGAAATTCCAGAAACGAGCATCCCCGTCGAGCAAGCAAGCAAAGAGTGGCTGATGTACTTTGATGGTGCCTTTTCGCTGCAAGGCGCCGGCGCTGGTGTGCTGCTTGTCGCACCCACCGGAGAGCACCTCAAGTACGTGGTCCAGATGCACTTTCCCAAGGAGCAAGCAACAAACAATACCGCAGAGTATGAAGGCTTGCTTGCCGGTCTCAGGATCGCGGCAGACCTTGGGATCAAGAAGCTCATTGTCAGGGGTGACTCGCAGCTTGTCGTCCGCCAAGTGAACAAGAGCTATCAGAGTCCGTTGATGGAAGCCTACGTTGACGAAGTGAGAAAGCTAGAAGAGCACTTTGACGGCCTGCAGATGGAGCATGTTCCAAGAGCTCAGAACGATATTGCCGATGGCCTATCAAAGTGCGCTGCACTTAAGTTACCTGTGGAACCAGGGATCTTTGTGCTCAAGCTGACTCGACCGTCCGTAACGCCATCAACTGGACAGAGCAAGAAGAGGAAGTTGATTTCTGGAGACTATTTTCCGGCAGAGCTTCCCGAAGCCGCCGCCAAGAAGGTCCCCAAGATCAACACCAAGAGTGCTGAGGAGCAGTCTGCTCCGGCAAGCCCTAGGGTTTGTTCCGTTGAAGCAGAGGCTCCCGACAAGTTTCGCTCCGGCAAGCTTGCCGGGGAACGTCAAGCTCCGGCCGAGCCGCAGGTTCTCGCCGTAGAAGCGGATGTTCCCGCAGCAGCAGATGTGCCTTTAGTCCTTGTTGTCGAGCCACAAGCTCCAGCATAGGCACAGCAGATTGTCCGTTTCCTTTAGACAGGAGAACTTCCCGAAGAGAAAGAAGAAGCCGAAAGAGTAGCCCGGCAGTCAAGTATGTACCAGTTTGTCGACAACACACTGTACAGAAGAAGACTCAACGGCGTGAAATTGAAGTGTATTCACCGGGAAGATGGACAGAAGCTGTTGGCAGAGATACATGGAGGCATATGTGGTCACCACATTGGCGCAAGAGCACTTGCCGGCAAAGCATTCAGGCAAGGTTTCTTTTGGCCGACAGCCCTCCAGGATGCAACTGCACAAGTAACCAAGTGTGAAGCGTGCCAGTTCCATTCCAAGCAGATACACCAGCCAGTTCAAGCTCTCCAGACGATCCCTTTATCCTGGCCATTTTCGGTCTGGGGGCTCGACATCCTCGGCCCCCTTCCCCGAGCAGTCGGGGGCTTTGAGTACTTGTACGGTGCAATCCACAAGTTCACAAAGTGGCCGGAAGTGGAAGCAGTAAGGAAGGTGACAGCACAGTCAGCAGTCAAGTTCTTCAGGTCGATTGTTTGCCGCTTCGGGATCCCTAACAGGATAATCACCGACAACGGTACGCAATTCACGAGCCGCACCTTCATGCAGTACGTCCAAGATCTTGGCACCAAGGTCTGCTTCGCTTCTGTTGCTCACCCGAGAAGCAACGGTCAAGCGGAGAGGGCGAATGCTGAAGTGCTGCGTGGGCTTAAGACCAGGACTTTCGACAGGCTGCACAAGTGCGGAAGAAACTGGATTGAGGAGCTGCCGGTGGTTCTTTGGTCGATCAGGACGACGCCAAATCGAGCCACTGGCCAGACACCTTTCACTCTAGTCTATGGAGCAGAGGCAGTTATCCCCACGGAACTCGTATACGGGTCACCTCGAGTGCTCGCTTATGATGAGCTTGAGCAAGAGCAGCTGCGACAAGATGACGGTCTGCTCCTTGAGGAAGACCGTCTTCAGGCTGCTATACGAGCTGCTCGCTACCAGCAAGCTTTGCACCGCTACCATAGCCGCAAAGTTAACGCCAGAAGTCTCGAGGAAGGCGACCTTGTTCTTCGGCGTGTTCAGTCCGCCAAGAATTCCAACAAGTTGACGCTGAAGTGGGAAGGCCCTTACCAGGTGAAACGAGTCACTAGGCCTGGCGCTGTCCGCCTTGAGACCGAAGATGGCATTCCGGTGAGCAACTCCTGGAACATTGGGCATCTTCGTAAGTTTTACCCGTAAGGCGCGGTTGCCGGAACCCGTTCCGGCAACCACCTTTTGTACAAGTCTTGCCGCTGTTGCATGTAATCCTTTGTACAAAGCCGGGCGCAGACCCCGTGCATAAAGCTCATGTGCTCCGCACATCTTGTCAATTTCATGCTCTCTATTTTTTTGCATGTGTTATCTGACACTTTGTGCAGCACCTACCCCCGGTAAGCAACAACGAGCCATAAGGCTCCATATCTTTATTTTCTCCTCTTTCTTTTTTCTCAAGGAAAGGAAGGTTCCCTCGCCCACAAGTTTGCCGGGGGGAAAGGAGAAGATAATGGTATGGACCAGGCGTCGTTCAAGAAAGTTTCGCCTTACCGGGAAGCAAACAACAAAGTTTCGCCTTACCGGGAAGCAGACAACAGAAAAGCTAAGTTGCCAAAGTTTGAGCAATCAGATTTTTTAAAATTTTAAGTTATCTTCCTTGAACGACCGTGCTTTGTATGGAAAACCTGTGCGCGGAGGAACCAACTCGTAGCTAGTTGCGCCCTTACTTTGTTTCGAGTCCGCTCAACAACTTAAGTGAGCTGCGACTAGTTGCGACAAGGTTTCTTGTCGGTAGCGGCACCGCCAGCAGGCTGCTGACGTCCTGCACTCAGCGCTCATGGCTAAGGTGCGTGCGCCGGCAAGTTTCCTAAAAGCGTAGGGCAAAAACATACAAAGGAAGGAATCAAGTAAAGGAGATAACATTGCAATCATTACCCGGAATAGAGTTATATTACAAGGTAGCTTGTCGCGGCTCTAATAGATTGTTCTCATAACATGACCAGCAGCGACAAGAAAAGAAGAAAACGAGCGGCCTAGTCTACGCAATCGCCCTCAATCCTCTTGATCCCGCTCACCTTGTCCACAATGGGTGCGACAAGGGTCTTGAGCGTCTCCAGATCAGCATCCGGCGGCAGGGTCTTGAGGACGTTGGTGAGGTTGAGGCCCGGGTTGCGAAAGACCACCTTCACCAACACCTTTTGAAGAGCTCCCGCGCAGATCTTGCGCGACTCGTCGGCCAGGTGCTTTGGGATCCTCTCCCGGAGTCGCTGGAGGGCCGTCGCCACGCCTTTGAAGAACAAGATGAGCTTGGCGCTGGGTTGGAGGTTCTCGTCGGAGGGATACCCGAGATCCTCCATCCCCAGCTGCGCCAGCTCCCTGTCAATGTCTACGGCAACATTCACGAGACCCTCCGTCCAGTGCTCCACAACCTCCCTAAAAGTATTCTGGGCGGCGGCAGCACTCGCCAGTAGCGCCTTATCGGCCTTGATCTCCTCCTTCAAGGCCACCTCCTGCTCCCTGGCGCCGTCCAACGTCTTGGTCAAAGTGGTCAGCTTCAACTCAAGATCTGCGTTGGAGTCCTTGGCAGCGCTAAGCTCCTTGCCCTTCTCAGCGAGACGAACCTGCAGCTCTGAGTTGCTGTGGGCGTCCTTCTCCCGCTCATGCTTGAGCGCGGCAAGCTCTTCACCGCTTGCCTTGAGATCAGCCTCCAGCTGCGCCACCTTCGTCTCCAGCTCCTTCTTGGCAGCCTCGGCAGCTGCGGCAGCATCCTCTGCTTGCTTGAGGGCTCCGCCGAATGTTTGCTCACGCGCGGCAAGCTCCTCCTCGTGGCTGTCGAGGTTAACTTTCCGCTGCACCAGCTCGCCCTCTTGCGCAGACAGCTTCTCAGCGGCAAGCCGCTGTTGCTCTTCAACTTTGGCCTTCTCGAGGAAGAAGGCCTTCTGCTCTTCGGCGAGTTGCTCCCTCTCCTCTGCCAGGGACCGGAGAGCTTCCTGGTTGAAACCCCAGAGTTCCTCCGCGCGCTTCTCGATGTCCACTCCCGCCTTCGCGACAAGCGCCTCGCAGGATTCCAGTTTGGCTTGCCGAGCACGGTAGAGCGACAACAGCTTCCGCAGCAGCCGCTCCTCCTCAGGCTCGCCGCTGCTGCTGCTCGGCGCATCAACTAGCGTCAGCCCAGCGGAGGCAAGCACCTCTCCATCAAAGCTCTCCCCCTCGACCGGCGCCCTGGAGCTTGACGCCCAGGGTAGGTTGATGAAGACGCCATCGCCGGCCTTCAAGTAGACGCCTGGCTGGGGCTCTTCGGAGCCTGGCGCGGCGGCAGCGGCGGAAGGGTCGGCGGTCGGCGTAGCGCCTAGCGCTCCTGCGGCCTCAGGGCCGTCAGTACGATCGCCAGACCCCTCGCCAGCTGCTGCGGCGGCAGCTTGGGCGGCCTCGTCGCCGGCGGGATCATCAGCGCCGGCTGCTTTTTCAGTGGCAGCGGCGTCGTCGGCAGCAACCTCGGTCTCCATTGGCTCCGCAGCAGATGGGTCTGATGGCCGAAAAAGTGAGAAAAGTCAAGCAAATACCCAAAAATAAGAAGAACCCAAGGGAAGCTTTGAAGCGAGAGGATTACCTGTACTGGGTTCGGCAGTCGTAGTCTCCGCCGCCGGGGGGACGCTGGTACTCTCCCTTGCCGAAGAGTCCCTTGCCGGAGAACTCTCCCTTGGCGGCGTAGTCAAAGCAGATGGCATGCCGGGGGCGGTCTCCGGGCGCTCCTGGTGGGGCTGCTCTGCTCCTACACAAACCAACAGTCAGATGTCAGCAAAGAAAGAGCATCCATGCGCGCCTAACGGCGGAAAGCGAACCATATGCTTACGCTGGGGGCTGCTCTGGAGAATAGTTGCCGGGTCCGGCAAGGTGGTCTCGGGCGCACCCTCTTCTGTCGCAGTGGGTTCGTCCTCGATGACAATCACCAGGACCTTGGCTCTCTTCGCTGCTCTCTGAGCCAGAGTCCTAAAAAGGAATAAGTTCAGAGTAAAGCAAATGAGATACAAGACAAAACAGCAAGAATTGAAGAACTACAAGTACAACAAGAGAATCTTACTCTTCTTCTTCCTCGTCGGAGCTGAACACGGAGAAGTCGAAGTCCGGCTCACGTCCGGCACGAGGAGGCGGAGGAGTAGGTTCCCTTGGCCGCTTGGCGGGAACAGTGGCGGTGGTCTGAGACGACCTCGCCCCAGTTGCCGCAGCAGCGTGAGGTGCTCCCGCGGCAACAGTGCTTGCCGCGGTGGAGCGTGTCGCGCTGCGCGGCGACTGTTGACTCGCCCGCCGCCCTGCTACGTCCCCGGCCTTGCAGAGACGCCTTCTTGGTGGGGCTGGGGGCTCTGCTTGCGGCGAGCTGTCTGAGGATGAGGAGGAAGAGGAGTTGATCTCCAACGAGCCGCTAGTATCCTCGGCGGGCTCGCTCGACTCGACGTCATGCCCGGCAAGCTCTTCCCCGCCGGCAAGCCCCTCTCGCTCGGTACGGCTTGCCGCCTCTGCTGCCTCTGCCTCCTCCACGGTGAATCCGAACTCGCCCGCGGCTGCGGCTGTCGCCGCCTCTTCCAGCCTGGTGGCGATGCGTTGCATCTCCGCATCGGTGGTGTCGCGGGTGAGGCTATTCTTTTCATCGGAGCGGACCGGCACTTCTACCAAGCCGTCAAAGAACTCCTGCACGACGTCGTCTACAGGCTCTTGCCAAGTTGAGACAATTCCATGCGAATCGCACAGCGGCATCATTGCACAGATGCGGTCAAGCGCGGAGTTATTGCACAGCGGAACGACACCCTTTGGCAACCTGAACACTTCGGGATGTTGAGGGTCATACTTGAACAGCTCCTGGAGCATCGCGTTAAGCTTCAGAATAGTGAAGTTGAAGTTGAGGCCCGGACGCAGCCTCATGATATCCGCCACATTCTTGAATTCCCAGGCGGGTCTCTTCCGTTCCTGCAGGGGGGCGATGCGGCGGCGAAGAAAATCTGTGCCAACAGCGCCTACGGTGAGCCCGGAAAGCCTGAGGCGTTGGATCCGGGTGACGGCAATCGTCAGCCTACCGTCTTCCGGGGCCACGTCACTCCAATCGCTGCCGCGTGCTACTAGGGCTTGGCGCCGGGCGGTAAACGGCTGCGGGTTCTCCTCGACAATCCAGCACCAGTCTGCTCTCCATTCCTCCCACTTGCCGCGGAACTCTCCCTCCAGATAAGTGTCCTTCTTCCCGGCCCTCGAGATCCAGGCGATTCCGCCGGATAAAGGCTCTCCTCTCTCTACTCGGGGCATAAAGAAGTGGCGAAAAAGGGCTACATTTGGATAGACTCCGACAAAGTTTTCGCAGAGATGTGCGAAAACTGCCATGGTCAGAACAGCATTGGGGGTGAAGTCAAGGAGGCGGAACCCGTAGGTGTTCATAATATCGCGGAAAAACTCGGAGAAAGGCGGGCAGAGCCCGCAGTAGAAGAACAAGGCGAAGAAAGGATATCCATTTGGAGCCATTTTCCAAGCGGCGGCTGGAAGTACCTTCGTGCGCGGATGCGCTCGCGTCTCCGTCGACCAGAAGAGGTAGTAATTCTCCCTCAGCTCCCTTGCGGCAAGCTTGGGGGGGGGAAGATTGCCCTCTCCTTTCGCAGCGCCGCAAGCCGCTGCGCCTCGGTCGACTTCACAACCTTCCCTTTGTCGGCTCTCGGAGCCATGGCGGAAGTGGTGGAGGAGGTCGACGGCGTTGGTGGTGCTGGTGGCGATGGGGGGCGGGGCGCTGCTCTCTTTCAGCTTTGGGAAGACGAGGGAGCGGCGGAGGTTTCCGAGATTGGAGTAGCAACCGGCGGATGGGCGAACTACCCCTGTTTCCCCTGCTTATAAAGAGGGAGGGGGCGGACGTTCCGCCTTTCTGAATAAAGAAACCACCCACGATCTCTCCCACGACGCCGCATTCAACGTGTGCCGTTCAGGGAGGCCGCGGTGGATACGGGGAGAGATACGGCGTAACCCAGGCCGCGCGTGCCCGTGCCCTGTTTTGGGCCTGGCCCAACAGCGCTCGGCACCGTGTATGGCCCAGGCCCGGGGGCTCCTGTCGGTGTACTAGAGTAGGGGTACCCTAGTATCCCGAACTTGTGCACGGGCAGTCGCAGCATCCCGCGGCAAGGCTTGCCGGGTGACCGCCAAGGACCTCTGTGGTTCCTTTGGAGCCATTCAAGGACAAAGTATCCAAGCCAAGGAGACAAGACCCCGGCAAGAGGAGCTTGCCGGGAAGGCCAACTAAGGCATCTCAAGGAACTTGCCGCGACGCGCCACGCGTCCCGGCAAGGCCCGGTGAGCGACAAGCTCCCAGACGCGACAAGACAACGACCGCGGCAAGGCGCTTGACGCGGCAAGCCACCACTCTGTACCCGCGCTCCAGCACATCCACCAACGTGTCGCTCTGGGACCCTTCCAGGCGTACGTGGCGGGAGGCTGTGCAGCCAGCGGTGCACGGTGGCAAGCGGCGCTGACAAGATTGCCATCGTGGCGAGCGGTGGCGTCCCTGACGGTCCCTTTTGCACTATTTGGGCGACGTAGATGGGCATTTAATGCCCTTGTCCCCTGCCGTCAGGGTTAGGTATGATACACTGTAGCAGGTAGCTGTACCAACCGCAACACCTTTCCATTTTTACCCTTGTCTACGTTGCCACCTGTCGGTGACCCCTTGAGCATATAAAAGGAGGCCCATGCGCAATGTAGAGGGGGAGGGAGGAGAGAACACTCATGCTCGGTCTCGTTAGCTGCTGGTGTGTACTGTAGCACTCAGCGCTCCCGAGCAAGAACTCAATACAAACCACAAAGCAGGAGTAGGGTTTTACGCATCTGTGCGGCCCGAACCTGGGTAAACTGCTCGTGTGTATCGCCTCGATCTGCTCTTCGTGCGATCTCCGCCCCCCCCCCCCCACCAAATCGAAAGGGGCTCGGTCCGCCCGTCCCATAGGTGCTCGTGGATTAGTCCCCCGACATCGATAGACGAAGACGAAAGAGGGGATGCCTTTCGGGGCATCCTCAAGCTTAGGCTTTTTGCTATCCTTGAATTTTACCTTGGGTTGCCATGGGCATCCCCAAGCTTAGTCTCTTGCCACTCTTTGTTCCATAATCCATCAAATCTTTACCCAAAACTTGAAAACTTCACAACACAAAACTCAAAATAGAAAATCCCGTGAGCTCCTTTAGCGAAAGAAAACAAAACACCACTTCAAGGTACTGTAATGAACTCATTCTTTATTTATATTGGTGTTAAACCTACTGTATTCCAACTTCTCTATGGTTTATAAACTCTTTTACTAGCCATAGATTCATCAAAATAAGCAAACAACACAAGAAAAACAGAATCTGTCAAAAACAGAACAGTCTGTAGTAATCTATAGCTAACAGAAGTTCTGGAACCCCAAAAATTCTAAAATAAATTTCTGGACGTGAGGAATTTATCTATTAATCATCTTCAAAAAGAATTAAATAAATAGCACCTTCCAAAAAAATGGCAGCAATTCTCGTGAGCGCTAAAGTTTCTGTTTTTTACAGCAAGATCAAAAAGACTTTCCCTAAGTCTTCCCAACGGTTCTACTTGGTACAAACACTAATTAAACACAAAAACACAACCAAAACAGAGGTAGGTAAATTATTTATTACTAAACAGGAGCAAAAATCAAGGAATAAAAATAAAATTGGGTTGCCTCCCAACAAGCGCTATCTTTTAACGCCCCTAGCTAGGCATAAAAGCGAAGGTAGATCTAGGTATTGCCATCTTTGGTAGGCAATCCATAAGTGGCTTTCATAATGGATTCACATGGTAATTTAATTTTCTTTCTAGGGAAGTGTTACATGCCTTTCCTTAACGGAAATTGGAATCTAATATTCCCTTCCTTCATATCAATAATTGCACCAATCGTTCTAAGGAAAGGTCTACCAAGAATAATAGGACATGAAGGATTGCAATCTATATCAAAAACAATGAAACTATGGGCACATAGTTCCTATTTGCAACAATAAGAACATCATTAATTCTTCCCATAGGTTTCTTAATAGTGGAATTCGCAAGGTGCAAGTTTAAAGAACAATCATCAAAATCACGGAAACCTAGCAAATCACACAAGGCTTTTGGAATCATGGAAACATTAGCACCCACAATTTTAATTTTTATTGTAGGTTCCCACCCATCATAAAGTTTTCTAGGGATAGAAACTTCCAACTCAAGTTTTTCTTCATAAGATTGCATCAAAGCATCAACGATATGTTTAGTAAAAGCTTTATTTTGACTATAAGCATGAGGAGAATTTAGCACGGATTGCAACAAGGAAATACAATCTATCAAAGAGAAATTATCATAATTAAATTCCTTGAAATCCAAAATAGTGGGTTCATTGATATTTAAAGTTTTAACCTCTTCAATCCCACTTTTAACAATTTAGCATCAAGATCTAAAGACTCCAAATTTTTGGAACGCCTTCTAGGTAAAGGTGGCTCATCTTCAGCCCCATCATTATCAAGATTCATATTGCAAAACAAAGATTCGATAGGAGACACATCAATAACTTTTAGATCTTCATCTTTATTTTCATGAAAATTTTCCGGCTTAGCGGCCATCTTATTAACTAAGGTGGCCTGCTTATCCGAGAGTTCAGCAATTAATTTTTTGAGATGAGCAATCTGAGATTTCAAACCATAAAATTCTTTAGACATATCATCGAGCTCTTTATTCATATAACCCATAAAACTTTTTTGTTCCTTAAGCTCGTTCCTAAAGAAATTATTATGCTCAAATTGTAAAGTCATAAAACTCCTAACGTTGCTTTCGATCTCTTCTAACCTTTTAAGGTGAAGATCACCAAATCTAGGTAGAGTCATCGTGGCAAGCAAGCAATCCAACACACAAGCAAACAAGGAACGAGCAAAAAGAGGCAAATAGGGAAGGAGAAGGGGGACGGAGAGAAGGCGAATAAAACGGCAAGGGTGAAGTGGGGGAGAGAAAAACGAGAGGCAAATGGCAAATAATGTAATGCGAGGGATAAGAGTTTGTGATGGGTACTTGGTATATTTTGACTTGGTAATGGCGCCCGAAATGACTCGTTGTGGGAGTCAAATCTTGACTTGACTTGGCACGAATCTCCCTGGCAACGGTGCGAGAAATCCTTCTTGCTACCTCTTGAGCACTGCGTTGGTTTTCCCTTGAACAGGAAAGGGTGATGCAGAAAAGTAGCGTAAGTATTTCCCTCAGTTTTTGAGAACAAAGGTAGCAATCCAGTAGGAGATCACGCTCAAATCCCATGCACCTACACAAACAAATAAGAACCTCGCAACCAACGCGATAAAAGGGGCTGTCAAGCCCTTCTCGGTCACTTACGAGAGTGAGATCTGATAGATATGATAAGATAATATTTTTGGTATTTTTATGATAAAGATAAATAAAGATGCAAATTAAATAAACGACAAAGGAAATAACTAAGTATTGGAAGATTAATATGATGAAAGATAGACCCGGGGCCATAGGTTTCACTAGTGGCTTCTCTCAAGAGCATAAGTATTATGGTGGGTAAACGAATTACTGTCGAGCAATTGATAGAATTGCGCATAGTTATGAGAATATCTAGGTATGATCATGTATATAGGCATCACATCCGAGACAAGTAGACCGAAACGATTCTGCATCTACTACTATTACTCCACACATCGACCGCTATCCAGCATGCATCTAGAGTATTAAGTTCATAAGAACAGAGTAATGCTTTAAGGAAGATGACATGATGTAGAGGGATAAACTCATGCAATATGATATAAACCCCATCTTTTTATCCTCGATGGCAACAATACAATACGTGTCGGTTCCCTTTCTGTCACTGGGATCAAGCACCGCAAGATTGAACCCAAAGCTAAGCACTTCTCCCATTGCAAGAAAGATCAATCTAGTAGGCCAAACCAAACTGATAATTTGAAGAGACTTCCAAAGATAAACCAATCATACATAAAAGAATTCAGAGGAGAATCAAATATTGTTCCTAGATAATCTGGATCATAGACCCACAATTCATCGGATCTCGACGAACACACCGCAAAAGAAGATTACATCAAATAGATCTCCAAGAGAATCAAGGAGAACTTTGTATTGAGATCCAAAGAGAGAGAAGAAGCCATCTAGATAATAACTTTGGACCCGCAGGTCTGAAGCAAACTACTCACACATCACCAGAGAGGCCATGGAGTTGATGTAGAGGCCCTCCGTGACCAATGCACCCTCCGGCGAAGCTTCGAAAAAGGCCCCGAGATGGGATCTCTCGGGTACAGAAGGTTGCGGCGGTGGAATTAGGTTTTCGTGGTGCTCGTGGATGTTTGGGGGGTACGTGTATATATATAGGAGGAAGAAGTATGTCGGTGGAGCAACAGAGGGCCCACGAGGGTGGAGGGCGCGCCCCCTGCCTCGTGCCTTCCTCCCTTGTTTCTTGACGGTCACTCCAAGTCTCTTGGATCACGTTTGTTGAGAAAATCACATTCTCGAAGGTTTCATTCCGTTTGGACTCCGTTTGATATTCCTTTTCTTCGAAACCCTAAAATAGGCAAAAAAACAGCAATTTGGGCTGGGCCTCCGGTTAGTAGGTTAGTCCCAAAAATGATATGGAAGTGTAAAATAAAGCCCATTAACATCCAAAATAGATAATATAATAGCATGGAACAATCAAAAATTATAGATACGTTGGAGACGTATCAAGGCATACCAGTGACACTCATTTTGTCTATGTATTCACACATGTACTAAGTTTTCGGTTAATACAATTCTAGCATGAATAATAAACACTTATCATGATATAAGGAAATATAAATAACAACTTTATTATTGCCTCTAGGGAATATTTCCTTCAGTCTCCCACTTGCACTAGAGTCAATAATCTAGATTACATTATAATGATTCTAACACCCATGGAGTCTTGGTGTTGATCATGTTTTGCTCGTGAGAGAGGCTTAGGCAACGGGTCTGCAACATTCAGATCCGTATGTATCTTACAAATCTCTCTGACTCCCTCCTTGAGTTGACCGCAGATGGAATTGAAGCGTCTTTTGATGTGCTTGGTTCTCTTGTGAAATCTGAATTCCTTTGCCAAGGCAATTGCACCAGTGTTGTCACAAAAGATTTTCACTGGACCCCAATGCACTAGGTATGACACCTAGATCCGATATGAACTCCTTCATCCTGACTCCTTCATTTTGTGCTTCCGAGGCAGCTATCTACTCCGCTTCACACGTAGATCCCGCCACGACGCTTTGCTTGGAACTGCACCAACTGATAGCTCCACCATTCAATAAAAATACGTATCCGGTTTGTGACTTAGAGTCATCCGGATCAGTGTCAAAACTTGCATCGACGTAACCATTTACGACGAGCTCTTTGTCACATCCATAAACGAGAAACATATCCTTAGTCCTTTTTAGGTATTTCAGGATGTTCTTGACTATTGTCCAGTGATCCACTCCTGGATTACTTTGGTACCTCCCTGCTAAACTAATAGCAAGGCACACATCAGGTCTGGTACACAGCATTGCATACATGATAGAACCTATGGCTGAAGCATAGGGAATGACTTTCATTTTCTCTCTATCTTCTGCAGTGGTCGGGCATTCAGTTTGACTCAACTTCACACCTTGTAACACAGGCAAGAACCCTTTCTTTGTTTGATCCATTTTGAACTTCTTCAAAACTTTATCAAGGTATGTGCTTGGTGTAAGTCCAATTAAGCGTCTTGATCTATCTCTATAGATCTTGATGCCCAATATATAAGCAGCTTCACTGAGGTCTTTCATTGAAAAATTCTTATTCAAGTATCCTTTTATGCTATTCAGAAATTCAGTATAATTTCTGATCAGCAATATGTCATCCACATATAATATCAGAATGCTATAGAGCTCCCACTCACTTTCTTGTAAATACAGACTTCTCCAAAAGTCCACACAAAACCATATCAAACTATCAAAGCGTATATTCCAACTCAGAGAGGCTTGCACCAGTCCATAAATGGATCGCTGGAGCTTGCACACTTTGTTAGCACCTTTTAGATCGACAAAACCTTCTGGTTGCATCATATACAACTCTTCTTTAAGATATCCATTAAGGAATGCAGTTTTGACATCCATTTGCCAAATTTCATAATCATAAAATGCGACAATTGCTAACATGATTCGGACGGACTTAAGCATCGCTACAGGTGAGAAGGTCTCATCGTAGTCAACTCCTTGAACTTGTCGAAAACCTTTTGCAACAAGTCGAGCTTTGTAGACAGTAACATTACCGTTAGTGTCAGTCTTCTTCTTGAAGATCCATTTATTCTCTATGGCTTGCCGATCATCGGGCAAGTCAACCAAAGTCCACACTTTGTTCTCATACATGGATCCCATCTCTGATTTCATGGCCTCAAGCCATTTTGCGAAATCTGGGCTCATCATCGCTTCCTCATAGTTTGTAGGTTCATCATGGTCAAGTAACATGACTTCTAGAACAGGATTACCGTACCACTCTGGTGCGGATCTTACTCTGGTTGACCTATGAGGTTTGGTAGTAACTTGATCAGAAGTTTCATGATCATCATCATTAGCTTCCTCACTTACTGGTGTAGGAATCACTGGAACTGATTTTTGTGATGAACTACTTTCCAATAAGGGAGTAGGTATAATTACCTCGTCAAGTTCTACTTTCCTCCCACTCACTTCTTCCAAGAGAAACTCCTTCTCTAGAAAGGATCCATTCTTTAGCAACGAATATCTTGCCTTCGGATCTATGATAGAAGGTGTACCCAACAGTCTCCTTTGGGTATCCTATGAAGACACATTTCTCCGGTTTGGGTTCGAGCTTATCAGGTTGAAGCTTTTTCACATAAGCATCGCAGCCCCAAACTTCAAGAAACGACAATTTGGGTTTCTTGCCAAACCACAGTTCATAAGGTGTCATCTAAACGGATTTCAATGGTGCCCTATTTAACGTGAATGCAACCCTCTCTAAAGCATAACCCCAAAATGATAGCGGTAAATCAGTAAGAGACTGATAACCCACAAGTATAGGGGATCGCAACAGTTTTCGAGGGTAGAGTATTCAACCCAAATTTATTGATTCGACACAAGGGGAGCCAAAGAATATTCTCAAGTATTAACAGTTGAGTTGTTAATTCAACCGCACCTGAAAGACTTAATATCTGCAGCAAAGTATTTAGTAACAAAGTAATATGAAAGTAACGGTAACGGTGGCAAAAGCAACAGTATTGGTTTTGTAGTGATTGTAACAGCGGCAACGGAAAAGTAACTAAGCAATGATCAATATGTGAAAAGCTCGTAGGAAATGGATCAGTGATGGATAATTATGTCAGATGCGATTCCTCATGCACCAGTTATAACATAGGGTGACACAGAACTAGCTCCAGTTCATCAATGTAATGTAGGCATGTATTCTGAATATAGTCATACGTGCTTATGGAAAAGAACTTGCATGACATCTTTTGTCCAACCCTCCCGTGGCATCGGGGTCCTATTGGAAACTAAGGGATATTAAGGCCTCCTTTTAATAGAGTATCGGACCAAAGCATTAACACTTAGTGAATACATGAACTCCTAAAACTACGGTCATCACCGGGAGTGGTCCCGATTATTCTCACTTCGGGGTTACCGGATCATAACACATATTAGGTGACTATTGACTTGCAAGATAGGATCAAGAACTCACATATATTCATGAAAACATAATAGGTTCAGATCTGAAATCATGGCACTCGGGCCCTAGTGACAAGCATTAAGCATAGCAAAGTCATAGCAACATCAATCTTAGAACATAATGGATACTAGGGATCAAACCCTAGCAAAACTAACTCGATTACATGATAAATCTCATCCAACCCATCACCGCCCAGCAAGCCTACGATGGAATTACTCATGCACGGTGGTGGGCATCATGAAATTGGTGATGGAGGAAGGTTGATGATCACGATGGCGACGAATTCCCCTCTCTGGAGCCCCGAACGGACTCCAGATCAGCCCTCCCGAGAGAGATTAGGGCTTGGCGGTGGCTCCGTATCGTAAAACACGATGAATCCTTCTCCCTGATTTTTTCCTCCTCGAACGTGAATATATAGAGTCGGAGTTGAGGTCGGTGGAGCCTCAGGGGGCCCACGAGGCAGGGGGCGCGCCCCCGACCCTCGTGGACTGGGTGTGGGCCCCCCGACATTGATTCTTTCACCAGTATTTTTTATATATTCCAAAAATATTCTCCATGAAGTTTTAGGTCATTCTGAGAACTTTTATTTCTACACAAAAATAACACCATGGCAATTCTGCTAAAAACAAAGTCAGTCAGGGTTAGTTCCATTCAAATCATGCAAGTTGGAGTCCAAAACAGGGTTAAAAGTGTTTCGAAAAGTAGATACGATGGAGACGTATCAGAGACATCATAGATCGCACCATATCTAATAAAGTGCGGTTACGACATTCGAACACACCATTACGCTGTGGTGTTTCAGGTGGTGTGAGTTGCAAAACTATTCCACATTGTTTCAAATGAAGGCCAAACTCGTAACTCAAATACTCTCCTCCACGATCAGATCGTAGAAACTTAATTTTCTTGTTACGATGATTTTCCACTTCACTATGAAATTCTTTGAACTTTTCAAATGTTTCAGACTTATGTTTCATCAAGTAGATATACCCATATCTGCTCAAATCATCTGTGAAGGTCAGAAAATAATGATACCCGCCAAGAGCATCAACACTCATCGGACCGCATACATCAGTATGTATTATTTCCAATAAGTCTGTTGCTCATTCCATTGTTTCGAAGAATGGAGTCTTAGTCATCTTGCCCATGAGGCATGGTTCGCAAGCATCAAGTGATTCATAATCAAGTGATTCTAAAAGTCCATCAGTATGGAGTTTCTTCATGCGCTTTATACCAATATGACCTAAACGGCAGTGCCACAAATAATTTGCACTATCATTATTAAACTTATCTCTTTTGGCTTCAATACTATGAATATGCGTATCACTACTATCGAGATTTAGTAAAAATAGACCACTCATCAAGGGTGCATGACCATAAAAGATATTACTCATATAAATAGAACAACCATTATTCTCTGATTTAAATGAATAACCGTCTCGTATCAAACAAGATCCAGATATAACGTTCATGCTTAACGTTGGCACCAAATAACAATTATTCGGGTCTAATACTAATAGTGAAGATATATGTAGAGGTAGCGTGCCGACAGCGATCACGTCGACTTTGGAACCATTTCCCACGCGCATCGTCACCTCATCCTTAGCCAATCTTCGCTTAATCTGTAGCCCTTGTTTTGAGTTGCAAACATTAGCAACAGAATCAGTATCAAATACCCAGGCGCTACTGCGAGCATTAGTAAGGTACACATCAATAACATGTATATCAAATATACCTTTCACTTTGCCATCCTTCTTATCTGCCAAATACTTGGGGCAGTTCCGCTTCCAGTGACCAGTCCCTTTGCAGTAGAAGCACCCAGTCTCAGGCTTAGGTCCAGACTTGGGCTTCTTCACTTGAGCAACAACTTGCTTGCCGTTCTTCTTGAAGTTCCCCTTCTTCCCTTTACCACTTATCTTGAAACTGGTGGTCTTGTTGACCATCAACACTTGATGCTCCTTCTTAATTTCTACCTCCACAGCCTTTAGCATTGCGAAGAGCTCGGGAATTGTCTTATCCATCCCTTGCATATTATAGTTCATCACGAAGCTCTTGTAGCTTGGTGGCAGTGATTCAAGAACTCTGTCAATGACACTATCATCAGGAAGATTAACTCCCAGCTGAGTCAAGTGGTTGTGGTACCCAGACATTCTGAGTATATGTTCACTGACAGAACTATTCTCCTCCATTTTGCAGCTGTAGAACTTATTGAAGACTTCATATCTCTCAATCCGGGCATTTGCTTGAAATATCAGCTTCAACTCCTGGAACATCTCATATGCTCCATGACGTTCAAAATGTCATTGAAGTCCCGGTTCTAAGCCGTAAAGCATGGCACACTGAACTATTGAGTAGTCATCAGTTTTGCTCTGCCAGACGTTCATAACATCTGGTGTTGCTCCTGCAGCTGGTTTGTCACCTAGCGGTGCTTCCAGGACGTAATTCTTCTGTGCAGCAATGAGGATAATCCTCAAGTTACGTACCCAGTCCGTGTAATTGCTACCATCATCTTTCAACTTAGCTTTCTCTAGGAACGCATTAAAATTCAACGGAACAACAGCACGGGCCATCTATCTACAACAACTTAGACGTGCAAAATACTGTCAGGTACTAAGTTCATGCTAAATTAAAGTTCAATTAATCATATTACTTAAGAACTCCCACTTAGATAGACATCCCTCTAATCATCTAAGTGATCACGTGATCCATATCAACTAAACCATGTCCGATCATCACGTGAGATAGAGTAGTTTTCAATGGTGAACATCACTATGTTGATCATATCTACTATATGATTCACGCTTGACCTTTCGGTCTCAGTGTTCCGAGGCCATATCTGCATATGATAGGCTCGTCAAGTTTAACCCGAGTATTCTGCGTGTGCAAAACTGGCTTGCACCCGTTGTATGTGAACGTAGAGCTTATCACATCCGATCATCATGTGGTGTCTCGGCACGACGAACTGTAGCAACGGTGCATACTCAGGGAGAACACTTGTTCCTTGAAATTTAGTGAGAGATCATCTTATAATGCTACCGCCGAACTAAGCAAAAATAAGATGCATAAAGGATAAACATCACATACAATCAATATAAGTGATATGATATGGCCATCATCATCTTGTGCCTTTGATCTCCATCTCCAAAGCACCATCATGATCACCATTGTCACCGGCTTGACACCTTGATCTCCATCGAAGCATCATTGTCGTCTCGCCAACTATTACTTCTATGACTATCGCTACCGCTTAGTGATAAAGTAAAGCAATTACATGGCGATTGCATTTCATACAATAAAGCGATAACCATATGGCTCCTGCCAGTTGCCGATAACTCTGTTACAAAACTTGATCATCTCATTCAATAAAATTTAGCATCATGCCTTGACCATATCACATCACAACAGGCCCTGCAAAAACAAGTTAGACGTCCTCTACTTTGTTGTTGCAAATTTTACGTGGATGCTATGGGCTGAGCAAGAACCGTTCTTACCTACGCATAAAAAAACCACAACGCGGTATAGTGATTGCTTTTTGATCTTCAGAAAGAACCATGTTCATTGAATCTGATTCAACTAAAGTTGGATAATCTAACACCCACTAGCCACCTGTGTGCGAAGCACGTAGGTAGAACCAGTCTTGTGTAAGCGTACGCGTAATGTCAATCTGAGCCACTTCATCCAACAATACCGCTGAATCAAGAATCAACTAGTGACGGCAAGCAATATGTATAGACCCATGCCCACAACTCCTTTGTGTTCTACTCGTGCATATAACTTCTACGCATAGACCTGGATCGGATGCCATTGTTGGGGAACACAGTAATTTCAAAAAAATTCCTACGCACACGCAAGATCCATCTAGGTGATGCATAGCAACGAGAGGGGAGAGTGTTGTCCACGTACCCTCGTAGACTGTAAGCGGAAGCGTTATGACAATGCGGTTGATGTACTCGTACATCTTCACGATCCGACCGATCCTAGCACCAAAGGTACGACACCTCCGCGATCTGCACATGTTCAGCTCGGTGACGTCCCACGAACTCTAGATCCAGCTGAGTGTCGAGGGAGAGCTTCGTCAGCATGACGGCGTGATGACGGTGATGATGAAGTTACCGACGCAGGGCTTCGCCTAAGCACTGCAACGATATGATCGAGGTGGAAATCTGTGGAGGGGGGCACCGCACACGGCTAAACAATCAACTTGTGTGTCTTTGGGGTGCCCCCTCCCCCGTACATAAAGGAGGGGAGGAGGAGGCCGGCCGGCCCTAGAGGGCGCGCCAAGGGGGGAGGAATCCTCCTCATAGTAGGAGTAGGATTCCTCCTTTCCTAGTCCTACTAGGAGGGGGAAGGAAGGAGGGGGGAAGGAAGGAGAGGGGGAGGGAGAGGGAAAGAGGGGCCGCACCCCCCTCCCCTAGACCAATTCGGACTCCCTTGGGGGGGGGGGGGGGTTCTGGTAACCCTCCGGCACTTCGGTTTTATCCGGAACCTCCTGGAACACTTCTGATGTCCGAACATAGCCGTTCAATATATCAATCTTTATGTCTCGACCATTTCGAGACTCCTCGTCATGTCCGTGATCACATCCGGTACTCCGAACTATACTTGGTACATCAAAATACATAAACTCATAATACCAATCGTTACTAAACGTTAAGCATGCGGACCCTACGGGTTCGAGAACTATGTAGACATGACCAAGACTCTCTTCCGGTCAATAACCAATAGCGGAACCTGGATGCTCATATTGGTTCCTACATATTCTACGAAGATCTTTATCGGTCAAACCGCATAACAACATACGTTGTTCCCTTTGTCATCGGTATGTTACTTGCCCGAGATTCGATCATCGGTATCTCAATACCTAGTTCAATCTTGTTACCGGCAAGTCTCTTTACTCGTTTCGTAATGCAACATCCCGTAACTAACTCATTAGTCACATTTCTTGCAAGGCTTATAGTGATGTGCATTACCGAGAGGGCCCAGAGATACCTCTCCGATACACGGAGTGACAAATCCTAATATTGATCTATGCCAACTCAACAAACACCATCGGAGACACCTGTAGAGCATCTTTATAGTCACCCAGTTACGTTGTGACGTTTGATAGCACACTAAGTGTTCCTCCGGTATTCGGGAGTTGCATAATCTCATAGTCATATAAACATGTATAAGTTATGAAGAAAGCAATAGCAACAAACTAAACGATCATCGCGCTAAGCTAACGGATGGGTCAAGTCAATCACGTCATTCTCTAATGATGTGATCCCGTTCATCAAATGACAACTTTTGTCCATGGCTAGGAAACTTAACCATCTTTGATTAACGAGCTAGTCAAGTAGAGGCATACTAGTGACACTCATTTTGTCTATGTATTCACACATGTACTAAGTTTCCGGTTAATACAATTCTAGTATGAATAATAAACATTTATCATGATATAAGGAAATATAAATAACAACTTTATTATTGCCTCTAGGGCATATTTCCTTCACGCACACCCTCTTGGTTCCCATGCTTAGCCTGTAAATTATGTTGGCGCAGCTTTACCCCTATTTTGCAAAGCTTTATCATTCAATACCTCACCAAAAGCCTTCTTCCAAACCTCCTCGCTGTCTTCTCTGAAATCTTCATGTTTATCATCAGATTGTTTAGGATAAGAGCCAGCTTATAATTAAGTGCGCATATATCTCGTCCAAAAGTGTCGGCAAGTACTTCACGTACACCGTTCGTGTCAATAAATTTCAGTAATTGACACGTTCAGGTCATCCTTTGGAAAGTGTACTACATTGAAACTACCACTCGCCTGCATCAATGTCTTGTACGTGAAAAGAACGAGTACATGGAATGTCGTGTGCATATGGAGCTAGTTGTGTCGCATGCACAAGATCTCACTTAGTATATACTCCCTCTATTTCTAAATATAAGTCTTTGTAGAGATTTCACTAGATGGACTACATACAGAGCAAAATGAATGAATCTAAACTTAAAATGCATCTATATACATCCGTATGTGGTTCATAGTGGAATCTCTACAAAAACTTACATTTAGAAACGGAGGGAGTACGTCTCACCTATCCTACGTGTGTGTATTGAGCAGTTACATATAGTACCCAACATTTTTTCCAAGCTAGTTGTGTAGCATGCACAAGAGTTTACTTAGTATATATGTCTTACCTACCCTATTTGTGTGCATTGAAGAGTTGTATACACTATCCAACAGTTTTGTCTGCAAAGCATGTGACCGCATTGGCTCATCATGATGCATATACACATACAACATTGTTGTTATGGGTCATAACACTATAGCTCTGTCATGGTAGCCCAGATGTACATACACATTATCCGTAATTAGTGTTCATATCCATGCATGTCTTTCATGAATGCACTACCTTAACCTTGAAGATCATATCTCCACGCGCTTAGATCGTACTGTGGCTACCGGGCTAGCAGCTATCCCGGGTGGCAGCCAACTATTTTCATACCACAATTCATCTTCAATCGCCTTAACAGGGTACACACTCTGGGAGTGAAAGCACGTGTCATCCGAATCAGAAAATAGAGCAAAAATATAGAAACAGAAGAAAATACGGAACATGAAAACGGAGAGTTCCTCGTTTGGCCCAACCCAATCCTACCACCAAAAAACTGAACACCTGTACTCTCGTGGTCCTCTTTCTCATCCCATTCTTGAACAATATACCTTATGCGAATTTATACACTATTGTATATCCATGGCATATCATAATGACGTAGTCATATTAGCATTTGAGTGTTAGTTTTTGTTGTGCTTTTCTTTATGGTTTAGGAGATTATTTAGTATCAATGAACTTCCAGTCCTCGTATGCGACCACACCTTGTTCGCTATGCATTGTTTCTAGTAGCTTCCTTATTTGTTTCCCGGTTTATGTATTCAATTTTCTGCTTCTGCTGAAACAAATGTACTCCGTCCATTTCTAAATAAGATCTTTTAGAGATTTCAATATAGACTACATATAAATATATATAGATGTATTTTAGAGTAAGATTCGCTCATTTTGCTCCATATGTAGTCAATATTGAAATCTCTAAAAGGTCTTATATTTAAACGGAGGTAGTACTTAAGTTTGGGCGTATGTCACAACTTATGTATTCACACTAGTAGAAAACAGGGCTTTGGTCCAGGCCGGGTCAGCCCATTAGTCCCGGTTCAGTCTAAAACCGGGACCAATGTGGGCATTGGTCCCGGTTCGTGAGCCCAGGGGGCCGGCCGGGCCATGTGGGCCATTGGTTCCGGTTCATCTGGACCTTTTGGTCTCGGTTGGTGGGATGAACCGGGACCAATGAGCCTCGCTCCTGGCCCACCACTATTGGTCCCGGTTGGTGGCTTGAACCGGGACCAAAGGCTCCCCTTTAGTCCCAGCTCATGTCACCAACCGGGACCAATGAGGTGCCTATATATACCCCCTCGCGCAAGAGCAGAGCACAGTGCTCTGTTTTTTCTGGCCGAGGGGGAGAGGGCTTTGTGGTGCTCTAGCTCACCTCCTATGCACATGAGGTGTTCGATGGAATGCCCGAGCCACACTACTTAAGCTTTCTCCTCTCGAAGCTCGACCTCCAAGCTCCATTTTCCTCGAGATTTGTCTAGATTTAGCGGTCCGTCATGCCCCGTCCCCGTCTTCACCGCCGTCGATCACCCGCGCCGATCTCATCACCGACACCACCGTGGTGAGCCTCTTGTTCTTATCTTCTTTCTGAAAGGAAAAATATTCTTACTTGTATGTTTAGATAGATACTTGTATCATTTTCTTACATTTATTATTGCATCTTATATAGTGCGATGGTTTTGGTATCCGCCCCCATCGGCCCTCGTCCTGTCTATGATTCGGATGTGGTATGTATATTATCTTTATAACTATTGGTTCATTTATTGTTTATGAAAATTATGCCGACCAACGTGACATAGATTTTATTTATCTAGGATGTATGTGAATCGGAAATGCCAACCGACCCTATTGTCGAGAGGTTAAATTTAGTTGAAGAAGAAAACAATTTGTTAAAGGAAAAAATAAAAAAATTGAGGAGGAGAAGATGATATTGGAGTTGCATGTTGTGGATGTCGTCGATGATCACAAGATCAAGATGGATGCAATGCGCTTGAAGATTAGAAAGATTTGAAAATATGCCATTCATACCGAGGCTTGGTATCATTATGCCGTTGGATCAATTGTTACCTTTGTTGCGATTATGATCGCATTTGTTTTCGCATTGAAATGTTTTACATAGTTTTAATGTATGGTTTAATTAATTAGATGCTCTGGAGAGCTATATGTTGTTAGATGAGAACTATGTATGCACTTTGGTTTTAATGTGATGATGAACTTCTATTAATTTGGACACTTAATTATATATAATGCACGCAGATGAACCGGCAATGGATGTACGGTGACAGACACACCCACGAGTACATTAAGGGCGTGCATGAGTTTCTCGATGCGGCTGAGGCAAACAAGCAGAATGGTTTTATGTGTTGTCCATGCACTGAATGTGGGAATACGAGGTCTTACTCTAACCGGAAAATCCTTCACTCCCACCTGCTTTACAAGGGTTTCATGCCACACTATAATGTTTGGACGAGGCACGGAGAAATAGGGGTTATGATGGAAGACGGCGAAGAAGAAGAGTACGATGACAACTATGTGCCCCCTGAATACGGTGATGCTGCAACGGGGGGAGCTGGTGAAGATCAAGAGGAACCAGACGATGTGCCCAATGATGCTACCACGGGTGAAGCTGCTGAAGATCAAGAGGAACCAGACGATGTGCCCGATGATGATGATCTCCGCCGGGTCATTGTCGATGCAAGGACGCAATGCATTAGTCAAAAGGAGAAGCTGAAGTTCGATCGCATGTTAGAGGATCACAAAAAGGGTTATACCCCAATTGCGAAGATGGCAACACAAAGCTCGGTACCGTACTGGAATTGATGCAGTGGAAGGCAGAGAATGCTGTGGCTGACAAAGGATCTGAGAAGCTACTGAAAATATTGAAGAAGAAGCTTCCAAAGGATAACGAATTGCCCGACAGTACATACGCAGCAAAGAAGGTCATATGCCCTCTAGGATTGGAGGTGGAGAAGATACATGCATGCCCTAATGACTGCATCCTCTACCGCGGTGCATACAAGGATCTGAACGCATGCCCGGTATGCGGTGCATTGCGGTATAAGATCAGACGAGATGACCCTGGTGATGTTGACGGCGAGCCCCCCAGGAAGAGGGTTCCTGCGAAGGTGATGTGGTATGCTCCTATAATACCATGGTTGAAACGTCTGTTCAAAAACGAAGAGCATGCCAAGTTGATGCGATGGCACAGTGAGAACCGAAAGAAAGATGGGAAGTTGAGAGCACCCACTGACGGGTCGCAGTGGAGAAAAATCGAGAGAAAGTACTGGGATGAGTTTGCAAAGGACCGAAGGAATGTATGGTTTGCTTTAAGCGCGGATGGCATTAATCCTTTCGGGGAGCAGAGCAGCAATCACAGCACCTGGCCCGTGACTCTATGTATGTATAACCTTCCTCCTTGGATGTGAATGAAGCGGAAGTTCATTATGATGCCAGTTCTCATCCAAGGCCCTAAGCAACCCAGCAACGACATTGATGTGTACCTAAGGCCATTAGTTGAAGAACTTTTACAGCTGTGGAATGAAAACGGTGTATGTACGTGGGATGAGCACAGACAGGAGGAATTTAACCTTAAGGCGTTGCTGTTCGTGACCATCAACGATTGGCCCGCTCTCAGTAACCTTTCAGGACAGACAAACAAAGGATACCATGCATGCACGCACTGTTTAGATGACACTGAAAGTATATACCTGAACAAATGCAGGAAGAATGTGTACCTGGGCCATCGTCGATTTCTTCCGACCAACCATCAATGTCGAAAGAAAGGCAAGCATTTCAAAGGCGAGGCAGATCACCGGAAGAAGCCCGCCATGCGCACCGGTGATCACGTGCTTGCTATGGTCAATGATTTACACTACGTAATCTTTGGAAAGGGTCCCGGTGGACTAGCTGTTCCGAATGACGCTGAGGGACACGCACCCATGTGGAAGAAGAAATCTATATTTTGGGACCTACCCTACTGGAAAGACCTAGAGGTCCGCTCCTCAATCGACGTGATGCACGTGACGAAGAACCTTTGCGTGAACCTGCTAGGCTTCTTGGGCGTGTATGGGAAGACAAAAGATACACCTGAGGCACGGGAGGACCTGCAACGTTTGCACGAAAAAGACGGCATGCCTCCGAAGCAGTATAAAGGTCCTGCCAGCTACGCTCTTACGAAAGATGAGAAAGAAATCTTCTTTGAATGCCTGCTCAGTATAAAGGTCACGACTGGCTTCTCGTCGAATATAAAGGGAATAATAAATATGCCAGAGAAAAAGTTTCAGAACCTAAAGTCTCATGACTGCCACGTGATTATGACGCAACTGCTTCCGGTTGCATTGAGGGGGCTTCTACCGGAAAACGTCCGATTAGCCATTGTGAAGCTATGTGCATTCCTCAATGCAATCTCCCAGAAGGTAATCGATCCAGAAATCGTACCAAGGCTAAGGAGTGATGTGACACAATGTCTTGTCAGTTTCGAGCTGGTGTTCCCACCATCCTTCTTCAATATCATGACGCACGTCCTAGTTCATCTAGTCGACGAGATTGTCATCATAGGGCCCGTATTTCTACACAATATGTTCCCCTTTGAGAGGTTCATGGGAGTCCTAAAGAAATATGTCTGTAATCGCGCTAGGCCAGAAGGAAGCATCTCCATGGGCCATCAAACAGAGGATGTTATCGGGTTTTGTGTTGACTTCATTCCTGGCCTTAACAAGATAGGTCTCCCTAAATCGCGGTATGAGGGGAGACTGACTGGAAAAGGCACTCTTGGAAGAGACTCAATAATATGCAGGGACGGATATTCTTGGTCTCAAGCACACTACACAGTTCTATAGAACTCTACTTTGGTGACCCCGTATGTCGATGAACACAAGAACAGTCTGCGCTCCAAACACCCGGAGCAGTGCGACGACTGGATTACATGTGAACACATCAGGACTTTCAGCAGTTGGTTGGAAACACGTCTCAGAGGTGACAACACTGTTTGTGATGAGTTGTACTTGTTGTCCAGGGGACCATCTTTGACTGTATTGACTTACAAAGGATACGAGATAAATGGGAATACATTTTACACGATCGCCCAAGATCAAAAGAACACCAACCAAAACAGCGGTGTCCGCTTTGATGCAGCAACCGAGAGCGGAAAGGATACATATTATGGTTACATAGTGGACATATGGGAACTTGACTATGGACCTGATTTTAAGGTCCCTTTGTTTAAGTGCAAATGGGTCAATCTGTTAGGTGAGGGGGTACAGGTAGACCCACAGTACGGAATGACAACAGTGGATCTGAAAAATCTTGGGTACACTGACGAACCGTTCGTCCAAGCCAATGATGTGGCACAGGTTATCTATGTGAAGGACATATCTACCAAACCGAGAAAAAGAAAAGATAAGGAAGCGAATACATCATACGATGAGCCAAAGCGCCACATAGTTCTTTCAGGAAAAAGGGACATCCTGGGAGTGGACGGCAAGACAGATATGTCTGAAGATTATGAAAAGTTTCATGAAATTCCTCCCTTCAATGTCAAGGCTGACCCAAGCATCCCGATAAACAATGAAGATTATCCATGGTTACGGCGCAATAAGCAATTGACACAAGCGAAGAAAAAGTGAAGACTTTCTCCCGCAACTATTATGATGATACCATGCCAAATTTGTAACAGACGAGTACGCTATGCCAACTTTTTCAGAGTTCATTTGAAAACTATGAATTTAGGTCGAATTTTCTCTATAGGTGCATCTATGTTCAAATTTTAACTATTCAAATTTGAAAACTAATGGCACTAACAGAAAGTTTATATTTTTTCTAAAACTAATGGCACTAACAGAAAGTTTATAATTTTGCTGACCTAAAAGCAAAAAGAATTAAAAAATAAAGCAAAAAACAAAAGAAAATAAATAATACAGAAAACAAAACAAAAAATCTGGAAATAAAATAAAATAGCAACAATAAGTATTTTGTTGTAAGTAGAAACAAAATAAAATAAATAAAGCAACAAAGAAAACTAAAAAACTAAAAAAGTGTTTTCAAATTTGAAAACTAATGGCACTAACAGAAAGTTTATAATTTTTCTAAAACTAAAAGCAAAAAGAATTAAAAAATAAAGCAAAAAACAAAAGGAAATAAATAATGCAGAAAACAAAACAAAAAAACTGGAAAAAAATAGGGCTCACCCCTATAATATTTGTTATGACTAACTAAAATTACCAAATTGAGTATAATGATAAAACACAGTAATATTAAATAGCAGGAAAAAGATTGACTCAAAAATCAATTTTTATAGTAAAGTTATTCATAAACTAGTGATTCACACAAATTTTTAAAAAAATCAAATTTAAACTATTCAAATTTTAAAACTAATGGCACTAACAGAAAGTTTACAATTTTTGTGACCTAAAATAAAAAAGAAATTTGTCACGACCGGTTCTCCGGACATAAATTTCCAGAAAAAAGACCGTCGTGCTCATCAGCCCCAGGATTACTGTTAGCTGATGAGGCTCCACTTGATACAGAAATTCCAAGCAAAGTACAACATATGTAGCACAAGACCGTTCTGGCCTGTGAGTACAACAAATGGTTTTCTAGTGGTTGATGGCGGAAGCGGTTTGTGAATCATCAGTGTATGGGACTCCATTTCCCACGGGAACAGCTGACCAGGTTAACTCCTATCTTCGCGAGGCTGCTATCACAGTTGCTTAGTTCTCGAGGCTGTCAATCGCCACGCTCCTCTCCAAGCAAGAAATCTGGCCAAGACAATAGCCAGGGACAAGCCAGTGAGTACTTTGAATGTACTCGCAAACATTAGGAACACAGGTATAATATAATTGATAATCATGCACGGAAAAATTGAATGATCACATCGTCAGTCATAAATAAAATATCTTTTATGCATGCAAGCAGGTTATTTTCATGCAACATGAACAAGCAATAATAGAGAGGGAATAAAATGCCACAGTCGGGCGTCCGAGCGACACCACATAAAGGGCTTTAAAAGAAATGCCACAGTCGGGCGTCTGAGCGACACCACATAAAGGGCTTTAAAAGAAATGCCACAGTCGGGCGTCTGAGCGACACCACATAAAGGGCTTTAAAAGAAATGCCACAGTCGGGCGTCTGAGCGACACCACATAAAGGGCTTTAAAAGAAATGCCACAGTCGGGCGTCTGAGCGACACCACATAAAGGGCTTTAAAAGAAATGATCACAATGAATATCCAGGAGGTAGAACCATCCCAGGGATACTCGATAATACAATTAATGCAACGGGTTAGTCCATCATAAAATAATAATAATCATGGTTCTCACAAGTCACCAGTCGATATCCAAGTTTGGTTTAACAATATCTCCTCCGAAGACCGACACTAAGACCAACACTTGACCATCCCAGACTGTGATCCTTAACCATGGACACGGCTATTCGAATAGGTTTTATTCTCTGCAGAGGGTGTACTCTTTACCCACGAGTAACGGATTCCTCTAGTCCATCGGGACTAATTCCGTCTACGGCCTTTTAGTTGAAAACACGCCTAACTTGCACACACCAGCTTAACTCATCGGTGTCTGGAATCACCCACGACACTTGTTAAGCAAAACTCTAAGTGGGGAGGCTACAACCTCGCGTAGCATGGGATCAAATTTATATCGCGCGCTCTAAGGGGTGGCCTCCCCTCTCGGTCCCAACCGGAAACACCCATGCCCCCGGACCAGGTGGCATGCCTACCGGCTACAACCGATATCTTCCACCATGGCCTCTCTGTACGGTGTGTGCTTGAAAGGGGTTGACGACTTACTGAACCATACCCTACCTGCGGCAGGGACAAGTGGTAGTACATAGCAAGTATGGGGGTTACTGGAACAAGACTCGGTCTACGGTCGACTCAGGAGGTTTATAAGTTCCCTGCATGACATGTACATCAAATATATTTCAACCGAAGAAATCACCACTCAATGTACCTTACCATGCCATACCGGACATAACCGTCCCGACGGGGACCGGCGACAAGCTCACGCCTACCCAAGGCTGAGGCTTTCCCGGATTCCTTTCTGGCATGCATGCAAGGCACATGAGGATGATTACCATCACAATATTATTCATTCCCAACAGCAAGGAAATCACTAACATGCTTCCATGCAAATGATCATGTCACATGAAATAACAAGTCCTTCGAAATAAGGTGGTGTTATAAACGTGTCAAATAACACACCAAAAACATTATGCCAGGGTTCAGAATGCTTGCCTTTAAGTTGTGGAGGGGTGAGGTGCTCTCCAAAACTTTTGAAAGTTTCTTCTCTCTCTCCAAAACCCTATTTTAAAATATATTTGAATTAACACACATTTCAAAAACAGTACAAAAAAGTTGTTTGGAAAATTTTCAAATAAATCTTAAAATAAACTAGACCAAATTTGAGGAAGGTAGGAAAAGGAATCAACTCATTTGGAGTTATATTTAAAAAGTTATAGACAGTCAAAGCTGTGGTCAAAAATCTGTTTTTAATAAAATCAGGAAAAGGAAAACGTTTCAAACGAGATTACGCTTTCGGTGCAGAGAAAACGTATTTGCGCCCTTTACGCCTCCACTTAACCACGTGGACCGGCGCTGGGTCTCTGACGGTGGGCCCGCCTGGCCCACTGGTCAGGTTTGACCAGTCGCCCGCGTCGTCTCCCTCCTCTGCCTGAGTGGAGCGGGGCTCCGGCGATCATCGCAGGCGAACGGTGGCTCCGTTCGGAAAGCTGAGGCCACCAGCGGATTCAGGGGGCCGAGGTGGTCACTCCGGTAGTCGTAGGGTCGTCGGAGGTGGAGGAAATCGCCGGCGGCGAGCTCCGCGGCGGAGGGAAGCTTCGGTGGTAAAGTGGTTTTGAGGCGGCGGTGGTTCCCGATAAAAATCGAGTAGGAGGAAGGGTTCACGGGAGGATGAGGAGGTTTCTGGCGAAGAGAACGGAGAGGGGGAGGCTCTGGAGGCACCGGCAGGGCCTGGGCAGTGGCGGCGGCTGCAGTCGCCGGAGATGAGGAAGGAGGCCTCCCCGGGTCGATTGGCTGCCAAAGGGGGTCCTCGGGAGGTGGCTTGGGACTGCCTGCGTGCGGAGATGAGCTCGGGGCTCCTTATATAGGCGAGTCGAGGCGGTTCAGCGGCGGCCGCGGATGAGCTCGTCGGCGACCGTCTTTCTGTAGCTGCAGGGCATCGTGGCGGAGACGAGCGCTAGTGGACATGGCTGCGGATGAGCTCGCGCTGCTCCAGGGGCCAGGTGGCGAGCGGGAGGGGCTTGGGCGGCGCTGCCCGTGGCTGGAGCCACTGCGGACGCCGGTGTGCCGCCAAGAATGCCCTGGCGGCGGCGCTGTAGCGTGCCAGGGTGGCTTGGCGCGATGCTGCGAGGCGGGGAGTGCATGGCGAGGTGCTGCCGTGTGGGCCAAAGCCAGGGGGCCAGCGTGTCGGCTCGGGCGCGGCATCGTGCAATACGCGCGCTCTGGGCGCGTCCAGTGCACGCACGGAAGATGTTCGACACAATGCCGCGGCATGCTACAGGTCGCAGGTGAGGTTGGGGTTTACCAGAACGAGGTTAGGAGCAACTGGGAGTCTAGTGGACATGCTAGTTTGATCAGAGGTGCAAGCTCACAGTGAAATGCCAAAACTCATGTCAAAACTGGTCATGCCTACAGGGTGCTCGATAGAATGCCACATGCACCTAGGCAACTCTTGGGGTGGCCAAAACTTCCAGATTGGGGTCTCTTCAGATGTACAAGAGGGTGGTGGGGTTAGTTCGTCAAATGCAGCAACTTGTTAGTGCAAGTTTTACAAAACTTCAATTCTGGACAAGAAATAAATAGCATTATTTCATGAACCAAAAATGATCCAAAAGGTGCATGCTCCTGGACTTAAGGGTTTAAAATGGAGGACTACAAGTAGGAGAAATAATCAAGGGTTAAAGAGCAAGCAAAAATATGGTTGCTGTACAAACCATCAAGTTGGTCCAAAATGAAAATGAGGTTGATTCACTCAAATTTTTCAAAGGACAGCACAAGGTTTTTGCATAATGTGGAATCTTAGCCCATTACCATCATCCCATAATTTTGGTGGAGGCTAGAAAGAAATATTTAAATGGGTTGTAGTGCAAATTGCACTATGGACCAGAGAAGGAAAATTGAGTGTAGAGCTCAAAATATTTCATAAAATAAAGATGTTTTTGCACAAAAGTTATTGAATAACATTACATGACATCTCCAAATTTTTGTGAGAATTTTAAGTGAATTTATCAAATGGTTGTAGTTCAAATATGGCCATTTAACCTTGAAAAACCATTTTCAAGAAAGTAAAGATCAAGCAACTTAATTATTTAATTTGTTATATTAAATAAGGGAAAGTTTCTCTTGACAGATTAAATAAGTCCAATGACATATTTTGAAAAGTTTTCTCTTTGGGAAAAACTCATCATAACAGGGAAGGGAAAGATTTAAAAATCAAAATGGAGCTCAGATATTCAAAGTTTTAATACCTGGCAGAATTTTTAATTCATTAAAACAAGGCCAAATTTTTGGGGTGTCACAACACTACCCCCCTTAAGAAAAATCTCATCCTCGAGATTTGTTAAAAGCTGTGTTAAGAAAATATTACGCAATAAAGATGTGGCTATAGTGAGAGGGCAATAAGTGGTGAAAAACCACAGTGTGAATACTGGTGTGGTGTGGAAAAGTCTACGGTTCGGGACAAAAACGTGAGATTCTATGCTGGATATAAATTTAGAATAACTCCTAAATTTAAAAATACGCTGGTCGTACCCGAGAGCGCAGTGCTCTCTCTGGCTGACAGGTGGACCCGGGGTCCATTGTCAGTCTCTTCTTCTCCCTCTGGTTCTCTCTTCTTCCTCTCTCTCGCGCGCTTCCCCGCGCTTTCTCCACCGGCGACGTTTAGCGCGTAGGGTATCTAGGCCGTACCGCGGTAGTGCGCGGCGTGCTAGCTGCCGGTGCAGCGTGCACTCACCTCGCGGGCCAGCGTGCTGTCGACACTGCTTGCGGATTCGTCTCCAAACACCGGCGATCGGCGACGAGCGGCGTTGGTGGACTTCGCCCACCGTACACCGAGCTCGAGCTATAAAACGGCCGGGGTGTTCTCCTCTTCTTCCTCACACCTGGCCTCACTTCTCCTCCTCCTTCTTCCTCCATTACTGCTTACAGAAGCTCGGGTGAGGCTCTAATGGCGGAGGCGATGCCGGACTGGTTTGCGATCCTGATATTTGGAGGGCTGGCGACACTACTGGGGCTCTCTGTGCTCCTGTGCGCGATGATCCTCGACGATCGTCGCGACGCTGCTGCTCGGGTGTTGGCTCTCCGCGGTGGTGGTGATCATGAGGAGTAGATGGGGTGTGCCGGGTGCTAACCGTTGTTAGGGGGTGATTAGTTAGATGTAACACCGTTGCAAAGTTTTGCAAACAGTGTATGCGTTCGAATGATTGTGGTTGTGAGGCTGCTGCCGTGGTGTTGCGAGAAATTAAATAATCCACGTCGTGAGAAAGTGCAGACGTAGCAACTCAGGGAAAAGAAATCTCACTCCGGGATTTTGTGAGAGAAAAACAGTTAATTTTAAAAGGGCATAAACCACAACAAAAACTACACACATAAGTAGAAGCCAAATAATTGACTCGTCGTACAAACTCAGGGTATCACGCATAGGTCACACACATAAATAAATGTTGCAAATAATGAACATCGCAGCAACATCTAAAATGGAAACGGTAATTGGACGGGGTCCCTGGAAAACGTCTCTGGTACTGGGATACACTCCTCTTCTAGCGGGGAAAGTGGATTGACCAGTCGATGCACGTGTCTCTCCTGGTCGGGCCTTAGTGCTCTGCCGATGGCGATCTGAGGATTTAAATCTGCGAGGCTCTGAAGATAACCCATCACACGTTGGGTTAAATGCTCTTGAGAGATGACGTACTGGACAAGGTTGGCCAGGACTGGGTCTCTCTCAATTCGTCCACCAGGAAAAGATGTCACTCCTCCGGGTTCTGCACGGCTCGGGAAGTAATAATACCCTCGTTCGCTGGCATAGGGTACCGCGAATCGAAGGCGAGCAAGCGCTTCGTATGCAACAGCTTCTATGGCCATCTGTGAGGTTGGCATAGATTTCCCCACGAAGGAGACTTCCGTTGGATCTTGGTTTGAGTTTACGGGAGGGATGTGTACTGCTGCCCAATATCTTGAGGTGGAAGGGGTAATCCTCGATTTGAACAGCTCGTACTGGGGTGGCTGGGTAGCGCCCATGGTACTGCAAGTAAAATCCCGCAATATCTTGACAAAACTTCCTGGGGTTGCATCTGGGGTTCTCAGATAAATGCTAGGGCTCGGCATGGCTAGGAAATGGCTGTGAGGGTGGTGCACAAGGTGAGAGGTGCTTGGCAAGGTCACGCGGTGGCCTTTTATAGCACTAGAGCTGGGTCATTTTTACCATGGTGAATGGTAAAGAAAAATTTTCAGCTCTGTTCCAAGGGTCGGGGTCAAGCCACAGATTCACACATTTCGCTATAGTGATGTGTTACTGTGGGGTTGACGGGGTGATCTTTGGTAACTCTGTCCGGGATAGGAATCTTTCACTGCATACTGGCGTATCCGGGCAAGGCTACTATTAAAATAGAGGCACGACAACAGGCGGCATTAAAATTACAAGGCCACACGATTACAAAGCGAGGGTACACTGGAACTCGATACAACTCGGGTGACTTAGTCTACCTCGTTTACATCCAAACGGGCGTGCCTTGAGGCTCCTCCACGGGTCTCGTCATCGGAATTAGCTGGAGTGGGTCAAGGGGCTGCAGGCTCGGGGTAGCGATGATGACCATCTCGGGGATTGTTGGCCACAACCCCGTTGGAGTGTGCTCCCAAAATGCGTCGAAGCACCTCTGGGGTTATCGCAACACCTTGGCCGATGGCTGGGGCAGGCCTCAGGGACTCGATCGGGTGTCCAAATAGCACGACTGGGTTGTCGGCGTTGGGCTCGTTTTCTTCTCTCGCCGGGGCTCGACGAACCAGCTCTCCTCGAGCTGCGATTAGATCAATAGTGATTTGATCGCACAGTTCCTCTAGTGCACTTACATAGCGCACTAGGTGCAACAATGCAGGATCCGTCTCGTGATCTCCGTTGGCAACTTGGGGTGGTCTACCATACCCTTCACGTCTGGGGTAGTAGTGGAACGAGCGACAGTTAACTCTGGGCGACAAGTGCCGGAGATGAACTATAGCCTCTCGAGCAGCTAGTTGGATGGCTTGAAGCTCAAAGGAAGTTGTCCTTCCGGTGAACCTGTAGGGGCGCTCGGGCTCTAGACCCCTACCGTAGATGTGTACAGTGGCCCAGAATTGACGGTTCTCACCGCTCATGGGTCCTTGGTACACAACATATTTTGGGGGCTCTTCTAACGCGTAGGCACGACGGGTGACATTTGCGAGTATGGTCACAAAGCCTCCAAGGTTGGTTGTTGTGGTCTCATTGTGCACGACAGGGCCAGGCATTGTGGCTCGGTTTTGGGGGTAGAGGTTGTGTTGTGCTGTGTTGGGGCTAGCGTGCCCCTTTTTATAGGAAAAGGGGACGGAGTCTTCCTTCGCACGCTTGCGAGAAAGGACTATTTAGGGGCCGGTCACTGGCGCATGAGTGACAGGTTAGGTTGATAGGTTGGGCACCGACTGCCAAAAAGGTGTTGGGTCACTGTGTGGCTATCTTGCACGAGAAGCTTGGCTGGGGTTTGGTTATGGTTTGGTGGGTTGGTTTGCCTAAGTTTATAGGCCCGGCTAAAATAGGATTAGCCAATGGTCAGCCTGGCTCTGCTACCAAGTCTGTCACGACCGGTTCTCCGGACATAAATTTCCAGAAAAAAGACCGTCGTGCTCATCGGCCCCAGGATTACTGTTAGCTGATGAGGCTCCACTTGATACAGAAATTCCAAGCAAAGTACAACATATGTAGCACAAGACCATTCTGGCCTGTGAGTACAACAAATGGTTTTCTAGTGGTCGATGGCGGAAGCGGTTTGTGAATCATCAGTGTATGGGACTCCATTTCCCACGGGAACAGCTGACCAGGTTAACTCCTATCTTCGCGAGGCTGCTATCACAGTTGCTTAGTTCTCGAGGCTGTCAATCGCCACGCTCCTCTCCAAGCAAGAAATCTGGCCAAGACAATAGCCAGGGACAAGCCAGTGAGTACTTTGAATGTACTCGCAAACATTAGGAACACAGGTATAATATAATTGATAATCATGCACGGAAAAATTCAATGATCACATCGTCAGTCATAAATAAAATATCTTTTATGCATGCAAGCAGGTTATTTTCATGCAACATGAACAAGCAATAATAGAGAGGGAATAAAATGCCACAGTCGGGCGTCCGAGCGACACCACATAAAGGGCTTTAAAAGAAATGCCACAGTCGGGCGTCTGAGCGACACCACATAAAGGGCTTTAAAAGAAATGCCACAGTCGGGCGTCTGAGCGACACCACATAAAGGGCTTTAAAAGAAATGCCACAGTCGGGCGTCTGAGCGACACCACATAAAGGGCTTTAAAAGAAATGATCACAATGAATATCCAGGAGGTAGAACCATCCCAGGGATACTCGCTAATACAATTAATGCAACGGGTTAGTCCATCATAAAATAATAATAATCATGGTTCTCACAAGTCACCAGTCGATATCCAAGTTTGGTTTAACAATATCTCCTCCGAAGACCGACACTAAGACCAACACTTGACCATCCCAGACTGTGATCCTTAACCATGGACACGGCTATTCGAATAGGTTTTATTCTCTGCAGAGGGTGTACTCTTTACCCACGAGTAACGGATTCCTCTAGTCCATCGGGACTAATTCCGTCTACGGCCTTTTAGTTGAAAACACGCCTAACTTGCACACACCAGCTTAACTCATCGGTGTCTGGAATCACCCACGACACTTGTTAAGCAAAACTCTAAGTGGGGAGGCTACAACCTCGCGTAGCATGGGATCAAATTTATATCGCGCGCTCTAAGGGGTGGCCTCCCCTCTCGGTCCCAACCGGAAACACCCATGCCCCCGGACCAGGTGGCATGCCTACCGGCTACAACCGATATCTTCCACCATGGCCTCTCTGTACGGTGTGTGCTTGAAAGGGGTTGACGACTTACTGAACCATACCCTACCTGCGGCAGGGACAAGTGGTAGTACATAGCAAGTATGGGGGTTACTGGAACAAGACTCGGTCTACGGTCGACTCAGGAGGTTTATAAGTTCCCTGCATGACATGTACATCAAATATATTTCAACCGAAGAAATCACCACTCAATGTACCTTACCATGCCATACCGGACATAACCGTCCCGACGGGGACCGGCGACAAGCTCACGCCTACCCAAGGCCGAGGCTTTCCCGGATTCCTTTCCGGCATGCATGCAAGGCACATGAGGATGATTACCATCACAATATTATTCATTCCCAACAGCAAGGAAATCACTAACATGCTTCCATGCAAATGATCATGTCACATGAAATAAGAAATCCTTCGAAATAAGGTGGTGTTATAAACGTGTCAAATAACACACCAAAAACATTATGCCAGGGTTCAGAATGCTTGTTTAAGTTGTGGAGGGGTGAGGTGCTCTCCAAAACTTTTGAAAGTTTCTTCTCTCTCTCCAAAACCCTATTTTAAAATATATTTGAATTAACACACATTTCAAAAACAGTACAAAAAAGTTGTTTGGAAAATTTTCAAATAAATCTTAAAATAAACTAGACCAAATTTGAGGAAGGTAGGAAAAGGAATCAACTCATTTGGAGTTATATTTAAAAAGTTATAGGCAGTCAAAGCTGTGGTCAAAAATCTGTTTTTAATAAAATCAGGAAAAGGAAAACGTTTCAAACGAGATTACGCTTTCGGTGCAGAGAAAACGTATTTGCGCCCTTTACGCCTCCACTTAACCACGTGGACCGGCGCTGGGTCTCTGACGGTGGGCCCGCCTGGCCCACTGGTCAGGTTTGACCAGTCGCCCGCGTCGTCTCCCTCCTCTGCCCGAGTGGAGCGGGGCTCCGGCGATCATCGCAGGCGAACGGTGGCTCCGTTCGGAAAGCTGAGGCCACCAGCGGATTCAGGGGGCCGAGGTGGTCACTCCGGTAGTCGTAGGGTCGTCGGAGGTGGAGGAAATTGCCGGCGGCGAGCTCCGCGGCGGAGGGAAGCTTCGGTGGTAAAGTGGTTTTGAGGCGGCGGTGGTTCCCGATCAAAATCGAGTAGGGGGAAGGGCTCACGGGAGGATGAGGAGGTTTCTGGCGAAGAGAACGGAGAGGGGGAGGCTCTGGAGGCACCGGCAGGGCCTGGGCAGTGGCGGCGGCTGCAGTCGCCGGAGATGAGGAAGGAGGCCTCCCCGGGTCGATTGGCTACCAAAGGGGGTCCTCGGGAGGTGGCTTGGGACTGCCTGCGTGCGGAGATGAGCTCGGGGCTCCTTATATAGGCGAGTCGAGGCGGTTCAGCGGCGGCCGCGGATGAGCTCGTCGGCGACCGTCTTTCTGTAGCTGCAGGGCATCGTGGCAGCGACGAGCGCTAGTGGACATGGCTGCGGATGAGCTCGCACTACTCCAGGGGCCAGGTGGCGAGCGGGAGGGGCTTGGGCGGCGCTGCCCGTGGCTGGAGCCACTGCGGACGCCGGTGTGCCGCCAAGAATGCCCTGGCGGCGGCGCTGTAGCGTGCCAGGGTGGCTTGGCGCGATGCTGCGAGGCGGGGAGTGCGTGGCGAGGTGCTGCCGTGTGGGCCAAAGCCAAGGGGGCCAGCGTGTCGGCTCGGGCGCGGCATCCTGCAATACGCGCGCTCTGGGCGCGTCCAGTGCACGCACGGAAGATGTTCGACACAATGCCGCGGCATGCTACAGGTCGCAGGTGAGGTTGGGGTTTACCAGATCGAGGTTAGGAGCAACTAGGAGTCTAGTGGACATGCTAGTTTGATCAGAGGTGCAAGCTCACAGTGAAATGCCAAAACTCATGTCAAAACTGGTCATGCCTACAGGGTGCTCGATAGAATGCCACATGCACCTAGGCAACTCTTGGGGTGGCCAAAACTTCCAGATTGGGGTCTCTTCAGATGTACAAGAGGGTGGTGGGGTTAGTTGGTCAAATGCAGCAACTTGTTAGTGCAAGTTTTACAAAACTTCAATTCTGGACAGGAAATAAATAGCATTATTTCATGAACCAAAAATGATCCAAAAGGTGCATGCTCCTGGACTTAAGGGTTTAACATGGAGGACTACAAGTAGGAGAAATAATCAAGGGTTAAAGAGCAAGCAAAAATATGGTTGTTGTACAAACCATCAAGTTGGTCCAAAATGAAAATGAGGTTGATTCACTCATATTTTTCAAAGGACAGCACAAGGTTTTTGCATAATGTGGAATCTTAGGCCATTACCATCATCCCATAATTTTGGTGGAGGCTAGAAAGAAATATTTAAATGGGTTGTAGTGCAAATTGCACTATGGACCAGAGAAGGAAAATTGAGTGTAGAGCTCAAAATATTTCATAAAATAAAGATGTTTTTGCACAAAAGTTATTGAATAACATTACATGACATCTCCAAATTTTTGTGAGAATTTTAAGTGAATTTATCAAATGGTTGTAGTTCAAAGATGGCCATTTAACCTTGAAAAACCATTTTCAAGAAAGTAAAGATCAAGCAACTTAATTATTTAATTTGTTATATTAAATAAGGGAAAGTTTCTCTTGACAGATTAAATAAGTCCAATGACATATTTTGAAAAGTTTTCTCTTTGGGAAAAACTCATCATAACAGGGAAGGGAAAGATTTAAAAATCAAAATGGAGCTCAGATATTCAAAGTTTTAATACCTGGCAGAATTTTTAATTCATTAAAACAAGGCCAAATATTTGGGGTGTCACAACATCACTACAAAACTATAAGTATTTAGTTCTAAGTAGAAACAAAAAAAACAAAAAAACAAAAAAAGTGCCACCTACTGGGCCCCCACGGCCTGAATACGACTAGAAACCCTACCATGGGCCAGGATTCAGGCCCGCGGGAGGCCCAGTAGGCCCAAAGGCACAGATTGCAGTGTTAGGCCCGAAAGCCTACTTTAGAGAGGAGCTCGAGAGGGAAGGCGCACCGCACCTTATAAACAGGTGCGCCTCCCTCTCAACTAGCGAGGTGGGACTAAATATTTGGGACTAATGGGGGGCATTAGTCCCGGTTGGTGCTACGACCCGGGACTAATGCCACCCTTTAGTCCCAGTTGGTGGCACCAACCGGGACTAAAGGGGGGCATTAGTCCCGGGTCGTAGCACCAACCGGGACCAATGCTGTCGGTATATAAGTTGGACTTGTGAAAATTTCACAACTTCACCGTCAATTCGTGCCCGACGCCCCAGCGCTGCTCCTCGTCGCCGTTGCCATCATCGCCCCTGCCTCCGACGCCGTCGCCGCGCCGCCCCTGCCCCCAACACCGTCGCCGTGCCGCCCCTACCTCCGACGCCGTCGCCGCGCCGCCCCTGCCTTCGGTGCCGTCGTCGCGCCGCCCCTGCCGCCGACCACGTCGTCGCCGCGCCGGCCCCTGCCCCGCGCCCTAGCCCCTTCCCGCGGCCCGCCCCCGCCCGCTGGCACCCTTGCCTCCCCCGCCGTCGCCATCGCCAGATGCCCCCGCTGTGAGCCGCCGCGCCGGTCTGGCTCTGTTTTGATTTTGTATTAGATTAATTTTTTGTTCATATATATATAATGTATATTTGTATGTATGTGGCTATATGTAAGTTCAGAGCATGTTTTTTTATTAGATTAATTTCTTATTAGATTTATTACATTAATGTTTTTGTTCACAACATGTTTTTGTTCATATATGTATTTTTTTGTTCATATGTGTATTAATGTTTTTGTTGCATATATGTAATTTTTTTCAATGTATATATGTATGTGGTAGCTATATATGCATGATGAGGGGGTGGGGGTCGATATACCCCCTCCCCGATAATTTCAACATGAGCGAAGGTCGATATACCCCCTCCCCGACAACATGAGAGAGGGACGAGGGGTCGAGAGAACTAAATAAGAAGAAGAAGAGGAGAGGAAGAAGAGGAGAAATAAATAAGAAGAAGAAAAAAGAAGAAAAAGAAGAGGAGAAGAAGAAAGGAATAGTGGAGAAGAAGAGAAAATAGAATTTTCTCTTCTTCTCCACTATTCCTTTCTTCTTCTCCTCTTTTTTTCTTCTTTTTTTTCTTCGATCTTCTCCTCTAGCTATTCCTTTCTTCTTCTCCTCTTTTTTCTTCTTCTTCTTCTTCTTCTTCTTCTTCTTCTTCTTCTTCTTCTTCTTCTTCTTCTTCTTCTTCTTCTTCTTAATTTTTATCGGGAACGAGGGTGTCGAGGATCGCCGAGGGGTCGAGGGCCGGGAACTAGGGTAGAGGGTCGAGGGTCCTTAAGGGGTCAAGGGTCGAGGGTTTCAGGGCCGAGGGTTCGAGGGTTCTATAGGGTCGAGGGTCGAGGGTTCCAGGGTCGTCTAGGGGTCGAGGGTTCCAGGGTCGTCGAGGGTTCGAGGGGTCGAGGATCGCCGAGGGGTCGAGAGAGATTTCCTAGTGTCAAAGTATTGAAGAAATCCATGCCTTCATCATTAGCCGGAAGTAACCAGGGCATGTTGGTACGAAGTTCTGCAAAGTTGTTCTGGAATGGAGTCCCGGATAGGATAATCCGCCTTTTGGTACGAATTCAGCAAAGGCCTTCCAAATAGTGATATTCGGAAGGCTCTTGCTGAACTTTGTACCAAAAAGCGAATTATCCTATCTGGGACTCCGTTCCAGAACAACTTTGAAGAGCTTCGTACCATCATGCACAAGTTACTTTCGCCTAATGATGAAGACATGGTTTTGTTGAATCCTTTGACACTACGCAACCTCCCGACCCCTCGGCGATCCTCTCGAACATGAGAGGAAGAAGAGGATCGCCGAGGGGTCGAGGGTTCCAGGGTCGTCGAGGGTTCGAGGGGTCGAGAGAGGTTTCCTAGTGTCAAAGTATTGAAGAAATCCATGCCTTCATCATTAGCCGAAAGTAACCAGGGCATGTTGGTACGAAGTTCTGCAAAGTTGTTCTGGAATGGAGTTCCGGATAGGATAATCCGCCTTTTGGTACGAATTCAGCAAAGGCCTTCCAAATAGCGATATTCGGAAGGCTCTTGCTGAACTTTGTACCAAAAAGCAAATTATCCTATCTGGGACTCCGTTCCAGAACAACTTTGAAGAGCTTCGTACCATCATGCACATGTTACTTTCGCCTAATGATGAAGACATGGTTTTGTTGAATCCTTTGACACTAGGCAACCTCTTGACCCCTCGGCGATCCTCTCGAACATGAGAGGAAGAAGAGGATAAAAAAGAAGAGGAAGAAGAAAAAAAAGAGGAGAAGAAAGAATAGAGGAGTTCTTCTCCTCTATTCTTTCTTCTCCTCTTTTTTTTCTTCTTCTTCCTCTTTTTTTTATTGGGAACGAGGGTCGTCGAGGGACATAGATGTAGTGTTGTTGTTGTCGATATATACCCCCTCCCGATAGCTTACTATGATTAGGTAGCTAGTTCTACATTTGGCACTAATATATCCATATGTCATGTTTGAATAATAATTGCCATGTTGTAAATATTTGTAGAAACTATGGACACCGCCCTAGACGAAGCAAAAGAAGCGTTGTTGAGGGACATAATCGCAGAAGGAAGTGATGCCGTCTCGTTGTTTCTCAACGAAACCGATGGTCTGGAAGGAGAGGGTGAACAAGCTGGCTATGGTGACCTAATGCCGGTGCAAGAAGAAGAACATGAGGACGGCTCCGGTGACCCAATGCCAGTGCAAGAAGGAGACCGTGATGACGGCTCCGGTGACCGAACCGAGTCCGGCCAGGTATATATATTAGTTAAGCCTGTGCTGACTAGCTGATTGATGCATTCATTGTTTTGGTATGTACACATATTAATTAAGTCTTTGTTCTTTTTTCTAGCCCTCCGGATCGAGCACAACTTCGGTAAAGAGACGAGGCCCGAAGAAAAAGTTGAGCTCGGATGAAAAGTTTGAGATCATAGCAATCGCGCCCGACGGCCAACCGATTGAACCCCTCCGGACAAAGAGCGCATTTGTTGCTCAGTGCGGGGTTCTGGTTAGGGACAAGATCCCGATAAGCATCCAGCAATGGTTTAAGCCGGCTACAGAAGACCCTGAGGTGTCTTATGTCAATGATATGCAGAAAAATGATCTTTGGACAGAGCTGAAGTCAAATTTCACCCTACCGCCAGAGGATAATCCAGAGAACCCAGTTAAAGAGAAATTAATCAAGTCTTTTGCTCTTAAGAGGATGGCAGAACTATTCAGGAGGTGGAAGAAAGAGCTGAATAAGTTTGTCGAAAATAATGAGACACCAGAATTCAAGGGCAGATATGAGAAGATCAGAGATCACTGGCCCGCATTTGTGGCCCACAAGACATTGGAAAAGAGTAAGAAGATGTCGGCGAAAAACAAGCAAAATGCTGCGAAGAAGAAGCTTCACCATCGCACGGGGTCAGGTGGCTACCTCGTAGCCCTGCCTAAGTGGTCCAAGACTGAGAATGATCTGGTTGATAAAGGGATCGAACCAGAGACAATTAACTGGCCAGACCGTTGCCGGACATGGTTCTTCGGGGCTGGCGGAACCTTGGACCCTGTAACAGGGAAGTGCATTTGGACGAACGATCAAATGGACATACCAGTCAGGAAGCTTAAGCAGTATATCGAAGCAGCGCAGGAAGGACGTTCTTTCCAGACAGAGAGAACGACGAGCTCACAATGGCCCTCGGGAATCTTGAGCACCCTGGACGGACACGAGGCACGCCAGGCTCCATTCCGTGGAAGGTTGGGTTTCCGGACGCAGGCGGTTACAAGTCCCATGAGAGGAGGAAAAAAGTGCAGCAGACCCAAATGCAGGCGCTGCAAGCAAGGGTAGACGCGATAGAGGAACGAGAAGCAAATCGCAGTAAACGTACTGCCGAAGCCTCCCCCGAAGCTACCCCGCCATCTCAGCGTAGAAGCAGCGTGGCTTCCACCGAGCTGTTTCAGCCGGAGCATGCCTTGACGGCTCCTGCCAGCTATCCCGTGGATGCTATCACGGAGTCTCAAAATTGCCACCTTATGACGCAATGGATGAATTTGAAGGTCAAGGCGGCTGTTGGCTCTGTTTATCCTACTGAACCCAGCGCAACTTTTCACTGCCGGCCGATTCCAGAAGGATATGCTAGGGTGATGGTGGATGAAATAACGGAGGGATTTGAGGACCTCCAGCTTGACCACCCTACCGGTGAAGGGGAGACTCGGCTGGGGTCTGCTCTGAAGACTCCATGCCTATGGCAGAAGGAGCTCATCAACCTTCCGAACTGGACGCCTCCGCCTCCTCCTCCTCCTCCAGCGAGTCAGGGCACTCCGCCTCCTTCACCGCCTCCTCCTCCGGCGAGTGACGATCAGGGTGAAGGAAATATGCCCTAGAGGCAATAATAAAGTTATTATTTATTTCCTTATATCATGATAAATGTTTATTATTCATGCTAGAATTGTATTAACCGGAAACATAATACATGTGTGAATACATAGACAAACAGAGTGTCACTAGTATGCCTCTACTTGACTAGCTCGTTAATCAAAGATGGTTATGTTTCCTAACCATAAACAAAGAGTTGTTATTTGATTAACGGGATCACATCATTAGGTGAATGATCTGATTGACATGACCCATTCCATTAGCTTAGCACCCGATCGTTTAGTATGTTGCTATTGCTTTCTTCATGACTTATACATGTTCCTATGACTATGAGATTATGCAACTCCCGTTTGCCGGAGGAACACTTTGTGTGCTACCAAACGTCACAACGTAAATGGGTGATTATAAAGGAGCTCTACAGGTGTCTCCAAAGGTATATGTTGGGTTGGCGTATTTCGAGATTAGGATTTGTCACTCCGATTGTCGGAGAGGTATCTCTGGGCCCTCTCGGTAATGCACATCACATAAGCCTTGCAAGCATTGTAACTAATGAGTTCGTTGCGAGATGATGTATTACAGAATGAGTAAAGAGACTTGCCGGTAACAAGATTGAACTAGGTATTGGATACCGACGATCGAATCTCGGGCAAGTAACATACCGATGATAAAGGGAACAACGTATGTTGTTATGCGGTCTGACCGATAAAGATCTTCGTAGAATATGTAGGAGCCAATATGGGCATCCAGGTCCCGCTATTGGTTATTGACCGGAGACATGTCTCGGTCATGTCTACATCGTTCTCGAACCCGTAGGGTCCGCACGCTTAAGGTTTCGATGACAGTTATATTATGAGTTTATGAGTTTTGATGTACCAAAGGAGTTCGGAGTCCCGGATGAGATCGGGGACATGACGAGGAGTCTCGAAATGGTCGAGACGTAAAGATTGATATATTGGACGACTATATTCGGACATCGGAAAGGTTCCGAGTGATTCGGGTATTTTTCGGAGTACCGGGTAGTTACGGGAGAAGCAATGGGCCTTGATGGGCTTTAGTGGGAAGAGGAGAAAGGGCCTGCTGCGCCCCCCCCCTCCCCTCTAGTCCGAATTGGACTAGGGAAAAGGGGGCCGGCCACCTCTCCTTCTCCTCCACTTCCTTCTCCCTTCCTCTCCTCTTGGTGGACTCCTACTAGGACTTGGAGTCCTAGTAGGACTCCACATCCTGGCCGCACCAAGCCTTGGCCGGCCTCCTCCTCCTCCATCCTTTATATACAGGGGCAGGGGGCACCCCATAGACACACAAGTTGATCTTCGTGATCGTTCCTTAGCCGTGTGCGGTGCCCCCTTCCACCATAGTCCACCTCGATCATAATGTAGCGGTGCTTAGGCGAAGCCCTGCGACGGTAAAACATCAAGATCGTCACCACGCCGTCGTGCTGACGGAACTCCTCCCCGACGCTTTGCTGGATCGGAGCCCGGGGATCGTCATCGAGCTGAACGTGTGCTAGAACTCGGAGGTGCCGTAGTTTCGGTGCTTGATCGGTCGGGCCGTGGAGACGTACGACTACATCAACCAAACGCTTCCGTTGTCGATCTACAAGTGTACGTAGATCACACTCTCCTCCTCTCGTTGCTATGCATCACCATGATCTTGCGTGTGTGTAGGAAATTTTTTGAAATTGCTATGAAACCCAACACAGGGCCCTCGGCCGGCTCCTTCTCCGGCGCGTGGCGGCACTCCGCCTCCTTCTCCGCCTGCGCCGACGCGCCCGAGCAGCCAGCCTCCTCCTTCTCCGCCTCGTCGGCAAGGGCGGAAGAGACCTGCCGCCGCTCCAGCTGCTCCGGCGCGTCATAGTCCTTCTTCTCCGCCTCGTAAGCAAGTAAAGAAGACAACCGCTCCGTCTACTCGGTCGGCGTCTAGCAGTACAACCAGAGGCGAGAGGACATACAGATTCGGTCCTTCTCTGAAGACTCCAGAGAAGTTACCATACGAGAGGACCCCGGAGGAGAACGCGAAGATCGTGCGAACCGAAGTGGATGACTGGTTTCAAGGGTTGAAAGCAAAGAGACATCCACCTCCGGAGGAGAAGGTAGATCCGGTGAAAGTGAAGCGCACTCTGGCTGCCCTGGCAAAACCACCCAAGTCTCCGCCGAAAGGCAACTATGAGCGCATTATTGCAAAGACATGGGCCGAAGCGGAGCGGTCGGGAAGTACAGTCAGTGATCAAAGGTTGAAAGAACGACGAGCAGCTGGGAAACAAATTGCCCAGCTCGGCGAACAAGCGAAGCAATCGTGCCCCCCCCCTCAAGGTGCCTAGCGACATCGTCGATCCGAGGATGGTACCCGGTTATGGCAATGTTGACGATTACCTGCCCGACAATGTACATTATGATCCCATGGAGGTGCAGATACACAGATACGAGTACGGGAAGCCTCTCGTCAAAGATGAAAAATCTTTAACAACGATGATGCGAAGATTACATGATTGGTACTTGAAAATCTGCAGAGAGTCTGGGGGGAGGAGTACTTTGTATGCGAGAGTTAAACCGGAGCATGACCTCGTTGGAATTGAACTGTTGCCTATTCCATTTGAGGAGTTCTATCAGTTTTTCAATCAATTGGCCCTCGATAAAACAACGATCACCTGCTACTGTCTATAAGTACTACTACTTCTGTCATTAAGTCTCTCTATATAGCTCATCTCTTTCATTGCATGTATTTATAATTATCCTCACTATATTATGCAGAATGAAGATCGCCGAATTGAAGAAAAGACAAATCGGTGATATTGGGTTCGTTAACACATATCTCATAGATGCAACTGAGGTTGAACATCGTCCCGGAGATACCGAGGCCAACTTGCTACGATCATTCAAAAAAAATAAAAACAAAGATATAATACTCTTTCCTTACAACTTCAAGTGAGTGTTACTGTCTTGTGCATATTCGGTTTCCCTTATATATTAGTCCAGGTTATAGTAATGTAATTGATGAGTTATGCATGCGTGTGCAGTTTCCACTATATTCTCCTAGAGATTAGGCTTGAGCAGAGTAGTAACCGTCTTGGACTCTAAACGAAAAGATCCCCAGGAGTATGCGGACATGACTGAAATCCTCAAGAAGTAAGTTAAATCGATCATTAGCCACCATATCAGCAACTTTGTTCATTTCCTGATATCAAGTAATTGTTTTGTTTGTCCGGCAGGGTTTGGAGAAAATTCACCAGAAAAGTTCCGGGACTGCCGAAGGAGCTGGAATTTAGACACCCGAAAGTAAGTACTATAGTAGCATGTTCCGCGCATCTCCTAGTGATTCAAGCGCTAGTTTCATCAATACCATTTAGCATTCTTGCTTATCAGTTTGATTGACCTCTATTTCTTGTAAAGTGGTTGTGCAGGAACAAGGGAATAATTTCTGTGGATACTACGTCTGCGAGTTCATCCGCCACACGACCTGTGAGCGGGGCGGGTACTCTGACGAACAATATGAAGTACATAAATAACAACATTCACAATTTTATTTTATTACCATCATTTGTATTGAGTTTCATTCATTCATATATATATGTATTGACCCCCTTCTTCAAATTAGATGTTTCGGAAGCAGGATGAACTCCTAGCACCAGCTCGCATGCAAGCAATTCAAGAGGAATTGGCGGCATTCTTTCTTGACCAAGTGATCGCTGAAGACGGAGAATACTATGTGGACCATGAGTCCGTATGATTATATTTGTAAGAGATAATTATTGTATATATGTAGCCGGTAGTGTCGGATAGATATACGAGAACTTGTTGTTCGACCAATCTCTCGGAGAAGGAGAGGTGGTCGATATCACTTCTCTCTGTATGCATATATGTTCATGACGATCTTCTGTTTCCTTCGTTTGCTTACTAGCTAACTAGCGTGTCTAGTCCTCTCTATACGTATGTATAGTACGTAGCGTCGACCAAGTACGGACGTAAGAGAGGACACTTCTCTCTATTAATTATAGCTAGCTAACACAATATATGAAACACCTAAATTAACCCCCCAAAACCCCCAACCCCCCCCCCCCCCTTTCAAAAAAAACAAAAACCCCAGTCACAGAAATGCTGACGCGTGGATGCCTATTGGTCCCGGTTGGTGCCACCAACCGGGACCAAAGGGTCTCCTGCCTGGGCTCTGCGCACTGCCCACGTGGAGGCCCATCAGTCCCGGTTCTGGATTGAACCGGGACTAAAGGATCGGGGCATTAGTACCGACACTTTAGTCCCGGTTCAGGAACCGGGACTAAAGGCCCTTACGAACCGGGAGTATAGGCCCTTTTTCTACCAGTATCAGTTCCATTAGTTTTCACCCCTACCTCTTGCCCCCCATACCAAAACGTCAACTCCAAGTCAACAACTTGTCATCACAAGAAGGCAATCATTGAAGATGAGTTCAAAGCCTCCTTTGTAAACTGAACACCCAAATCCTCACATGTAGATTTCGCCGGTGGCGACATACCCCACCCGAATTTGAAATACACAGCGAACCACGTCCCCTCGCTCCTGCATCATCTACCATAGAGACGGATACCATGCACGACATTTCAAAGCTTAACAACAACGAGGAGGGGTCGCTCGACTAAGTTAGACCCCACGGCTAGCTGCCTTGGCGGAGCAAATGACGAGACCGTGTTGTGTTTTTTTATGGTAATCACTCGGTGTTGTGTTTGTTTCTCTTTTCAGCACCATTGATACAAGCCAGCCAGAATTCTTAGGAGCAGTAAAGCCAACGGTAACTCCAAGAATATACTTTTCATGTGAGATGAGATGACACTAGCAGTAAAAAAAACTATTCATTTTGTCTACATCCCGCATGCAACAACAAGATCAGTGTGGTCAGGAGACGACTAACAGTAGCCTATGGATAAGGCTCTGCCCTCCTGCCAATGGGGACACCGATCTTGGCGCGCTCTCTTGAACGATTTGCTCAACGATTGGTGCACCACGTGCCAATGGTCCGGCCTCCGGCGTGATTCTAGCTGACACCGACCGACCGATCGATCGAGCCCAAGATTTTGGGCAGGCCTCGTGACCGAAAAGACGAAACTAGCTACAGCGGGAGATGGATGGACCCGGCGCGTGTTGACGAATCAGGATGTCGCGACGACCGTCGACCTGCCATCGTGCATGCGACCCTGTCCGATCCATGTGTCCACTTTCGTCGCCATGCACTGTATCATCTTTCTGCTGCAACGCACTGTGGCCATTTGCAAGTGTCGCGCATGCAGCAGCAGCCTTTCAGGCGCCCCGCAAGGTTGGGTCCATGATGATCGGCGACTACGTGCCGACGTGGACCACAGCTAGCTAGCTACGTGTACCCAAAAAAAAAAGCTAGCTAGCTACGCGGACACCGCGTACGTACTACTATATATAAGCTGTGACGCACGCCCCAACTTAAGTACACAAGGGGGGAAGCCGAGAGAGCACGGAGCAGAGTCTAGCAGTGCAGACTGCAGAGTACAATGAAGGTGGCGGTGGTCGGCGGCGGGGTGAGCGGGCTGGCGGCGGCGCACGAGCTGCTGCTTGCCGCCAGCGGCGGCGGCGACGTGCGCGTGACCCTGTACGAGCAGGAGGAGAGCCTGGGAGGGCGTGCCAGGACGGTGGCCGTCGACGGCGGCGCCGGACGCGTCCACCTCGACCTCGGCTTCATGAGCTTCAACCAGGTCGGTGGTGCATGGGTTTGCATTTGCATCCCATATGATTCCGTTATATGCATGATCCAAAAATGATTCCGTCACTAGCTTGAGAAAAAAAAATGTTTTCTCACTTTTTTTTGAACTTGTGGCACACTTTATTCAACTCAATTAAGGGATACATCAGAAACAAGTTCAGCTAGAATAAACTGTGGAGGATCATTATCCCACGAGATTATAAAATTAGAATCATAACAACATCTAGCTAACTTGTGTGCCACTTGGTTTGCCTCTCTTGGACAATGAGCATAAGATATTGACCCAGTTCTTTGAGATAATACAAAGCAGTCACTTAAAATAGCCGAATAAGGACTCAGAATGTCCACTTCCCCCTTGCATGCTAAGATAATTTTGTAACAACGTCGGAGCCTCATTAGGACTGGGAGGTTAAATATGAACCTTGCTCCATACCCAGTCGGCAGCGTAGGAGGAAAGTTGCCTCAACTTCTATTTGGCGCCGGTTTATGGAACCGGCACACACCCCTTCTGTCCTAGGCTTGGCACATTTTTTTTCTCTTTTAAAGATTAAAAATTGGTGCGCTTGACGTGACATTCAAACTCTAATCCTCATGATTTAGTATCATCCACAGTAAACAACTGGAAAAGTTAACCTGCCGTGCCTTCTTACTTCTTTATTCTTTCTTGTTGTGCGTCCCATGTAAGATAGGTAGCTGCCGGTTTTTTTTCTTTTTGTTTCTGGTTTTCCTGAACAGATTTTTGTTCTGTTTTACTAGGATTTTTATTTTTCTTTTCCTTCAAATGCATCAACTTTTTTTTAAATCATGAACTGTTCTTAAATTTGTGAACCTTTTCATATATCATTTTTTCAAATCTGTGAACATTTTCATTTTTTGCTACACTTTTTAACCTCACAAACTTTGTTTCAGATTTCATTTTTTGTCAAATCTGTGAACCTTTTCAGTTTTTCTGATAACTTTTTTTGTGATTTTTTTCAAAACCGCGAAACTTTTTAGTGGTTTTTTCTTCAAATTTTAAAATTGTAGAAATTAAAAAAAATCCACGTTTGTGAAGTTTTCTCAAATTAGTGAATTATTTTGAACTACCTGATTTGTTAAAATTTCATGAACTTTTTCCTGTTTTCTGCTAACTTTTTTAATGAACCTTTTCAAATTGATGAATTTTTTTTTCGAAATTAAAATTTTAAAAAAATTCAAAAAAATATTCCACATTTGTGAAGTTTTCTCAAATTTGTGAACTTTATTGAACTACCTGATTTGTTTTTCAAAATTTCATGAACTTTTTTCTTGTTTTTTGCTAACTTTTTGAGTGAACTTTTCTAAAATTTCAGTAACTTTTTTCAATCCTCGAATTTGTTTTGCTTTTGCTAATTTTTAGTGAACTTTCCTAAATTTTTTGAAATATTTTGAAATTCATAAACCTTTATAAATATTTTTTTCAAATTTCAAACCTTTTTTCTCAGACTTTTCATCTTTCATAAGTCAATGGTCAGCGGTCAGGGTCAACCGGTTGACCATGTGAGGGGATGATGGGTGACCCTTTGAAGCGATCGATTGTAGCAATCACTAGCCTTAATGGGCAATAGGCCTGCTAGGCATCACACATGACCACCAGGGAGGGAGCTGATTGGGCGCTTAAGGCGCCAAGCAAGAGATCATTTTCTTACTCCTTGGGTCGCCACCGTGTTTTAAAGTTGTGTTTGGCAAGCACATGCACCACCCCGCACAGATAATCACATGTGAGCCATGATCCTATTAATGGCATCCACCGCCCCACTTTATTCCCCAATACAACCATTTGGATGCCCACACGGCTTCATCCCAAGTATGAAAGGCCGATGATGAGGTGTCCCCATCAACAAAGCCCTAGCTACCTCCTTCCTCATCCCCACCGCCTCCTACACCCCCATCTCCTCCACCGTGCGAGATAGATGGCGCTCGCAAATATACATCTTATTGGCTCAACTTGGTGGCCGAGTGAAACCTGCCGTCCAAGATGCCACACAACGGTGCAAACTCTCCCCGTAGTGGCAGTTGATCTGGCGGCCACAGGGGATCCAACCCCCCTTGTCCGGGTGAAGGAGGAGGATGAGGATGTCGCCCCCCACTAGTCCAAGTGAATGACGACATTCCCATCGAGGCCCAGTCGGAGCTGAAGCCCGAGGACTCGATCCATGCCGTGCTCTGTCTCTCTACCCTCGAAGATCGCACCATGGAGTGTATCCTCTGTGAGTCCGACCCCACACTCACTGTTGAGGAGGAGCAACAGTAGCTCAAGGCTATCGCTCGTGCATGAGGCCGACCCCTATGCCTTTTTCGAGGATCTCTTGTTGTCAGTGAAGGAGGAAGAGGACAACGGCAACAAAGTGGAGGACGACGGTGAGGAGGAGGAGGGCGGCGACTAGACGACACCGTCCAACGACTAGTATATGAAGCACTAGGTAGCAATGCCACTCGAATAGCGACATTGCTTACTTTGGAAATGTCGTTAAATGGCATTTGAAGTCACTAATTATATGTAAAGCGACACATGTTAACCTTTACTATAATTTTCATTAAGTTATCATGCTGATACATGTGGAGTGTCTGATCTAAGCTTAAATTGCCCAATTTTTTTAAGGAAAATGATAAAGAAATAAAAAGTGAAATGAAGAATGGAGACCGCATTATGATGATTATGTGTCTGCACATAGTGGCCGCTACCTTTATATCCCCATATGGCTGATGGCGATCGTTGATGTGGCAAATCTGCTTGAGTTACTCTTGCTAAGTATGCTGGAACAAACCTATGTAGTTCCCTAGCGAGTGGGAAGATTCTACATCACTATATAGATTTTCCTAGCATAACAGTTTCATTTCCTTTTAAATGTGTCCATGCCTCATAAAAAATGTTTCCATGGATCATCCATCATGACGAGAATGATCACTACTCACTAGGCTTGTAAAGATTTGCTCCGTTATTCACAGGGAAGAAAACATTAGGCTTTTGGAGGAAAAATGAATACTCCAAAAGTACACGAAAACGTTGAATTGTCACGACGAGAATGTTCACAAGGCCTGTGAAAATTGCTCCGTTGTTCGGAGGAAATACTAAAACACTATGCATTTTGAAGGAATAAAGAAAATGCATTTTGAAGGAAGACTGTCTTTTAGTACTCATATTTTTGTATCATGTGCTGGAGAGTGGAGACGCTCTTACCACTCGCTCGGCCATCCGTTGCGTCCTCTGCCGCGGCGGCAACTTCCTCGTCTCCGCGGAGAACGATTTCGACCATCCCCGACAGGGCGGCCCATGACACCTTCGGCTTCCTCCGACGTAGCCTCGGCGCCGCCGCCAAGGCTTCCTTCTTGTAGCCCCCTGCGTTTGCGTACTGCAGCGCCCTGCCACCGTCGTTTGAAGCTGGCCCTCCGAGACAGCGGGGAGCCTCGGCCGTGAGCTCGTCGCCATTATCGAGTAGCCATGCAAGGTCAGGCAATCCAGGCTTGATCTCCACCCCCCACCCCCACGCTATATTGTAATGGTGCTGTTCGTGCCTACCTGCTCGTCGCACGGAAGGTGCTCGGTGGAATGCCTCTAAGCACAAAACTCATGTTTGCATTATCATCATCATCGTTTGGTGTCTGATTCCACGTGCTCATAGCTCAAATGGAGAATTTCGGGTGTGGATTTGTGTAAGTGCTTTGAGGTGGTGCACTGTTTGTAGTAAAATGTGCAAATTGATGCAATACTAGCTTAGGTATTAGGGTGGCATGAAATTTAGTTCGGAAGACAACTGTGTTCAAACAGTCGCCCGACGAAAGATTACCATTCAGCTTGACTAACTCAATCATTTTCAACGGGTTTATGTCAGTTTGGAGATTAGTTACCACCATCGCACTTGAACATACAATGGCTTCCTAGTTAAAAAATCGAGACTCAGCCGATTCCTGGTTACGCTGACTTCATCGTTCAGAGTCATGCATGATAAAAAATGATTCTGTTACTACTTCAAGAAAACTGTATCGCCAACCGTGATTAGGTTATGAACTTATGTCCATCTATACAAAATCACTTCCCTAGCGAGTGGGAAGATTCTACGACACTAGTTTCTTCTAGCATAACTGTTTCATTATGGTTCACCTGGCTGGATTTTCGAAAAGTACACAGAAACGTTGGGCTGTTTCACTGAGAACAGTCGTGGTGCCAGAAATTCAGTCTTGTGTATTCAATTTGAAGTTTTGTAGTCAAAGAAATGAATTCCTATTATTATTTTGCAAGATTTGTACATGTATATATTGATTTTACCAAATGCTGGGTAGTCAATTGAGTACCCAACATAAATGTAGCTTGGCCACTGAACGAGAATCCTTATAAGGCTTGTGAAGATTGCTCTGTTGTTCAGAGGGAAGAACACATTATGTTCTTTTTTGGAGGAATAAGGAAAATTTCGAAACGTATCGCACTAAAATTTGATAAAAAGTTATTCCTTACTGAATGTTGTCTGAATGTGTGTGGTGGTGTGAGTGTGTGTGTGCATCTAAATGTTTTACTTAGAGTTCAGAGGTAGAAAGTTTTGCCACATAGAGCATTAACCAATGGTGGGAAGTTTTCCTTGCAGTATCTGGCTTGATATCAGCAATCTGAGTTCTTATTTACGTCTGATAATTGAATGCTAATCTCAGAATTATGATTCATGTCCATTTAGTGTGTGCGCTCATGTGTTGTTTATCCTTCGAAAGGAGCCACATTGACTGCCTAAGAGACCTATTGTTATGTTTTTATATAGTACTCCCTCCGTCCCATAATATAAGAACGTTTTTTACACTAGTGTAGTGTTAAAAACGCTCTTATATTAACGTGCATGGTATCTTGATTGATATTTTTCTTTTACTCTGATTCATAGTACAGACCCGCAAAAAAAGATTAATAGTACAGGACTTCCTAACCCCTGGACTGAACTTGGAAAATCTTTGTAAACCTATATTACAAGATACTATATTTTGTTCCTCACTAAGATTTGTATGTGCTATATGCGTCAATGTAGGTAACATATCTCCACATGATGGAACGGTTAGAAGGGCTCGGGGTGGAGATGGAGAGATCAGACATGTCTTTCTCAGTGAGCACACAATTGAAAGGCGGTAGCAGAGGATGTGAGTGGGGCAATGGCAACGGTATCTCGGGCCTCTTGGCACAAAAGACCAACATACTGAAACCCAGTTTTTGGCGCATGGTCCGTGAGATAATCAAGTTCAAGAATGATGCTCTGACGTAAGCAGTCTAGTCCCTCAGTTCTCATGTGCATATGTTATACTTTCGTTTGTAGCTGGATGCCTTGTGTTTATACTATATGATGATAGTTAATTCGCCGATGTGATCTTTGAAATGAAGGTACCTGGAGGACCATGAACACAACCCTGATCTGGACCATAATGAGACATTGGGGCAGTTCATTCAGTCGCACGGATATTCCCCATCGTTTCAAGAGGCTTATCTTGTACTCCCTCCGTTCCGAATTACTTGTCTTGGATTTGTCTAGATACGGATGTATCTAGACTTATTTTAGTGCTAGATACCTCCGTATCTAGATAAATCTAAGACAAGTAATTCGGAACGGAGGGAGTACTTCTATCTAATCTACTTGCTTATGTCATCTTTTAGTTTATCCAGCAACCCTTCGTTTGGCAAAATCTCACATCAGAATTCTGTATTCAATTCTGCTTTTGAATAGTCATGTAAAACTGTGAAGATAAACTACAATCTTCAAATAAGTACAAAAAAATTAGATGAAATTTTCAAGTTATAACTAAAATCTGGGCCTAGTCCTCAATGGCTAGTTTTCACACCAACATGGGTGCAGGGGCGGTAAGGCTGGTTATTAGCTTGTAGAAATTTTCTTGTGAGTATTACCGTGGAAAAAGAACAGAAAATTTGTGAGTATGCACACATTGTGTTGTGATTAGGACTGCGTGTTTAATTATCTATGCAGTTTTGAGTTAGTGACACGAAAATATACATTTGGTGCAGATTCCAGTCTGCACAGGCATGTGGTCATGTTCACCACAAGACGTTTTGAGCCTGTCTGCTTTCTTCGTGCTGTCATTTTGCCGAAACAATGACCTTCTTCAGGTGCCTAGCTACTTCGTATGCATGCTCCTTTCCCATTGCATTTGTCTTTGTGCATTTGAAAGCTGATTAAATCGCTCCACTCAGCTGTTTCGTCACACCCAGTTGCCCACTGTCAAGCCTCGTTCACAGTCCTATGTAAACAAGGTATGCATTGCGATCCATCAGCCTCAAAAGAGGTAGCACATTTGTACTGTAGTTGTTACACTTCTTAGGCTTTAGCTGCAGCCAAATGTAGGGACTGAACAATGCGACTATTGCAGGTAAAAGGAGAATTGGAAAGCATGGGCTGTCTAATCAAAACCAGCTGCCGGGTGAAATCTGTTTCAAGTCTTGATGGAGGTACATATATGCGTTATTGTTTATTGATTGCCTGTACAAACATTTAGTCATCATATACATGATTGATTCACTGGCTGAAACAATCCTCTGTTTTGGCACTGGTAGCAGCTGGCTACAGAGTCTTGGAGAATGATGGTTCAGAGGAAACATTCGACAGTGTCATCCTTGGGGTCCATGCACCTAATGCTCTGAAAGTATTAGGAGCTGAAGCTACACATCAGGAACTGAGAATTCTAGGTGCTTGTCAGTATGTCCAAAGGTGAAGGCTGCCTACTGTTTCTAAATGAACACATAGATAAAGTTTGATCTACTGAATGTCTGACATGTTTATGTTTCAGGGATATATACCTCCACTGCGATCAAAATCTGATGCCCCAAAATCCATCGGCATGGAGTGCCTGGAATTTCCTGGGGACAACTAGCAGGGGCTTTTCTGTAACTTACTGGCTAAACCAAATTCAGGTAAATTCTTTGTTTTTCATATGCATAGTTTGGTACAATGAATTAATTTTATTGATGACACATTTGTTGACAAAATGGCCCTGCCCTGCCTTTTTTACGACACTGAAACCATTTTGTACGTGTTAGAAGTCCTTAGGACTAGGCATGCCTCCCCAGCAAAAAGAAAAGGAACCAAAGGATAAAAAATAAAGATGTTTCATCACGTTAGAACACACTGTAGAGGAGGCTCACAGAATAACAGCAAAATGGAAGCTTCAGCCTAACCTCAGCAGCATGAATGGATTACATAATTATTAACTGTGTTTTTTTTTTTTGCTTTTCTAGAAAATCGGATCTGTCAGGCCTTTCCTGGTGACACTCAATCCCCCTGGTGTTCCGGATCATGTACTGCTTAAATGGAATACAAGCCTCCCTGTTCCATCTGTGGCCGCGGCGAAGGCTTATCTTCAGCTTGATCAGATCCAGGGAAAGAGAGGAATATGGTTCTGTGGGGCATATCAAGGTAACCTGTTTCATGAATTGCAGTTTGTAGATAGCTTGTTCATTACAACCTGCATGTGGATGTACGATAGACTTTCACTACATTAAAGTTAGGTGTGAAATGATGTGAAAAGCATTCGATCTCAAATGTCTGTTCTGCCTTGGATCGCAGGTCATGGATTCCATGAAGACGGATTGATGGTATTTGCATGCACAACCTGTCCATTTCCCCTTAGAGTTAGGCATCGTGCATAGTGAACCGTACTATGATGATAAAAACAAAAGGGATGGGAGGAACTGTGATTAGATTGTCACTAGTTTATTATTCCCATTGCTTAGTGATCAAAAAGTATGATGCTGTCCCTGTTTAGAGACATGATTTTCTAGCCCCTAAGCAACTAAACTCTAACAAAGGTATTAATCCTATCATAACCACAAGTAACCATATCCTTGCTTACCTTTAGTTGGCTTAAGGCCCAAGCTACTAGATTTCCATGCTTCTCCTTTATTCATCTATTGGGACTGTATACACCACCCTGGCATATACGCTTTTAGTTTCAATCACATAATCAGAATGCATTTGACATGAACTAGTTATGTGAGGTCCATTTCTGTTGGTCATATTGAATCAACAGGCTGGGAAAGCAGCAGCTCAAGGTTTGCTTGGAAAGAAATGCGAGCTTCTGTTGTACCCAAAGCAGATCATTCCATCATGGACCGTGGCTGGGGCACGCCTTGCATTTACAAGATTTTTCATGCAATACGTATCTATCGGTAACTTGATGTGAGTCCTTGCATGAGTCGATATGATATGCGACGCCTAATTATGATTATTTTTCACCTTAATAGTTTTTGTACAGATTCGTTGAAGCGGGAGGTAGTGTGTTCAGCTTTGGTAAAGCTTGCAACAAATGCCCTGTAAAATCTGTTGTGCGAGTTCATGACCCCTTGTTCTATTGGAAGGTTATCTTCCCTTCTTTTTTCTGCCTACACATGCATCTTTACTTTTTTTTTCTGATTGGTCATTTATGCATAATTCTTAATTTCTTATAAGCTCCACTGCAATTGCTTTAGCCAACCTTCTCATTTCAAGTGCTTGTGTTTATCCTAGCTCTCTCATGGCTTTCAGGCTACAACAGAAGGAGAGATTGGCTTAGGAGAAGCCTATATTAACGGCTATTTCTCTTGTCTTGACAAGAGAGAAGGCCTTCTGAATCTTATCCTGGTAAAACTATATCATAGCCCATGAGCTTATTGGTAGAGGTATTTCTTCATTCCAGATCAAATCCATGATCCATTTCTTCACAGATTCTCATTGCTAACAGAGACGAGCGTAAGAGCCGCGGCATTGCCAGAAAAAGGTTCTGAAACCTTCAATTGTCCACTATGTTCCCATCCTCTTTTTTTTATATATAAAAACAAATTAAAACCTATGAATCTATGAGTGTGACTGATCAGGTACACACAATTGTTTGGTTTGCAGGCGTTGGGGCTCACCCTTGCATGTAATAGCTCGGTTGTCATATGCTAAATACGTTTTGCGCCACGCCTCAAGGAAGAACACCGCAGCACAAACTCGTCGAAACATCTCTCAGCATTATGATCTTGTCAGTCCTCATGTCTCTTCTTTTGTTATTGAGATAACTAGCTGCTTAGGTCAATTTGTAATACTCCCTCTGATCCATACTAATTGTCGCTGATTTAGTACAACGTATGGATTGGAGGGAGTACCAGAATTATTGCAAATCTTATCGAGTTGAAATTTTTGTGTTCCAAACCTTATCAAAAGGATTTTTATAATTAATTACTTTCCATATATCTATAATAACATACTCCCTCCATCCCATGACATAAGAGCATTTTTGACACTACACTAGTACTAATAGTTCTATCTTAGTACAAAATTGAGTCACTTATTTTGGGACGGAGGTAGTATGTGCACAGAGTAGTAATGTCAAAAAAGCTCTTATATTATGGGACAGAGGGAGTACCAAATAGTACTAATAGTCTATCTTTCTTCTTATATATGTGTACAGAGTAATGATTTCTTCTCGCTTTTTCTGGATAAATCGATGACTTACTCTTGTGCAGTTTTCAAGGTTTGTAAATCTTGTGATTTTTTCCGCAGCTTGTAAATTTTGTAGGGCAATTTTATTAATTCATGGACTGAAATTAATTGATAGATGGAGAACGAAAGCTTAGAAGCAGCCCAGCAACGTAAACTGAGCCTTCTAATCGACAAGGTAATACTTGCATATCTCCAGAGATTGTGTCATTAGATTGATTACTAGTTAAACAATGTTGTGAACATGATCTGATGGTACTTCAATCTTGCAAAATATATATTTGACAAAGGCGAAAGTTGAGAGGGAGCATCATGTTCTTGACATCGGTAGCGGCTGGGGAAGTTTAGCAATACAAATGGTTAAGCAAACTGGTTGCAAATACACTGGAGTTACTTTGTCAGAGGAGCAGCTTAAATACGCCGAGAGTAAAGTAAGAGAAGCTGGCCTAGAGGTTAGTTCTATGTTACTTCCTCCTTTACTCAATACCTGTCTAGTTTACAAGCTTATCAGCAATTACCATTCCACTATATCTGTTCATTGAGAAAGTGTCGTGTGAATATTTTAGCATTTTTATCCTCTATACCTCCACTCTTTCGTGTAACTCATGATATAAAGATGCGAGAGTGAATACGTACTCCCTCCGTCCGGAAATACTTGTCATCAAAATGAATAAAAGGGGATGTATCTAGATGTATATTAGTTCTAGATACATCCTTTTTTATCCATTTTTATGACAAGTATTTTCGGACGGAGGGAGTAATTTGATAGGGGCAAGCATGGTCCCATTTTTCCATTAACTAGATTTAGTCTGTGTTCCCATTGATTTTTTTTTTTGAAACAACGACCTCTCTCGTCGATTTCCATCAGGGAAACCGCCCAGACCACATAGCTACAGCTATATAAGCTAAAACTAAACAAAGCAGCATAAAGCAGTTCGCAAAACCAACTCTTTTTTACAGCTTAATAAACAACTACTTGTTACAGAGCCTGGAACACAGGAACCAACAGCCCAAACCAATTCTCAATCAAGCAATTCCATTAGTTTGTTAACCCGCCAACCATCAGCGCCTACCCATGTATTCTCGCGTAACCTTCTTTGACCCCCAGCTTTACCGTCAATACCCCATCTTCAAGATTTCTTCGATCTTGTTATTTTTACAAAATAGCCCAAGCATCAAGGTTGTTGCTTAGGCTGAAAATCACCGTAGCTAGATCACTAGGTTATTTCTGTTTGAAGAAAGCTGTGTTTCTAGTCTCCAAATTGTCCAACATATTGCTGCTCCCCCACAAAGTACCAGTTTGCGCTGGGACACTGGAAATGTATCAATCCACCCACCAATTAGATCCTCAGTATTGTTAGGGGGTCTAACGAGGTCAAAGGCACAAAGGATCACTTGCTATATCAACTTATCTAAACAGCAAAAAAACATCAGGTGATTAACAGTTTTTGTATCAACAGAAACACAATTGATCATTTGCTCTCCATCCTCCCTTAAGTAGTTTATCCTTGGTTAGAATACTACTCCCTCCGTTCCTAAATATAGGTCTTTATAGAGATTCCACTATGGACTACATACGGAGGAAAATGAGTGAATCTATACTCTAAAATGCATCTATATACATCCGTATGTGGTCCGTAGTGGAATCTCTACAAAGACTTATATTTAGGAACGGAGGGAGTATTTTTTAGCATCAACCATAAGAGATCTTGATGTTAAGAGAAAATTTCAATTTCCAAACGAATCTATAACTCAAAATCTCCACTGATCTAAGCTGCATGTACAAATTCCTAACTGTGAACTTGTTTTGATTGCCACCCCTTAGGTCCATCCCCAATAACCCTCACAGCAGATTTTTCAAAGATATGATTAACCTTCATTAGACTTCGCCATAACTGAGAGCCACCAGAGCCACTCCTCACCCGTGACAACATTTGATTCTCGAGTTATTTCCTGGACAACATTGATTAACCTTCAGTATTGTCCAGTTTCCGCAGCCACTTGCACAAAAGGCTTTGATTCATTGATGTCAAATCCATAATTCCTAGTCCAGCACACCCTTTTGGCATACATATTGTAGGCTAATTCACCAAATATAGTAATTCGTTCTCTTGATAACTCCTGTGGGGGGCTCAAAGAAAGAAAGCATGCATGAAGACACAATGTCCGTACATGTATTTGTAAGCTTAGCTCTACCCCCAATAGATAGTATGCTGCCTTTCTAGCCCACAAGCTTCTTCTCCACTTTTTCCTCTATTGGTTTCCATAAGCTATTGCTTAACTCTTCTCATCAATAGGTATTATCGTAAACCTAGATAACGTAAAGGAAGTTCACCCACATTGCACGTAATTAAAGATTTCACTTCATTTTTTTTCTTTCCACAAGCATCCCCCAGGCAATAAATTTCACTTTATGCAGATTTTAACAACGGAAATGAAAACACGATAATCACTATATCACTAGCACCTGTGACAAATACTCCCTCCATTCCTAAATATAAGTCTTTCTAGAGATTCTACTAAGGACTACATACGGAGCAAAATGAGTGAATCTACACTCTAAAGTACGTCCATATACATCCGTATGTAGTTCGCATTGAAATCTTTAAAAAGACTTATATTTAGGAACGGGTGGTGTATTATTTTAAGCCTTAGCCTATTAATTGGATCTGACAAACATCATTTTAAGTATACAGTGTATTTTTTAGGGCTTCTCTCTTCATGGCCAGCTCAATCCCCTCAGCATCTTCTTGGCCTTTTATCCTATCACATCTCCTAACCTTAGCACTGGAAGACCTAGTCTCTCAGCATTAGTTAGTTTCAGCTCCATGTTTTCATTGTCGTTCTTAATGCTCACATTTTCATCAAAAACATTTTTGTTTTCGTCCAAAAGGATTCTTGGGATTCTTCCAGTTCCTCTTCTTGTGAAAAATGTACTCTGTCTTGACTCCCTTCTCTCGAAACAGGCTTTCGCCCTGCTTCTTGACTCCCTTCAAAAACTGTTCATTGTTCATCATCATCTCGTCATGCTTCCTCTTTATCTCCACCAGTTTCTTCTTCCATATCCTTTTCCTTGTCAGCAAGCCTATCCAACACTGTCAAGTTCTCTGCTTCCTGGATCTTATGCCCCATGACTTTGATCTTTCTCAGCCTGAGTGTTGAAAACATAGCAATTTTCAGAGCAGCACTCTCTAGCTTAGGCATAACCATAGTTTCCATCTCGTTTAAAATAAATGCTAGGAAATCATCAGTGATAGAAGCTTTCCCTTACACGCTCATTGCTTCTCTCTGCCTTGTGCATTTTTTGTACTCTCTGTTTAGTGCTTAGGATTATCAGTGGCCCACATGTATCCAGATTTAGAGTACCATGCTCAACAATTGACTCTATTGAAAGGTTTCACTCTGAACTCCAGCATAGGTGGAATTTTGTTGACATTTTTAACATTCAGTTTGAACCTGACAAAATTGAGGTTCTCCAACGACGGCTATTCACTGTGTACACTGCCCCAATGAAAGATCCAATCTCATGTATCCTCTTGTAGTGTCTCATCTCTTTTGGGACTCTATCTACCAGCGCCCAGATTGTGTGCAGATTCCCCTTAGGTTTCACCATTGTCACAACTCACAAGTCACAACTCTCACCTTTATATACGCATGGCAGCCTTTCAGTTTGAAATTCTCAAAATAAGGCAGCTTCTGATCCACCAAAAGCGGTTGGGATTCATGGCGTCTCCACCCTTTGCTGTCCACTCGGATCACATCCACTACCACCGACACTGTCATTGCGACCTCCATGCTTGTCACAACAACCACGCTCTTCACGACAACATTGTTCCTTTTCCAAACCCCCTCCATATTTTCTTGACCTTTGCCTGCCATTCACTTGCAACGAGTACCATGGTGCCTTCCGATGCGCAGGGACCAACAATGCCTCCTTGTAGGACTGAAATCATGAGTCCTAGCTCTCACTACCTCCCTATCTACTCCGTCGACGACGCTGCCTCGGTCACCATCGACGTGGTTTGGGTTCTCGAGAATGGGATAGGATAGATTGAGTGAGCAGCTAGCGCATATAACCTTGGGCCCAGCCAGCCCACTCGAAACAAAATTGTATTACCCCACACGCCCGGCAGTTTCATAGTTTGGGTTTGACTTATTTGCGCACCACATCTCTAAGTTATGGCTTCGCCACTATGTGCTAGTATTCAATGCGTTTGTGGAATTTGGCGCGAAGAGTTGTTGATTAATTAGGAACCAAATTTTAGTTAATCAAGATTTCTCTAAGTATTTGGATTGAACGGAGTCAAATTTACTCCAAATATTTCCCGTGAAAGAGAAATATAATTCGAGAATGGCACATGGAAATAATGGACGTGCACAATAGACATCATGGAATGGTGCATTATACGGATCCAAACACGTTACCGTTTTGGAATCTTTTTCATCACTACGGAAAACAGTTTTTTCATGGGCTTCCTAGGCGGCGGGTCATGTTGGGCCTTGAAAGCTTACATGGTGATCGATCTAGTAACTTTACGTCTTATTCTAAAAAAGGCAACTTTATATCTCCCCTAAAAACAAACTAATTTAATTTCTAGGCTGTTAAAATTTGCGTAATTATGCTGGTCTACGTCATAAACAGTCAGTTTTTTTAGATTATCTAGCACACCGTTTTTTTTCTGGTTAGCCTGTTGTGTTTTTTTAATATATCGATAGACGTGCACAGAGAATTTGTATTTTTTTGTCCCCAGCTTCGGCAGGGTGAAATCCTAACTAACAATTCTACTATCTATTGCTTTTAATTTTTAGGACCACATAACTTTTCTGTTGTGTGACTATCGCCTAATACCACCTTACAAGTATGATGCGATCATAAGCTGGTAAGTACTACTATATTACGGATGCGTTCTGTGACTTTGATACCACCTGTGTGCGTGGTTATACTTACGTATTCCTCTGGTGTGAATCAGTGGGATGATCGAACATGTTGGCCATGAATACATGGACGAATTTTTTGCCTGCTGCGAGTCTTACTTGGCTGAAGATGGCATATTGGTCCTCCAGGTTAGTGCATCAACAACTAAGCCAAATGAAAGATACTCCTTACTATATATATATATATATATATATATATATATATATATATATATATATATATATATATATATCCAAGCAAGACCTTAGGTCTACACGATCATGAACTAAGCATTATACATGTGTGTTTAGTTCATCTCAATTGCAGAGGAACGATACGAGCAATACAGAAGAAGGCCACACTTCGTCAAAGAATACATATTCCCTGGCGGTTGCATTCCTTCTTTGGCCCGTGTAATGTCTGCCATGACCACGTCATCAAGGTTCAGGTACGTTTTACATCAATTGATCGATGGTTGGTTAGTTACTTCATGGTCATGGATGGATCTCCATCCATTAAACCCTACCTAATCTTGTTGCGCACTGGGTACAGCATAGAGCATGTCGAGAATATTGGGCCCAATTACTACACAACTCTGATGCACTGGAGGGACAACTTCATGGCCAACAAAGAGTAAGTATCACTTGTCATTCACTGTAGAAGAATGCTGCTGTGACGATATATACATATATTGTTACAGTTGGTTGCTCAGTTAGTATTAATTTCTTACTGCTTTCGTTTTCTTGCAGTCAAGTTTTGGAACTGGGCTTTGATGAGAAGTTCATCCTTATATGGGAGTTTTACCTCATATACTCTGCGGCTGGTTTCAAGTCACGAGCAGTTGGAGATTACCAGGTATGTATTAATGTATATGTCCATGCTCTCTCTATATATTTACCTATGTTATTTCCACTGAAAAAAAAATAGCGCACTATAGTGTGGAGAATTGTCTCGCTAAATTGGTCAGTGTACAATGTCTTGCTAATAGCACGCTAATAGCATATTCTCAGAGGCGGCGCTATTTTGTATAGCGTGCTATTTTTTTTCTTTGGTTATTTCCAGACAAAAGGAAGTCATATACTCCCTCGGATCTTAAAAATATGACTGGAAATCAGCAGGGTCTCCAAATACAGCGACCATTTATTTTCAGTGCAATAAATGATGAAATTAATAAAATTTTAAATGGTGACAGTGTTTTCTTGGGAGGACCTAAATATGTGATTTTTCACATATCAAAGTAAAATATTAGTGGTAAAAGTTTCAAGACATTGCCAAAATAATTATGTCCGAGCCTTCACCTTCCAGGCACTGATTGTGATGTCTGACTGGCTGACATATATATACTGCATGCAGGTTGTTTTCTCTCGCCCAGGCAACCGTCGGCTAGGCATGCCTTGATGGCTGGCTAAAGGCAACTTATCCTTCTCCATTAATAAGTCAGCCCTGGAATGGTCGCTCATACGGGCAGCCTAATCAGGTGGTTTGGTGATCTATCTTCTTGTTTTAATCATGGAATGTTTAGTTTTCATGGTAGTGTATTATCTACCAATAAACTTGCATGTGTATGCAAGTGCTACATTAGCCTGGTTACTAGAATTTGAGAATTGTATCAGAAAGAGTTGATGTCCTTGATTGTAGTTTTCGATCTTTTCCGTGTTTGACATTTGTGATGTTGGTTATGGGAGAGAATGGATGTTTCTAATTACCATGTTCTACCACTAGCTCATGAAGATACTTTGTTATGCTTATGGGGTACCACATGCATGTTTTTTTAGACAGAATGCCCCAAAGAGTCACCGACCAAGAGTGCAAAGAATTGCTCACACCATACATAACACTGGGATGACCAGTGGTTACAAGCGCATAAGAAAAGAAACAACAAAAGGACTTAAGATAGATTAGGAGCAATTAAGCAGATTGGCAATCCGCATGCTTTCTTGATCCTCCATCCCAATGGTGATCACTTTGCTCTTTAGGAAATTGATCTTAAGCCCTGACAAGATCTCAAAAGCAAGAAGCAGTAACTTGATGGATGTTTCTAATTACCATGTTCTACCACTAGCTCATGAAGATAGTTTGTTATGCTTATATATGGGGTACCACATGCATGTTTTTTTAGACAGAATGCCCCATACACCATACAAGAAAAAGAAAAGAAACCAGATAGATCAAAAGAAAACATGCATGAATTGCTCACACCATACATAACACTGGAATGACCAGTGGTTACAAGCACATAAGAAAAGAAACAACAAAAGGAGCACATAAGTGGTGGTTCTATCATTCTATGCATTTAACTTGCATCTACCGCAGATAGATCAAATCAGGTGCAGTGACACATTACAACTACCACTGCAACTTAAGGAGTTGGCCTAATCTGACCATCCAAAACATGCAGCCAAGGGCTACGATATGCACGCTTCATTGCCATCCCCAAACGGACGAAATTCGGACAAAACGGATGTCCGTTTGGAGTCGTGCCTTATGGAGTCGGCCTAAAAACTAGAGTAGTCTGGTTCTGATCTATCTACACGCGCTCCCTTCAATGCTCGACGATTGGTGTATCATGTGCCTTGCATGAGCAACCTCGTCGGTTTCCACTCCAGCCACGACTTTCGCGATGCATCGACCGTTATGACTGAGGGGGATGTCCGCCGTTTACCTTCGGATTCTTCTCTATTCTCACCGTTTGCGTCACTACCGTTGTGACTGTGGGGGATGTTGAGTATCGTGATTAGTTAGAAAAGATAGGATACCGTAGGATTTATTCTGCCTTGTCTTGTATTTCAAGTTGATCTCAAGCAATACATCAACAGTGTCACCAATTTCCTCTCTATTCCCCTCTTACAATTACCTTGATTAATAAGGATTGCTCTGAACCAACACATTGTTCCGGCACGCTTGCTTCAGTCGCCATCAACCCCTCGCCACCCGCCATCTTTTCGGTCACACATTTGTTGTATTTCTTTCCAGCGTCATTCATGCAACCCAATGAGAAATTCTTAGGAGCCGCAAATCGACACTATTTACCAGTAAAAACACCATTAATTTCTTTTACATACTGTAGTAAAGTATAAAACGACAAGATCAGCGTCAGGAGAACTAAAAGCCAGAGTGATACTGGAGTCTATGGTTCTGCAGGCCGATGGCATCTACCTATCTATCTATCTATCTACACGCGCTCCGTTCAATGCTGGACGATAGGTGCATCATGTGCGTATGGGCCGGCGTGATTCTAGCTGAGATCGATCGAGCAAACTGTACAAGATATTTTGGCAGGCCTCGTGACTGAAGGGGCGAAGTTTAAAGCAACTGCATACGCGCACAGGGGATGGATCCCGGCACGCGCCCACGATATCGCCACGACCGTCAGACCTGCCGTCGTCCATGCGACCCTGTCCAATCCATGCTCAAGCATGCATGCATGTGCGCGGCGTGGCGACACTGCATTTTCACGTAGAGCTAGCAGGCGATTGCGGCCGCGTACTGAGCACCGACCGTTTTCGTCGGCCCGCACTGTGTCATCATGTTTCTGCGGCAATGCACTGTGGCCATTTGCATTGCGCGGCAGCGTCTCAGGCGACACGGTTGGCCCGGCGTGTGCCGACTTCACGCCCATCTCGTCTCTCTCTCTCTCTTTTTCGGCAATCCAGAGAGCTTTATTAAATCACAGCAGACAGGTCACCCTTGCCTTCTACCTCTCGTAGTGAGCGGCACGTGTCTCTAACTCTGGAGTTCGCATCCGCGGCGTCGATGGAGAAGGCACTAATACCCAGCGCTGCCCGCGCGGAGCAGCGGCTGGAGGTGGAGGAGGCTGTCGGGCAGGCTTCGTAGATCCGCACATAGGGTGGGAAAAGCCGGCGTCGACGGGCGACAGGTGGCGTCGCACCGGACCAGGAGTTGCCGCCCATATCGACCCGCGAGCATTCGAGTGTGATATGGAGCGCCACCTCCTCCTCGTCTCCGGAGCTGTCGTCGGAATGGCTGCCGGTGCTGGACATGCTTGCCGGCGCTAGGGATTTAGCGGATTGGGGAAATGGGAGCGTCGGGTAGGGAAGCGGAGCGGAGCGGAGCGAGCTAGGATTTCTGTCGGAGGGGGATTTTTATGGGGTCGGGGTGGGCCAGCGATAGGCCGGGCTGACATGATGGATGCGTTCGGGCGTGCCCGGGTCGCCTCATATCCGCCTTACATTTTGGACAAATATCAGGGGTGTCGGCCAGCCCGGCATTTGAGGCCCGTTTGAGAGCTTCGGTTGGGTCATTTTGTTATGACTGGTCAGTGACCGGACATCCTACCCAGATGTACGAAACGGATATAGGGCGTCCGACTGTAGATACTTTTAGAACCGCACACAGAAAAACCTCCATAACTTCTCTGCTCTGAACGGGCATGATTCAATAAAGAGGAGATACTCTTCCACAATGCCTGCAAAGACAAGGAATACACCCTTGAGTGTCATCACTGTTGGCGTCGACTCAGATCGTAGAATAAGATCTTCGCTAGAGCCTTGAGCCTCTTCAACTAACGAGCCCTTAGATCAACTCTGATAGAGTCGTTGAGCGCTTCATAATGTTTTGCAGGCTAGCCGAGCGGCGTGTAAACTTAAGTCTCCATATGTGATCCTTCATAACATTTCCCCCCTCCATTCATACACTTGGATTGATTTCAAAATCACATGTAGCCGGCGTGTTCACAATCCCCTAGAAGGGCAGGAATTTCGTTCCCTCATTGCATAAAAGAGAAATCTATTGTCATCCCCTCACAAGAGCAATGGTACTCTCGAGAAATGATTCGTTGTTGACCGTTGATCCCCCGAAACCACATATTCCTCTCTAAAACACAAACATATGTTTCTATGGACATGCCACATTAAGCAGTCGCCGGTCCCGCTTTGGATTGGGAAGGTGCTCGAGTTTCGCACTGTCAAGACGATGGGAGGAGGTGCTCGGGCGCGGCAAAGACGTCTTAGGGCATCTCCAGCCGCGTTCTCAGAAAGGCCTCCTTAAACGTTTCTTTTGCGCCGGCGCCGAAAAATCGGCCCAGTCGTGCTCTCAGGAGCTCGATTTTCGCCGGCTTGGGCCGAAAACAGCCGGCGGACCCAGGCCGAACCCGGCGCGCTGGGGGCGTCCGGGGGCGCCGGGGCGAACTGTTTTGGCGCGAAACAGCCGCTGGCCCGCCGCGTCAGCGACTACCCTCTTCTCGCCCCTTCGTCGTCCTCATCGCCTCGTTCCCCGCGGCGAATCAATGCCGCGCTGCCGCGCCGGTCAGCCTGCGCCATTGATGCCTCACGGGAGGCGCAGTGAAGGCCGGATGACGCGCGTCCCTCGCCCTCCCTCGCCCGCCACACGTGCTCACGGCGGCTCGCACACGGGACGGCGCCTCGGCCTATATAAGACACGCCCCAGCGCACTCGGCGACTCGTACTCTCTCGCCGTCGTCGTTCCTCCCTCTCCTCTCTCGCCGTCGTCGTTCCTCCCTCTCCTCTCTCTCGCCGTCTCCAGCACCCATGGCCGAGCGCTTCCCAGGCGATGGCGCGGCGGCGAACGGCTTCGGCCGCTGCCATCTCCACGAGAACGAGGCTCGCCTCCTTTTCGAGGCCGAGTACCCGGTCCCGCCGGACATGCGGGTGCCCGGGGCTTGGAGGATCAGCGCCGGCGGCGTGCCGGTGCCACCACCACCCACCAGGGCGACGCGGCGTGCGGAGATCGCACGCATCCGGGCGTCCCTGCCGCGGGCGGCGAGGGAGGGGCCACGGTACGTCTCCGACAGCCCGCTCTGGGAGCCCTACTTCCGCCGCCGTCACGCCGAGCAGCTCGAGGCCACCAACGGCGTCGTGCCCTCCGGCAGGCTCAACTCCGATGGCCGGCGCCGGTGGTGGGGCGTGCCCGGGCGCACGTTGGAGGCCGTCCTCGAGTACATCGAGGGCGGCAACACGCCGCGCCTCGAGTACCCCGCTCCCCCGTCTTTCTCACGCCGCCGGGGAAGCTCCTGGACCCCGAGGCACATGGAGACCGGGGGGTCCTCCTCCTCGTCCAGCGGCTCGCCCTGCCTCCGCCCCGTCAAGCCGGAGCCCCAGGGCACGCCGGTCAGCGCGTGCACTCGCAGCTCCGGCGTCCGCATCGGCGCCAACGCCTCCCCACCCATCGGCCGCTTCGTCCTCGTCGAGCCCAAGCCGGAGCCCGGCCTCCCCGCGGAGTACGAGGAGATAGCCCGGCGCGGCTTCTCCGACGAGGACGCCCTGCGGTGGGCGCGGGACGACTACCTCCGCGACGAGATGGTCCGGCAGCGCCGGGCTCTGGAGGAGATCGCCGCCCGCAAGCGTGGGCGCGAGGACGAGCACGGCGTCGTGGTCCTCGACAGCGACGACGACGAGGACGCCCCCGGACCGTCCAACCCGCCGCGCCAACCGGGGGAGGGATGCAGTAGGGACGGCGGAGGCGTAGGCGGGGGCGGCGACGACGACGACGACGACGGCGGCGGTGACTACACACGGTTCTACAGCCTCCTCGGCATGTAGAACCGCGTGGGCGGTCGGCAAGGGAGACGGCGGGGGTAGCCCGCGGTAGTTTTTTCTTTTTTTGTAAAATATCTTTAAGTTTGAACGAACTCGCCGATGTTTGCGTTAAATTTGAGTCATTTTTGCGCCGTATTTGACTTTTTTGACTAACCGTGGGCGCCGTGACTGGGGGACATCACGCCCCCAGTGCGCGGTTTAGCGCCGGTGCACCCCCAGGGGGCGATTTTTTGCCCTTCCCGGGGGGCCAACGGCTGGAGATGCCCTTAGTCTTCGGTCTCTTTGTCGAGGGCCGCCGCAGCACTAGCGGGGAGAGGCCCATGCGTACATGTTGCTTCACGCACAGGGTTTTATCTCCGCGCCCGACTCATCGACCACAGGATGGACAAGGTGTTGGCCTAGACGGTGGTGGGCGGCGGCCAGAGGCACAGGAACCACAAGAACCATTGAAGTCATGAGATCCGACTCCAAACTGACAGACCGGGACGCGGGGTTGAGCGGTGCCCATGGCGTCGTCTGCATGGACTAGGGATGGTCGAAAGCGGTGAAGGGGTGGCTGGACGTGGACGGGAAAAGAAAGAGGAAGAAAAATGTGGCTTGCGTGAACTCATTTTTTTTGTATGGAGTGCGTTTCAAATAGTCTCTTTTCTGTATATAATATTTGTGTGAAGTTAAATTTTACTTTCTCTGTTTCTAAATATAATTTTTTTTAGAGATTTCAACAATAACCACTCATTTTACTACGTATGTAGTCTCTATTAGAATCTCCAAAAGACTTTATATCTAAGAACGAAGAGAGTATAAAATTTAACCAATCTTTTAGAATACTGCACCGCTACTTCAACACGGCAATTGAAACCGCGGGGCAGCCACTAGGCATCCCCCGCCGTCCACCAGCCACCAACCCAACGCCTGGAGCGGCGCCGAACAGGCACAGCCTCCCGACCGCCGCCGCCAGATCTCGTGCCCGCGAGCGGCCACCCACCAAGGTGAAAGCAGGAGCAGGCCCCGCCGCCGGATCACGTCGCGTCATGCATGACGACGTACGGATCGGCAGCCATAAATGGCAAAAACAATGTTAAAATAGATGAAGGAGCTTGAAAGCGGTCGTCAGTACGTACAGTGCACTCACTTGCAAGATCAGTGCAGCAGCCATGCTTGAACGTTCAAGAGGGTCAAACGCGTGGCGACGGATCGGCAGTCGTCGTGGACACCTACGTACCCCGGGCCCACCTGTGCAAGATCGATTCATTTCCTTGTACATATCCGTTTTTGTAATACCAGATCATTTCCTTGTTGAGACGTAATACGAGGATACTGTACGGGGACGACCAAGCATCGACGAGTCACTTTTTCTCATCCCGTTGAATTAGCACCAGCGGTGTTTTCTTTTCCTTTTCGATCTTCATCATCAAAATATACACACAGAAAAAAAGGACCTTGATAAATCCCGAATGTTCGGACTTTAAGCATGATGACCTGAGCATTTTTGGCAACTTTTAACTGACACGGGTCGCAAGTTTAGTTGGTAAACATGGCAATTTTGTCCCAGTTTGTTTTTTGTCAGAAAATTACCATGTTTGTCAACTAAATTTGCCACCTCGTGTGAACTAAATTTGCCATAAAAAAGTTCGGGTTGCCGTGCTTAAAATCCAAACGATCCGGGATTCATCATTTTCGGAAAAGAAAGCGCGATGTTGTGTGCCTCGCGACAGTAGCTTCACCAAGCAACCATTAACCATATGGTAAATGACATGAACAAAAGAAATGTAGACATCTCCAACATGTGAAAAGGATCGTCTCAATAATCAGATTGAAAACTGCGTATATTTTTAGTTTTAGCTCTCATATTATTCATTAAAATACTCATGTTTGAAACAATAAAATCTCGTCAAAATATATCGCGACCAATCTCCACAGCTGCGTGCTAAGCATCTCCTAGTTACCTTCCAAGAAGAAATAAAACAAAAAACTTAAATAAATGATGATGAAAACTTGCGCAGAAATTACGTGTTTTCACAATATTCAAGAACAAACATCACATATTAGGGCGAAAATGCCAATTGGAGACCAAACTCCATGGGAGGCTTAATTTGAAAACTTTTCAGTTTCAAAAAGTTCTGAAAACATACACATATGTCTAGAGGCATAATGTACACGTGTGTACGTTTTCAGGATAAAATACGTTATACTGAGAGCTACACAAAAAAAAACAAATCTGAGGCATTTTAGCTATGTACTGTTGATCATCAAAGTCCGTGATTTTGGTATTTTTGTGCAGCTCGCAATTCATATATAATATATAGAATTTGGTATTTTTGTGCGCGCACATACACATTACTTCCTCCGTTCCTAAATATAAGACCTTCTAGAGACTCACTACAGACTACACACGAAGCAAAATGAAATCTCTACATCTTTGTACACTACTCCCCCGTGCATATTAATCATTTTTGTCTAGTGTTGGTGATACATACGCATGCACGCACACAGAACGTCAAAGAAGAATTTCATCAAGTGCTGGTGTTACGCGGAAGACATGCGCCGCATGCACCCACACACTACATACACTAGGTACGCATACCGTACACGTATGTGTGCAAATACAAGATACGCACCCCGCGCCCACGCACGGCATGCATGCACGCACGCGCGCGCGCATTATGCAAGGCGACTGAACTAAAAGAAAATCCAGCCGCCTGAATAAGAATAGCAGGAGGCGCATTATATAAGTGTGTGACGCACGCTCCAACTTAGACAGTAGCAGTGGGAGGGTGAGGGCAGAGTCTGGCAGAGCAAAATGAGGGTAGCCGTGGTGGGCGGCGGGGTGAGTGGGCTGGCGGCGGCGTACGAGCTGCTTGCCGCCAGCGGCGGCGATGTGCGTGTGACCCTGTACGAGCAGGAGGAGAGCCTTGGGGGGAATGCCAGGACGGTGGCCGTCGACGACGGCGCTGGCGGCTGCGTCAAGCTCGACCTCGGCTTCATGAGCTTCAACCAGGTCGGTGGTACCTCGGTTATGCTTGCCTCACGCATGGTTGCATCTATTCTACTAGCTCGCCGTTCTTATATGCGTGAATGGTCTAAAATGATCCCGTTACTAGCTCGAGAAAATGTGTCGCCGGCCATGATCTAGGTTCAAAATATGAGTGACAGTAGTGTAAGTAAGTGTGTGGATGTGGTTCCACGTGTTTTACTTAAGAGGTTAGTAGATTCTATTCCCTCTGTATTATCGTGTGCCCACACCGTCTTCGTATCCTTGGAACTCGCATGGAGAGCATAGCGTTAACCAATGGCGAGAGACTCTCTTTGCAGACCAGACATGCTCAGTTTTTTTTACCGATTCTTCCATAATCTTGAGAATCGACCCTCCATTTAGTTTCTCTCAAAATCTTTAACCAATATTTTTTAACAATTCTATCTAGTTAAAAAAATACGGGCATAAGATTCTGGGATAAGCTAGGTGGAGGGTCAATTCTCAAGATTCTAGAAGAATAGGCCAAAGAACTGGGCCGTGATTTTCTACCGTGCATGGATTAGACCATTGATTATTTCGGGTGGATACTTGGATGCAACTTTTATAGAGAATCTATTGTATCTTTTGAATCAAAATTTCAATTTATGTTTTGTTTTCATATTTATCTTCCTTGCGGCGGGGGCTTTCAAACAAGACGACTATTGAATACGTTTTGAAAACGTCATCAAGTTTCATTTCTTAAAACTCGATACGACAAAAGATAAAAATCATCAAGTTTTAAATACTGTTAAAACTTAAAACTGTAAACCTCAAAACCCTAAACCCTAAACAGAGACTTAATAATATTATAAATTAAGTTGATTTATATGAACCTGATAAAAGTTGGCAAAAACTTAATATTATGATTATCAAGTTTTAACATGTGAAACTTAGACAAAAGCTAAAACTTGTCAAAACACATTCAAGAATGGTCTTGTTTCAAGACACTTGTCGCAAAGAACAGGAACGTACAAATGAAATATAAATTTAGTTTTTGGTTCAAAAGATTTAAATTTGTAAGTGAAATGAAAAAAAAAAGCAACAGGAGGTGGAAACAGTGGGCATGCAATCTCTGCCAGTGCCAGTAGCATGCATGTGTGTGGACCCTTCAAAATTAATCAATGGCTAAGCCATGTATACAAAGTTGGCAAAATTAAGCACGATTATCAACTTCATCTCCTAAAACTTGATACTACCGCGAAAGAATTGCTTTTCCCCCATTCAGACAGAGCACTCCGCTTTCCTCCGCCGGGGCGGCCCACTTCCCCGTCGTCGCCGCCGGCGCCTCCCTCCCGACGAGCCGCCCCATGCCACCTTCGGCTTCCGCCGACGCAGCTTCGGCGCCGCCGCCGAGGCTCCCCCCTTGTAGCCCTCTGCCTTCGCCCACTGCGGCGCGCGCCCTGCCGCCGTCGTTTCGAGCAGGCCCTCCGAGACAGCAGGGGACCTCGGCCGTGAGCTCGCCGTCATTACCGACTAGGCGCGCAAGGTCAGTCAATCCAGGCTGCATCCATAGCCCCCTCTGAGCCCTCTCCCCCGCTGTTCGTGCCCACCTGCTCTGCTCATCGCACGGAAGGTGCTCGGTGGAGTGCTTCTAAGCACAAAACTCATCCAGCGTTTCTACTTTCTACTACAAACACCATCACATTTTCACGGCCAACCTGGAAACTCTGCATTCATATATACTGGCTGTGTCTGATTCCATGTGCTCATTGATTTTGCACCATGAAGCTCTGTATTCCCCCAAAAAACACGCCCTGTGCCGGATCTAGATATGGAAGTAACTAGAAAAGAGTAGAGTTATTAGGTTGTTTATATGTGTTTTTGTTTTCAGGTGGTTGATTGCTTGTGCAGGGTCTGGCAAAAATGTGTAAATTGATAGTACAACCCTAGTTTAGGTATTAGGGTGCCATGAAATAAAGTCTGGGAAGACAAATTGTGTTCAAACAATTACCTAACCATAGATTACCATTCAATTTGAACTTGTCGATCATTTCTAACGGGTTTATGTCAGTTTCGAGATTGCTATATCCTTTGAAAGGTGACTCACTGACTGCCCAAGTCATGTATTGTGTTTTGACGGAACACGTCATGTACTGTTATGTTTCTGAAACTGTACTGTGATGCTTATGGTTGGAAATGCAGTTGTAGCTTTACATGTTGGTTTATATCTGATTGGTGTGCATGGTTGTAATCTATTTTGGTATTTTTCTCTACTCTGATTAAATTGATATAGTACTTCGTAACCCCCGGGCTGAACAGGGAAGATCTTTGTAAGCCTATATTATAAGTTTTTTTTTTGTTTCCCACTAACATTTTTGTTGTGCCATATGCATCAAATGTAGGTAACGTATTCCCACATGATGGAATGGTTAGTAGGGCTCGGGGTGGAGATGGAGAGATCAGACATGTCTTTATCAGTGAGCACACAATCAGACGGTGGTGGAGGAGGGTGTGAGTGGGGCAATGGCAATGGTATCTCGAGCCTCTTGGCACAAAAAGGCAACATACTGAAAATCAGTTTTTGGCGCATGGTCCGTGACATATTCAAGTTCAAGAACGATGCTTTGACGTAAGCAGTCCAGTCCCTCAGTTCTTGTGTGCATTTTTACTACTTCCATTCGTAGCTGGACATATACATATTCCTTGTGTTTATACATGATAACAATGAACTCGTTGTTATGATCTTTGGAATGAAGGTACCTGGAGTACCAAGAACATAACCCTGATCTGGATCATACTCAGACATTGGGGCAATTCATTCAGTCGCAAGGATATTCCCTACTATTCCAAAAGGCTTATCTTGTACTGCTTCTAATCTACTTGCTTACACCCTTTTTAGTGTATCGATCAACCCTTCATTTTGGGAAAATATCAGATTAGGATTTCTGTGTTCAACTTTTCATTTTCATGTTCTTTGAACAGTCTAAAACTATCAAAGAGAAACTACAAATTTCAATTAATTATTGAAATTTCAGATGAAATATTCAAATTCTAACTAAAATCTGGGTTGACTACTTAATGGCTAGTACGTTCTTACCAACATTGGTGCAGTGCAGGGGGCGGTAATTAAGGCTGGTTATTTGCAGTTTGAGTTGGTGACACAAAAAATATATTTGGTGCAGATTCCAGTCTGTGCAGGCCTGTGGTCGTCTTCATCAGAAGGTGTTTTGAGCTTGTCTGCTTTCTTCGTGCTATCATTTTTCCGCAACCATGACCTTCTTCAGGTGCCCAACTACTTTGTATACATGTTCCATTCCCATTGCATTTGCATGCTTAATTCGTCTTTGTGCATTTGAAATCTGATCAAGTCGCTGCACTCTCAGCTGTTTCGTTACCCCCAGTTGCCCACTGTCAAGGCTCGTTCGCAGTCCTTTGTAGGCAAGGTACTTATTGGAACCCATACAGGCGACAACAGGGTCACACATGATCTCTGTTTATTACACTCTCTAGGCTTTGGCTGCAGCCAAATTCAGGGAATTAACAGTGCAACTATTGCGCACACACAGGTAAAAGGAGCTTTGGAAAGCATGGGATGTCGAATTAAAACCAGCTGTCGGGTCAAATCAGTTTCAAGTTTTGGTGGAGGTACATACATGTGTTATTGCTAATGCCGAACTCTTTTTTGATTGCCTGTGAGTACAAACAATGTGTCTGTCATCCTATTATCTTGGCACTAACTGAAATAATATCTTGGCACTGGCAGCTGGCTACAGAGTCTTGGACAATGATGGTTCAGAGGAAACATACGACAGTGTCATCCTTGGCATTCATGCACCTAATGCTCTCAAAGTACTAGAAGCTGAAGCTACACATGACGAATTGAAAGTTCTAGGTGCTTGTCAGTATGTCCAAAGGTAAAGCCTACTTACAATTGCTCAATGAACGCATAATTGAGCTGATATACTAATTGTCTGACACATTTATGCTGCAGGGATACATACCTCCACCGCGATCAAAATTTGATGCCCCGAAATTCGTCGGCATGGAGCGCCTGGAATTTCCTGGGGACAACTAGCAGGGGATTTTCTGTTACTTACTGGCTAAACCATATTCAGGTAAATTCTTTGGTTTCATATACAGGGTTTGGTATAATGAATTAACTGTATTGATGATATAATTCTTGACGAAAGAACCAAAGAATTGTGGTATATGCCCTGGCTTTATTATGATGCTGAAACCATTTTGTACATCAGCCTTACATGTCCTCAGGACTAGGCATCCCCAGCAAAAAGAAAGAACCAAAGGATAAAGCCATTTCTGCGTAGCAATACAGCCACATCTTAATCACGTTAGAACACACTGTAGAGCAGGCTAAAATAATAAAAGAAAAATGGAAGCTTCAGCCTAACCCCTCCAGCAGAATGAATGGACTACTTAATTATTAATCGTGGTATATTTTTCTTTTTTATTGTACTTGTAGAAAATTGAATCTGTCAGGCCTTTCCTGGTGACACTCAACCCCCCTTGTGTTCCGGATCATGTACTGCTTAAATGGTCTACAAGCCTTCCTGTTCTGTCTGTGGCTGCGGCGAAGGCTTATCTTCAGCTTGATCAGATCCAGGGAAAGAGAGGAATATGGTTCTGCGGGGCATATCAAAGTAACCTGTTTCATGAATTTCAGTTTGTAGATAATTTTTTCGATAGACACTTACTACATTAAAGTTAGGTGTGAAATGATCTAAAGAACACTAGGTCTCAAATGTCTCTTCTGCCTTGGATAACAGGTCACGGCTTCCATGAAGACGGATTGAAGGTATTTGCATTCACAACCTCTCCATTCTCTCTTTTGGACCTGTCTAGCATAGTGAACCATACTGTTATGTGCTAAAATTAGCAACGGTCTGACAAAGCTAAACACAAATAAGTTTCAATCACATAATTCAAAATGACTATTTCATGAAATAGACATGTGAGGTCTATTTGTATTGGACATATTGAATCGATGCAGGCTGGGAAAGCAGCAGCTCAAGGTTTGCTTGGAAAGAAGTGTGAGCTTGTGCTAAACCCAAAGCCAATGATTCCATCATGGACCGAGGCTGGGGCACGCCTTCTTGTTGCAAGATTTTTCAACCAATACGTATCCATCGGTAACTTGACGTGAGTCCTTGTATGAGTTGATATACTACGCAATGTCTAATTAGGATTGTTCTTCACCTTGCTAGTTTTCGTGCAGATTTGTCGAAGAGGGAGGAAGTGTGTTCAGCTTTGGTAAAGCTTGTGACAAATGCCGTATAAAATCTGTCATGCGAGTTCATGACCCCTTGTTCTATTGGAAGGTTATTTTCTATTCTCCTTTTCTGCCTACACATGCATTTTTTAATTTTTCTGATTGGTGGTGTGTCCATGCATGATTCTTAATTTCTGATATACTCCACTGCAATTGCTTTATCTAACTATCTCATCTGAATTACATGTGTTTATCCTGGCCCTCTCATGGCTTTCAGGTTGCAACAGAAGGAAACCTTGGCTTGGCAGAAGCCTATATTAATGGTTGTTTCTCCTTTCTTGACAAGAGAGAAGGCCTTCTGAATTTTCTCTTGGTAAAATTATATCATAGTGATTTTATTGGTAGAGTTATTTCTTCATTTCAGATCAAATCCATGATCCATTTCTTTTGCAGATTCTCATTGCTAACAGAGATGCGCGTAGGAGCTCCAGGATTGCCGGAAATAGGTTCTGAAACCTTCAATTGACCACTAAATAACTATGTATTGTTTGAGAAAAATGAAGTAGTATATATGAATCTATGTGTTTGTGACTAATCATATGAGATAATTTGGTTTGCAGGGGTCGGTGGACACCCTTGCATGTAATAGCTCGGTTTGCACATGCTAAATACTTTCTGGGACAAGCCTCAAGGAAGAACACTATGACACAAAGTCGTCGAAATATCTCTCAGCACTATGATCTTGTCAGTACTCATATCTCCTTTTGTTATCACCTTCCATCAGGGTTAATATAACTACTCCCTCCGTTCCAAATTACTCGTCGCAGAAATGAATGTATCTAGAACTAAAATACATCTAGATACATCCATATCTGCGACAAGTAATTCGGAACGGAGGGAGTAGCTTCTTAGGTCAATTTGTAATACTAGATTTTATTGCAGATCTTATTGAGATTGAGATTTTTGTGTTCCAAACCTTATAAAGAATGTTTTTCTTCATTCATTACTTGCCATACGTCTATGCATACCAAATAATACTAATAACTCTGTCTTTCTTCTCATGTATGTGTGCAGAGTAACGAATTTTTCTCGCTTTTTATGGACAAATCGATGACTTACTCTTGTGCAATCTTCAAGGTTTGTATATCTTGTGTTTTTGTTCTACAGCTTGTAAATGGTGGAGTAGTTTTATTAATTCATGGACTAAAACTAATTGGTAGACGGAGAATGAAAGCTTAGAAGCAGCTCAGGAACGTAAACTTAGCCTCCTAATCGAGAAGGTAATACTACCATGTCTCCAGAGATTGTATCATTTGATTGATTACTAGTTAGACAACCTTGTGAACATGATCTGATGGTACTTCAACTTTGCAAAATTCACATTTAATCAAAGGCTAGAGTCAAGAGGGGGCATCATGTTCTTGATATCGGTTTCGGCTGGGGAAGTTTAGCAATACAAGTTGTTAAGCAAACTGGCTGCAAATACACCGGAGTCACTTTGTCGGAGGAGCAGCTTAAATACGCCGAGGGAAAAGCTAGAGAAGCTGGCTTAGAGGTTATTTCTATGTTACTTCCTCCTTTACGCAATACCTCGAGTTTAATAGTTTATCAATAACTACCATTCCCCGATATGTAGTCATTGAGAAAGTGTGCTGCGAGTATTTTAGCTTTTTTATCCTCTAGACCTCCAACCTTTCTTGTAATTGATGATATGAAAATGTGAGAATGAACATGTCATTTGATAGCATGGCCTGATTTTGCCAATAACTAGATTTAGTTTTTGTTGTTGCCTGTTTTTTTTTTTGAAACAACAAGCCCCCTCATCAATTTCCATTAGAGAAACCACCCAAACCACATGTTGAAGTGTATATGTGGATTGCCTAGCACTTTCCATCAGTTCAGACGTTTGGTTGCGTTGGCTAGTGCATGAAGCTTAACACCACATAGTACAGTGATAAAAGCAAAAACTAAACAAAGCAGTTTGCAAAACTACCTACTTATTAGAGAGCCAGGAACATAGGAGGCAACAGCCCAAAACAATTCTCAGGATCAAAAGGCATGCCGTAGTAAGGATCCAAACACTTTACCATTTTGGAAGTTTTTTCATCACTACAGTAAACACACTTTATCATGGGCTTCCTAGGCGGCGCATCATGTTGGGCCTTAAACAGCTTTGACTGGAGGCGATAGATCTAGTAACTTTACTTCTAAGCCGTTAAAACTTGCGTAATTATGCTGGTCTACGTAATCAATGGTCATATGTTTTGATTTTTGTGATATTTTCTAGCACACCTAATATGCTTTTTCTGCCCAGCCCGTTATGTATTTTAAATATATATAGCACATATAATATAGACATGCACAGAGAATTAGTATTGCTTTGTCCCCAGATTACTTCGTCAGCGTGAAATCCTAGCTAACAATTCTACTGTCTGTCATTATTAATTCTTAGGACCACATAACTTTTCTGCTGTGCGACTACCGTAAAATACCACCGTGCAAGTATGACGCAATCATAAGCATGTAAGTGTTGCTATATTATGGCTGGGCGTTGCGACTTCGACAGTACCCGTGTGCATTGTTATACTTACGTATTCCTCTTCTGTGAATCAGCTGTATGATTGAACATGTTGGCCATGAATACTTGGGCGAATTTTTTGCCTGCTGCGAGTCTTACTTGGCTGAAGATGGCATAATGGCCCTGCAGGTTAGTGCATGACAAATATCACTGTTAACAACTAAGTGTATTTCCAAACAACCTTACGGCCAGATTCAACTATCATTACGAACAACAACCAAGTAGTATATGCCTTATTTTGGTGCACAAGAATGAGGATTAAGCCTTATTCTTTTGGATTGGTAGAAAAACCCAATGTAACATACTCCTTCCTATCCAAGCAAGACATTAGGCTTACATGATCATGAACTAACCATTATCTGCAATATATACATGTGTGTTTAGTTCATCTCAGTTCCGGACGAACGGTATGAGCAATATAGAAGAAAGCCAGACTTCATAAAAGAGTACATATTCCCTGGTGGTTGCCTTCCTTCTTTGTCCCGTGTAATGTCTGCCATGACCACATCTTCAAGGTTCAGGTACGTTTTACATCAATTGTTCGATGCTTGATTGGTTACTTCATGGTCATGGATGGATCTCCATCGATTAAATCCTCCCTGATCTTGTTGCGCACTGGGTGTAGCATAGAGCATGCCGAGAATATTGGGCCTCATTACTACACAACTCTGATGTGCTGGATGGACAACTACATTGCCAACAGAGAGTAAGTACCACTTGTCATTCACTATAGAAGAATGGTGTTGTCCAGTTAATTTTGAAAAACTTGACGACAACAAGACTAGCGCATACATCATAGGTTCAGTGAGCAACTAAATTTGCTGTGATGATTATACACACACATAAATATGTTGTTACAGTTGGTTAATTCCTTACTGCTTTCTTTATCTTGCAGTAAAATTTTGGCCCTGGGCTTTGATGAGAAGTTCATCTGTATATGGGAGTATTACCTCATATTTTCTGCAGCTTGTATGAAGGCACGAGCACTTGGAGATTACCAGGTACGTATGTATGTATGTATGCTCTAATGTATATAGTATTAGTATGTACGTGTTTTTCTTGAGAAAGACATTCACATGTGATTTTCACACTTCAAAATGTAGCGACCATTAGTTTGAAAGTTTGACCAAAATTATATCTGAACCTGCACCTTTTTGTGGAATGGAGCTACTACATGTACTGATTGTGATGATGCCTGATTGGCTGACATATGTATATGCTATATGCAGGTTGTTTTCTCTCGCCCAGGCAACCGTCGGCTAGACCAGCCTTTGGCTAAAGCCTAAAGGCAACTTATCCTTCTCGGTTCAGCTGTCGAACTGTTACTTTTCGATAGCCCACGACCTTTTAATAAGTCAGCCCTGGATTGATTCGTTCATACAGGCGGCCTAGCTAATAAACCAGGTGGTGTGGTGATCTACCTCCTTGTTTTAATCATCCAATCTTTAGTTTTTCATCGAAGTGTATTGTTATCGCTATCAATAAAAACTTGTATGTGCGTATGTGCTCTGCAAGTGGTACCTTAGTATTGTTCCTAGATTTTGAGAATTGTGTGAAATACCAAGTGGTTTGTTGCTTTAATATCTACCAGAAAGAGTTGATTTCCTTGTCTTTTCGATCTGTTCCTGTTTGATATTAAGGAAAACATGGATGAGGTTACTCTCTTACCCCTTACGAGTTGAAGAAGTGAAGCCTAAGTGTATCTCTAGTCAGAACCCTTAAATCTAAAAAGACTGGATATTGGGTGGCTGGTTTCTAATCGATCAGTAAGAACTGAACCCCCAAAAACACAATATGAACTGCAATTCTGCAGTGTTGTGCATCCATATGAACATTCCACTTGATCATTACATAAACTTAATAATTAACTTCACTGTTGCATTAACAAAAGCTCCCAGCCTAGTTCGAACCAATCGATGAAAACTGTAGCTCAAAAACAGATCAACAATCGGAATCTTCTTGCAAGTCCCGTTTTATTGGAGTCTCTCGCCAAAATTCATTTCACGCCTAACTCAAATGATAGCTGGACCTGGCTATGGGAATCAAATGGGTTTTATCAGGCCAAATATGTTTACAAAGCTCATTTTTTTGCATGGCAATCAATTGCAACAGTGCTAATGCTATTTGACAGGTTTGGGCACTCAAGTGTAAAACTTTTGGCATTGTTGGCCGTAAGAGGGAGAATTCAGACTTGCCAAGCGAAGCCTACCACCCCCACCCTCACAAAAAAAACCCACTCACACACTTAGGGATTGGCGACAGGATGCTAGAAAACAGAGTTCAGGGCATCAGGAAAAAGACATTGATCACCTTGGTCATGCTGATTACCTGCAAGGATGCTAGAAACAGAGTTCAGGGTATCTAGACGTATTTTTAGTTCTAGATACATCTAGTTCTATTTATTTCTGTGACAAGTAATTAGGGACAGAGATAGTACTTCATGGGAGATGACATTACCAGTAAAAACTGCTGAAATTTGAGATGGGCTCTAGGCTCATATAGCAATTTCTGAAAAATCTCTAAAGGCTCATGTGGGTTATATGGCACTAGGTGTAGTGGGAAGTTTAGTCCCACCCCGCTAGTGGAAGAAGAGTTGGAGTGTTTATAAGGGTTTCTCTTCTACATGCTATTGGAGCTTGAGAAGAGAAGAGGCCCTCGCGCACTCCTCCTCCGCCGCCCACCTCGCCTCGCCTCGTCGTGACGCGGGTTGCGGGATTGAGCCAAGCCGAGCCGAGCTCACACCTACGCGTTTATTTTTGCCAGTCACTAACGGAGAGTTCTCTGACAGCTGGGCCACGATCTGAGACGTCAGATCGTGGGCTGTACATGGGTCGAACAGATCACATCTGCTCCACGCGCACGCCCACCGTCGTTCCCTTCCTCCTGCTGCCGCCGGTGACTCCATCCCGTCCGCCGCGTACACGGTCGACAGGAGAGCAGGTCTCCGAAACCACGCCCTTCTGGTTCCTGTACGGGGTGAGGGGTGCTAGTAATTTACTCGTGGATTAATTTAATCGAGAAATTGCCTATTTACTCAACAATCCAAAAACCTATTATGTGTAGGAATTTTTCGGCAAGTGGCTTTGCCGCTGTACTGAAACCGGATAAGTTTACCGGCACATACTTTAAGCGTTGACAGACTAAGACCACTTTATGGCTCACAGCTATGAACGTGTTTTGGGTCACCGGTGTCTCCACGGGAACGATTGCTCCTGAACAGGACAAGGCGTTCAAGGAGGCCACCGTTGTGTTCCTCGGAGCAGTTCTTAGCGTGATCGGAGATAAACTGGTCGACGCATACTTACATGTGCATGTCGCCAAGGACTTGTGGGAGGCGCTCGAATCTAAGTTCGGGGCAGCTGATGCCGGGAGCGAGACGTATATTATAGAGCAGTTCCACGATTACAAGATGGTTGAAAACCGTCCTGTATTGGAGCAGGCTCATGAAATAATATGCATTGTTAAGGAGCTCGAACTTCTTAAGTGCGAGTTACCGGGCAAGTTTGTCGCGGGCTGCATAATCGCTAAGCTCCCTAATTCCCGGAGGAACTTTGCCACCACTCTGAAACATCAGAGGCGTCAATTCTCTGTGGAGGATGTCATTGGCCATCTGAGTGTTGAGCGGAATTCGAGGGCAAAAGATTCGCATGGAAAAGGGACCGAAGGGATTTCTGTCGCCAACATGGTGAACCAGAGGAACCATAACTCCCACACGCCCAAGGGAAAGAACGGTGTCCAACGGAATACCGACTTTAAGAAGAAGGGTAAGAAGACCTTCAAGAAGAACAAGAAGGATGAGGGTTGCTTTACTTGTGGTTCGGTTGAACATTGGGCCAACAAGTGCCCAAACAAGTACAAGAAGCCAGGACAGGACTCCAAGTCTGTCAACATGATTATGGGCAACAATGAGAATGGTCTACCTGGGTATGGTAATTTATTTACTGTTTTTTCAGTGTTTCAGCCCACCGATTGGTGGGTGGACACAGGTGCAGGTGTACATGTGTGTGCTGACATTTCATTGTTCACATCTTACCAGGTCAGAGGCCACGGGTCTGTATTGATGGGGAATGGCGCGAGTGCTTCTATTCATGGTGTTGGCACGGTCGATCTGAAGTTTACTTCGGGAAGGATCGTGCAGCTGAAGAACGTGCAACATGTCCCCGCCATCAAGAAGAACCTCGTTAGTGGCTCCCTTCTATGTAGAGAAGGGTTTAAGTTGGTTTTCGAGTCTAATAAATTAGTTGTTACAAAATATGGACTCTTTGTTGGAAAAGGTTATGAAAGCGGAGGGATGTTCCGCCTTTCCATCGCAGAGTTTTGTAATAAAGTCGTGAACCATATTCATTCGAATGTTAATGAATCTGAAGTTTGGCATTCACGTCTTTGTCACATTAGTTTCGGTGTTATGACACGGCTAGCCAAGTTGGATTTAATCCCGAGTTTCACCTTAGCCAAAGGTTCTAAGTGCCTTTCATGTGTGCAAGCTAAGCAACCTCGCAAGCCTGACAAGGCCGTGGAGGAGAGACACTTGGCACCATTAGAACTCATACATTCTGATCTTTGTGAGATGAATGGTGTGTTGAATAAAGGTGGAAAGAAATACTTCATGACATTGATAGATGACTCCACTAGATATTGCTATGTGTATCTGTTAAACACTAAAGATGAGGCTCTACACTACTTTAAAATCTATAAGGCAGAAGTTGAGAAACAACTTGAAAAGAAAATTAAACGAGTCCCGTCAGATCATGGTGGAGATTACTTCTCGAGTGAGTTTGATTCTTTCTGTGCGGAGCATGGCATTATTCATGAGAGGACGCCTCCCTATTCACCCCAGTCAAACGGGGTTACCGAGCGGAAAAACCGTACTCTAACTGATTTGGTTAACGCCATGTTAGATACATCGGGTTTATCCAAGGCATGGTGGGGGGAGCCTATATTGACGACATGTGATGTCCTGAATAAAGTTCCGACAAAGGATAATGAGATCATTCCCTATAAGAAATGGTCAAAGAGAAGGACAACACTCTCGTACTTGCGTACTTGGGGCTGTTTGGCGAAAGTCAATGTGCCGATTCCCAAAAAGCATAAGCTTGGACCAAAGACTGTGGACTGCGTTAATTTGGGTTACGCTAAGAAAAGTGTTGGCTATTGATTTATAGTAGTGAAATCTGAGGTACCTGACCAGAAGGTCGGTACAATTATGGAGTCTAAGGATGCTACATTCTTCGAGGATATTTTCCCTATGAGAGATATGCAAAGCACTTCTAGACAGGAATCTGAGGAGACTCCTGAACCTGCCATTCCTATGGAATATTATGAACAAACACATGATGAAAATCCTGAGGAGGATGACGAGGAAACCCTTGGTAGGGGCAAGAGACAAAGGACTGCAAAGACCTTTGGTGATGATTTCTTCATGTACCTCGTGGATGATACTCCCACTTCTATTTCAGAAGCGTATGCCTCTCCAGAAGCTGACTACTGCAAGGATGCAGTCCGTAGCGAGATGGGTTCCATCATGGATAACGGGACATGGGAGATCACTGATCGTCCCTATGGTTGCAAACCACTAGGATGTAAGTGGGTGTTCAAAAATAAGCTTAGGACCGATGGTACGATTGAAAAGTACAAGGCTAGGCTTGTGGCCAAGGGCTATGACCAGCAAGAAGAGGAAGATTTCTTCGATACTTATTCACCTGTGGCTAGACTAACCACCATTCGAGTATTACTCTCGTTGGAGGCCTCGCACGGTCTTCTTGTCCATCAGATGGATGTTAAGACGACTTTTCTAAATGAAGAGCTAAAGGAGGAAATCTACATGCAACAGCCTGATGGCTTTGTGATAGATGGTCAAGACAGAAAGGTGTGTAGGTTGATAAAATCTTTATATAGCCTGAAACAAGCACCTAAGCAATGGCATGATAAGTTTAATACAACTTCTACATCTGTTGGTTTCGTTGTTAATGAGGCTGACAAATGTGTATACTATCGCCATGGTGGGGGCGAAGGAGTTATACTGTGCTTGTATGTTGATGACATACTGATATTCGGAACAAACCTCAAAGTCATTGAGGAGGTCAAATCGTTTCTATCTCAGAACTTTGAGATGAAAGACCTTGGTGTGGCTGATGTTATCTTGAACATCAAGCTACTGAGAGATAATGAGGGTGGGATTACACTTCTGCAATCCCACTATGTTGAGAAGGTGTTGAGTCGTTTTGGATATTCAGAATGCATGCCATCTCGAACACCATATGAACCTAGTGTGTTGATTCGAAAGTCCAAAGGCATGGCTAAAGATCAATCGAGATACTCTCAAATCATTGGTTCACTGATGTACCTAGCAAGCGCAACGAGGCCTGACATCGCGTTTGCTGTGAGCAAACTGAGCTGGTTTGTCTCCAAACCGGGTGATGTACATTGGCATGCTATTGAGACAGTTATGCGCTATCTGAAAGGTACTATGAACTATGGACTTCACTATACCGGATACCCGTCAGTACTTGAAGGGTATAGTGATGTGAATTGGATCTCTGATGCTGATGAGATGAAGGCCACAACTGGGTTTATGTTTACTCTTGGAGGTGACGCCGTTTCCTGGAAGTCTTGCAAGAAAACGATCTTAACGAGATCGACAATGGAAGCAGAATTAACGGCATTAGACACATCTGGTGTTGAAGCGAGATGGCTTCAAGATCTTTTGATGGACTTGCCATTGGTTGATAAACTGGTTCCGGCTATCCTTATGAACTGTGACAATCAGACTGTCATCACTAAGGTGAAGAGTTTAAAGGACAACATGAAGTCCACCAAACACATAAGAATGAGATTAAAAGCTATCAGAAAATTAAGAAACTCCGGAGTGATAGCGTTGGACTATGTCCATACGGCTAAGAATCTGACAGATCCCTTTACGAAAGGGCTATCACGTGTTGTGATAGGTAATGCTTCGAGGGAGATGGGTATGAGACCCACATGAGTTGCCATGGTAGTAACCCAACCTATGTGATCGGAGATCCCGTGAATTAGGACCTGGGAAAACAAGCAAGTGGTGAACTGAGGAGAGTAACTATATTAACCCACTCCGTTGGAGATGCAATACTCTCGATACTGTATGGTAGGATGACTATTGTCTTAATGTGTTCCAAAGCTTATGTAAGCAAGATGCTATCCTACAGAGCGATCTTTGGAGGAACACACCTATGTGAGCCCGACTGCTGGTCACAGTCTATGAGATTGGAGTGATCTCTAGTAAGCTCATGAATAGGCCAGGAGTGTGACTTATATACTCCACCCGAGGGGTCAGCCTTCGGCAGCCTAGTACTAGTAAGACATGTAGTGAAACTTCTTTACGCCAAACTGACAATTCAAGGCATAGTTCATTGTTCAGTTGTGAAGGAGTGTAGCTACTTTCTCTAGGTGAAGTTCAACCTTAACAGGTCTTCACTGACACAGTGGTATATCGAAACAACAATTGGAACAGAGGACACAATGGGCCCTCGAGATCTGGTGGGGGATTGCTGAAATTTGAGATGGGCTCTAGGCCCATATAGCAATTTCTGAAAAATCTCTAAGGGCCCATGTGGGTTATATGGCACTAGGTGTAGCGAGAAGTTTAGTCCCACCCCGCTAGTGGAAGGAGAGTTGGAGTGGTTTATAAGGGTTTCTCTTCTACATGCTATTGGAGCTTCAGAAGAGAAGAGGCCCGGCCCTCGCGCACTCCTCCTCCGCCGCCCGCCTCGCCACGCCACGCCTCACCTCACCTCACCTCGCCACGACGCGACGCGGGATGCGGGATTGAGCCGAGCCGAGCTCACACCTACGCGCTTATTTTTGCCAGTCACTAACGGAGAGTTCTCTGACAGCTGGGCCACGATCTGAGATGTCAGATCGTGGGCTGTCACGGACTCGGACGTGGGTCGAGCCCACGTCTCTCCATGCAGCTGCGTCTATATAAGCGTGCGGTGTCTCCTAACCCTAGCCGCTACGAACAGATCACATCTGCTCCAGGCGCACGCCCACCGTCGTTCCCTTGCTGCTGCTGCCGCCGGTGACTCCATCCCGTCCGCCGCATACACGGTCGACGGGAGAGCAGGTCTCCGAAACCACGCCCTTCTGGTTCCTGTACGGGGAGAGGGGCGAATAGGTTTTTGGGCAGCGATTACGCGACTGCTCGCTTCCGATCGTCTACTTCCTCTACGTCCGCGTCGCCTTCATCATCACCATGTCCACCGCCGCCGACCGTGCCGCCGCCGAGAAAGCTGAAGCCGACAAGAAGGCCGCCGAGGACGCCGCTGCTGCAACCAAAGCGGCGGCCTCTGCATGGCCTACTGGAGGGTATAACTCGTTTATCCTGCTCCTACTGTTTTCTGTTTTAGCCATACTAGCGTTATACGTAGATTTTTCTGCAATTAGCGTAGTATGTGCTTGCTTGACTGAGTATCAGTATGCGTTTATTTTGTGTCAATGCCATGCTAGTAATTTACTCATGGATTAATTTAATCGAGAAATTGCCTATTTACTCAACAATCCAAAAACCTATTATGTGTAGGAATTTTTCGGCAAGTGGCTTTGCCGCTGCACTGAAACCGGATAAGTTTACCGGTACATACTTTAAGCGTTGGCAGACTAAGACCACTTTATGGCTCACGGCTATGAACTTGTTTTGGGTCACCGGTGTCTCCACGGGAACGATTGCTCCTGAACAGGAGAAGGCGTTCAAGGAGGCCACCGTTGTGTTCCTCGAAGCAGTTCTTAGCGTGATCGGAGATAAACTGGTCGACGCATACTTACATGTGCATGTCGCCAAGGACTTGTGGGAGGCGCTCGAATCTAAGTTCGGGGCAGCCGATGCCGGGAGCGAGACGTATATTATAGAGCAGTTCCACGATTACAAGATGGTTGAAAACCGTCCTGTATTGGAGCAGGCTCATGAGATAATATGCATTGTTAAGGAGCTTGAACTTCTTAAGTGCGAGTTACCGGGCAAGTTTGTCACGGGCTGCATAATCGCTAAGCTCCCTAATTCCTGGAGGAACTTTGCCACCACTCTGAAACATCAGAGGCATGAATTCTCTGTGGAGGATGTCATTGGCCATCTGAGTGTTGAGCAGAATTCGAGGGCAAAAGACTCACATGGAAAAGGGACCGAAGGGACTTCTGTCGCCAACATGGTGAACCAGACGAATCATAACTCCCACAAGCCCAAGGGAAAGAACGGTGTCCAACAGAATACTGACTTTAAGAAGAAGGGTAAGAAGACCTTCAAGAAGAACAAGAAGGATGAGGGTTGCTTTACTTGGTTCGTTTGAACACTGGGCCAACAAGTGCCCAAACAAGTATAAGAAGCCAGGACAGGACTCCAAGTCTGTCAACATGATTGTGGGCAACAATGAGAATGGTGCACCTGGGTACGGTAATTTATTTACTGTTTTTTCAGTGTTTCAGCCCACCGATTGGTGGGTGGACACAGTTGCAGGTGTACATGTGTGTGCTGACATTTCATTGTTCACATCTTACCAGGTCACAGGCCACGGGTCCGTATTGATGGGGAATGGCGCGAGTGCTTCTATTCATGGTGTTGGCACGGTCGATCTGAAGTTTACTTCGGGAAGGATCGTGTATTTGAAGAACCTGCAGTATGTCCCCGCCATCAAGAAGAACCTCGTTAGTGGCTCCCTTCTATGTAGAGAAGGGTTTAAGTTGGTTTTCGAGTCTAATAAATTAATTGTTACAAAATATGGACTCTTTGTTGGAAAAGGTTATGAAAGCGGAGGGATGTTCCACCTTTCCCTCGCAGATTTTTGTAATAAAGTCGTGAACCATATTCATTCGAATGTTAATGAATCTGAAGTTTGGCATTCACGTCTTTGTCACATTAGTTTCGGTGTTATGACGCGGCTAGCCAAGTTGGATTTAATCCCGAGTTTCACCTTAGCCAAAGGTTCTAAGTGCCTTTCATGTGTGCAAGCTAAACAACCTCGCAAGCCTCACAAGGCCGCGGAGGAGAGACACTTGGCACCATTAGAACTCATACATTTTGATCTTTGTGAGATGAATGGTGTGTTGACTAAAGGTGGAAAGAAATACTTCATGACATTGATAGATGACTCCACTAGATATTGCTATGTGTATCTGTTAAACACTAAAGATGAGGCTCTACACTACTTTAATATCTATAAGGCAGAAGTTGAGAAACAACTTGAAAAGAAAATTAAACGAGTCTGGTCAGATCGTGGTGGAGAGTACTTCTCGAGTGAGTTTGATTCTTTCTGTGCGGAACATGGCATTATTCATGAGAGGACGCCTCCCTATTCACCCCAGTCAAACGGGGTTGCCGAGCGGAAAAACTGTACTCTAACTGATTTGGTTAACGCCATGTTAGATACATCGGGTTTATCCAAGGCATGGGGGGGGAGGCTATATTGACGACATGTGATGTCCTGAATAAAGTTCCGACAAAGGATAATGAGATCACTCCCTATGAGAAATGGTCAAAGAGAAGGACAACACTCTCGTACTTGCGTACTTGGGGCTGTTTGGCGAAAGTCAATGTGTCGATCCCTAAAAAGCGTAAGCTTGGACCAAAGACTGTGGACTGCGTTAATTTGGGTTACGCTAAGAACAACGTTGGCTATTGATTTCTAGTAGGGAAATCTGAGGTACCTGACCAGAAGGTCGGTACAATTATGGAGTCTAAGGATGCTACATTATTCGAGGATATTTTTCCTATGAGAGATATGCAAAGCACTTCTAGACAGGAATCTGAGGAGACTCCTGAACCTGCCATTCCTATGGAATATTATGAACAAACACCTGATGAAAATCCTAAGGAGGATGACGAGGAAACCCTTGGTAGGGGCAAGAGACAAAGGACTGCAAAGACCTTTGGTGATGATTTCTTCGTGTACCTCGTGGATGATACTCCCACTTCTATTTCAGAAGCGTATGCCTCTCCAGAAGCTGACTACTGGAAGGATGCGGTCCGTAGCGTGATGGATTCCATCATGGATAACGGGACATGGGAGATCACTAATCGTCCCTATGGTTGCAAACCACTAGGATGTAAGTGGGTGTTCAAAAATAAGCTTAGGCCCGATGGTACGATTGAAAAGTACAAGGCTAGGCTTGTGGCCAAGGGCTATGACCAGCAAGAAGAGGAAGATTTCTTCGATACTTATTCACCTGTGGCTAGACTAACCACCATTCGAGTATTACTCTCGTTGGAGGCCTCGCACGGTCTTCTCGTCCATCAGATGGATGTTAAGACGGCTTTTCTAAATGGAGAACTAAAGGAGGAAATCTACATGCAACAGCCTGAAGCCTTTGTGATAGATGGTTAGGAAAGAAAGGTGTGTAGGTTGATAAAATCTTTATATGGCCTGAAACAAGCACCTAAGCAATAGCATGATAAGTTTAATACAACTCTGACATCTGTTGGTTTTGTTGTTAATGAGGCTGACAAATGTGTATACTATCGCCATGGTGGGGGCGAAGGAGTTATACTGTCCTTGTATGTTGATGACATACTGATATTCGGAACAAACCTCCAAGTCATTGAGGAGGTCAAATCGTTTCTATCTCAGAACTTTGAGATGAAAGACCTTGGTGTGGCTGATGTTATCTTGAACATCAAGCTACTGAGAGATAATGAGGGTGGGATTACACTTCTGCAATCCCACTATGTTGAGAAGGTGTTGAGTCGTTTTGGATATTCGGACTGCATGCCATCTCAAACACCATATGATCCTAGCGTGTTGATTCGAAAGTCCAAAGGCATGGCTAAAGATCAATCGAGATACTCTCAAATCATTGGTTCACTGGTCTACCTAGCGAGCGCAACGAGGCCTGACATCGCGTTTGCTGTGAGCAAACTGAGCCGGTTTGTCTCCAAACCGGGTGATGTACATTGGCATGCTGTTGAGAGAGTTATGGGCTATGTGAAAGGTACTATGAACTATGGACTTCACTATACCGGATACCCGTCGGTACTTGAAGGGTATAGTGATGCGAATTGGATCTCTGATGCTGATGACATGAAGGCCACGATTGGGTTTATGTTTACTCTTGGAGGTGACACTGTTTCCTGGAAGTCTTGCAAGCAAACGATCTTAACGAGATCGACAATGGAAGCAGAATTAACGGCATTAGACACATCTGGTGTTGAAGCGAGATGGCTTCGAGATCTTTTGATGGACTTGCCATTGGTTGATAAACCGGTTCAGGCTATCCTTATGAACTGTGACAATCAGACTGTCATCACCAAGGTGAAGAGTTCAAAGGACAACATGAAGTCCACCAAACACATAAGAATGAGATTAAAAGCTGTCAGAAAATTAAGAAACTCCGGAGTGATAGCGTTGGACTATGTCCATACGGCTAAGAATCTGGCAGATCCCTTTACGAAAGGGCTATCACGTGTTGTGATAGATAAAGCTTCGAGGGAGATGGGTATGAGACCCACATGAGTTGCCATGGTAGTAACCCAATCTATGTGATCGGAGATCCCGTGAATTAGGACCTAGGAAAACAACCCAGTGGTGAACTGGGGAGAGTAACTATACTAACCCACTCCGTTGGAGATGCAATACTCTCGATACTGTATGGTAGGATGACTATTGTCTTAATGTGTTCCAAAGCTTATGTAAGCAAGATGCTATCCTACAGAGCGATCTTTGGAGGAACACACCTATGTGAGCCCGACTGCTGGTCACAGTCTATGAGATTGGGGTGATCTCTAGTAAGCTCATGAATAGGCCAGGAGTGTGACTTATATACTCCACCCGAGGGGTCAGCCTTCGGCAGCCTAGTACTAGTAAGACATGTAGTGAAACTTCTTTACGCCAAACTGACAATTCAAGGCATAGTCCATTGTTCACTTGTGAAAGAGTGTAGCTACTTGCTCCAGGTGAAGTTCAACCTTAACAGGTTTTCACTGACACACTGGTATATAGAAACAGCAAATGGAACAGAGGACACAATGGGCCCTCGAGATCTGGTGGGGGATTGCTGAAATTTGAGATGGGTTCTAGGCCCATATAGCAATTTCTGAAAAATCTCTAAGGGCCCATGTGGGTTATATGGCACTAGGTGTAGTGGGAAGTTTAGTCCCACCCCGCTAGTGGAAGGAGAGTTGGAGTGGTTTATAAGGGTTTCTCTTCTACACGCTATTGGAGCTTGAGAAGAGAAGAGGCCCTCGCGCACTCCTCCTCCGCCGCCTGCCTAGCCACGCCACGCCTCGGCACGATGCGACGCGACGCGTGTTGCGGGATTGAGCAGAGCCGAGCTCACACCTATGCACTTATTTTTGCCAGTCACTAACGAAGAGTTCTCTGACAGCTGGGCCATGATCTGCGACGTCAGATCATGGGCTGTCACGGACTCGGACATGGGTTGAGCCCACGTCTCTCCACGCGGCTGCGTCTATATAAGCGTGCGGTGTCTCGTAACCCTAGCCGCTACGAACAGATCACATCTGCTCCACACGCACGCCCACCGTCGTTCCCTTGCTGCTGCTGCCGCCGGTGACTCCATCCTGTCCGCCGCGTACACGGTCGACGGGAGAGCAGGTCTCCGAAACCACGCCCTTCTGGTTCTTGTACGGGGTGAGGGGCGAATAGGTTTTTGGGCAGCGATTACACGACTGCTCGCTTCCGATCGTCTACTTCCTCTACGTCCGCGTCGCCTTCATCATCACCATGTCCACCGCCGCCGACCGTGCCGCCACCGAGAAAGCTGAAGCCGACAAGAAGGCCGCCGAGGACGCCGCTGCTGCAACCAAAGCGGCGGCCTCTACATGGCCTACTGGAGGGTATAACTCGTTTATCCCGCTCCTATTTTTTTGTTTTAGCCATACTAGCGTTATACGTAGATTTTTCTGCAATTAGCGTAGTATGTGCTTGCTTGACTGAGTATCAGTATGCGTTTATTTGTGTCAATGCCATGCTATTAATTTACTCGTGGATTAATTTAATCGAGAAATTGCCGATTTACTCAACAATCCAAAAACCTATTATGTGTAGGAATTTTTCGGCAAGTGGCTTTGCCGCTGCACTGAATCTGGATAAGTTTACCGGTACATACTTTAAGCGTTGGCAGACTAAGACCACTTTATGGATCACGGCTATGAACGTGTTTTGGGTCACCGGTGTCTCCACGGGAACGATTGCTCCTGAACAGGAGAAGGCGTTCAAGGAGGCCACCGTTGTGTTCCTCGGAGCAGTTCTTAGCGTGATCGGAGATAAACTGGTCGAGACATACTTACATGTGCATGTCGCCAAGGACTTGTGGGAGGCGCTCGAATCTAAGTTCGGGGCAGCCGATGCCGGGAGCGAGAGGTATATTATAGAGCAGTTCCACGATTACAAGATGGTTGAAAACTGTCCTGTATTGGAGCAGGCTCATGAGATAATATGCATTGTTAAGGAGCTTGAACTTCTTAAGTGTGAGTAACCAGGCAAGTTTGTCGCGGGCTGCATAATCGCTAAGCTCCCTAATTCCTGGAGGAACTTTGCCACCACTCTGAAACATCAGAGGCTTGAATTCTCTGTGGAGGATGTCATTGGCCATCTGAGTGTTGCGCAGAATTCGAGGGCAAAAGACTCGCATGGAAAAGGGACCAAAGGGACTTCCGTCGCCAACATGGTGAACCAGACGAACCATAACTCCCACAAGCCCAAGGGAAAGAACGGTGTCCAACAGAATACCGACTTTAAGAAGAAGGGTAAGAAGACCGTCAAGAAGAACAAGAAGGATGAGGGTTGCATTACTTGGTTCGGTTGAACACTGGCCAACAAGTGCCCAAACAAGTATAAGAAGCCAGGACAGGACTCCAAGTCTGTCAACATGATTGTGGACAACAATGAGAATGGTGCACCTGGGTACGGTAATTTATTTACTGTTTTTTCTGTGTTTCAGCCCACCGACTGGTGGGTGGACACAGGTGCAGGTGTACATGTGTGTGCTGACATTTCATTGTTCACATCTTACAAGGTCACAGGCCACGGGTCCGTATTGATGGGGAATGGCGCGAGTGCTTCTGTTCATGGTGTTGGCACGGTCGATCTGAAGTTTACTTCGGGAAGGATCGTGCAGCTGAAGAACGTGCAGCATATCCCCGCCATCAAGAAGAACCTCGTTAGTGGCTCCCTTCTATGTAGAGAAGGGTTTAAGTTGGTTTTTGAGTCTAATAAATTAGTTGTTACAAAATATGGACTCTTTGTTGGAAAAAGTTATGAAAGCGGAGGGATGTTCCTCCTTTCCCTCGCAGATTTTTGTAATAAAGTCGTGAACCATATTCATTCGAATGTTAATGAATCTGAAGTTTGGCATTCACGTCTTTGTCACATTAGTTTCGGTGTTATGACGCGGCTAGCCAAGTTGGATTTAATCCCGAGTTTCACCTTAGCCAAAGGTTCTAAGTGCCTTTCATGTGTGCAAGCTAAACAACCTCGCAAGCCTCACAAGGCCGCGGAGGAGAGACACTTGGCACCATTAGAACTCATACATTCTGATCTTTGTGAGATGAATGGTGTGTTGACTAAAGGTGGAAAGAAAAACTTCCTGACATTGATAGATGACTCCACTAGATATTGCTATGTGTATATGTTAAACACTAAAGATGAGGTTCTACACTACTTTAATATCTATAAGGCAGAAGTTGAGAAACAACTTGAAAAGAAAATTAAACGAGTCTGGTCAGATCGTGGTGGAGAGTACTTCTCGAGTGAGTTTGATTCTTTCTGTGCGGAACATGGCATTATTCATGAGAGGACGCCTCCCTATTCACCCCAGTCAAACGGGGTTACCGAGCGGAAAAACCGTACTCTAACTGATTTGGTTAACGCCATGTTAGATACATCGGGTTTATCCAAGGCATGGTGGGGGGAGCCTATATTGACGACATGTGATGTCCTGAATAAAGTTCCGACAAAGGATAATGAGATCACTCCCTATGAGAAATGGTCAAAGAGAAGGACAACACTCTCGTACTTGCATACTTGGGGCTGTTTGGCGAAAGTCAATGTGCCGATCCCCAAAAAGCGTAAGCTTGGACCAAAGACTGTGGACTGCGTTAATTTGGGTTACGCTAGGAACAGCGTTGGCTCTTGATTTCTAGTAGTGAAATCTGAGGTACCTGACCAGAAGGTCGGTACAATTATGGAGTCTAAGGATGCTACATTCTTCGAGGATATTTTCCTATGAGAGATATGCAAAGCAGTTCTAGACAGGAATCTGAGGAGACTCCTGAACCTGCCATTCCTATGGAATATTATGAACAAACACATGATGAAAATCCTGAGGAGGATGACGAGGAAACCCTGGTAGGGGCAAGAGACAAAGGACTGCAAAGAACTTTTGTGATGATTTCTTCGTGTACCTCATGGATGATACTCCCACTTCTATTTCAGAAGCGTATGCCTCTCCAGAAGCTGACTACTGGAAGGATGCGGTCCGTAGCGTGATGGATTCCATCATGGATAACGGGACATGGGAGATCACTAATCGTCCCTATGGTTGCAAACCACTAGGATGTAAGTGGGTGTTCAAAAATAAGCTTAGGCCCGATGGTACGATTGAAAAGTACAAGGCTAGGCTTGTGGCCAAGGGCTATGACCAGCAAGAAGAGGAAGATTTCTTCGATACTTATTCACCTGTGGCTAGACTAACCACCATTCGAGTATTACTCTCGTTGGAGGCCTCGCACGGTCTTCTCGTCCATCAGATGGATGTTAAGACGGCTTTTCTAAATGGAGAACTAAAGGAGGAAATCTACATGCAACAGCCTGAAGCCTTTGTGATAGATGGTTAGGAAAGAAAGGTGTGTAGGTTGATAAAATCTTTATATGGCCTGAAACAAGCACCTAAGCAATAGCATGATAAGTTTAATACAACTCTGACATCTGTTGGTTTCGTTGTTAATGAGGCTGACAAATGTGTATACTATCGCCATGGTGGGGGCGAAGGAGTTATACTGTCCTTGTATGTTGATGACATACTGATATTCAGAACAAACCTCAAAGTCATTGAGGAGGTCAAATCGTTTCTATCTCAGAACTTTGAGATGAAAGACCTTGGTGTGGCTGATGTTATCTTGAACATCAAGCTACTGAGAGATAATGAGGGTGGGATTACACGTCTGCAATCCCACTATGTTGAGAAGGTGTTGAGTCGTTTTGGATATTCGGACTGCACGCCATCTCAAACACCATATGATCCTAGCGTGTTGATTCGAAAGTCCAAAGGCATGGCTAAAGATCAATTGAGATACTCTCAAATCATTGGTTCACTGGTGTACCTAGCGAGCGCAACGAGTCCAGACATCGCATTTCCTGTGAGCAAACTGAGCCGGTTTGTCTCCAAACCGGGTGATGTACATTGGCATGCTGTTGAGAGAGTTATGCGCTATCTGAAAGGTACTATGAACTATGGACTTCACTATACCAGATACCCGTCGGTACTTGAAGGGTATAGTGATGCGAATTGGATCTCTCATGCTGATGAGATGAAGGCCACAACTGGGTTTATGTTTACTCTTGGAGGTGACGCTGTTTCCTGGAAGTCTTGCAAGCAAACTATCTTAACGAGATCGACAATGGAAGCAGAATTAATGGCATTAGACACATCTGGTGTTGAAGCGAGATGGCTTCGAGATCTTTTGATAGACTTGCCATTGGTTGATAAACCGGTTCAGGCTATCCTTATGAACTGTGACAATCAGACTGTCATCACCAAGGTGAAGAGTTCAAAGGACAACATGAAGTCCACCAAACACATAAGAATGAGATTAAAAGCTGTCAGAAAATTAAGAAACTCTGGAGTGATAGCATTGGACTATGTCCATATGGCTAAGAATCTGGCAGATCCCTTTACGAAAGGGCTATCGCGTGTTGTGATAGATAATGCTTCTAGGGGGATGGGTATGAGACCCACATGAGTTGCCATGGTAGTAACCCAACCTATGTGATCGGAGATCCCGTGAATTAGGACCTGGGAAAACAAGCCAGTGGTGAACTGGGGAGAGTAACTATACTAACCCACTCCGTTGGAGATGCAATACTCTCGATACTGTATGGTAGGATGACTATTGTCTTAATGTGTTCCAAAGCTTATGTAAGCAAGATGCTATCCTACAGAGCGATCTTTGGAGGAACACACCTATGTGAGCCCGACTGCTGGTCACAGTCTATGAGATTGGGGTGATCTCTAGTAAGCTCATGAATAGGCCAGGAGTGTGACTTATATGCTCCACCCGAGGGGTCAGCCTTCGGCAGCATAGTACTAGTAAGACATGTAGTGAAACTTCTTTACGCCAAACTGACAATTCAAGGCATAGTCCATTGTTCAGTTATGAAAGAGTGTAGCTACTTGCTCTAGGTGAAGTTCAACCTTAACAGGTCTTCACTGACACACTGGTATATCGAAACAGCAATTGGAACAGAGGGCACAATGGGCCCTCGAGATCTGGTGGGGGATTGCTGAAATTTGAGATGGGCTCTAGGCCCATATAGCAATTTCTGAAAAATCTCTAAGGGCCCATGTTGGTTATATGGCACTAGGTGTAGTGAGAAGTTTAGTCCCACCCCGCTAGTGCAGGGAGAGTTGGAGTGGTTTATAAGGGTTTCTCTTCTACATGCTATTGGAGCTTGAGAAGAGAAGAGGCCCTTGCGCACTCCTCCTCCGCCGCCCGCCTCGCCACGACGCGACGCGACGCGGGTTGCGGGATTGAGCCGAGCCGAGCTCACACCTACGCACTTATTTTTGCCAGTCACTAACAGAGAGTTCTCTGACAGCTGGACCACAATCTGAGACGTCAGATCGTGGGCTGTCACGGACTCAGACGTGGGTTGAGCCCACGTCTCTCCACGCGGCTGCGTCTATATAAGCGTGCGGTGTCTCGTAACCCTAGCCGCTACGAACAGATCACATCTGCTCCACGCGCACGCCCACCGTCGTTCCCTTGCTGCTGCTGCCGTCGGTGACTCCATCACGTCCGCCATGTACACGGTCGACAGGAGAGTAGTTCTCCGAAACCACGCCCTTCTGGTTCCTGTACGGGGTGAGGGGCGAATAGGTTTTTGGGTAGCGATTACGCGACTGCTCGCTTCCGATCGTCTACTTCCTCTATGTCCGCGTCGCCTTCATCATCACCATGTCCACCGACGCCGACCGTGCCGCCGCCGAGAAAGCTGAAGCCGACAAGAAGGCCGCCGAGGACGCCGCTGCTGCAACCAAAGCCGCGGCCTCTACATGGCCTACTGGAGGGTATAACTCGTTTATCCCGCTCCTACTGTTTTCTGTTTTAGCCATACTAGCGTTATACGTAGATTTTTCTGCAATTAGCGTAGTATGTGCTTGCTTGACTGAGTATCAGTATGCGTTTATTTGTGTCAATGTCATGCTAGTAATTTACTCGTGGATTAATTTAATTGAGAAATTGCCTATTTACTCAACAAAAACACTACTCGCGTCGTTTGCATAGTGTATATAGCGACAAGATCAGTTTCAGCTATCAACAGACGGGGAAGTCAGCTGGTACTACGCTCGACAATTGCTGCAGGGTGCCGGATGCGCCTATGGCCCAGGTCTACTGAATACGGAATGACCCTTTTTGTCACGGTAATATGTTTCTCATTTATATATCATAAGGATTATAGTACAACCCACATACATACCGACCTGACAAAACTAAATAGACAGCAGAACACTAGCCTTTGCACAAAGGCCACTCAAGAAGTAAAATTACAAACAAGACCGAACAATCCTCTGAACTTGACACCAACGTCCGTCACTTGCCTCCGGCACCACCACATAAGTCGCCAATGGAAAAAAAAAATGTCGGATCACCCGAGCTCGACACGGTTCCATCGCTGATATGCATCTTTACGGACCTTTAAGGTGGCCCATTAAAGGCGAAACCATTACCGTTGAACGAATCAGACTGGGGCAACACTCCAGACACGCCATCGAACTCTAGATCTGGCACCCTCACATGACTAAGACTCGGAGAAGAAACCCATACCTGACATCCACGAACCACGAACCCAACACACGATCCACCATCTTTCAGATTTTGTTGATGCAGACCACAATATGTTGTAATTTTTGTGTATGTACGTACAGGAAGGACCTTGACTGATGATTATGGAGCACACTTCGTTGATAATCTCCTCCAAGAGTTCGATGTGGGCCACACATTTGTTGAGAAACTTGTCCACCCATTTAGAGACAATTAAAGGAAGCACATGCACATACGCGAGCTGCCACATCCACGCTCATGTACTGCAAAATTTCTCACAGGCAAAGTTGAAGAGCGCAAAGATTAAGAGGCACGGATGGAGTAAGCCAACAGAGGGGGTCATCAAACTAAATGTTGGTGCCACCTTTGATTATGATAATGACACATGGTGCGGGTGCAGTGCTTCGCGGCGATCACGGCTTCTTCATTGCAACTGCATGCAGTAACATACCCTCCGTGGAAGATGCGGTGACGGCGGAAGCAAGAGGACTACGATATGGACTCATGAACGAGGTGGGGTGTAACAGGATACATGTGGAAGCGGATTGCATGTAGGTTACTGAGATCATGCAGAATGGCGGGAATTTGCTTGGGCCAGCAGCAGCGATTTATGAAAAATGTTCTTTTCTAGCTAGTAATTTTATTTCCCATATAGTTTTTACTCATTGTCCTAGGGAGGCCAATATGCATGGCAGCAGATGTAGTGGCTAGGAACTCTAAGGTGGCGCAAACCATTGTTTGGAAATTATCTGAACCTCCGGGATTCTTAGTTGATGTGTTAACAAACGATGTATCACTCTTTTCACATAGAATATAAACCTTCATGATGGTTTTCCCTGAAAAAAGAATTGATGCTATAAAATTTTGAGTTCATAGTCTATTCGCAATTTTTTTCTAAAAAAAATGAGTTCATAGTCCTGGTCGGATGACTAAAAGGTAGAATGTGCTTAAGAAGGAATTAATTTCAACCTTGAAGAGGTGCGGACTGCTACAAGAGAAGAATTAATTTCAACCTTGAAGAGGCAACACGCATCAAATATGCCAGCCGGGGTAAATCAGTTTATATGGTAAAATATGGCAGGAAAGGGAACTTTACTTTTTTTAAAGTAGTATAGTATATAGAGATTCGGGTAACATATATATAGAGCCAAATAGCGGCAGGCCTAGATCCTTTGCTCTTAGGTTTCGTCCGATTGACTGATCTCCACGCAAGTCCTGCCCTCTCTCTTGCACGATGGGGCGACATCGACGCCGGCGTCGGGATTTGGCCTTGGCGTCGCCGACACTGACATCCACCGCAGGTGTGTCTTTCTGGGAGAAATCTGGAGCCGTTAGGAAACCTTGGGGAGCCTCGCGTCGTTGTTCATGCGGCGAGTTTTCAATTGCTGCAACTAGGCTGCCATCCCACGGGTCTTAGGTTTCTTTCTTGGCACGGGAATAAGCAGCCGAAATCACACGAATTTCAGATCAGGATTCATTCCGTCATATGAACACAATTGCGTCGGAAGTGGAGAGATACATTTGCTTAAGCTTGCTTTCGTTTATCGGCAGGAGAGATTGAGACGGCCATGCTGCTATACGAAGCGCCCTCTGGCATCGCGATTTTCTCTTTTGATGGGAGCTACCTCAACGGTCCAGCGAAGGTGCTTGCTTGGTCTGATGCTCCTTTTTTATTTTATTTTTTTCACTGTGATCTAATCGATTTCTCTCTGTTTTTCTAGGAGGACTTCTGGAAATTCTTGCCACCACTTGTTAGTAAAGCTCGCTCGCACTTTCCTTGCTATTTCTTGTGCGAGATGCGGAAACGTCTTATCCTAGTTGGAGGAGACGACTTCGTGTTTATAAGCAGGGGCGCAATAACCCTGATGCGCATATAGAGAGGTTGAGATATTACAGGAGATTACAATCTTGGAGAGAAAAGGATAGAGATGGTTACAATAGATAGATATGAGAGCTAACTACCAAGTCTATCTCTAAGCCGATCGTATATCTCCTTGAACAGCCGTGACAGGTGCAATAACCTGTTTAACACCCTCCCTTAATCACAACTTCATCAAGTTGAGATTATGTTTGAAGTCTTCAAAGCTTCTTGTAGGCAAAGGTTTTGTGAATCCATCTGCAATTTGATCTCTGGAATGCACAAACCTAATGTCAAGTTGCTTCTTGGCAACTCTTTCTGTTACAAAGTGAAAATCTATCTCAATATGCTTGGTTCTTGCATGAAAGACAGGATTAGCAGATAGGTAAGTGGCACCAAGGTTATCACACCACAAACATGGAGCTTGAGTACTTTTGACACCAAGTTCCTTCAACATGGATTGTACCCATATAATCTCAGCTGTAGCATTAGCCAATGCTTTGTACTCTGCTTCTGTACTGGATCTGAAAACAGTAGCTTGTTTTCTTGCACACCATGAAATCAAGTTAGAACCAAAGAATACTGCAAAACCACCAGTTGAGCGTCTATCATCTAGACATCCTGCCCAATCAGAATCTGAGAAGGCACTAATAAGTGTTGATGGTGACTTGCTAAAATTGAGACCAAGATTGAGAGTATTCTTGACATATTTAACTATACGTTTTGCAGCAGTCCAATGAACTGTAGTGGGTGCATGAAGAAACTGGAAAACTTTGTTAACAGCAAAAGATATATCTAGCCTAGTGAGTGTCAAGTATTGCAGTGCTCCTACTAGACTTCTGTACCTTGTGTTGTCATCTTGGTTTAAAGGTTGTCCTTCTGTAAGAGACAATTTTTCTGAGCTTGACAATGGAGTAGGTGAAGGTTTACAACCTTGCAGGCTAGCTTTCTTAACCAGATCTGTTGCATACTTTTCCTGAGAGAGATGAAGTCCATCATCATGTTTCTTTACCTCAATTCCTAAAAAGTAATGCAAGTTTCTAAGATCCTTGAGTGCAAATTCTGACCCAAGATCCTTCAAAAGTCCTATTATTGCCTCATCTGAAGAGCTTGTGACAATAATGTCATCAACATATATGAGAACAAATATATGTGTGTTGTATTTGTTGTAAATGAACAATGAGGTGTCAGACTTAGAAGGAATAAAGCCAAGAGTTTGAATTTTGTGACTGAGACGAGAGTACCATGCTCTTGGAGCCTGCTTCAGTCCATATAATGACCTGTCAAGTTTGCACACATGAGAAGGTGCATTCTTGTTCACAAACCCAGGTGGTTGCTTCATGTACACTTCCTCTTCCAGAACACCATGGAGAAACGCGTTATGTACATCTAGCTGTCTGAGACTCCAGCCCCTGGAAACAACAATAGACAAAACCAGGCGAATGGTGGCAGCTTTTACAACCGGACTAAAGGTGTCATCATAGTCTATACCATAACGTTGTTTAAAGCCTTTTGCAACGAGTCTTGCCTTATAGCGATCAATAGTTCCATCAGATTTTCTTTTAATTCTGAATACCCACTTGCAGTCAATGAGGTTTTTACCTTACTATGGAGGAACCAAATGCCAAGTCTTATTTTTCTATAATGCCATGTATTCTTCATCCATGGCCTTTTTCCATTTTTCATCACCAAGTGCCTCTTCAAGCGTGTGTGGATCACCAGGTTCACCTGTGGAACAGACCAGCCCATATTTTGTTACGTGCTTATAATTAACAGGTGGGATTACCCCTTTTTGTAGTCGTGTGCGGTGTTGGGACGATGTTGCTGAAGCTTGTGCCATAGAAGATCCCGTGACATGCACTGGATCTGCTGTTCCAGTTGATCCCAAGGTGGATTCTGCCCCAGCGCCAGCCGGATCCACCTGAGCTTGATTTTTGTGGCAGCCGAACGAGTTCTGCATGGTGCAACGTCCACAGAAGATCCGGCCCTGCGCACCTCATCATTGTCGCATGATGGCGCATCAGCACGGGGTTCCGCGCCTGTCCCCGCGCCTGTCGAGCGGGCCGCGTCGCGCCGCTTGTAGCAAAGCGGCTGGACCGGGAACCGCGTCCCAGCGGGGCCACCCGAGGGCCGCCAGGTGTCGATGCCGGGGCCGCTCCCGCCCGAGCGCCCCACCGCATCTGACGAGGGAGCCGGCGCGGATTCGGAGGCGGATCGCCCTGGCCCGCCTGGCGCGCCTGCAGGCGGTGATCCCGAAGACGCACTACAAGAAATATGTCAACTTATGACCTTCTGTCAGTGACCCTCGAAGAATTGGTCATAAATTTATGACCATTTTAGATCAATTGGTCAAAAGCTGTCTGGGGGGCTCTAAACCCTAAACCATAACGACCATTTTGGTTAGAAAGGTCATAATTTCATTAGAGGAAATGGTCATAAAGCAAACAGCGCTAGTCCGCTGCCTTATTTCTAGTTGTTAACAACCAATATAGATGGTCATAGCCTTGTAAATTATGGTGGGTTGCTTTGACTAGGCGCCATCTCATCAGTTTTGCCTATGTGTCATGTCCATGTGGCAGTTTTTGCCCTAGGTTGTGAAGCAACCTATATTTCTGTCATTCCCGAAATTCCCAAAAAAATCTCATAAATTCTTTGGGCCATATCTTCGTCAAATATGTAAAAACCTTTCTTGCCTAGTTCAAAAATAATTCAAAAATATTCATTTTCTATTCTGTTCAGAACAACAGTTTGTGAAGGAAGTACCACTTTGGCATGTCCAAATAGTATCCATTTTCTACAGTGCTTTCCTATGCCCAAATAACCATCCTCCACCAAATGGCAGCTCAATCCATTTATTATTTTGAGCCGAGCTTCAACATTCGTAGTCATGTCCAGTGTGGTAGTTTGCAAAGCAAGTACCACCTAGGCTCCTCCTTTTGAGCTGAAAATTTGTGAAGACGGTCTTCTTAGTAACTGATCATCCTCAGCCAAAACTCACGCCCATTAGCCATGTACATTTCCTGTACCGCTAATCAAACACTTGGCTGCTAATTCATGTTTGAGCATCGATCGGTCTCCTCGTGAGAATTTTATGTTCTAATTTTCTTCCTAGCACCTACCTGGGGAGTTCCCAACCCACTAGACATGCCTAGGCCGCCTAGAACACATGGCAACACCACGGTCACGCGGTGACCACGCGGCGGGCATGCGAGTTTACGCGCTCTAGAGTTGGGGCCCTCGGCCACCACCCAAACCTTGACGTATCGCCACCAAACCATGTATTTATGATTAAATAGGTACTTATGTAACTAGAAATGATATTTGCAAAAAATAAATAGCAAACTATGAGGCAGCTGCAGTTCAAATTTGACCCGCTTCCAACTGAATCGGCGGAAATTTGTTTTTTTCACGAGAGGTGGATAAAAACATTTTACACCCAATCATCTTGTTAATTGTACATTAAATATGTCCTAGTATTTTAGAAAATTGATTTGGTCAAATTTTGCAACAATTATTTGGTAGGTCCTTCACAAAAAAACCTCCTTTTGGGCACTCAAAAATGGAAAATGGTTTTTTCGTCCAAAGAAAATGAAAACTTCCTTAGGCAACATTGTTTGCCATTCCAATATGCATACTTGTGCACAATATGAGATCATTTGAACAAACTATGCCATGGATGTGGCCATAAGATTGATCATTTGGCTTGAAAGCCATTGATCTCCACACGTGATAGCTCGTTTCTGAGAACACTTTTTTTAAAATAATTGTCGTATTACAAGTTTATTATTTTTCCTAGGAACTTGGTCACATATAATGACACAATGCGAAGGTTTCCCAATTTTTTGATTTTTTTGGAAATTTTTATGCCCGTTTCAAAATGCGGTCAAAACGGCGGGAATGACCGTTCCTAACTAGTGGTTGAATCTTGGAATTTTTTTGGTGTTTCTATGATTAAATAGATACTTATGTAGCTAGAAATGATTTTTGAAAAAAATAAAGAGCAAACTACAAGGTAGCTACAGTTCAAATTAGACCCGCTTCCAGCTGAATCGGCGGAAATTTGTCTTTTTCATGAGAGGTGGATCAAAACTTTTTACACCCAACCATTTGGTCAATTGTGCATTAAATATGACCTAGTATTTTAGAAAAATGATTTGGTCCAATTTTGCAACAATTATTCAGTAGGTCCTTCACAAAAAAACCTCCTTTTGGGCACTCAAAAAATGGAAAATGGTTTTTTCGTCCAAAGAAAGTGACAACTTCCTTAGGCAACATTGTTTGCCATTCCAATATGCACCCTTGTGCACAATATGAGATCATTTGAACAAACTATGCCAAGGATGTGGCCATAAGATTGATCATTTGGCTTGAAAGCCATTGATCTCCACACGTATAGCTCGTTTCTGAGAACACTTTTTTAAAATAATTGCCGTATTACAAGTTTATTATTTTTCCTAGGAACTTGGCCACATATAATGACACAATGAGAAGGTTTCCAATTTTTTTGATTTTTTTATGCCCGTTTCAAAATGCGATCAAAACGACGGGAATGACCATTCCTAGCTAGTGGTTGAATCTTGGAATTTTTTTGGTGTTTCTATGATTAAATAGATACTTATGTACCTAGAAATGATTTTTGTAAAAAAAATAAAGAGCAAACTATGAGGCAGCTGCAGTTCAAATTTAACCCGCTTCTAGCTGAATCAGCGAAATTTATCTTTTTCACCAGAGGTGGATCAAAACTTTTGACACCCAACCATTTGGTCAATTGTGCATTAAACATGGCCTAGTATTTTAGAAAATTGATTTGGTCCAATTTTGCAACAATTATTTGGTAGGTCCTTCACAAAAAAAACCTCCTTTTGGGCACTCAAAAAATGGAAAATGGTTTTTTCGTCCAAAGAAAATGAAATCTTCCTTAGGCAACATTGTTTGACATTCCAATATGCACCCTTGTGCACAATATGAGATCATTTGAACAAACTATGCCATGGATGTGGCCATAAGATTGATCATTTGGCTTGAAAGCCATTGATCTCCACACATGTGCACTCAAAAAATGGAAAATTATTATTTGTGCAAGGAACATGAAAGCCCCCCCCCCCAAACCAACATTGTTTGTCATCCCAAGATACACACATGTGCACAATATTGACTCATTTTAACAAAGTATAAAAGGGTGCCATGTTAAATGTTTATCCAGAATAAGAGGTTAAAAAAACAATACTACATAAGCTTCATTCTGATTGGTGCAATCAGTCATGGCATGGATTGATGACATGGCAAACATCTGTCCATCCATACATCATCCATCCGTCCGTCGATCCATCCAACCAACTGCAGCAAACACCCTCCTCTCTCTCTCTCTCTCAAACCCCACCCAACCTGCCGTCGTGCCCTCCTCTCTCTCTCTCGAACCGAACCCTAGCGCTCCACCCCTCACTGCCTGCCGCCGCCTCTGTCGACCTCAGGCAGGAATCAACGGCCGGCGAGATCCGACGCGCGCGCGGCGAGATCCATCTCTCTCTCACACGAGAGGGAAAATCCCCATGACTCCTCCTCCTCCTCTCTGGATCGATCCCCTCCAACCCACATCTTCCCCCTCTCTGGATCGATCCCCTCCAACCCAGCCACCGCAGACCTCCCCCAACCCCGACCTCCTCCACCGCCGGCGACCCCTTCTCTTCCTCCCCCAACCCAGCCACCTCCAGCAGCAGATCCATGTAGGACAGATCTGAGCTCCCCTGCCTCCGTTGCTCCCTTTCCCCCGACCAGATCTTCCTCTTGCGTTCTGGCACCTCGCCAGCGTGGCTCCGGCGTTGCTCTGGCGACTCAGGTGAGTCCCTCCATTTGTCCTCGTCGCATATCTCCCTCCCTCTCTTCCTCACCTCATCTTGTCTCCCTTGCAGATCCAGCACAACGTCGTTGCTCGAGCACCGGGACGCCATCGACGGGAAGTCTTCCTCCTCACCTCATCTTGTCTCCCTCACATGAACGATGCAGCTTCACCGCTACCCTGACGCCATCAAGGTCAGACCCCCAATTCTCTCCTCTCCTTTTCATTTTCTTCTTCCCCCTTACCTTCCATTCCCCTCCCCGATGTGCAGGAGCAGCTACACGCCTGCAAGGCTGCAACATCACCAACTCGACTTGGATGCAGGGAGAGGAGACGCCCAACCATGGGCAAGCTCTACGTCGGCATCTGCCTTTGTAGCTTGGCCTAGGGTTAGCTGAATGCTCAAGACATGGGTAGTTCTGGGAGATGGTGATTAGGGACTGTTTTACAACACATCATCCTCTGTTTTTACACATAGTTGTAGAAGAAAATACTTTTACTTATTGCAAGTCGCGACTGTCATGCGTATGTTATGAATTCAGAAACTATAACATGTTTTTTTGCCACGGTGAAGGAGTAAAGTGAACAATTAAGTTGCTAGTTCAGTATGTGAGTTGCATCATACTGTACATGAATGCTAGCTGAATATCAGTTCTGTATGTTACTTGGTGCATAACTTTTACTTATTTGCCAGTCGTAGCTGCCGTGCACCCGTTCTGAATTCAGAAACTATAACATCAATTCGTCAGCAGCTTTCTCATAGTGGAGTTGCTAATTTGGCGCTGGAAAGCTTGCTTTGCACATATCCCATTGTACATAATTAATACTGGATTAGTTACTTGCTTTTGTACACATGCCAGCGGGATGTTCTCTAGTTTCTCTAAATCCAGTGATTTGAAACTTCAATGTAGTCATTTTACAATGCACCATGGTTTCTTGTTTCTGTTGTGAAAGTAATGTCAATGGTGTTGCACGGTTCTGAATAAAAATGCAAATGGCTTGTGAATGTCAATGAACTTACAATATCAGTCTCTTAGAGTTGTTTTTGCAACCTAATATTGTTGTAAAATCCTTTCCTTGAGCTGCGGTTGATGTGGTGGTCTGCTATTGTGGATGATACATGCAGGGGCTACTGGAGAACACGGAGAAGGACAGGGTCCGGAGGCTGATAGGCTCAAGCCTCCCGTGGAGCCATGATTTTCCCAGTTGATGGATCTTTCCTATGCACGCCGGCATCCAGGTTCGTCATACCCCATCTCCCGCCTCTCGCCCCTTCTCATGTCGACTCGTATGCGGTTGCTCGGATGTGTTCATTGGTTGGAGAGGGTGTCCCGTCGTGGATCTTCTCTGGTTTGGAATATTTAGGTTGTAATTGATGCGCGATTTGAGCTGTGATGGGATTACTCGATTACCTTTCCGTGTAGGTCTAGTTGTTTTCACGCGAGGATGCGCCAATTAGTGTTCGATCCGTGCGACCCTTCTGAATTGGTCAGGAACATGAACTGTGACAAGACCATCCAGTGATTCGTTGCTTGCAAACAACAGCTAGTAAATCGGTCACCGTGGGGGCGGGGACATGAGATTCAGAGAAGAGATGCTACTGCCTGCCTATACTAGTTCATATGTATCCAGCCGCCTAGATCTACCATACTCACCTCGTGTCACTGTGCTACTAGTAGTTCCTAGGCCATTAGCTCCTGCTTGCTTTTTTTGCTGCACAATGCTCATTTTGCTGCTAGTGTCCATTTAGTAGTTTTTTTACTATGTTTTGGCCTAGTTTTGTTCACGTGTATAATAAGCATCCTGAATGCTCATTTAGCAGTGTATTAATAACACTGCTAGTTTTGTTCACGTGTATTCAGATTAATACATTGTGTTATTAAAGTGCACAATGCTCATCCTGTTGGCTACTTGTCGATGTTCTCCGCATAACTATAGGCTACCATGTCTTTTCCACTTTCCTTTTCGCTTTCTGTAATGCTAACTTGACGGTAACCCTATAGTTTGTTGGCTGTTGCAACCCAGCAGCGGCACTTCCATTTTAACGCATGTACTAGTGTGCTAAAACTTGCAAAAGACACAAATCTTGAGCTTTCTTTATCGGCTTGTTGCTGCTGCTCCTTGTGTACAATGATTGATGTTTCTCTAGTTAGTGTTGTAGAGGAAGAAAGAGGGTGTATTTATATTACTTGCTTCTACTGCTTATATAGACATGTATGTATGTTTACTTCATTTCTTCTTTGTCTCTCCGATCCCCTCCTAATGAATTTGTTTGTTCGATTTGGATTAGCAGTCTCGTCCCTAGACCAGATGTTCAAGTACAGCCCCATCCACCGCATCGACCTGGAGTCAGGTATGTACTCGTCTTGTTGAACAAATCGGACAGATGCTTCATGGCCTAATGCTTGATGCTAAGCGTCAATACATGGATCTGTAGCGGTCCAGATGAAGAGCATGATTTGATTTGTTTGGGTTTGAATTGATCGTGTGCGTGTGTGTGTGTGTGTGTCTACAGGGGAGCATGCTTAAGTTACTACTGTACTGCTCTTTTATGTCCTGCTACAGTTTGACACTATTAATAAGGCTTGTTGGACATGTCATGGTTCAAGCCTTTGTCTTTTTTAGCATCAACAAATGTTTATCTACTGTAAAGTACTATCAATTAGGATACAACAGTAACTATAACAGCAGTAACTGTTTGGAGAAATGACTCCAAACAGAGTTGCATAATTACCAATGATACATTTTTTTCTAATTTTTGCATGAGAGCAAACTGGTTTAGCTAGCTGGACTATGCGGCCATGAATCAGGAAGTGGCATATTCAGATTTACTAATAGAAAAATCTATTAAAAACTTTAAATTTGTCTGCTAGAGATAGCAGTATCGATTGTACCTGTTAAACAAGCATCAATTCTTCCTGGAATGTTTGTCTATCAGCTAGTATGATTGTACCTGTTAAACAAGCATAATTAACATCTTTCTCAGGGTGCTAGAGTCACATACTCTTGGGTTCCATGTTAAAACAAACTAATGGCTATATATCTTAGTAATATTAAACAAATCTATATGGTTGTTGATGATATATCTTAGTAATTTTAGTTTTGCCTTCATGTGATGATGCAGGTGCCCAGTTTGTGCTCGCTACCGAAGGAGCTCCATGTTGAAGAAGATTGAAGACACTTGTAGATCTATAGGGTTAACACCAGGACACTGTATCACGTGTAGAGCTTGTAGAGCTTGTATATGTTAGAGCTTATTATGTGTAGAGCTTGTAAAGTATATGTTATTTGTACAATAGGAGCTCTGTACTGAATCTGGCTGATAATATTTGGAGTATTATGTGTGTGTTTTGTTTGTGCCAATTTAAATACTGGTTATTTATTTACTGTTAAATTGAAATATGAAGAATATGAACTTGCTAGCTGGGACCCACATACCTGAACCTGACATCTGGGACCCATTTGACTAGTGGACCTTTTTTATATTACAAAAAAACTAAAACTTTCTAGCGGAAAAGGCCACGGCCCAAAAATGAGAAGGCTTAATTGTTGGGCTTGGCCCATCTACCTAGCCAAAATTAATATGAGAAAAAACACTAATAGGCTGAATTAATGGGCTAGGCCCATGTAGAAAACCGAATTGGACCGGGCTGGATCTTGTGCCACATCAGCTTGCCACGCTGGATGCCTACGTGGCCTGGGGAGGTTGCTAGTGACCAAAACAGAACAATAGGCTTATTTTGGTCGTAAACGTCTTCGACCATTCCCGAAGAAAGGTCGCTATAGTCAGTTTATGACCGCCAGCTTTTGACCTTCTGTTTTTGGTCATCATGATCTCCATCATCGTGTCTCCATGAAGTTGCTCGCCAACTATTACTTCTACTACTATGGCTAACGCGTTTAGCAATAAAGTAAAGTAATTTACATGGCGTTTCTCAATGACACGCAGGTCATACAAAAAATAAAGACAACTCCTATGGCTCCTGCCGGTTGTCATACTCATCGACATGCAAGTCGTGATTCCTATTACAATAGCATGAACATCTCATACATCACATATATATCATTCATCATTCATCACAACTTTGGCCATATCATATCACAAAGCACTTGGTGCAAAAACAAGTTAGACGTCCTCTAATTGTTGTTGCAAGTTTTACGTGGCTGAAATAGGGTTCTAGCAAGAACGTTTTCTTACCTACGTGAAAGCCACAACATGATTTGTCAACTTCTATTTACCCTTCATAAGGACCCTTTTCATTGAATCCGCTCCAACTAAAGTAGGAGAGACAGACACCCGCCAGCTACCTTATGCAACTAGTGCATGTTAGTCGGTGGAACCGGTCTCACGTAAGCGTACGTGTAAGGTTGGTCCGGGCCGCTTCATCCCACAATACCGCTGAAGCAAGATAAGACTAGTAGCGGCAAGAAAGTTGACAACATCTACGCCCACAACAAATTGTGTTCTACTCGCGCAAGAAGAACTACGCATAGACCTAGCTCATGATGCCACTGTTGGGGAACGTTGCAGAAAACAAAAAATTTCCTACGGTTTCACCAAGATCCATCTATGAGTTCATCTAGCAACGAGTGATCGGATGCATCTACATACCTTTGTAGATCGCGAGCGGAAGCGTTCAAAGAACGGGGATGAGGTAGTCGTACACGACGTGATCCAAATCACCGGAGATCCTAGCGCCGAACGGACGGCACCTCCGCGTTCAACAAACGTACGGTCAGCGTAACGTCTCCTCCTTCTTGATCCAGCAAGGGAAGAGGAGAGGTTGAGGAAGATGGCTCCAGCAGCAGCACGACGGCGTGGTGGTGGTGGAGCTGCAGTACTCCGACAGGGCTTCGCCGAGCTCTACGGAGGAGGAGGAGGAGGTGTTGGAGAGGGAGAGGGAGGCACCAAAGATGTGTTATTAGAGGCCCTCCTTCCCCACTATATATAGGGAGTCCAAAGGGGGGGGCGCCGGCCCTAGGAGATCCAATCTCCTAGGGGGGTGCGGCCAAGGGAGGATTCCCTCCCCCCCCCCCCCCAAGGCACCTAGGGGTGCCTTCCCCTTGTGGGACTCTTCCCTTTTTGCAACCCTAGGCGCATGGGCCTCTTGGGGCTGGTGCCCTTGGCCCATGTAGGCCAAGGCGCACCCCCTACAGCCCATGTGGCCCCCCGGGGCAGGTGGCCCCACCCGGTGGACCCCCGGGACCCTTCCGGTGGTCCCGGTACAATACCGGTGACCCCGAAACTTGTCCCGATGCCCGAAATAGCACTTCCTATATATAATTCTTTACCTCCGGACCATTCCGGAACTCCTCGTGACGTCCGGGATCTCATCCGGGACTCCGAACAACATTCGGGTTACTGCATATACATATCCCTACAACCCTAGCGTCACCGAACCTTAAGTGTGTAGACCCTACGGGTTCGGGAGACATGCAGACATGACCGAGACGACTCTCCGGTCAATAACCAACAGCGGGATCTGGATACCCATGTTGGCTCCCACATGCTCCTCGATGATCTCATCGGATGAACCATGATGTCGAGGATTCAAGCAACCCGTATACAAGTCCCTTTGTCAGTCGGTATGTTACTTGCCCGAGATTCGATCGTCGGTATCCCAATACCTCGTTCAATCTCGTTACCGGCAAGTCACTTTACTCGTACCGTAATGCATGATCCCATGACCAGACACTTGGTCACTTTGAGCTCATTATGATGATGCATTACCGAGTGGGCCCAGTGATACCTCTCCGTCATACGGAGTGACAAATCCCAGTCTTGATCCGTGTCAACCCAACAGACACTTTCAGAGATACCCGTAGTCTACCTTTATAGTCACCCAGTTACGTTGTGACGTTTGGTATACCCAAAGCACTCCTACGGTATCCGGGAGTTACACGATCTCATGGTCTAAGGAAAGGATACTTGACATTGGAAAAAATCTAGCAAACGAACTATACGATCTTGAGCTATGTTTAGGATTGGGTCTTGTCCATCACATCATTCTCCTAATGATGTGATCTCGTTATCAATGACATCCAATGTCCATAGTCAGGAAACCATGACTATCTGTTGATCAACGAGCTAGTCAACTAGAGGCTTACTAGGGACATGTTGGTGTCTATTATTCACACATGTATTACGATTTCCGGATAACACAATTATAGCATGAACAAAGACAATTATCATGAACAAGGAAATATAATAATAAGGCTTTTATTATTGCGTCTAGGGCATATTTCCAACAGTCTCCCACTTGCACTAGAGTCAATAATCTAGTTACATTGTGATGAATCGAACACCCATGGAATTCTGGTGTTGATCATGTTTTGCTCTAGGGAGAGGTTTAGTCAACGGATCTGCTACATTCAGGTCCGTATGAACTTTACAAATATCTATGTCTCCATCTTGAACATTTTCACGAATGGAGTTGAAGCGACGCTTGATGTGCCTTGTCTTCTTGTGAAACCTGGGCTCCTTGGCAAGTGCAATAGCTCCAGTGTTGTCACAAAAGAGTTTGATTGGCCCCGACGCATTGGGTATGACTCCTAGGTCGGTGATGAACTCCTTCACCCAAATTGCTTCATGTGCTGCCTCCGAGGCTGCCATGTACTCCGCTTCACATGTAGATCCCGCCACGACGCTTTGCTTGCAACTGCACCAGCTTACTGCCCCACCATTCAAAATATACACGTATCCGGTTTGTGACTTAGAGTCATCCAGATCTGTGTCGAAGCTAGCGTCGACGTAACCCTTTACGACGAGCTCTTCGTCACCTCCATAAACGAGAAACATTTCCTTAGTCCTTTTCAGGTACTTCAGGATATTCTTGACCGCTGTCCAGTGTTCCTTGCCGGGATTACTTTGGTACCTACCTACCAAACTTACGGCAAGGTTTACATCAGGTCTGGTACACAGCATGACATACATAATAGAACCTATGGCTGAGGCATAGGGGATGACACTCATCTCTTCTATATCTTCTGCCGTGGTCGGACATTGAGCTGAGCTCAATTTCACACCTTGTAACACAGGTAAGAACCCCTTCTTAGACTGATCTATATTGAACTTCTTCAATATCTTATCAAGGTATGTGCTTTGTGAAAGACCTATGAGGCGTCTCGATCTATCTCTATAGATCTTGATGCCTAATATATAAGCAGCTTCTCCAAGGTCCTTCATTGAAAAACTCTTATTCAAGTAGGCCTTGATGTTGTCCAAGAGTTCTATATCATTTCCCATCAAAAGTATGTCATCTACATATAATATGAGAAATGCTACAGAGCTCCCACTCACTTTCTTGTAAACGCAGGCTTCTCCATAAGTCTGTGTAAACCCAAACGCTTTGATCATCTCATCAAAGCGAATGTTCCAACTCCGAGATGCTTGCACCAGCCCATAAATCTAGCGTTGGAGCTTGCACACCTTGTCAGCATTCTTAGGATCGACAAAACCTTCCGGCTGCATCATATACAATTCTTCCTTAAGGAAACCATTAAGGAATGCCGTTTTGACGTCCATTTGCCATATCTCATAATCATAGAATGCGGCAATTGCTAACATGATTCGGACGGACTTCAGCTTCGCTACCGGTGAGAAAGTCTCATCGTAGTCAACCCCTTGAACTTGTCGATAACCCTTAGTGACAAGCCGACCTTTATAGATGGTCACATTACCATCCGTGTCTGTCTTCTTCTTAAAGATCCATTTATTTTCTATGGCTCGCCGCTCAACGGGCAAGTCAGTCAAAGTCCATACTTCGTTTTCATACATGGATCCTATCTCGGATTTCATGGCTTCCAGCCATTTGTCGGAATCCGGGCCCGCCATCGCTTCCTCATAGTTCGAAGGTTCACCGTTGTCTAACAACATGATTTCCAAGACAGGGTTGCCGTACCATTCTGGTGCGGAACGTGTCCTCGTGGACCTACGAATTTCAGTAGGAGCTTGATCAGAAGTATCTTGATCATCATCATTAACTTCCTCTCTAGTCGGTGCAGGCACCTCAGGAACATTTTCTTGAGTTGCGCCATTTACCGGTTCAAGAGGTAATACTTCATCAAGTTCTACTTTCCTCCCACTTACTTCTTTCGAGAGAAACTCCTTCTCTAGAAAGGATCCATTCTTGGCAACAAAGATCTTGCCTTCGGATCTGAGGTAGAAGGTATACCCGATAGTTTCTTTAGGGTATCCTATGAAGACGCATTTTTCCGACTTGGGTTCAAGCTTTTCAAGTTGAAGTTTCTTGACATAAGCATCGCATCCCCAAACTTTCAGAAACGACAGCTTAGGTTTCTTCCCAAACCATAATTCATACGGTGTCGTCTCAACGGATTTCGACGGAGCCCTATTTAAAGTGAATGCGGCAGTCTCTAAAGCATATCCCCAAAAAGATAGCGGTAAATCAGTAAGAGACATCATAGATCGCACCATATCTAATAGAGTGCGATTACGATGTTCGGACACACCATTACGCTGAGGTGTTCCAGGCGGCGTGAGTTGTGAAACTATTCCACATTTTCTTAAGTGTGTGCCAAATTCGTGACTCAAGTATTCTCCTCCACGATCTGATCGCAAAAACTTGATTTTCCTGTCGCGTTGATTCTCAACCTCACTCTGAAATTCTTTGAACTTTTCAAAGGTTTCAGACTTGTGTTTCATTAAGTAGACATACCCATATCTACTCAAATCATCAGTGAGGATGAGAACATAACGATAGCCACCGCGAGCCTCAACACTCATTGGACCGCACACATCAGTATGTATGATTTCCAATAAGTTGGTTGCTCGCTCCATTGTTCCTGAGAATGGAGTCTTGGTCATTTTACCCATGAGGCATGGTTCGCACGTGTCAAATGATTCATAATCAAGAGACTCTAAAAGTCCATCTGCATGGAGCTTCTTCATGCGTTTGACACCTATGTGACCAAGGCGGCAGTGCCACAAGTATGTGGGACTATCATTATCAACCTTACATCTTTTGGTACTCACATTATGAACATGTGTAGCATTACGTTCGAGATTCATAAAGAATAAACCATTCACCATCGGAGCATGACCATAAAACATATCTCTCATATAAATAGAACAACCATTATTATCGGATTTAAATGAGTAGCCATCTCGAATTAAACGAGATCCCGATTCAATGTTCATGCTCAAAGCTGGCACTAAATAACAATTATTAAGGTTTAAAACTAATCCCGAAGGTAAATGTAGTGGTAGCGTGCCGACGGCGATCACATTGACCTTGGAACCATTCCCGACGCGCATCGTCACCTCGTCCTTTGCCGGTCTCCGCTTATTCCGCAGCTCCTGCTTTGAGTTACAAATGTGAGCAACTGCACCGGTATCAAATACCCAGGAGCTACTACGACTACTGGTAAGGTACACATCAATTACATGTATATCACATATACCTTTTGTTTTGCCGGCCTTCTTGTCCGCTAAGTATTTGGGGCAGTTCCGCTTCCATTGACCACTTCCCTTGCAATAAAAGCACTCAGTCTCGGGCTTGGGTCCATTCTTTGGCTTCTTCCCGGCAGCTTGCTTGCCGGGCGCGGCAACTCCCTTGCCGTCCTTCTTGGAGTTCTTTTTACCCTTGCCCTTCTTGAACTTAGTGGTTTTATTCACCATCAACACTTGATGTTCCTTCTTGACTTCTACCTCCGCTGATTTCAGCATTGAAAATAATTCATGAATGGTCTTTTCCATCCCCTGCATGTTGAAGTTCATCACGAAGCTCTTGTAGCTTGCTGGAAGCGACTGGAGGATTCTGTCAATGACCGCATCATCCGGGAGATTAACTCCCAGTTGAGTCAAGCGGTTATGTAACCCAGACATAGTGAGTATGTGCTCACTGACAGAACTATTTTCCTCCATCTTACAGCCGAAGAATTTGTCGGAGACTTCATATCTATCGACCCGAGCATGAGCTTGAAAAACCATTTTCAGCTCTTCGAACATCTCATATGCTCCATGTCTCTCAAAACACTTTTGGAGCCCCAGCTCTAGGCTGTAAAGTATGCCGCACTGAACGAGGGAGTAGTCATCAACACGTGTCTGCCAAGCGTTCATAACGTCTTGGTTCTGTGGGACGGGAGCATCACCTAGCGGTGCTTGTAGGACATATTCTTTCTTGGCAGCTATGAGGATGATCATCAGGTTCCAGACCCAGTCCGTATAGTTGCTGCCATCGTCTTTTAGCTTGGTTTTCTCTAGGAACGCGTTGAAGTTGAGGACTACGTTGGCCATTTGATCTACAAGACATATTGTAAATGCTTTAGACTAATTTCATGATAATTAAGTTCATCTAATCAAATTATTCAATGAACTCCCACTTAGATAGACACCCCTCTTCTAGTCATCTAAGTATAACATGATCCGAGTTAACTAGGCCGTGTCCGATCATCACGTGAGACGGACTAGTCAACATCGGTGAGCATCTTCATGTTGATCGTATCTTCTATACGACTCATGCTCGACCTTACGGTCTTCTGTGTTCCGAGGCCATGTCTGTACATGCTAGGCTCGTCAAGTCAACCTAAGTGTTTGCATGTGTAAATCTGTCTTACACCCGTTGTATGTGAACGTTAGAATCTAACACCCGATCATCACGTGGTGTTTCGAAACAACGAACTGTCGCAACGGTGCACAGTTAGGGGGAACACTTTCTTGAAATTATTATGAGGGATCATCTTATTTACTACCGTTGTTCTAAGTAAACAAGATGCAAAAACATGATAAACATCACATGCAATCAAATAATAATAGTGACATGATATGGCCAATATCACATAGCTCCTTTGATCCCCATCTTGGGGCTCCATGATCATCTTGTCACCGGCACGACACCATGATCTCCATCATCATGATCTCCATCATCGTGTCTCCATGAAGTTGCTCGCCAACTATTACTTCTACTACTATGGCTAACGCGTTTAGAAATAAAGTAAAGTAATTTACATGGCGTTTCTCAATGACACGCAGGTCATACAAAAAATAAAGACAACTCCTATGGCTCCTGCCGGTTGTCATACTCATCGACATGCAAGTCGTGATTCCTATTACAATAGCATGAACATCTCATACATCACATATATATCATTCATCATTCATCACAACTTTGGCCATATCATATCACAAAGCACTTGCTGCAAAAACAAGTTAGACGTCCTCTAATTGTTGTTGCAAGTTTTACGTGGCTGAAATAGGGTTCTAGCAAGAACGTTTTCTTACCTACGTGAAAGCCACAACGTGATTTGTCAACTTCTATTTACCCTTCATAAGGACCCTTTTCATTGAATCCGCTCCAACTAAAGTAGGAGAGACAGACACCCGCCAGCCACCTTATGCAACTAGTGCATGTTAGTCGGTGGAACCGGTCTCACGTAAGCGTACGTGTAAGGTTGGTCCGGGCCGCTTCATCCCACAATACCGCTGAAGCAAGATAAGACTAGTAGCGGCAAGAAAGTTGACAACATCTACGCCCACAACAAATTGTGTTCTACTCGTGCAAGAAGAACTACGCATAGACCTAGCTCATGATGCCACTGTTGGGGAACGTTGCAGAAAACAAAAAATTTCCTACGGTTTCACCAAGATCCATCTATGAGTTCATCTAGCAACGAGTGATCGGATGCATCTACATACCTTTGTAGATCGCGAGCGGAAGCATTCAAAGAATGGGGATGAGGTAGTCGTACACGACGTGATCCAAATCACCGGAGATCCTAGCGCCGAACGGACGGCACCTCCGCGTTCAACACACGTACGGTCAGCGTAACGTCTCCTTCTTCTTGATCCAGCAAGGGGGAAGGAGAGGTTGAGGAAGATGGATCCGGCAGCAGCACGACGGCGTGGTGGTGATGGAGCTGCAGTACTCCCTCAGGGCTTCGCCAAGCACTATGGAGGAGGAGGGGTGTTGGAGAGGGAGAGGGAGGCACCAAAGGCGTGGCTTGAGAGGCCCTCCTTCCCCACTATATATAGGGAGCCCAAGGGGGGGGGCGCCGGCCCTAGGAGATCCAATCTCCTAGGGGGGCGGCGGCCAAGGGAGGATTCCCTCCCCCCCAAGGCACCTAGGGGGTGCCTTCCCCTTGTGGGACTCTTCCCTTCTTGAACCCTAGGCGCATGGGCCTCTTGGGGCTGGTGCCCTTGGCCCATGTAGGCCAAGGCGCACCCCCTACAACCCATGTGGCCCCCCGGGGCAGGTGGCCCCACCCGGTGGACCCCCGGGATCCTTCCGGTGGTCCCGGTACAATACCGGTGACCCCGAAACTTGTCCCAATGGCCGAAATAGCACTTCCTATATATAATTCTTTACCTCCGGACCATTCCGGAACTCCTCGTGACGTCCGGGATCTCATCCGGGACTCCGAACAATATTTGGGTTACTGCATATACATATCCCTTACAACCCTAGCGTCGCCGAATCTTAAGTGTGTAGACCCTACGGGTTCGGGAGACACGTAGACATGACCGAGACGGTTCTCCGGCCAATAACCAACAGCGGGATATGGATACCCATGTTGGCTCCCACATGCTCCACTATGATCTCATCGGATGAAGCACGATGTCGAGGATTCAAGCAACCCCCGTATACAATTCCCTTTGCCTGTCGGTATGTTACTTGCCCGAGATTCGATCGTCGGTATCCTAATACCTTGTTCAATCTCGTTACCGGCAAGTCACTTTACTCGTACCGTAATGCATGATCCCGTGACCAGACACTTGGTCACTTTGAGCTCATCATGATGATGCATTACCGAGTGGGCCCAGTGATACCTCTCCGTCATACGGAGTGACAAATCCCAGTCTTGATCCGTGTCAACCCAACAGACACTTTCTTGGTTGCTAGTTTCTCCAAAGATAGATCTTGGTGACACGTAGGAAAATTTTGAATTTCTGCTACATTCCCCAACACTTGTCACCGGCTTGACACCATGATCTCCATCATCATGATCTCCATCATCGTGTCTCCATGAAGTTGCTCGCCAACTATTACTTCTACTACTATGACTAACGCGTTTAGCAATAAAGTAAAGTAATTTACATGGCGTTTCTCAATGACACGCAGGTCATATAAAAATAAAGACAACTCCTATGGCTCCAGCAGGTTGTCATACTCATCGACATGCAAGTCGTGATTCCTATTACAATAGCATGAACATCTCATACATCACATATATATCATTCATCATTCATCACAACTTTGGCCATATCATATCACAAAGCACTTGGTGCAAAAACAAGTTAGACGTCCTCTAATTGTTGTTGCAAGTTTTACGTGGCTGAAATAGGGTTCTAGCAAGAACGTTTTCTTACCTACGTGAAGCCACAACGTGATTTGTCAACTTCTATTTAACTTTCATAAGGACCCTTTTCATCGAATCCGCTCCAACTAAAGTGGGAGAGACAGACACCCGCCAGCCACCTTATGCAACTAGTGCATGTTAGTCGGTGGAACCGGTCTCACGTAAGCGTACGTGTAAGGTTGGTCCGGGCCGCTTCATCCCACAATACCGCTGAAGCAAGATAAGACTAGTAGCGGCAAGAAAGTTGACAACATCTACGCCCACAACAAATTGTGTTCTACTCGCGCAAGAAGAACTACGCATAGACCTAGCTCATGATGCCACTGTTGGGGAACGTTGCAGAAAACAAAAAAATTTCCTACGGTTTCACCAAGATCCATCTATGAGTTCATCTAGCAACGAGTGATCGGATGCATCTACATACCTTTGTAGATCGCGAGCGGAAGCGTTCAAAGAACGGGGATGAGGTAGTCGTACACGACGTGATCCAAATCACCGGAGATCCTAGCGTCGAACGGACGGCACCTCCGCGTTCAACACACGTACGGTCAGCATAACATCTCCTCCTTCTTGATCCAGCAAGGGAAGAGGAGAGGTTGAGGAAGATGGCTCCAGCAGCAGCACGACGGCGTGGTGGTGGTGGAGCTACAGTACTCCGACAGGGCTTCGTCGAGCTCTACGGAGGAGGAGGAGGTGTTGGAGAGGGAGAGGGAGGCACCAAAGATGTGTTATTAGAGGCCCTCCTTCCCCACTATATATAGGGAGTCCAAAGGGGGGAGCGCCGGCCCTAGGAGATCCAATCTCCTAGGGGGGTGCGGCCAAGGGAGGATTCCCTTCCCCCCAAGGCACCTAGGGGTGCCTTCCCCTTGTGGGACTCTTCCCTTTTTGCAACCCTAGGCGCATGGGCCTCTTGGGGCTGGTGCCCTTGGCCCATGTAGGCCAAGGCGCACCCCCTACAGCCCATGTGGCCCCCCGGGGCAGGTGGCCCCCCGGGGCAGGTGGCCCCACCCGGTGGACCCCCGGGACCCTTCCGGTGGTCCCGGTACAATACCGGTGACCCCGAAACTTGTCCCGATGCCCGAAATAGCACTTCCTATATATAATTCTTTACCTCCGGACCATTCCGGAACTCCTCGTGACGTCCGGGATCTCATCCGGGACTCCGAACAACATTCGGGTTACTGCATATACATATCCCTACAACCCTAGCGTCACCGAACCTTAAGTGTGTAGACCCTACGGGTTCGGGAGACATGCAGACATGACCGAGACGACTCTCCGGTCAATAACCAACAGCGGGATCTGGATACCCATGTTGGCTCCCACATGCTCCTCGATGATCTCATCGGATGAACCATGATGTCGAGGATTCAAGCAACCCCTTATATAAGTCCCTTTGTCAGTCGGTATGTTACTTGCCCGAGATTCGATCGTCGGTATCCCAATACCTCGTTCAATCTCGTTACCGGCAAGTCACTTTACTCGTACCGTAATGCATGATCCCGTGACCAGACACTTGGTCACTTTGAGCTCATTATGATGATGCATTACCGAGTGGGCCCAGTGATACCTCTCCGTCATACGGAGTGACAAATCCCAGTCTTGATCCGTGTCAACCCAACAGACACTTTCGGAGATACCCGTAGTCTACCTTTATAGTCACCCAGTTATGTTGTGACGTTTGGTATACCCAAAGCACTCCTACGGTATCTGGGAGTTACACGATCTCATGGTCTAAGGAAAGGATACTTGACATTGGAAAAACTTTAGCAAATGAACTATACGATCTTAAGCTATGTTTAGGATTGGGTCTTGTCCATCACATCATTCTCCTAATGATGTGATCTCGTTATCAATGACATCCAATGTCCATAGTCAGGAAACCATGACTATCTGTTGATCAACGAGCTAGTCAACTAGAGGCTTACTAGGGACATGTTGGTGTCTATTATTCACACATGTATTACGATTTCCGGATAACACAATTATAGCATGAACAAAGACAATTATCATGAACAAGGAAATATAATAATAAGGATTTTATTATTGCCTCTAGGGCATATTTCCAACAGACACGTGGTGTGAAATGCCAAGAGTTTGGAAGAAGGAATTCAACTTTTCGTATTCCCCTCCCCAGTCTGATTGGACAGCAATGATCTTACGATCAAACTTGCGTTCTACTAATGCTTGGAAATTCTGAAACACTTGGAAAACATCGGATCTTTTCTTAAGAAGATAAATCCAAGAGAATTTACTGTAGTCATCGATAAAACTAACATAATACGTGTGTCTACCAACAGAACTAGGGGCAGGGCCCCAAACATCTGAGAAGATTAATTGCAAAGGTTGAGTAGAAACACTAGTAGAGATAGGGTATGGCAATTGATAAGATTTTGCTCTTTGGCAAGAATCACAAATAGTTTCAGCATTACGCTCTCCAACAAACGGGAGCTTATTCTTTCTAAGCAAACGTTCAACCAAAGAAAAAGAAGCATGTCCTAAGCGATCATGCCATCGTGTGGAAGATAATTTGATGGCACTGTAGACTTGTTTATTGAATCTTGAAAACTCCGGAAGCAACGGGTAAAGCCCTCGAACACATCTACCTCGATAGAGTACTTTCTTCGTGACCTGATCCTTGATCAAAAAGAAGAAAGGGTGAAACTCAAGGAAGACATGGTTATCAATGGCAATTTTATGGACAGAAAGAAGATTCTTATGAGCACTAGGGACATGCAAGATTTTTCTAAGGTGTATTTTGCGATGAGGGGTATGTATAACTGAATGACCAACATGACTGATCCTCATACCTGCACCGTCGGCGGTGTGAATCTGATCCTTGCCGTGGTACTTTTCACGGAGAGTCACTTTTTCCAGCTCTCCAGTGAGATGGTTGGTGGCGCCGCTGTCGAGGTACCAGTTGGTGTCGACGCCGTAGGAGCCATCTGCCGCCGCCGCGACCTTTTCATCATCTTGGGAGTCTTCCTCATCCTCGTCATAGCGGTACCAGCAGTCCCTGGCAGTATGACCAGGTTTGCCACAGATCTGGCACCGCGGAGCATCAGGAGCCACCACCGCGACGTCCTCTGTTGCCAGATCGGCCGCCTCCGCCGCCACTGGTGGGACGTGCACCGCCTGACCTCCCCTTGCCACGGGAAGGAGCGCGATAGCGAGAGCCACCACCGCGCCCATGGGTAGCAACGTTTGCTGAAGACTTGAAGCCGCCACCGCCTGATCCGTGGAACTGCGCCATGCGCTGCTCAAAGTTGCTGAGCATGGAGAAGATTTCGTCGAGGGAGGCGGGTGTGACGCGCGCGTCGAGCGCCGAGATGAGGGGCTGGTACTCCATATCCAGCCCATGCAAGATATACGAGATGAGCTCGTCATCCTGGATCGGTTTGCTGGCGGCGGCGAGCTCGCCCGCGAGGCCGCGCATGGAGGAGAAGTAGGCGGCGGCATTCTGGTTGCCCTTCTGCGCGTTGATGAGGGAGGTGCGGATGTTGTTGACGCGGCTCAGCGACTGCGACGAGTACATGCCCGCCAGCGTCGTCCAGAGCGCCTGCACCGTGGTGACCGTGGTCACCGTGACGAGCACCTCTTTGGAGAGGTTGCTCAGCATGTAACCGAGCACCTGCTGGTCCTCCTTGACCCAAATTGGGTGGAGAGGGTTGGGCTCGAAAGTCTCCTTGTCGTCCTTGTCCTTGGCGGCGAGAAGCTTGGCCGGCTCCGGCGAGGTGCCGTCAACATAGTTGAAGACACCGGCGCCACGCAACTGCGGCGTGATCTGTGTGCGCCATAGCACGTAGTTCGCGCGGGAGAGTTTCTCAATGACGTGCCCATTGAGGCTAGGGTGAGATGCGCCGGAGGAGGAAGACATGGTGTAGGGCACGATTGAAAATCGGGAGAAGCTAGATGGGAAGTAGGAAGGCTCTGATTACCATGTGCGAGATGCGGAAACGTCTTATCCTCGTTGAAGGAGACGGCTTCGTGTTTATAAACAGGGGCGCAATAACCCTGATGCGCATATAGAGAGATTGAGATATTACAGGAGATTACAATCTTGGAGAAAAAGGGATAGAGATGGTTACAATAGATAGATATGAGAGCTAACTACCAAGTCTATCTCTAAGCCGATCGTATATCTCCTTGAACAGCCGTGACAGGTGCAATAACCTGTTTAACATTTCTGTCATATTTTCCTACGCTTTCTGTTGCCAATTCGAACAGAGTAGTAATGCCTTACAAAATTCACTCCAATTTTCTTTCACCTGCCTTTATTTATTGTCAAAAATTTGTTGTTGCGATAGGTGAGTGGAATATGAACAATAACTCATTACTCGGTACGTAGTTATTATTTGTTATCGATCTGATTCAAGATTGAATCAAGCTGGTCGGTCGACCATATTCTTTTCTGGGCTGGAGTCTTTCCCCCATTACCATGCTCTATTTTGGTGCCATGGTGTACTGTCTTCCATGGCCAGACATCTGCTAATAGATCCTTAAAAGTGCTGCTTGAAACCTAAGTGGGTACTACAATGCACAAATTTCTACGAGGTGGTTACATCTTCCTAGCCAGGAATGAATGAGCCCTCTGACGCGTACTCCTACCAAGAATGAGTGAATGTCACTTTGGTTTTTTTTTTAAATACCAGCATGTAGCTTTACGTATTAACATTTTGGGAGCACCGCTGAGAGTATATTTTGTTATATTTTGTTATGGTTTTTTGTAGGGGGGGGGGGGGGGGGGGGGGCTTTTGTGACTTAGACACTTGCATTATGTATTATATTTTGTTATTTCACAAGCCTTTTAAATCCCTTCTGTGCTTTTTTCTCAGAGTCTGTAAATATTCAAACCATATGATAGGGTGCCCATTGACTTTGCTAATAAGTCTATTGACAATCAGTTGGCTGACAGTCTCATTGAGCTGTGTGGTTCTGACAAGGCATTAGTTGTGGGAAGTGCCGAATATAAAATAATAATTCAAATGGAACTGGTTAGTATAACTTTGTAAGCTTTCTTGTTGCTTCTTTTTGGGTGAACAGTATTTGATCACCATTTGCTTTCAGAGAATAATCTGTCTGCATGTTGATGTTCCGGGTTGTGAGGTGATACTTTGCCATCTGAAGGATTCCATCTGTAATTCGCTTGGTTTCTCGGGTGATCCAACGGCTATGCTGCTATACAAAGCACCCTCTGGCATCGCAATTTTCTCTTTTGATGAGAGGTACCTCAATGGTCTAGCGAAGGTACTTGTTCGTTCATTGCTGATGCTCCTTATTGGTCTCTGTAATATACGAAGAATTCAGGATCGTCTGATCGATTTCTCTCTGTTTTTTCTACAGGACTTCTGGGGATGCTTGCCACCGCTTGTAAGTAACGCTCCCATTTTCTTTCTTACTATTTTTGTCATATGTCCTTACGACTCTTGTTGCCAACTCGAACAGAGTAGTGCTTTACAAAATACACTGCAATCTTTCACCTGTCTTGTTGTCAATTTTTGTTCTTACCCGGTAGGTGTTATTTGTTATATTCATCAACTGATTTAAAAACGAATCAAGCGGTTGGTTGGGACTTGGGAGTCCTTCCTCATTACTGTAGTCTGTTTTGGTGCCATGGTGCACTGTCTTCAATGGGCAGATATCTGCTGATAGATCCTTACAAGATCAATTAGCGCTGGTTGAAACCTAAGTGGGCACTGCCATGAACAAATTTCTATGAAGTGGTTACATCTTTCTACCTGGGGATGAATGAGGCCTGACATGGGACTCCTACCAACACTGTCGATTATTTTCAAAATACTAACATCACCTGGCACGCAGGGCAGTACCTTGGGCCGGATGGGACGCCATGGGCTGCTCCCAGATGTGAAAACTGTAGTATGGCTGAATATTGTTGTTGTATTGATCTGACCCTTGTGTAGGGTATATATAGGAGTATAAGAAAGGTAGAGACTTGGAGTACAAGACAAGTTACACGTGGTTTAAACTAATTCTATCTTTATCTCCTTATCTCTAACTTAAACCCAATTATATTGCTAACATTCCCCCTCAGTCGTAGCGGGAGTGAAGCGTACGAGTACGACTGAATTTGAAGTCTTGCGCTTTCGTTGTCTTCTCCGCTGCGCCATCATCAACTGCGTCTCTGATGGGTCGGCGCCTAGGGCGGTGATTGCGTCCCCTTCTGGTGCCTTCCATGTCTTCTCCTCTATTCCCTCCCGCAGTCACAGCGGGAGTGTCGTGGACACAAGGGACGAGGCGGACGCTGTTGACTGGAGTTGTTGCCGATGAGTTGCTGTAGACGTAGCCATTATGTCGTGGTAGCCGATCATGATGATGTAGCCGTGGTCGAGGGCGTGGTCGTCGTAGATGATGAAGCCGCACAAAGCCGGAGGCGCAAAAAAAAAGCGCTATAACGGAGCTGCAGACGTGGACGATGCACCTTGCGGATGTCAGAGGGTGTCGTCGGCGATGAGTCCACCGGTTTTGCCAAGACCGGAGGAAGCCCATCGAGCACACATCGGTTTTTCCAGAACCGTGTGGCCGTGTACGATCGTCACTATAGTGATGCCGTGTCGATGCAGTCTTGCCGTCGTGGATGGCGCGGTCGATGCCGTCGTCGTGACGCGGTCATTGCTGTCGTCGAGGTCGCGTCTTGCAAAAAAGTCTGTCAGAGGACGCTAGGTGTCCATCTTGTGGACGAGGTGGCTGCGGTGTGTTGATGATGATGATGAAGACCATGTTGATGAAGACCTTGGCGATGAAGTGTCGGCGATGGCGTCGCAGTGGCATGTCGACGATGATGCGTCACTTGAAGGCGTCCCTCCATGGCGACAAAGTGTCGACGCCCTGTCGTGCCGAAGAAGTATGTTGCTTGTAACCTGGCGTAGTCGTACAACTTCATGTTGATTATGTAGCTCGCTCGCTGGAGGAATCGATCGCTCCAGGTGCAGTAGGTTGATGTAGATAGCTCCCGGTGCAGTGAAGTCGATCGCTTGGTGCAGAAGTAAGGTCGATGCAGTGGCGCGGGTTGCAGATCGGTCGATGGAGATGTTGGTGCAGTTTCGGCAGTCGGTGTAGATGCGTATGGGAGTTCGCCCTCCCGTGATTCATGGTGCCTGGTATTGTGGAGGCGTCGTGCACAGCAGCTGCTAGGGTTTGCTCGGACTACCTTGCGGCTGGCTCGTCGATGGATCGGCGCGCGCGTGTAGTCGAGGATGAGGTGTACGCTGATGGATCGAAGATGGCTGGTGGTGTACACCTATATGGAACGAAGCCGGCGGGTGCTTCTGGTGCCTTGATGCCTTCCCGTGGTGATGCATGCACGGCATCTTGTTCTGCACGTGGATGGATGCACTTTGGCGATGAAGCTGGAGGCGATGCAGCCGTGTTGTCGATGCAGATTGGATTGAACCCAATACGCGTGTGTCGTCGTCCCGCAGGCGCAAGTCGATGCAGGTGCGGTGAGAGGGACCCGAGGTCGATGTAGAAGGCCGTGCGTGCTGCTCGTTCGGATCGAAGCATCCGCACGTCTTGTCGTAGTCGCCGCTGATTCTGCACTGCTTTCATCTGAATTTGAGGCTCGTCGGATTATTTCTGACGAAAAAAGAAATCAATCTAGTAGAATTTTAAAAATTGAAATTGATCTAATCTAACTTAATAAGTAAGAGAACCAATTTAATCTTTGATTGATCGGGTGCCGCGCCCCCAGGGAGAGGAGATTAATCTTCCCGGGGGCGGCGCGCTGCAGAAGTGGTTGAGAAATCTAGGATCGGTGTCGTGAGACTAACCGCTCTAATACCATGTGAAAACTGTAGTATGGCTGAATATTGTTGTTGTATTGATCTAACCCTTGTGTAGGGTATATATAGGAGTATAAGAGAGGTAGAGACTTGGAATACAAGACAAGTTACACGTGGTTTAAACTAATTCTATCTCTATCTCCTTATCTCTAACTTAAACCCAATTATATTTCTAACACCAGACAGGGCGGAATAACCTACTGTCTAAGGTGGACGCTTTACGAAGCAGTCTAAGGCAGGCTCGACGCATTGCCATCGGAGGGCGCCCCGTTACCTCAGGGACGCCTTAAAAACAATGGGAGCACCACTGAGAAAATTGTAGAAACAAATACTTGAGCAACACTATACTTTATGACTGATGCATGGCTACTAAATTACCCTGCTTCCTTTCATGATTTTGACACTTGAATTATATTTGACAAGCTTTTTTAATCCATTATGTTCTTATTTCATAGAGTCTGAAAGAATTCATGGCGTATGAGAGGGTGCCCACCCCCTTTGACCTTGATAATGATGCTATTGACGATTGCCTGGCCAAGAGGCTGATGGAGCTGTGTTGTTCTGAGAAGAAATTAGTTGTGGGAAGTGCTGAACATAAAGGAATAATTGAAATGAAACTGGTGAGTGTAACCTTGTATGCTCTCTTGTTGTTTCTGTCCCGGCGAACAGTATTGATCACCATTTGCTTTTTCAGGGAATTACCTGTCTATATGTTGATATTCCGGATTGTGAGGTGAACATTTGCAGTTTGAAGAAGCCCATGCACACTTTATTGCCCGATGAAAAAGCAGACCCGGTGAAAGATATAATGCTGTTCTTACGACAACATTACTTTGATATCCTGGATGGGAAGGTGAGCTTACGGCCTGTGCTTCTTTATTTCTCTAATGCGATATTACCTGTTTCATTTCTCCCTTGTCAATGTTGGTACTATTTTTCTTTGCTTTTTCTTTTCGTTTCAGCATCTATAGCAAGCTTAAATCGGTGGCCCCTTGTTATGCAATGCTAGTCATTTCCGACTGATATAATACTTGAATAGTGTGCTTATAATGCTTTGTTGCCAATGATTGAAGCATGCTATACATTGACATTTGAAAACCTCAATTTGTTTTATTCATCGATGTAGTGTCTTCTTTAATGGTTTGTCTTCGTGTTTCTGTCACTGATGAAGCAAATGCACCATTTTATCCAGGTTGACGCATCTTTTTCTGTGCCAGCTCTTCGCTTGCATAACATCGAATTACATGAAATGGACTGTTTGAAGTTCCTCCGCCTTCTTCTAAATAATTTTATGTCTAGATCCGGCATTGACACTAAGAATTGGGCTTTAATCCAATTTGCAACAGCTCTGAAGATGATCTGTTACCCTCTAGCATCATATGAAGTCTACCACCCTGATAAGGTGAATCGTAATATTGTTAATGTCTTTTGTGTATTCATATGCTGGACATTATCATTTTTGCAATGGACTGAAGTGTTTTTCTTTCAGATTTTCTCATCTGACGTGTATTCAAAGATAGTGCATCGCCCACCTGGATGTAAAGAGGGCTTTTTCAAGATTGATGTCCTCTCTGTCTACAATCAGGTTGTTGTTGTCTGTTCACAGAAGTGTAGACATTTGAACAAATTGGATTCCTTGGTTAGGGAGGCTACAAATATGAAGGTAACACAATTTCCTCCCTCCAACGGAATCTTTAGAGAACTCTACAACAACGAGAGCAAGCTTGAGGCACATAATTCTGTTCCTGGTTCAGTCATGGGAGAATTAGATGCAACAAGCACTTTGCTTAAAGATAAAGAATCTGTAGCTGCTGTACTTCGTGACAACGTCAGATCCTTGCAAGATGAGGCGACTACTAGTACTAGGGTCATTGACGTGACAACTGATCCTGCAGAGAAAGATGCACCAGACTTGAGTGTGGCAATTGAGGCTTTGTACAATGGGGGATGCTTAGGGAGATGCTTAGAAAAATAAACCGGGTTTTTCTGAAGCACCGGTACCTATTTTTATAGAAGAGACGCTTAGTTAAACATCTACTCTGTACAAATAAGCATCGGTGCTTAAGAAAATCCTGGTTTATTTCTCTAAGCACCTCACCTAAGCACCTCCCATTGTACAAGGCCTGATGCCGGAGCGACACAGGGAGCCGACGCAAGTGCGGAGGTCCAAGGGCTAACAGAGGCACTGAGCAATGACAAGCTTGCATGTTCAGAAATTTTGGCCCCGACTGAACAAAAGAACGAGCATGGTCTAACACAAGTTGACAAGATCGACATGAGTCCGCTGAATAACAATGAGATCTGTATGGCGATGCGTTGGCTCGCGAAGTCCGTTGAGAGAATGGATGCTTCATCTAAGAACATGTCTCATGAATGGTCGTCTGAAGAGCGAAGATTTGCCAACTATATTAGGAAGTCGATTGTTGTTATCATCGTGAATGAAAAGAAAACTAGCGATGATGCTAGGGCTGAGTCCCGTGAACTGAAGCATAAACTAGTAGCTGTGGAGAAGTTGAACGGTCTCCTGACTCGGCTACTGGAAGCCAAAAAAATAAGCGAGGAAGCCATTGCCGAGACCCGTCAATTGAGGCTGCTGGAGATGGAAAAGGAAAATGAAAAAGATGGGCTGCTGGAGAAGGTGAATCATGTCGAGGCCCGGCTACGGACAGCCAAAGAAACTAGCGAGGAAGGCAAGGCCGAGACCCCCTGTCAATTGAAGGATGAAGTATTAGACAGGCACTTGGACTCGCGTGTGGTGATTGAAAAAGAAAAAGAAAAAGAAAATGATAGGCTGCTGGAGGAAGTGAAAAGTCTTCAGGCTCAGCTACGGATAGCCAATGAAACTAGCGCGGAAGCCATGGCCGGCATCCGTATATTGGAGCATGAAATAGCCGAGATTCGTAGATTGGAGCGTAAATAAACTAGCTGCCGTCGGTCACTGAAAAAGCGAATGAAAACGCCGTGGCCAAGGCCAAGGCCGCTCTATAAGTATGGCGGTCTTGATCTTGAGATGCTGGTCTCACTTCTCGTAAGATGTCTGATAAGAATGTCCGTACAAGGCCCAGATCATCATCCATGCCGTCTATTTGCTGCTACTCAGCACAGTGACTCCTTTTGCCTTTCTATGGGTTGAAAGGTACGGAAGACGAATGTGCAGTGGTGGATGTAAAGCCTCATCCTGATTTGTTTACTTATTAATGGTTGTAGTTGTTTTGCGTCAAGTTAGTATATTGATTAGCAATCTAGTTAGTTCATTGATGGGCAATCTATTGACACGGAGCAGTTAGTTCACTGATGAGAAGAGCAGGCCGTTTCGAAGATGTTCAACAAGTTTATTGAAGAAGAGGAAAAAACTTTGTTGAACGTCCGGCTCCATCCAGCCGGATGTTCAACAAGGTTTTTAAATTCAACAATCCCAAATTCAGTCCTACTTATTGAAATCTGACTTCATGAACTTGAACTTCTTCACCGACACATGTTCACCCAGATGTTGTTCCCCTTGAGTTTCATCCAACAATGCATCAATGTAAAGGGATTGCCCTCCGTCCTTTGATACAACACGACAACGTGTTCGGGCTATACAATTACGTGGTCATCAAGTAGTAACATTGAGTTAATTAATGAATGACTAACACACAGAGCAATAAGAAGCAAAACTTATGATCTTCGTGATTGATGCGCCTTGGTGGCCACCTTCTTTCTACTTGTGCAATCAAGCCATAATATTTCATGACGACGTTTGAAATGGTGTACCATCGATGGAGTAGCGACTTCACATTGCGATCATCGATCACATCCAAATTGTAGGACGAGTAGTGCTTCTGCTAGCGATTTCACATTGTGATCAGAGCTCACATTCAAATTGTAGGGCGGTTAGTGCTTCTGCTCATGAAACCAAGAATGCACATGTTGCCAGAATGTTGTGCTCTTTTGATTCATGCCTACAAACCCTGCACTTGTGGCCAACCACGCGTTGCACACCAATGCATCCGCATTCACCGAGTACCCCCGCCATCATCCTTGCTTCATGCCTACAGACCTTGCACTTGTGGCCAACCACGCGTTGCACACCAATGCACCCCCCCCCCCCCTCACCATAGCCCGTCATCATCCTTGCTTCATGGTAAACAAGGAAAAAGCCAAAAATAATAATTCTCAATGGCATTTAGCTGAACACTTGTCGGGCGTGGTGTCCACCATGGACGTCGTCGGCAGGGGGCATACGATACCTAGGTTGCCACCAGATCTGGGGTGCAACGGTGGCGAAGTATACAAGGAGCCTGTGTGGAGCAGCTGAAGTTCGATAAGAACTGGGTGGCAGCCAGATTGGTATAGAGGTGGCGACAGTCTTGGTAGGTGTAGATAGAGAACAATGGGAGGGGGGACAAGGAGTGGGGGAAAAGTGCCCCGAGAGGTTTTTTGTGGGCCTGGTGTGTCAGAGTCCGACGTGGCGGGCATTCAGGGTCCCCCGAACCTGCCACGAGTTTGTTTCTAGTTTGGGGGAATTTCGATGTTCGGACCGGTCCCCGGACGTTTGATGCACGTCATTGGATGGCAAAAGGTGTTCGGAGTGCATTGTTTGAACATTTAGGTGTGTTTTGATGCACGACGTTGGAGTTTCCCTAAAACATTGTTTCTTGCCACTCAAGTGGTCAAGCTGATGTCTCATCTATTTATTTATTCTCTGTAATACGCACGAGCATGTGTATCGTATATTACAAAGAAGAGGGTAAGACACTCAACAACACCGCTAGGGATGCATCAAGTTTATAGAAGAAGAGGGTGAGACACTTAACAACACTTCGATGGATGCAGCAAGTCCATCGGATACAACTCACACTATAGTCACAAACTCTACACTTTTCTAACACCTGAAAGAAGGTTGTTTCCTTCCTCTCAGATCCGCGCAAAAGCACCCTAGCCACCATTGGACAAGAAATGAGAGTTTAATGTGCATTTCACTTATGCTTCAATTGGACAACCTGGTTCCATGAATGACATAAGTGTACTATGTCATGCAATGCATAAGACAAGGCCACATTCCCCCATCCTTCAAAGGGTGAGCATTTCTATTTGTTACAACTCATTTCATCTATGCGACAACTAATATTAATTGTTCTCTTTGTTCTTAATAGACAAGTACTACCTTGTAGATGTTGGCTATCCTAACAAAAAGGGATATCTCACACCGTAAAAAGGCGAAAGATATCAGGTCCTTGACTTTCACATAGGAACGAGACATGTATGACCCCTTTTGGTTTTCAAACTTCATGCAAAATGTGAGACTCTTGTTCTATGAAATGCGTGTGAAACTTGATGTTGACACTCTGATCTAGATTGTCTTTTCAGTTTGAAAATTTACAAAAATATTCTGTGAAAAAAATACGAAAATTCCATTCTGAATGCTATATGTACATGTTGAAAGTGTCTCTATCAACAACAAAATTGGAATAGAAAACCAAAAAGGAAAATGTTATTCCCTGGCCACCGAACACGTCCAGCTATCCTTTCTAAGCCCATGCAGGGAGCAATAAAAAAGACCCGAATATCTAGCGGATGTCAGGTTTGTAGGCATGGCAAATAAAACATTTTTATGGAAAATTATGTTCATCGAGGATGACAAGTTTAATTGACGAGCATAACAAATCTGACTCAGTTCATTTTTTGCCGGTAAAAACCGTGCTTACAAACTAAATTTGACATCCCGCCATCAATATAAATTGCCATGAAAAATGTTCGATTTACCATGCCTAAAAATCAGACATTGGATTATTAGCATTTCCGATAAAAAAAACATGGTCAGTAAGTACTACCTTTTTTTGCCGGATAACCCGTGAGTACTACATGGAGGCCCACATATTTTTTTCTCGAATATGCACTAGTGTGCATATCATCTATAACATGTAGCTCCCTAGTTTTAAAGAGTCCATATTTAATTGAGGTCTCTAATTAGAATTGGGCCATCCGATTTTGACCAGGTCAACAGTTTTTCAAGCTCTTTCGTTCAATTCTTTTATACTATACACTATGCTTTCTAGTTATTAAGGCCTCACAATTAATTGAGGTATTCAATTTAAGATTGGTTCATCTGATTTTGACCAGGTCAACAACTTCTCAAGCTCTCTCATTCAATTCTTTTAATTCACTATGTTTTCTAATTTTGGAGCTCTTTCATTCAATTGAAGTGTTTAATTTTGGATTTGGTTCACAATTTTGACTGGGCCAACAATTTTTCAAATCAATCTGCAGCAAACGGCCTATAAAAACATAACAATCCTGCCCACCCTCCCACCACCTAGAAAAAAGAAGAGCCACCATGTGATATTGTAGCACCAATATAGAAATGCGACAATCGACACAGTAATTTTCTCACATAAATATAGGTTGTTTAGCAGATAACACCAAATCACACCCTTTTTTTTTCAGGATGACACCAAATCACACCACGAAAGACCCACCAAAGCACCACATTATAAATAAAAATAAAACACATTATATCATCTTCACCACCCGCCAAACTAAATGTTCCATCAGTTCAAAAATATAAGGGGTATTAGTTTTTTAGAATGTCAAATTTCTTTCGCTTTGACCAAGTTCAGAGAAAAAATATCGACATCCACAATATTAAACAAAAAAAGTATGGAAATTCATTTCATGAGAATCTATAAATACCGATTTGATATTATGGATTTTGATATATGTATCTATAAATTTGATCAAACTTAAAAGGTTTGACTTTTCAAAAAAGTAATACATCTTATATTTTAAAATAGAGTGGTTACTTTTTTTAAGAACCAAAACAACACCAAGAACACAGCAAAGCGCGTCCAATCCTTCTAGTCATATATGTATTAAAGAAGAAAAGGCATAGAAAGCCTTCACCAGGTTACAACAGATACATCAACTCCACTCCACCTCTATGTAGTACAAGACTACTCCTCCCCATTGCTCCACCTTTCTAAGCCTACAAACACAAAATCAACGTTCCCTTTCACCTATTGTAAAACTATCGTAAAAGAGTTTCTCACAAAAAAATACTATCGTAAAAGAAGCTGCAATCCCCCTAGGTCCACTGGATACAAAATATCCCTTTTGCTGCAGTAATCTCGGGGCCTGATACTGGATCATAATTAACGTGATGAGGAAAATATTGACCCGTGCACGTGGGACGTGGGTCGATCGGTGGTAATTCAACGCGCCGTCGTACCTCGTACCTATGGTAAGATTGTGCAGCATGATGCCCAACGTTAATGGAAATTATTCAGCCCTTTGTTGAGACGTACGTACGTACTAGGACGGTGTTGTGTCGGAGTAAAAGTTGTGACGCACGCTAGACCAGCCACCCCCAACTTAAATTGAAGGGGAAGATCAAGAGTTAGAGCATACATGTGGCCGGAGTAGATTTGTCGGCACATGCGTGAATTTAATATAGGAAGACGGGCAGTCTGCAGCTGTTTGTGGCGAGGAGGCATGTTCAACGGGATGAGCAGCGGGCGGTGCTCTCGGCCGACACGCCACTTCGATGCTGGTGCTAGTGAGAGGTCCCGTCCGCTCTGGGCCAGCGTCAATGCATAGCGGCCGCTCTACAATGGCATGAATGTGGGCAGGTAGCGCCGGGCAGGAAGCGCGCGCGGCGAGGGGGGGATTTTTGGTGGGCTAGGGCAGTCAAGAGCGGGCGTGGGTGCTGTCCGAACGCCCGCAAAGCCTCCCCTAATTTGTCTTCGGTTTGCGGGAGAAAATGTGTCCGGAGTGTCATGCGGACCGATGCAGGACCATGTTGGATGGCATAATTTGTCCGGACATATGCGGGTAGTTTGAGAGTCCGCCTTGAAGATGCCCTAAGCCCATACAAAGAGAACAAGAAAAGGACCCGATTATTCAATGAATGTCAGATTTGTAGGTATAGCAAACCAAGTATTTTTTTATGTCAAATTTTGATCACTGAGGATGACAAGTTTAATTAGTGAGCTAATAAATCCGATTCAGTTCATTTTTTGCCAAAAATTTACCGTGGTTGCGAACTAAATTTGACATTCTTACAGCAATATAAACTGCCATGAAAACATTCAATTTACCATGCTTAAAAATCTGATGACCATGGGCTGTGACCAACGGCGAACCCCCTCGTCCCTCCCATCCTTGTCGTTTTTGCTGCAAAAGAGAGCGAGGACAGAGACCATGGGCTGTGACCAGTGGCAGCGTGAGGAGTTCATGGTGGTTGCGCCGCATCGACGGTGGGCTGCATCGACGATGACTGTGTCGTGCGGCTCCGTGGTGCTACAACCCGCAGTTTACAAATGATGGAACCAAGGCTTCCAAATGCTGGAACCACAACGGCAAATGCTGGAAGCCCGCAGCTGCTAGTGGTGACCACGCGGGGCGCGAGGTGCTGCAACCGGTTTGCCAGATGCTAGAACCATGACAACTTTTTGCTACAATCGGGGCAGCCCGGAGCTGGAACCGGCATCAGTAATTGCTATCTACCATGCGATGTGCAGGAACCAGACGCGCCCTCACTGCCAACAACAACCTTTTTTTGGAATCAGTGTGTGTTTTTGCTGGAACTAGCTATCTTTTTGCCACAATCACCCTTGGGAGCTTTTCCTGCTGACTTTGTTTTGCTGGAGCCAGCTTTAGTTTTTCTGGAACCTAGTAATTTTTTGCTTCAACCGACAAATGAAAGATTTTGTTGCTTGGCACTCCGGCCCATAGCGAGCTTGAGGCGGTGATGCTACTGATGTTGCAAGCATGGTCACTGCGGGCCCAGCCGGTGTCAAAGTTGCAACCATGGTGACCATGGCGAGTGCTACTCTGTTTTCTACTGCAATTGGCATTGCTGCGAGCCAACCGGGAGCACCTCCGAGAGACTGAGCCGGCATATCATCTTGAGATTTTACGAAGTCACCGTAGGCGCCTCGTAGTCGACGGGAACGTCTCCTCCCATTGAAAGCGTATCGCCGGAATTTCTGAAATAAATTCAGGATAAATGCGAGCACCAGGATTTGAACCCTAATGGATTGGGGATATCACTGTTCACCTAACCATTTCAATCAGAGGTTGGTTCGTGAATATCCCTTTTGCTGCAGTAATCTCGGGACCTCATACTGGATCGTAATTAACGCGATGAGGAAAATACTGACCCGTGCACGTGGGACGTGGGTCCATCGGTGGTAAATCAACGCGCCGTCGTACCTCGTATCTATGGTAAGATTGTGCAGCATGATGCCCAACGTTAATTTGGAACGGAGGGAGTACGTACGTACGTACTACGACGGAGTTATGTCGGAGTAAAAGTTGTGGCGCGCGCTAGATCAGCTACTCCCGCTCCCAGCTTAAATTGAAGGGGATGATCGATCGAGAGACACAGCAGAGCACAGAGACAGAACAGGATGAGGGTGGCGGTGGTCGGCGGCGGGGTGAGCGGGCTGACGGCGGCGCACGAGCTGCTTGCCACGAGCCGAGGCGGCGTGCATGTGACCCTGTACGAGCAGGAGGAGAGCCTGGGAGGGCATGCCAGGGCGGTGGCCGTCGACGACGGCGCCGGTGGGTGCGTCAAGCTCGACCTCGGCTTCATGGGCTTCAACCAGGTCGGTGGTGCACGAGTTATGCATCCTGCTGTGCAATTTCCCATTCTACTCGTCCCTTAGTTTTGGCCCTGGCTGAGGAGCAATGCTACGTCTACGGCTAATTTTTACTGAGTTTGTTTTTTAGGCTGATGTGTCAAGTTTTTTGTTTTTTTTTTCAATACACGTCTCCAATTTTCATATGCACTGCACATTTTTTTGTATATGTCAGCAGCATTTTTTATACACTTTTAATAATTTTCAAACACATGACTAACATTTTTCAAATATATGCTTTTGATGTCTACTTCTTTATATACGTTGTACATTTTTGTATATACCTCTAAAACATATTTGTCTATACGTTTAACATTTTATACAAGATTAACAATTTTTTCAAATACTTGTCCTGAACTTTCTTTTGAATATGTGTTAAATATTTTTCAAATACACGTTGAAACATTTTCTTGTATGATGCGAAACATGTTTTGTAAACTGTATGAACATTTATTTACATTGGATAACATGTTTTAAAATATCATAAACATTTTGTTTGAAACGCGTGAACATTTTTATAAATGTAACATACATTTTTTTGAAAGGTACATAACCTTTTTTTAATTACCCAAACATTAGGTTTACATTTTACAATATGAAAAAGTCACTTACATTTGTTTGAAATGTGTGAACATTTTGTGAAATGTCACATATGTTTTTCTGAATGATACAAACATTTCTTTGAAGTTGTGAACATTTTTTAACAGTATATAAATATGTTTTAAACACTGTGTTTTTTAAACACAAAATATTTAAGGATGTTTTAGAATATAAATAAAAGTATAAAAGAAAAGAAACAGGGAAAAAAATCAAAACAAAGGAGTGATCTAAAGGAAGCGAACGAAGCAGCTACGTTTTGTGGGCCGGCCCATTTGCCACAGCGTTGTAGGCGAGTTGGAGTTGCAGCTTCAATAAGCGCTATATAGACGCGCCCCTTCCTCTCTGGCTTCTTTTGTTTTTTAAAGAAGGCCTAAGGTCATATATTAAGTACCACAAGTCTTTACAAACACACCCTTATAAAAAATTAAATTACATCTAGTTTTTAGAGGTGTCGGAATCTTGTTCCTCTTGCATCCATCAGGGATGTGTTGTGAACAAAAGCTCGATGCCGCCTCTTGGACTATGCCTCGGGGAGCAACTTATTTAAACTCGGGAGCTTGTAGAAGCAACAATGGAAGTTGTCAATGTAGTCCTGAAGATGTCGGTGGCCATGATCCGCGTAGCAAAGTGCTACCCCATAGAAGAAGACGTCAAAAAGAGCCTGTAGATACTCCAAATACCACGAACGCCGATTGGATACAAAGGGATCTGTCGAAGACCGAAACCGTTTGGATCCAGAAAGATTCGTCGGAGACACACCTCCACACGTCCTCCATTGGAGCTAAGCGCATGATGGGACGGGGAGGACATTATTCTTAAACTAGCTAGGGCAACACCATAGTCTCACTGCCCCGACCAATACACATAGACTCCCCGCCAAATCGATGTACCAGAATACCGTCCACAAGTAGAACCTCACTGCCGCCACTGGTACCGCGTGGGCTTTGCCCGATGGCGCACTTTGGCAACAGGAAGAGGGGAAGGAGGCAGCTGGAGACGATCTAGGTTTCTTGGCGGCGGCGGCTCTTGTGTCATGCACAGGCCATCTCCTCCTTGGCTTCTTTTATAATCTGCTTCCCAAATTATTTGGTTTCTAAGCTACCTTATCTTTGACTAATTTAGAAGACCTGCAAATATGAGAGGGGGAGGGAGGGGTGCACAAATTCAAAACTTTTTGGAACCAAAGGAGCTTCTGTGTGCTAGAAGCGAGCAAAAATTCATGGGCAAATGACATTTAAGGAGCTCTAGGCAGACAAAAAGAATTGACTCAAATTATAATCTTGAAAAAGACGTTTTGTTAACCTGATTTTTTTTCTTGTCTAGAACTCTTCGACTGTCATTTCACCACAAAACTTGCACGCCCCTAGCACACTCGAGATTCTTTGATGCAAAAAAGTTTTAGATTTTTCAGAACTTGTCTGATATTTTTCATTTTTGAATTTACTCTTCATCTGATGTAGACGAGGGCTCATCTATCTATGGTTACCGGAACAACATGCCCCTTTTAAACAATATGGGCATGTAAGAATCGTTGGAAAATGTCGGTGATTTCATGCCGAAGCGGTGAAGCACCCTGGCAGACCTTCACATGAAGATTTATTCTTAAAAAAAAAAGAAAAGGAGGCATGAAGTTTGTGAGCACGAGCTCACATGCACCCTTTGTTACAGTAAAATTTAAAAAACTGAAATTTGATGGCAACAAACATTAATGGGTATTCCGCATGCGTGCAAAAATTTCGTGATGAAATGACATTCGTGGAGGTCTTGGCAAAAAAATCAATGCTTCAAAAAAGACTATTTTAAAAACATTTTGGAGTGCCTTTTTTTTCACGACCTCCATGAATGTCATTCCTACACAAAAATTTGCACACATGTAAAACACACATCAATGTTTGTTTCAAAAAAATTCAGATGTTTTATCTTTTAGCATTTTATCGGATTTCATTGCAGCAAAGGTGCATGTGACCTCATGCTCACAAGAGCACTTTCGAATGGAAAGGCGTTTTTGTCTCCCTCCTTTCCACTCACTCATTCCGTCATTTGCTCTTTCTTCTCCGACTCCGCCGGCCGGAGAGGCCGCGACGCCAGGCACACGGGCCGGCACAATATGACCTGTTTTATTATTTCTGATTTGATTTGTTAGGGCCCAATAGTCTGAATCTAGGCCCAAAACAGCGGGGCCGTGCCGGCCCATCTGGCCAGCTGTGTTCCAGGTCGAAGCAGACCACCTTTCCACCGTGTCACTCCGCCGTCTGCTCTTCCCCCGCCGCGGCGGCCAACTTATTCGACACCGCCGGCGCCTCCCGAACCATTTCGGCCACCCCGAAAGGAGCCCATGACGCCTTCGGCTCCCTCCGACGCTGGCGCCGCCGCCGGGCCTTTCCCACGGCTGCCCTGTGTCTTGGCCTGCCCTCAGCCGGCGCCGTCGCGAAGACCGCTCCGGCGAGGTCCCCCTCCCGGCACCCTCTGATTCCTTCGGTGCTATATTTTTCAACATATAGGCTTCATCTGCAACATAGCTCCCCCGCTCTCCCCGGGCTACATTTCTCAGTGCTGTTCGTGCCCACCTGCCCATCGCACGGAAGGTGCTCGGTGGATTGCTTCTAAGCGCAAAACTCATGCCAGTGTTTTCCACTACAAATGCTACCACATTTTCACGCCCAACCTTTGCATTATTATCAGCATTGTTTGGTGTCTGATTGATTTCGCATCATGCCAGCAACGCACTGTGCCGGATCTAGGTATGGAAGTAATTAGAAAATATTGGAGTTGTTACTCCCTCCATAAAGAAATATAAGAGCGTTTAGATCACTAAACGCTCTTATATTTCTTTATAGAGGGAGTACTTGTTAGGCTCAGCAAGCTCAAATGGAGAGTTCCGCGTGTGGATCTATGTTTCTGTATTTAGCTGGTTGATTTCTTTTGCAGGCTTCGTAGCAAAAATGTCCAAATTGATACAATACTAGCTTAGGTATTATACTTGGAAAGGAGCTCCATTGACTGCCTAAGACATGTATTGTTATGTTTTTGATATAGTGCTATAATGCTTATGGTTGGAAATGCAGCTGTAGCTGTATTTTTTTATTTTATTCTGATTGATATAGGACTTCCTAACCCTGGACTGAACATGGAAGATCTTCGTAGACCTATCACCTATATCATAAGATGTTACTTTTGTTCCTCGCTAATATTTTTGTTGTCATATGCATCAATGCAGGCAACATATCCCCACATGGTGGAATGGTTAGAAGGCCTCGGGGTGGAGATGGAGAGATCAGACATGTCTTTCTCTGTGAGTACACAACCGGACGGCAGCAACAGAGGATGTGAGTGGTGCAATGGCAACGGTATCTCAAGCCTCTTGGCGCAAAAAGCCAATATATTGAAAACAAGTTTTTGGCGCATGCTCCGTGAGATATTCAAGTTCAAGAATGATGCTCTGGCGTAAGCAGTCCAGCCCCTCAGTTCTCATGTGTGTTTATATATGTGATGACGATTAACTCGCTGGTTCAAACTTTGGCTTGAAGGTACCTGGAGAACCATGAACATAACCCTGATCTGGACTGTAATGAGACAATGGGGCAGTTCATTCAGTCCCACGGATATTCCCTATTATTCCAGGAGGCTTATCTTGTACTGCTTCAAATCTACTCGCTTGCTTATGCCTTTTTTTAGTGTATCCGTCAATCTTTCATTTTGGCAAAATCTCACATCAGGATTTCTGTTTTTAATTTTTGAACCGTCATGTAAAACTGTGAAGAGAAACTACAATTTTCAACCAAATATGGAAAATTTAGATGAAACATTCAACTTCTAACTAAAACCTGGGCCAACTCCTTAATGTTTACTTCATTAAATTTCCCAGCAACTTCGGTGCAGTGCAGGGGGCGGTAAAGGCTGGTTATCATGCAGTTTTGAGTTGCTGACATGAAAATATATATTTGGTGCAGATTCCTGTCTGTGCAGGCATGTGGTCATCTTCATCACAAGGTGTTTTTAGCTTGTCCGCTTTCTTCGTGCTATCATTTTTTCGTAACCATGACCTTCTTCAGGTGCCTAGCTACTTTGTATACATGTTGCTTTCCCATTTCATTTGCATCTTAATTCGTCTTTGTGCATTTGAAAGCTGATTAAGTCGCTGCAATCTCAGCTGTTTTGTTACCCCCAATTGCCCACTGTCAAGGCTCGTTTGCAGTCCTTTGTAGACAAGGTAAGTATTGAGACCCATATAGGTGACAACAAGCTCGCACATGATCTCTATTTATTGCACGCTGTAGGCTTTAGCTGCGCCCTAATGCAGGGGCTGAACAATGCAACTATCGCAGGTAAAAGGAGAATTGGAGAGCATGGGCTGTCGAATAAAAACCAGCTGTCGTGTCAAATCTGTTTTAAGCCTTGATGGAGGTACATACATGCGTTGTTGTTTATTGATTGCCTGAGGTATATATATATATATATATTATTGATTCACTAACCGAAACAACGCTCTATCTCGGCACTGGCAGCAGCTGGCTACAGAGTCTTGGAGAATGATGGTTCAGAGGAAACATATGACAGTGTCATCCTTGGGGTACATGCACCCAATGCTCTCAAAGTATTAGGAGCTGAAGCTACACATCACGAACTGAGAATTCTAGGTGCCTGTCAGTATATCCAAAGGTAAAGCCTGCCAGGTGTTGCTAAATGAACACATAAATAAAATTTGATCTGGTCTACTGATTGTCTGACACGTTTATGTCGCAGAGATATATACCTCCACTGCGATCAAAATCTGATGCCCCAAAATTCGTCCACATGGAGCGCCTGGAATTTCCTGGGGACAACTAGCAGAGGTTTTTCTGTTACTTACTGGCTAAACCGTATTCAGGTAAATTCTTTGGTTTCATATACAGGTAAATTCTTTGATAAAGTCATTTCTGCATGGCAATGCAGCCATATTTTAATCATGTTAGAGCACTGTAGAGCAGCCTCGCAGAATAACAGCAAAATGGAAGCTTCAACCTCATATCTCCAGCAGTATGAATGGATTACCTAATTACTAATTGTAGTCTATTTGTTCTTTTTTTTTTGGCACTTCCAGAAAATTGAATCTGCCAGCCCTTTCCTGGTGACAATCAACCCCCCTTGTGTTCCGGATCGTGTAGTGCTTAAATGGTCTACAAGCCTTCCTGTTCCATCTGTGGCTGCGGCGAAGGCTTATCTCCAGCTTGATCACATCCAGGGAAAGAGAGGAATATGGTTCTGTGGGGCATATCAAGGTAACCAGTCTCATGAATTTCATTTTGTAGATAATTTGTTCGTAATAATTTGCATGTTGTTCTAGGATGGACTTTTACTACATTAAAGTTTTGTGTGAAATGATCTAAAGAACATTAGGTCTCAAATGTCTCTTGTGCCTTGGATTGCAGGTCATGGTTTCCATGAAGATGGATTGAAGGTATTTGCATGCACAACCTCTCCATTTCCCCTTTTTGATCTGTCTAGCATAATGAACATTCTGTTACGTGCTAAAATTGGTAAGGGCCTAACAAAGCTAAACATAACTAATCCTATCACAACATAACTAACCATATCCTTGCTTACTAGTTGGCCTAAGGCCCAACTTATTTCCAAGCTTCTCTTTTACTCATCTTTGGGGGCTTTTTCCTGTTTACCCCATCCTGACATCTATGCTTTTAGTTTCAATCAAATAAAATTTAGAATGACTATCTCAGGAAATAGATATGTAAGGTCTATTTGTGTTGTGATTGATCGACGCAGGCTGGGAAAGCAGCAGCTCAAGGTTTGCTTGGAAAGAAATGTCAGCTTCTGCAGAACCCAAAGCAGATGATTCCATCATGGACCGAGGCTGGGACGCGCCTTCTAGTTGCAAGATTTTTCAACCAATTCATATCCATCGGTAACTTGATGTGAGTCCTTGTATGAGTTGATGTACTATGTGGTGTCTAATTATGAGTATTTTTTACCTTAATAGTTTTCGTGCAGATTGGTCGAAGAAGGAGGTAGTGTGTTGAACTTTGGTAAAGCTTGCGACAAATGCCGTATAAAATCTGTCATGCGAGTTCATGACCCCTTGTTCTATTGGAAGGTTATCTTCTCTTCTCTTTTTCTTCCTACACATGTATTTTTTTATTTTTTTCTGATTGGTGATATGTCCATGCATGATTCTTTATTTCTTGTATACTCCACTGCAATTGCTTTATCCAACCTTCACATTTGAACCACATATGTTTATCCTGGCTCTCTCACGGCTTTCAGGTTGCAACAGAAGGAAACCTTGGCTTGGCAGAAGCATATATTAACGGATGTTTCTCTTTTCTTGACAAGAGAGAAGGACTTCTGAATCTTTTCCTGGTAAAACTATATCATAGTTCATGAGCTTATTGGCAGAGCTATTCTTCTTCATTTCAGATCAAATCCACAATCTATTTCTGTGCAGATACTCATTCTTAACAGAGATGTGCGTAGGAGCTGCAGGAGCGCCAGAAAAGGGTTCTATACCTTCAATTGTCCACTAAATTCCAATGAATTGTTCGATAAAAATGAAGTAGTATCTATGAATCTATGTGTTTGTGACTAATCATGTATATAAAATTGTTTGGTTTCAGCGGTCGGTGGACACCCTTGCATGTAATAGCACGGTTGGCACATGCTAAATACATTTTGCGCGAAGTCTCGAGGAAGAACACTGTCACACAAACTCGTCGAAACATCTCCCAGCACTATGATCTTGTCAGTACCCATGTCTCTTCTTTTGTTATTACATTCCATCAGGGTTAAGATAACTAGCTGCATAGGTCAATTTGTAATACCAGAATTATTAAAGATCATACTGAGATTGAGATTTTTATGTTCAAACCTTATAAAAAAGATTTACTATCATTCATTACTTGCAATACGTCTATACATAGCAAATAATACTAACTGTTTGTCTTTGTTCTCATATATGTGTGCAGAGTAACGATTTTTTCTCGCTTTTTCTGGACAAATCGATGACTTACTCTTGTGCTGTTTTCAAGGTTTGTAAATCTTGTGATTTTGTTTTGCAGCTTGTAAATTTTGTAGAGTAGCTTTATTAATTCACAGACTAAAATTAAATTGGTAGATGGAGAATGAAAGCTTAGAAGTAGCCCAGCAACGCAAGCTTAGCCTTCTAATCGACAAGGTAATACTTCCATATCTCCAGAAGTTGTGTCATTAGATTTATTACCAATTAGACAATGCTGTGAACTTGATCTGGTGTATTTCAACCTTGCAAAATACACATTCAACCAAAGGCTAAAGTCAAGAGGGGGCATCATGTTCTTGATATCGGTAGCGGCTGGGGAAGTTTAGCAATACAAGCGGTTAAGCAAACTGGCTGCAAATACACTGGAGTCACTTTGTCGGCGGAGCAGCATAAATACGCAGAGAGAAAAGTCAGAGAAGCCGGCTTAGAGGTTAGTTCTATGTTACCCCCACCTTTCCGCAATACGGCTCCACTTTAATACTTTATTAGTAATTACTGATCCACCATATGCATGTGTTCACTGAGAAAGTGTAGTGCGAGTATTTTAGCCTTTTTGTCCTCTAGACCTCCAGCCTTTCTTGTAATTGATGATATAAAGATGTGGAGAGTAAGGCTTCGATACTCCCTTTAGCAACAACTTTCCATGACCAGTTCAGCTGATAGTGCAGGGACAAACCACAATACAACAATGAGGGAGTAAGGTTTCCTTTAAACACTTGGATCAAACTGAGGGTCAATGCCTACTCCACGTGCTGCGATGGTTTAGCCTGTTGTCCCATATCAGACCGTACATAGTTACATTCCTACACTACACACACATTTACCTTGGAAGAAGTAGCTTGGTCTTGCTTGCTGGCAGCCGTAGTCGAGGAAGAATGCCCTTGCAGCGCTTGCTTTGTGCCTCCATGCGTACCACCAAGTCGTTAAGATTTTGGGCTGCCCTTTGCGGTCCACCCTGATCCCATCCTCCACCATTGGCATGGTCCTCACGGCCTCCAAGCTTGTCACGACCACCACACTCTTCAGGACAATACCATTCATTTGCCAAAATCCCACCTCCATATCTCCCTTGACCTCTCCCCACCTCATCCGCTTCGCAGCAACAGGACAATGCCATTCATTTGCCAAAATCCCCTCCATATCTCCCTTGACCTCTCCCCATATTTCTCTGAGTATTTCGATTAAACGGAGTCAGGTTTACTATTTTTTTTGTTTCCAAATATCTTTCGCAAAAGAGAAATATAATTCAAGAATGGCACATGGAAATAATAGACATGTACAGTAAAAATCATGGAAATAGGCATGCTGTCGTAAAGAACCAAGGATCCAAGCATGCTACTGTTTTGGAAGCTTTTCTCATTGTTATTTTGTTTTTGTGAGATTTTCTATCACACCTTTTTTTCTAGTTAGCTGCTATGTAATTTTAACATACTATAATTGATAGAAATGCATAGAGAATTAGTATTGTTTCACCCCCAGCTTACTTTGGGAGGGTGAAATCCTAGTTAACAATTACTATCTATTGTTATTAACTTTTATATAGGACAACATAAGTTTTATGCTGTGCGACTACCGTCAAATACCACCTTGCAAGTATGATGCAATCATAAGCTGGTAAGTATTACTACATTACAGATGTGCACCATATCTTGGACAATGCCCATACGTGTGGTTATACTTACCTATTCGTCTCTGTAAATCAGCGGTATGATCGAACATGTTGGCCATGAATACATGGACGAATTTTTTGCCTGCTGCGAGTCTTACTTGGCTGAAGATGGCATATTGGTTCTCCAGGTTAGTGCATGACAAATATCATTGTCAACAAGTGTATTTCCAAACAGCCTTACGGCCGGCTTCCACTATCACTACAAACAACAACTTAGTACTGTATATGCTTATTTGCGGTGCACAAGAACGAGTATTAGGCCTTCTTTTGGATTGTCAGGAAAAAACCCAATGAAACATACTCCTTCCTATCCAAGCAAGACCTTAGGCTTACAAGATCATGAACTAACTATCATCTGCAAATACATACATGTGCATTACTTAGTTCATCTCAGCTCCAGACGAACGGTACGAGCAATACAGAAGAAGGACAGACTTCATAAAAGAATACATATTTCCTGGCGGTTGCCTTCCTTCTTTGGGCCGTGTAGTGTCTGCCATGACCACATCATCAAGGTTCTGGTACGTTTTACATCAATTGATCGATGGTTACTTCATGGCCATGGATGGATCTCCACTGATTAAACCCTCCCTGTTCTTGTTGCGCACTGAGTGTAGCATAGAGCATGTGGAGAATATTGGGCCTCATTACTACACAACTCTGATGCACTGGAGGGACAACTTCATGACCAACAAAGAGTAAGTATCACTTGTCATTCACTATAGAAGAATACCATCCAGTTAATTAGAAATAACTTGGCGAAAACAAGACTAGCGTATATACCATATGTTCATTGTGCAAGTAAATTCGCTGTGACGATTATATACACATATTCATATGTTACATTTGGTTGTTCAGTTAGTATTAATTTATTATTGCTTTCTATTTCTTGCAGTCAAGTTTTGGCCCTGGGCTTTGATGAGAAGTTCATGCGTATATGGGAGTTCTATCTCATATACTCTGCGGCTGGTTTCAAGTCACGAGCAGTTGGAGATTATCAGGTACGTACATATACATATGTATGTATACTCACTGTGTATACATTTACCAATGTTACTTCTAGACAAATGGAAGTCATATACTCCCTCTGGTCTTCAAAAGATGACATTGTGGAAATTAGCAGGATCTCCAAAATGTAGCGACCATTAATTTTCACTGCAGTAAATCATAAAATTTAATTGTCAAATGATGAAAGTGCTGTCTTGAGAAATACCTAAACATGTGGTTTTCACATATCAAATCAGAACACTTTAATTATATCTGAATCTTCACCTTTTCCTGATGCCTGGCTGACATATATATATTTCGCATGCAGGTTGTTTTCTCTCGTCCAGGCAACCGTCGGCTAGCCCACCCTTGATGGATAAAGGCAATATGTCCTCTGTTCAGCTGTCGAACTGCTACTTCTCGATAGCTTACGACCTTCCAATAAATCAGCCCTGGAATGGTTTGTTCATACGGGCAGCCTCATCTGGTGGTTTGGTGATCTACCTTCTTGTTTTAATCATGAAATGTTTGGTTTTTCGTGGCAGTGTATTGTTATCTATTAATGAACTTGTACGATGCATGCATGTGTGTATGCAAGTGTTACATTAGACTGGTTACTAGAATTTGAGAATTGTATGGAAGGAACTGATTTGTTGTTTTAATGTCTTGTCAGAAACAGTGGATGCCATTGTTTGTATTTTTTTGTCTATTCTGTGTTTGGCATTTTTTTTGTTGGCTGGGAAGAGCGTTGTTATACTAACCAGGTACCACATGCATATATTTTTAGACGGCTCCAAATGAGGCCGGATTTAAATTATTGAAGCCAAGATCGACCAAGAGTGCAAATGAATTGTTCACACCATACAACAACACTGTGGTCTCGGTTGCTCGTTCGAGCCTACTCTAGCTTTAAAGCCAGCTAGGGTTCTCCACAAACCCCTACCCGCACAATTCTCCTCCTTACCCACGCATCAACCTGCCGCGATGGGCAAGAAGTCCGATGTCGAGAAGTGGCCGCCGGCGTGTGACCCTGGATCTGGGGCAGCTTTGGATCTAGTTGGCTCCGTCGCCCATGGTCTTTGGTGGCCTCGCCGTCCACAGCTTCACTTCATGTCGTCATGCCGGTTCCCTTATGGCCAGACCAGGTGTCGTTCTTGGAGGAGGAGCGGATGTTGGAGGCTGCCCTCATCGCTGAGGAGGAGGATTGCCCTTATGCGCTGGAGGCTGCGCACGAGGATCCCGCCCTAGATGAGCACCCGGATTGAAATCCCAAAACACACTCCATTATGTGGAGTATCCAATACAGCTACATACAGATCCCATATGAGGAGGAGAAACATCGCCCACACAATTCATATTCGCCACCCTGTGCTCTAAATCGGACTACAACGGCTTCGACGGTAGTGCAGATGGCAACAAAGGTGTCGACATCCTCGGAGGCCATCCCTACGAGGTCACGGTGTGGCTAGTTAGGATTAGTTTAAATTTATGTCAAACTTGTTAAATTTCGCTTGTTTGGTTGTAATATATCAAATTGTGTTTACATTCCATCCATTTTGCTTTAATTTCGTCTGTGTTTGTGGACGGTCCGTTTCAAATGACTTGGACACTTGACGATTCCAATTGGATGGCCGGCGCCTGCCCTCTGTCCGTGGACACATCCATACATGTCCACGGAGTCCATTTGATGGTCCGTGTTGGAGTTGCCCTAAGTGCATCTCTAATCGAATCCCAAATCTAAACCCCATAAACCAGCCCCAGAACTTAAATCCCCCAAATGACTGGATATTGGGTGGCTGGTTTCTAATCCTTAAATGCGGAACTCTAAAAGACAATCTGAACTACAATTCTCCTGTGTAGTGCATCCATATGAACATTCCACTAGATCATTTACATAAAGTTTATAATTAACTTCACTATTGCACTAACAGAAGCTCCCAACTTCTCAACTTGAACTAAACAACATAGCTCAAAAACCATATAAACACCTGCATCTTCTTGCAAGTCCTAGTTTTATGGGAGTCTTGCCAAAATTCGGTTCACACCTAACTCAAATGATAGCTGCACCTAGCTATGGCAATCAAAGGGCTTTCACCCGGCCAAAATGTTTACAAATCTCTTTTTTGCGCGTCCATCATTTGCAACACTGCTAATGTTATTTGACAGGCTTGGGCACCCCTCAAGCGTAAACTTTTGACATGGTTGGTCACTCGAGGGAGAATGTGGGCTGCACACCGGCTTGCCAAGCGAAGCGTGCCCTATAATGCATCATGTTCCTTCTGCAACTCTTCACAAGAAAATGCTCATCACCTTTTCATGGCATGTCATGTCATTAATATCATTTGGAGGTCCACTTTGCACTGGGCGATGCTTCATGAGGTTGTACCTTCCACTGACCCCTCACTTATGGAGTGTTGGCAGGATGCTAAAAACAAAGGGCGTCAGGAACAAGACATTGAACACATTGGTCATGCTCATTACATGGAAGGATCATATGGACGAAGAGGAACCGTAGGGTGTTCGACGATGTTTGTACTCCCCACCAGCAGAGAGTCATTGACCTGATTAAGGAGGAAGCTAGACAGTGGGCTATTGCAAGTTCAGGGTGCTTCACCCTAGCTTCCTTGCCAAGAGTAGTCTAGGGTTGTCTCCATCATGGACTTTCTCATCTTCCTGGCAATTATCTTGCCTTTTTGCTTCAACAAAGTTCATAATTTAAGAGATGCCGAAAAGAAAAACGCCTCTCAAAAGACAAAAAAGACTACTCTTGCAGCATCAAAGAGCTCAAGTGCTTTGCCCCGCAAGGACCCAATTCCCCGCCTTGTGTTTTTGCGTCTGTTTGTTTTTGCTTCTTCTATTCTATTCGTGGTCGTGTAAAGAATTAACACATTTTATCCTTAATATAATACAAGCGGCCCTCCTGTTAATATCTAATTCTACGAGGTTAGATTTAACACTATTCCTGGCTGTTTGTATTTTCTTCATGACAAACAATGCAATAAGCTTGCCACGTGGGTTTATGATGGCCTGGAGTTTCTATCTCCCAGGTTGTCGGACCCAATTCCTAACGGTGTTTCTTGTCATGATGGGGATGTTGTTAGTGTCGAGATGCTGTTTCCGAGGGCTCGCGACAACTATCGTCATGAAAACCGATCATTATTGACAAGCCATTTGGGGCCGCGAATTCCTAACGGCGTGCGCTATTTGCGATGGTGATTAGCTTGTTCTTGATGGTTTTCTATCATCGGGAATTTGTCATTTTGGGGATGTTACACGGCGAACCGTGCTCCCTCGCCCACGCATCAGCCGCCACCCAGTCCAAAAACCACACAACACGTTCGAAAGCCCTTAGTGATGATGATCAGGGTGTCCCTCGATGATGTTAGACCTCGTGGCCACCCCCATGGAGCAGATGGCGAGAACCCCTCCCGCCGGGAGCGAAATCACGTTATGCGCTTCTGCTTTGCTCTGTGAACCCCGTCACAAGAGCGGGTATCACCTCTGTGCCTCATGGTCCTCCTCAACTCGGGAAGCCTAGAAACACCCCGGCATCGCCTCCTCTGGCACGCTTGCTTTGCTTCCTTCGTGATCAACCCCTCTCGTCAGCCGCCATTCCTCGGTCCTAGTACACTTGTTTGTGTTTTTTTATTTATTGAGTCCCACTTCGGTACAACCCCCTCACAAAACATATTAAGGGTAGTATGGACATTTCACAAATGGTATCCATCTAAACGTGTACGCCGTAGGTTCGTACAATTTCTGACACACACCCCTCCCTCATGGGCTCAGCCCGTTTAGTTTCTTTTTTAAGTTTCAAACTTCAAAAAATGGATGCACGACCTGGGAATAAACTACAGACCTCGTGCACTATTCGTAACCGCACAACCATCTGAGATAGCTTATTAGGTGTACAAGTGCACGTTGTGTCTTGACATCCGTCAGATGACCCAATTTTTTAATTTAGTTTTATGACCATCTCAAGTCATCATGCCAAGTTGTTTTGGTTTTCTACAATTTTTGCATCTTCTGGAGTTTTCTCAATCAACAAGGGTGATAAATGGCTGGACGTGTCACAATTTACATACGGTGTGAAAAAATGTTAAAAACTCAAAATAACAATTTTGAGTACATGTTCAAATTATAATTTAAATAGGTACTTAAATATTATTTAATTTTTCCCTGTTTTCGCACGTTAGTGAACCGGCCCAGTAGGCGGCCTCCTGTGAGTAAAGTATTTAATTTGTGAACTTTTTTCAAATTCGGGAACTTGTTTTCAAATCGATGAATTTTTTGTTGGGGAATGTAGCAATAATTCAAAAAAAATTCCTACGTGTCACCAAGATCAATCTAGGAGATGTTAGCAACGAGAGAGGAGTGCATCTTCATACCCTTGAAGATCGCTAAGCAGAAGCGTTGCAAGAACGCGGTTGGTGGAGTCGTACACGCAGTGATTCAGAACGCGGCCGATTCCGATCTAAGCGCCGAACAACGGCGCCTCCGCGTTCAACACACGTATAGCCCGGGGACGTCTCCTCCTTCTTGATCCAGCAAGGAAAGAGGAGAAGTTGAGGGAGAATTCGTGGCGTAGTGGTGATGGAGCTCGTGGTTCTCTGGCAGAGCTTCGCCAAGCGTGACGGAGGAGGAGGAGGTGTCGGAGAGGGGGAGGGCTGCGCCAGGGGAAGGGTGTGGCTGCCCTCCCACCCCCCACTATATATAGGGGCAAGGGAGAGGGGCCCGGCCCCCCTAGATGCATCTAGAGGGGGGTACGCGGCGGCCAAGGAGAGGCTTGCCCCCAAGCCAGGTGGGGGGCGTCCCCTCTAGGGTTTCCCCCAACCCTAGGCGCATGGGCCCTAGGGGGGAGTTGGCGCCCAGCCCACCCCTCTATATTCAGCCCATAGGGCCCTCTGGGGCAGGTGGACCCTCCCGGTGGACCCTCGGAACCCCTTCGGTGGTCCCGGTACAATACCGGTAATCCCCCGAACACTTCCGGCGACCGAATAAGGACTTTTCATATATAAATCTTCATCTCTGGACCATTCCGAAACTCCTCGTGACGTCCAGGATCTCATCCGAGACTCCAAACAACCTTCGGTAACCACATACTATTTCCCATAACAACTCTAGCGTCACCGAACCTTAAGTGTGTAGACCCTACGGGTTCGGGAACCATGCAGACATGACCGAGACATCTCTCCGGCCAATAACCAATAGCGGGATCTGGATATCCATGTTGGCTCCCACATGTTCCACGATGATCTCATCGGATGAACCACGATGTCGGGGATTCAATCAATCCCGTATACAATTCCCTTTGTCCATCGGTATGTTACTAGCTTGCCCGAGATTCGATCGTCGGTATCTCTATACCTCGTTCAATCTCGTTACCGGCAAGTCTCTTTACTCGTTCCGTAACGCATGATCCCGTGGCTAACTCCTTAGTCACATTGAGCTCGTTATGATGATGCATTACCGAGTGGACTCAAGAGATACCTCTCCGTCATACGGAGTGACAAATCTCAGTCTTGATTCGTGCCAATCCAACAGTTACTTTCGGAGATACCTGTAGTGCACCTTTATAGCCACCCAGTTACGTTGTGACGTTTGGTACACCCAAAGCATTCCTACGGTATCCGGGAGTTGCACAATCTCATGGTGTAAGGAAATGATACTTGACATTATAAAGCTTTAGCAAACGAACTACGCGATCTTGTGCTACGCTTAGGATTGGGTCTTGTCCATCACATCATTCTCCTAATGATGTGATCCTGTTATCAATGGCATTCAATGTCCATGGTGAAAGATCGTGGATGTCGCCTAGAGGGGGGGGTGAATAGGCGTTTTAAAATAATTACGGTTTAGGCTTGAACAAATGCGGAATAAACCTAGCAGATAATTTGCCAAGCACAAAACCTAAAACAACTAGGCTCACCTATGTGCACCAACAACTTATGCTAAGAAAGATAAGCAACTATGTGATAGCAAGATATATGACAAGAAACAATATGGCTATCACAAAGTAAAGTGCATAAGTAAAGGGCTCGGGTAAGAGATAACCGAGGCACGAGGAGACGACGATGTATCCCGAAGTTCACACCCTTGCGGATGCTAATCTCCGTTTGGAGCGGTGTGGAGGCACAATGCTCCCCAAGAAGCCACTAGGGCCACTGTAATCTCCTCACGCTCTCGCACAATGCAAGATGCCGTGATTCCACTAAGGGATCCTTGAGGGCGGTCACCGAACCCGTACAAATGGCAACCCTTGGGGGCGGTCACCGAACCCGTACACTTTGGCAACCCTTGGGGGCGGTCACCGGTACCCATCAAATTGCTCGGGGCGATCTCCACAACCTAATTGGAGACCCCGACGCTTGCCCGGAGCTTTGCACCACAATGATTGAGCTCCGAACACCAACCACCGTCTAGGGCGCCCAAGCACCCAAGAGGAACAAGCTTAAGGGTACCAAGCACCCAAGACTAATAAGCTTCTCAACTTGTAACTTCCACGTATCACATGGAGAACTCAAACCGATGCACCAAATGCAATGGCAAGGGCACACGGAGTGCCCAAGTCCTTCTCTCTCAAATCCCACCGAAGCAACTAATGCTAGGGAGGAAAATGAGAGGAAGAACAAGAAAGAGAACACCAAGAACTCCAAGATCTAGATCCAAGGGGTTCCCCTCACATAGAGGAGAAAGTGATTGATGGAAATGTGGATCTAGATCTCCTCTCTCTTTTCCCTCAAAAACTAGCAAGAATCCATGGAGGGATTGAGAGTTAGCAAGCTCGAAGAAGGTCAACAATGGGGGAAGAACACGAGCTCAAAGGATTAGGTTCATTGGGGAAGAAGACCCCCTTTTATAGGAGGGGGAAAATCCAACCGTTATCCCCCACTCAGCCCCGCAGAGAGTGGTACTACCGCGGAGGCAGGGCGGTACTACCGCTCATAAGCGGTACTACCACTCCCCCTCAGCGGTACTGCCACGCCAGAAGAAAAAGGGGCTGGGGCTGGGACCCAGAGCGGTACTACCGTGGAGGCAGGGCAGTACTACTGCTAATAAGCGGTACTACCGCCACTACTACCGCAGCTAGTGCCGCAAAACCCGACACGAGAAAAAGCGCACTCGAGTCGAGGCGGTAGGAGCACGGAGCCGCAGCGGTACTACTGCTGAGACCATCAAGCGGTACTACCGCTCCAAGGAGCGGTATTACCGCTTAGTGAGCTTAAGCGGTACTACCGCTGTGGCCCGCGGTACTACCGCTGGGTCCAGGATAAAAACCACACTCAAGAAAACCAGAACTGCCATAACTTCTGCATATGAGCTCCGAATTGAGCAAACTCAAGCTTGTTGGAAACAAGACGACGAGTAGCATCAAAACAGCGAAATAGAGGAGTGAAACCTCCAACCGAGAAGAACCGGCAAAACCTCCAACATTGAAAACATCATAGAAGAAGCATGTGAACTCCGTTTTCGATGAACTCGAGCTTGTCATCAAGATGACCATAAGCTCTAAGACTCTCAAAGAGAACCAAACAAGAACCAAGAAATATGATGCAAGGATGCAATGGTTTGAGCTCTTAGCGAACAATACGATCAAGCTACTCATCGAGGGCCCCCCTTGATAGTACGGCAATCGATCCTATAACCCGGTCTCCCAACTACCATCATGAGACCGGTAAAATAGAAAACCTATCAAGGGCAAACCTTTGCCTTGCACATGGTCCACTTGAGCTAGATGATGACGATCTTGACTCCCTCAAGTTGGACCACCTTTCTTGATTGGGTTGACTCGATGAAGACCAGTTGATTGCTCCCCCATACTCCACTATGGGTGAGCCACTCTTCCGCACATCTTCACAAGTCCATTGTCACCACAAAGAACGGCAAGCTTCAAGCATTTGATCTCTTCGTGATGCTCCACTTGAACTTGCACACCGCAACCTTTCTTGATTGTGTTGACTTGATGAAGACTAGTTGATTGCTCCCCCATACTCCACTATGGGTGAGCCACTCTTCCGCACATCTTCACAAGTCCATTGTCACCACAAAGGACGGCAAGCTTCAAGCATTTGATCTCTTCGTGATGCTCCACTTGAACTTGCACACCGCAACCTAACCCCACAAAGAACTCTCACGAAGACCATGGGTTAGTACACAAAGCGTAATTGACAATGCTTACCATACCATGGGATCACTTGATCCCTCTCGGTACATCTTCTACGCTTTGTGGGTTGATCAACTTGATTCACTCTTTAACTTAGTCTTGATCAACCTCTAAGACCAATCTTTAGGTAATTCCTTGAATAGCACCTTGGTCGACACAAACTCTCCTTGAAACCAACACATGTACTCCAAGAAAAGCCTATGGACAACACCTTCAAATATAACTCAAGGCAACCATTAGTCCATAGAGATTGTCATCAATTACCAAAACCAAACATGGGGGCACCGCATGTTCTTTCACATGGTCAGGAAACCATGACCATCTATTGATCAACGAGCTAGTCAACTAGAGGCTTACTAGGGACATATTACGATCTATGTATTCACACATGTATTACGGTTTCTGGTTAATACAATTATAGCATGAACAATAGACAATTATCATGAACACGGAAATATAATAATAACCACTTTATTATTGCCTCTAGGGCATATTTCCAACACTTTTTTAAATTTTGTCAAATTCGTAAACTTTTATTCTAATCGATGAGCGTTTTTCATTCTCACGAACGTTGTTCCGACTTGGAGCTAGGGGTATTCGTGTGTTCCAGAGCCGGTCCATCAAAACTGAGGTCCATGTGTCAAAATCTAAGTTGGCCCTATCTTGTTAGAGAAAAACGTCCGACTGGATCCAGCTGTCGTCTATAGCAGGCTGCTTGCATAAAAAGTATTTTGAGATGTCTTTTTAGTTGCCTTAATATATATTTTTGTAGGCATTTTGATGAAACACCTCGAAAAAGCAAAGGTGTTTCCTCACATGCCTCAAGTGAATGGAGGCGTTTTGGAATTTTAGAAAATATCTCCACAAATGGCAGGAATCCTTCAACTGATAATTTTATATACTTATGAAAAGTTGAAGTCATAAAGTTGATGTCCGCTATGTGCTATGGAACGAGAGGATACGTTCCATGTTTTCTGCAGGTGCCCCAGGGCCGTGGAACTGTGGCGAGCCATGGCGAAACATTGGAGCTTATCGGACATCAATTCTGTTAGGCCGACGGGCATCAAGTGGCTGCTCGACGTGATGTAGCCCCTGCAGGTTGATGACCGCATGAGGGTCCTTATGGTGCTGTGGCGTGCATGGCATGTTCGGAATGAAATCGTCCATGAGAAGAGGCCACCCCCAGTGGAGGCTTCATGCCGGTTCCTGCTCAGCTATGAAGCATCTTTGGCTGCTATCCAGAGAGACCCGGACGGTGATCACATGAAGGGCAAGATGGTGCTTGCGCCTGCGGCGAGGAGGGCGCCGGCAAGGCACCAGGAGAACGCGCCAACGCCGGATAATATGTGGCAGGCCCCAGCCCCTGGGCGTGTTAAACTGAACGTCGACGGTTCGTACTGCCCCGCCTCTGGTGCTGCGGGTGCAGGCATGATCTTGAGGGACAGTAGTGGGGCGATTATTTTTTCGGCGTGCAGAAACCTTCTCTTGTGTGCAGATCCTTTGCAAGCGGAGCTGGCGGCCTGTCTCGAAGGCCTAAATTTTGCCATGCAATGGTCTCCTTTACCTGTGGACGTGGAGATGGACAGCCTGATTGCTGTGCAGGCTATCCGGTCAATGAAGGAAGATAAATCGCAACATGCGATGATGATTTCTGAAGCTAAGAGACTTCTTGGTGAAAGAGAAAGTTCAATTGCTCATATTAGTAGGACACAAAACTGTGTTGGGCATAGACTAGCTGAGTTTGGCCGAGTAGAAGCTAGGACTGCTATATGGTTAAAATCTGGACCTGCTAATGTACCGGAACTATGTATGGAGGATCTTCCTCCAAGCTGAGCAATGAAAGCCCCTTTAACCCCGCAAAAAAAAAGGTTATGTCCCTTCCTCTAACCATAAACTACCATCTAGCTGGTCGCCCCTATTATTTTGACAAGCTTTATTATTCGAGAGGTCGCTAGATCGAGTCCTGAGAAGTGCGAATAAGACGCATAATTTTTTCTTGGGAGGTCCAGAATGATGGGCCGATGATCTGGTGTTGCACATCATTCTAGTATGTTCTTATAAACTTTCTGCTGTTTTTGTCACGAAAGGCTATCGTAGCGGAGTGGCAAAGCTGTGTAGCCCGGAGGATATGGTGTATGAACATTAGAACATACTCTTTTTTGAGGAATTTTACGTCTGCCTTTCAATAGCAAGCGGCCTAGCGCCTGCTGAGCCGGCCGCCCGGCCCAGTTGTGCGCCGCGTAACGAAGGCCTCGGTGTAGACCTCGTACTTTCATTGTCTAAAAAAAAGACATCGTATTTTCAGGAAAAAAATCCATCATGCCTATCATTATGAAGGGGTATGGAATAATCACAACCGTTGATATGTTCAGGGTTGTACCAAAGCGAAAATGTTATTTATTTCTTCAGCATGATGCAACCCAATGAGAACTCGTAGGAGCGGTAAAGCTAACTAACGGTGACTACAAGATACATACTCCTACTTGATGGGAGATGACACTACCAGTAAGTTAAAACACCACTCGATGGCTTCTCTGACATACTGTTACGTACATACTGTACGTAGCAACAAGATCAGTTTCCATTGAATGCTCGATCGACAATTGCTGCCGACCGTGCACGCGGCGCATATGGGCATGATACTAGCTGGGATCGACCCGATGGAGCAAAAGTTTTTGGCTGAGCAGCGACCACGTGACACTGACCGGGAGGGCGAAACTAGCTACGTACAGCATGCATATACGCACAGGAGATGGACGGGGTACGCACGTCGATCGTCTCCGGGCCTAGCTACGGTGTTACGGTAGAAATGCATGTGTTTTCACTCGGCACTCACACTCACAGCGAAGCCACATGTTGGGTGTGTAGTCAATTGACTATACAAGTTTGTGAAAAAAAACATCATATATAAGTACAAATCATGCAAAAAATAATACAAAATTCGTAGAAATACACATATCTTGACTACACAACATTGAGTTGACTACACATGGTTAAAATCCTGCCACTGACTCACAGGCTGAGACGCCGAGGCAGAGAAATGAATGAAGTGCATGCCGACGAAAGCGGTTAGCACGTAGTACGTGTACGAGCAAAACTCAATGCAGCTAGCGCTGCCCGTGCTTGACTGTGCAGAGCATCACATGCACGCTGCACGCATGCATGCTGATGCAGTGACACGTACCCGGCCATGGTAGGCAGGCACATGCACCCTGCGCTTGGTGGCAGCACGTACTACGTCGAGCGTTCAAGGAAACTCCTGCCGATCGGCCGGTACAATAATGGCGGAGTCTCGCCGTCGCCGTCTCCTGACACTGATCTCGTGGTGAGCCAATGAACTGCAACATGATAGTACTGCCATCCCTACCCATGTCCACCGTACAGGCTCTTAGGCCAACTTCATCACGCGATTCCAAACGGACGTCTGTTTTGTCCAGATGTCCGTTTGGATAGAGTTTGAAGTTGTGTCCGGACGTGTCCTGGGATGCGGTGACCGTGTGCCTAGCGCGCGGGCGCATCCATTTACCCCATCATGTCCATGTTTATTTAAAAATCAAAAGCAACGTTTCAAATGTCAAGTTCTAGTTTAGGCCGCGGCAGCATTGACCTTAACGACCGCTCTTCGTTTCCTCCTCTTCGCCGATTCCGCGTCCAACTTAGCGATCTCCTCCGGCGTGCACTCCGACCGCGGCTTCCTAGGCGCTTCTTCTTCACCTTTGCGGGCGGGTCGACGGCCAGGCCGTCGGAACTTGGCGGGGCGTCGGCCATGGACGGGGGAGAGAGGAGGCGGCGGGAGGGACGTGGGAGGGTTTGGGGTAAATGACGCCAAATGGGCAGGGGTGGGGGGGGGGTTGGTTTCTTCCACCGACAGGCGGGCTAGGGAAGGACAAGCGCGCGCGTCCCGTCCATCCACGCGATGTCCGTTTCAATTCAAAACCGACGCAAACTTGGGCCGGGGATGGATCGAAAGCAGACAAAAGTCTGTTTGCGCCCGCGCGCTGGGTCATCTTGTTTGTTTCTTTTATCTCAAACGGACAAGGACGAACACGATAGGATCATGTGTGGAGTTGGCCTTAGATTCGCAGGTCCACACTCGATACGGAACGAGAGCGACGTTCCATGGACTATATAATGGATGGAGGGAGTAGCATCCCTGTATTTGTTTTGAATTTTCACCAGGGGGAAAGATTCCCCAAAGGGCCAAAAGGTCAGAGGGTTTTATAGGGGACAGCGATCCCTGCAATTTTGGAGCACCTTACAAATTCGCAAAACAGGTTTGCGCTCTGCTTTATATACATAAAACATTTAGTTAATTGCACTATTGGTACATAAACTTACGGCGCGGGTACAATCTCATACAAAAACTTACAAAATGACTCAAATTAGCCTCTAAACTTGCTTTACGGGAACAAACTGATACAAATTAGTCAAAACCTGCCACATCGGCTCTAGGAACTTGGCCCACGTCCAGGTTAATTTACAGGAATCCCCGCTGTATAATGTAAATAGATCCCCAAATAGCCTAGCCAGCCTCTCTGTTCGCCATGCACCAGCCAAATCCCTAGGCATTCTTCTCTGTTCTTCCCGCAAATTCACACTCTACCGAGGCAGCCTTCCTCTCAAGCCAAATCCCTAACCCTTAACAGTAGCAACGACCGCGGCAAGGACGGGAGAAGGTGGCTTGCCATGACACGGCATCCTCGTCAACGGATATTCAGCCCCTCCTCGTGGGCGCATGGCCCATGGGCGGTGGCGGTGGCAATGTCGGTCCCGGCAGCGGCCTGGGTGACGGTTGTACTAAAGAATGGTGGGTGACATCTGAGCTTCATTTCGGCTCAAAAAATGTCCAGGGTGCTTTTTCTATTCGTAATTTCTCGTGCCCTACAATATGTGACTTTGAGCAGAGCTCAACATTTTTTGCAGAGTCAAGTGCAAACGGCCACTGAGTATGATTTTGATGGGTTTATTCCACCATTTGAGTATTGCCCTGACTTTTGTGACATTGAGAAGGAGAATTGTGGGCATTTTCATAGCCCTGTTCTTAGAGTGTGTACAGAAGGATTCGATGTAGGGCGTAGGTTTCTAGCCTGTTCATCTGAGGTATGTCAATAGTGGTAGTGAAAAGATTTAAACGACACATATTTTAGTCACAAAACTATGAAAGTAAACACATCACAAGATTATGAGCACACAACAACAACTCCACTTTAGCAGAACACTACTTTCTGCAACTCTAAACATCACACCCAACACCATTTTCAGTAAACAATGACAAGCGGGCGGAAATACGCCTTTCATCTACCGACGCCTGATTATTAACCATACGCACCACAGAAAAACCACATGCGGGTGAATATACCACTGAACAAACCGGATGAAAACCCTAGTGATAAGAGACGCCGATACAGGGGGGACAATCCAACATAGAAGAAGGAAGGTGATTTCATACCGTAGTCCGGCAGAAACTTGCCAATGCCGCGAGGACGCGGCTCCATCCAACGTCAATCTCGTTCGCGGCGACCATAGCACCGTCGGCAACAAGAAACAGAAAGGGAAGGGCCGATGAGAAACGAAAACCGAAGTGACTGGTGTGTGCCTCTCATCCGACGGGCAGGTTTCGGACTAATTTGTATCAGTTTGTTCCCGCAAAGTAAGTTTAGGAGCTAATTTGAGTCAATTTGCAAGTTTTTGTATGAAACTGTACCCGTGCTGCAAGTTTATGTATCAGTAGTGTAATTAACTCTAAAACATTAGACAAAGTACACAGCCGAATGATAAAAGTAAAACAGTAGCCCTCTTACATATATAGCAGATCTTGGGATATCGTGAGCACGGCTACATTGCCGAGAGAGACCACAGAGAACTCGGAGCACAACGCCACACCACGCCCTAGCACACCTAGTCTTCACGACAAGGCTCTAAAGAGGAAGAATGACGCCTACAGGGAGTCCATAGCAGACATGGATCTTGACTCGAAGCCTTGACACGAAGAGAAGAACTACAACAACGTCTTCAAGAAGCGAACGACGCCCATTGGCGTCGTCGCCGACTTGCCGTCGGTGCCAAAGCGCAGAACTTTTGCTCGGCAGCTGACCCATGCCATCACGATGTCAAACAAGCCATCCATGACGAGTTCCAACTCCCAGATCCGGACCTGGACAACGCCTATGCCAACGACATAAACCGCGCCCGAGCCACCAATCACTATGCCCCTCGCTGCCGACACGACCAAATCCAACCGCCGCAACTCAGGCGAGCACCACCCGCCACAAAAGCCCCACATGCCACCGTTGCACTCACGCGTGAAGTCCACGACGGCGAGCCGCCGCCGCCGCCGTGGCACCCCATGCCAGTGCCGCACCCATGCCCCGTAACCACTTCTTTTTATATAAAATCTGAAATTCATGTAAACATATGTACATCGATCATTTTTTAGCATAGTACAAACGAAGATGCCCACATACACGCACACCCTGTCTGAACACCTCTGAGATACTGAGCCGACACAACATCTTGGCATTGTTGAAGTTGTCACAGACACCTTCGTGGTCGATGAGAATGTCTCCTCCTACTAACGCACATCCCGGAAGGCCTGATATAAATCTAGGAGAATGCGAAACTAGTGACAAGTCTAGGACTTGAACCCTGGTGGGCTGGTTCCATCACAAGGAACCTAACCATTTGAGCTACGCTCAATTCGCACGCACGTAGACGATTGAACAACATGAATACATGTTACAATGAATAAAATTGGAATAAAGTTTATTAGAAAAACTAACAATACGATAGTTGGTAAAATCTGTACATCCATAATTCAAACATAAAATTCAGCGAGCGTGGATCCACATAAGCTCCACGAGATCATTGAGTACTTACACGTGCCTTTGCTTACCTCAGAGTTTTCGATTCATCTCTAGAAATTCACATATGCTCTGCATCTTGTTTTGGGAGACGGACATTTACTCTGGACTTCTCAAAATCATGTGTACGGGTTGCCCCTTCTCCATCGTCCTGCATAATTATGTTGTGCAAGATTACATTAGTGGTCATCACCCTGTCACAATCTCTTTGGACCCACATTATTATAGCTCCATGAACATTACCCAACGGATTTGGAGCACTCCAAATGTTCTCTCCACATTCTTCCCATTACCTTCTTGTGTTTGCGCAAAGAAATATTGTTTGTTACCTTGGGGATCGTGCATAGTCTTCACAAACGCCGCCCAGTGAGGATAGATACCATCGGCAATGTATTACCCCATGTTGTATTCATATCGGTTGATGGTGTAGTTGCATGATTCCTCATCACAAAGTCTCTTGAACAACTTAGATTGCTGGAGCGCATTGACCTAGTTGTGAGAATCGAGCATGCCAAAGAAAGCATGTAAATACACAAGTCCTTTAATGCCGCTACTTCAAGTATGATGGTGGCCTTTTTGGTGTGACCTTGCCCACGCAAACCCGTTGGGTAATTTTTTTTTCATTGGCAATGCATGCAATCGACTGAACCAAGTACCTGAAAAACTTTTTGCTGCTTCATTTGCCAATAACTTTGTTGTGTCCTCGGCATTTGACTCTCAAGTACTCCGATCCAAACACCTTCTTCATGATGTAGGAAAATTTCTCCACGGACTAAATGCACGTGATCTTCCCCATCCGGACATACCCATGAGTGGATTTACCACATGCGAGCATTCCATAGAGCAGCCGTGCATTTCTGCATGGGATAGAAGGCCAGCTGTCCACAACAATTCACCCTCAACGTGAAGGACCATATGCCTTCTCACCAACCGAAAGGCTGCTCTCCTTCTGAGGTTGGAGACGTCATCACATCTACCGATGAGCCCAACTTCCCCTTTGCAACACCTAGTATGGATGAATGTCACGGAAAAGAGAATGATGCTAAAGCTGCAATTGCCGGCATTGATTCTCAAGCTCACGCTGAAGGTACAACACCTAGCATGAACAAGGATGAAGTCAATGGAGAGCTGAAAAAAGAACCAACAAGTTGCAACAGAGGCTGCTGAAACTCGTGAGCAACAAAGAATGAGTCTCGAGATGGAAGGCAACGTCTCACCTCCCAACCCCCCACTCTTCTATGATGCACCAAGGAGTGGGACAACCGGCATTTGGGATGATGCGCCATCATGTGAGTTGTTCCCAAAGGGCTCCGAAGACTATGAGTTGATGCATTGCACGGATGAGCCTACAATCAAGAAGAGCACAGTCAGCCCCATCTATGCCAACATCTCTGTGTTTCCTGTTTCAGACGACGATGACAACCCAAGTATGCTTCCTTCCTCCTGCATCATTTGTTTTTTGTTTTTCTCCACATCATTTTTTTGCATCGAGAAATAAGAATGATAGGGAACCTCCAGCCTCCTCAGCGATTTGGGATTCCTTGACCGTTGGATATTTTGCTTGATTGGATTTCGGCCGTCGGATCTCTCCACTGGAAAACCTACGCCGTCGGATCAACGGGCGACACTGTCGCAATGAATAGTTTCACCCCGCTGCAAAGATCTCGTGCCACCGTCGATATTACGGTGCCCCCGCTAGGGTATTTTTTGTTGGGGAATGCAGTAATTTCAAAATTTTCCTACGCACACGCAAGATTTATCATGGTGATGCATAGCAACGAGAGGGGAAGAGTGTTGTCCACGTACCCTCGTAGATCATAAGCGGAAGCATTATGACAACGCGGTTGATGTAGTCGTGCGTCTTCACGATCTGATTGATCCTAGTACCGAAAGTACGACACCTCCGCGATCTGCACACGTTCGGCTCGGTGACGTCCCACGAACTCTCGATCTAGCTGAGTGTTGAGGGAGAGCTTCGTCAGCACGATGGCGTGATGACGATGATGATGAAGCTACCGGCGCAGGGCTTCGCCTAAGCACTATGACGATATGACCGAGGTGGATTATGGTGGAGGGGGGCACCGCACACGGCTAAGATAGTTGTCTGTTGTGTGTTCTAGGGTGCCCCCTGCCCCCGTATATAAAGGAGCAAGGGGGAGGCCGGCCGGCCCTAGGGCGCGCCAATGAGGGGAGGAATCCTCCTCCTAGTAGGAGTAGGATTCCTCCTTTCCTAGTCCTACTAGGAGGGGGAAGGAAGGAGTGGGAGAGGGGAAGGAAAGGGGGGGCGCCACCCCCTCCTAGTCCAATTCGGACTCAACGGGGAGGGGCGCGCGGCCTGCCCTGACAGCCCCTCTTTCTCTCCACTAAGGACTCCGGTTTTCTCCGAAATCATCCGGAACACTTTCGGTGTCCGAATATAGCCGTCCAATATATAAATCTTTATGTCTCGACCATTTCGATACTCCTCGTCATGTCCGTGATCCTATCCGGGACTCCGAACTATCTTCGGTACATCAAATACATAAACTCATAATACCGATCATCACCGAAATGTTTAGCGTGCGGACCCTACGGGTTCGAGAACTATGTAGACATGACCGAGACACGTCTCCGGTCAATAACCAATAGCGGAACCTGGATGTTCATATTGGGTCCTACATATTCTACAAAGATCTTTATCGGTCAAACCGCATAACAACATACGTTGTTCCCTATGTCATCGGTATGTTACTTGCCCGAGATTCGATCGTCGGTATCTCAATACCTAGTTCAATCTCGTTACCGGCAGGTCTCTTTACTCGTTCCATAATGCATCATCCCGCAACTAACTCATTAGTCACAATGCTTGCAAGGCTTATAGTGATGTGCATTACCGAGAGGGCCCAGAGATACCTCTCCGATACTCGGAGTGACAAATCCTAATCTCGATCTATGCCAACTCAACAAACTGTTGGAAATATGCCCTAGAGGCAATAATAAAAGCATTATTATTATATTTCCTTGTTCATGATAATTGTCTTTATTCATGCTATAATTGTGTTATCCGAAAATCGTAATACATGTGTGAATAATAGACACCAACATGTCCCTAGTAAGCCTCTAGTTGACTAGCTCGTTGATCGACAGATAGTCATGGTTTCCTGACTATGGACATTGGATGTCATTGATAACGAGATCACATCATTAGGAGAATGATGTGATGGACAAGACCCAATCCTAAACATAGCATAAAGATCGTATAGTTCGTTTGCTAGAGTTTTTCCAATGTCAAGTATCCTTTCCTTAGACCATGAGATCGTGTAACTCCCGGATACCGTAGGAGTGCTTTGGGTGTACCAAACATCACAACGTAATTGGGTGACAATAAAGGTATACTACGGGTATCTCCGAAAGTGTCTGTTGGGTTGACACGGATCAAGACTGGGATTTGTCACTCCGTATGACGGAGAGGTATCACTGGGCCCACTCGGTAATGCATCATCATGATGAGCTCAAAGTGACCAAGTGTCTGGTCACGGGATCATGCATTACGGTACGAGTAAAGTGACTTGCCGGTAACGAGATTGAACAAGGTATTGGGATACCGACGATCGAATCTCGGGCAAGTAACATACCGACTGGCAAAGGGAATTGTATACGGGGGTTGCTTGAATCCTCGACATCGTGCTTCATCCGATGAGATCATCGTGGAGCATGTGGGAGCCAACGTGGGTATCCAGATCCCGCTGTTGGTTATTGGCCGGAGAACCGTCTCGGTCATGTCTACGTGTCTCCCGAACCCGTAGGGTCTACACACTTAAGGTTCGGTGACGCTAGGGTTGTAAGGGATATGTATATGCAGTAACCCGAATGTTGTTCGGAGTCCCGGATGAGATCCCGGATGTCACGAGGAGTTCCGGAATGGTCCGGAGGTAAAAAATTATATATAGGAAGTGCTATTTCGGCCATTGGGACAAGTTTCGGGATCACCGGTATTGTACCGGGACCACCAGAAGGGTCCCGGGGGTCCACCGGGTGGGGCCACCTGCCCCGGGGGGCCACATGGGCTGTAGGGGGTGCGCCTTGGCCTACATGGGCCAAGGGCACCAGCCCCAAGAGGCCCATGCGCCTAGGGTTCAAGAAGGGAAGAGTCCCACAAGGGGAAGGCACCCCCTAGGTGCCTTGGGGGGGAGGGAATCCTCCCTTGGCCGCCGCCCCCCTAGGAGATTGGATCTCCTAGGGCCGGCGCCCCCCCCCTTGGGCTCCCTATATATAGTGGGGAAGGAGGGCCTCTCAAGCCACGCCTTTGGTGCCTCCCTCTCCCTCTCCAACACCCCTCCTCCTCCATAGTGCTTGGCGAAGCCCTGACGGAGTACTGCAGCTCCATCACCACCACGCCGTCGTGCTGCTGCTGGAGCCATCTTCCTCAACCTCTCCTTCCCCCTTGCTGGATCAAGAAGAAGGAGACGTTACGCTGACCGTACGTGTGTTAAACGCGGAGGTGCCGTCCGTTCGGCGCTAGGATCTCCGGTGATTTGGATCACATCGTGTACGACTACCTCATCCCCGTTCTTTGAATGCTTCCGCTCGCGATCTACAAAGGTATGTAGATGCATCTGATCACTCGTTGCTAGATGAACTCATAGATGGATCTTGGTGAAACCGTAGGAAAATTTTTGTTTTCTGCAACGTTCCCCAACACAAACACCATCGGAGATACCTGTAGAGCACCTTTATAATCACCCAGTTACGTTGTGACGTTTGGTAGCACACCAAGTGTTCCTCCGGTATTTGGGAGTTGCATAATCTCATAGTCATAGGAACATGTATAAGTCATGAAGAAAGCAATAGCAACAAACTAAACGATCATCGTGCTAAGCTAACGGATTTGTCAAGTTAATCACATCATTCTCTAATGATGTGATCCCGTTTATCAAATGATAACTCTTTGTCCATGGCTAGGAAACTTAACCATCTTTGATTAACGAGCTAGTCAAGTAGAGGCATACTAGTGACACTCTGTTTGTCTATGTATTCACACATGTACTAAGTTTCCGGTTAATACAATTCTAGCATGAATAATAAACATTTATCATGATATAAGGAAATATAAATAACAACTTTATTATTGCCTCTAGGGCATATTTCCTTCATTTTTGTCATTTCACATCTTAGGTCAACACGTGGTCATCTCAGATTCGCTGCCTCCTCCCCAATCTCTCTCTCTCTCTCTCATGAACATCTCTCGCTTGTCTGCCGCTGCCACAAGCCATCCTCCCCGTCCTCTCACCTCCTCTCCCACCTCCTCCTTCCACTCCCTCCTCTCACCTCCTCCTTCCACTCCCTCCTCCAACCTCCACTGATCCGGTGCCATGGAGACTGAGCTGTCGTTCGTCCCTCCCTCCCTCCTCGCGCCCGGAATGCTAGCTTGTGGACATGCCGACCGTACCCAATTCCCCGCCTTGTGTTTTTGCGCCTGTTTGTTTTTGCTTCGTCATTCTATTCGTGGTCATGTAAAGAATTAACACATTTTATCCTTAAAACAGTCCTCCTGTTAATATCTAATTCTATGAGGTTAGATTTAACATTATTCCTAGCGGTTTTTTCATGACAAACAGTGCAATAAGCTTGCCACGTGGGTTTATAATGGCCTGGAGTTTCTACCTCCCAGGTTGTCGGAACCAATTTCCTAACGATGTTTCTTGTCATGATGCGGGTGTTGTTAGTGTGAGGATGTTGTTTCCGGGGGCTCACAACAACTATCGAGCCGATCATTACTGACAAGCCATTTGGGGAATTCCTAACAGCGTGTGCTATTTTGCGATGGTGATTAGCTTGTTCTTGACAGATCTCAATCATCAGGAATTTGTCATTTTGAGGATGTTACACGGTGAACCGGGCTCCCTCGCCCACGCATCAGCCGCCACCCAGTCCAAAGACCACACAACACGTTCGAAAGCCCTTAAGTGATGATGATCGGGGTGTCCCTCGATGATGTTATACCTCATGGCCACCCCCATGGAGCAGATGGCGAGAACCCCTCCCGCCGGGAGCGAAAGCACGTTATGCGCTTCTGCTTTCTCTATGAACCTCGTACCGAGGGGCGGACACCACTGGCACACGGTCATCCTCAACTCGGAAAGCCTAGAAACACCCTGGCATCACAAGCTTGCTTTGCTTCCCTCGCGATCAACCCCTCTCGTCAGCTGCCACTCCTCGGTCCTAGTACACTTGTTTCTGTTTCTTTTATTTTATTTCTTCAGCATGATGCAACCCAATGAGAACTCGTAGGAGTGGTAAAGCTAAGAGCATCTCCAGCCACGCCCCCAACAAGCCCTCCCCAGCCAATTTTTCCACGCCGACGCCCAAAAATCGGCCCAGTCACGCCCTAGGAGCCCTTTTTCGCCGGTTTGGGCCGAAACTGGCGCCGACGGACCCAGGCCGAACCTGGCGCACTGGGGTGTGCCCGGGGGCGCCGGGGTGAGCGTTTTTGACACGAAAGAGGATGGGCCCGCCGAGTCAACGAGACGCCGCTTCGTCGCCCTCATCGCCTCGGTTCCCGCGGGAATCAATGTGAAGGCTGCCGCACTGCCGCGCCGGTCATCCTCCATTGATGCCTCACGGGCGGTGCAGTGAACGTGCCGCGACACGTGTCCAGCCCTCTCCCGCCATGCGTCACCTGGCATGCAGCCCGTCGCCGCCCCAACTGCGGCTATAAAAGGCGACCTCCTCGTCGGTGGACGCCACAGCTCCCATTCCTTCCTCTATGGCGCAGAAAGCAACCCTCTCCCCTCTTCCCGCCAACAAAAAGATGGCCAAGAGGTTCCCAGGCGACGACGTGGCGGCGAACGGCTTCGGAGGCGCGCCTGCTCTACGAGGCCGAGTACCCGGCGCCCCCGGATATGCGGGTGCCGGGAACGTGGAGGCTGAGCGCCGACGGCGTCCCGGTGCCACCGGTGCCTGAAGGGGCGGCGCGGCGGGCCGAGATCGCCCACATCTGCTCGTCCCTGACGGAGGAGTAGCGGAACGAGCCGCGCTACGCTGCTGACAGCGACACTCTCTGGACCATGTACTTCCAATGCCGCCGCGAGGAGCAGATCGCCTCCACCAACGGCGTCATCCCGCGAGGCCGCCTCAACGCCGACGGGCGGCGCGAGTGGTGGGGTGTGCCAGGCCGCACCCTCGAGGCCATGTTCGACCACATCAAGACCGGCAACGTGCCGTGCCTCGATTACCCACCGCGGCCGTCCTTCTCTCGCCGCCGTGGTAGCTCCTGGGATGCCGCGGCGGATGGAGCCGGGGCCGTCCTCGTCGTCGGGCTTAGGCTTGCCGGCCACGCTCCGCCCCGTCAAGCCCGAGCCGGGGGAGATGCTGCTCGGGCGCCGCACCAGCAGCGACGCCCTCGCCATCAACAAGGGTGCCCGGCCCTCCCTCACGGCTTCCTCCTCCTGGTCTGGCCGAAGCCGGAGCCGGGGCTGCTCCTGGTGAAGCCGGAGCACGTTGAGATGGCGGCCCCCGACGACGAGTCCGCCCTCAAGTGGGCGAAGGAGGACTACATCCGGGAGCAGGTGCGCCGCCAGCGCTGGGCGTACGCGGAGCTCCAGGCCCGACGCCGCGGGCGCGAGGAGGGCGGCGTCATCGTCCTCGACAGCGACCAGGAGGACGAGGTCGGGCCGTCCAGCGCCCCACCGCGCGTCAGCGACCCTGGCCAGGGTTGCAGCAGGGACGTCGGCGGCACAGGTGAGGCACGCGACGACAACGACGATGATGGCGACGGCGGCGACTACACTCGCTTCTACAGGCTTCCACTAGTAGAAAAAGGGTCAAATGTGAAGCACATTAGTGCCGGTTTGAATTTGAGCCGGCACTAATGTGTGCATTAGTGCCGGTTCCAACGGCTAGCCGGCTTTATATAGTGATTAGCTCGTGTAATGCTTTATATAGTGATTGATTTTTGAGTTTAGTAATTTGGGAGGAATTATATATATGTGCTAGTATTTGATTTATATGCAATTTGAGGTCAAAAATAACACTTAGTTTGCATATGTAGGTGTGGTTTACTTAGTACCTTCTAAATCTCCGTCGTAACCACCGTCGATCGCTCGCAACGTCCCGTCGTCGGCACCACCTTGTGGTGAGCCTCTTGTTCATGAAGTTTTATATAAAAAATTGATGTTTGTGTGATTTGGATATATAGTTACTCGTATAATTATCTTACCCATACGTTGTTTCTTATACATAGTGCCATGGTTTTGATATCCATCCCCATCGGCCCTCGTCCGGGTTATGATTCGGATGTGGTATATTCTCTTTTAAAACTATTCATTGCATTTCGTGTTTATGACAAATTATGCCCATCAAGTTGACATAGATATTTGTATGTAGGAGGTAGTTCAACCGGAAATTCCAACCAACCCTATTGTCGAGAGGTTAAATTTAGTTGAAAGAGAAAACGAGGATTTGAAGGAAAAATTGAAAAGAATTGAGGGGGAGAAGATGGAATTGGAGTTGCATGTTGCCGATGTCGTCGATGATCACAAGATTAACATGGAGAAAATGTGCTTGAAGATTAGAAAGATTAGAAAATATGTCATTCATAGTGAAGCTTGGTATCATTATGTTGTTGGATCAATTGTTACCTTAGTTGCGATCTTGATCGCATTTGTTGTTGCATTTAAATTCTTTAGCTAGAGAGTTATTTGTTTGTTGCATTTAAGTGTTGTATGATCTTTATGTATGAACTTTATGTACTGTATTAATTTGGTGTTTTCGGTGCTGTGTATTGAAGATGAGCCGGCAATGGATGTACGATGACCGATGCTCTCCCGAGTTCATTAATGGCGTGCGTAATTTTCTGCTTGCGGCTGAGGCAAACAAGCGGGCGGATGGTTTTATGCCTTGTCCATGTGCTGGCTGTAAGAATGGTCACAATTACTCTACGTCAAGAACCATTCACGTCCACCCGTTTGAGTCCGGTTTCATGCCCCACTATAATGTTTGGACCAAGCATGGAGAAAGAGGGGTTATGATGGAAGACAATGAAGAAGAAGAGGACGACGACAGCTATCCTGGCCATGGGTTCCCTGAATAAGATGATACAACAATGAGGGAAGAAGCTGAGCCAGTAATGCGGGAAGAAGCTGAGCCGGCAATGCAGGAAGAAGCTGAAGAAGAGGCATCGGATGAGCCCGTTGATGATCTAGGTCGGGCCATTGCCGATGCAAAGAGAAACTGCGCAAGTGATTTGGAGAAGAAGAAGTTGCAGCGCATGTTAGAGGATCACAAAAAATTGTTGTACCCGAATTGCGTAGGTGACAAGAAAAAACTGGGCACCACACTGGAATTGCTACAATGGAAGCCAGAGAATGGTGTATCTGACAAGGGATTTGGAAAGTTGCTGGTAATGATAAAGAATATGCTTCCAAAGGACAACGAATTGCCCGAGAGTATGTACGAAGGAAAGAAGGTTGTCTGCCCTCTAGGGTTAGAGGTGCAGAAGATACATGCATGCCCTAATGATTGCATCCTCTACCGCGGTGAGTACGAGGATTTGAACGCTTGCCCAGTATGCAGTGCATTGTGCTATAAGATCAGCTGTGATGACCCTGGTGATGTCGAGGGCGAGCGCCCTAGGAAGAAGATTCCTGCCAAGGTGATGTGGTATGCTCCTATAATACCACGGTTGAAACGTTTGTTCCAAAACAAAGAGCATGCCAAGGCGATGCGATGGCACAGAGAAGACCGTAAGAAAGATGGAAAGTTGAGAGTACCCACTGACGGGTCGCAGTGGAGAAAAATCGAAAGAAAGTACGGGAAGGAGTTTGCAGATGACGCAAGGAACGTATGGTTTGGTCTAAGCGCAGATGGCATTAATCCTTTTGGGGAGCAGAGCAGCAACCATAGCACCTGGCCTGTGACTCTATGTTTGTATAACCTTCCTCCTTGGTTGTGCATGAAGCAGAAGTTCATTATGATGCCAGTGCTCATCTAAGGCCCTAAGCAACCCGGCAACGATATTGATGTGTACCTAAGGCCATTAGTTGAAGAACTCTTACAACTGTGGAATGGAACAGGTGTACGTGCGTGGGATGAGCACATGGGGGAAGAATTTGACCTAAAGGCGTTGCTGTTCGTGACCATCAATGATTGGCCTGCTCTTAGTAACCTTTCAGGACAAACAAACAAGGGATACCGCGCATGCACGCACTGTTTGGACGATACCGACAGTATATATTTGGCTAATTGTAAGAAGAATGTGTACCTGGGACATCGTCGATTTCTTCCGAGCAGGCATCCCATAAGAAAGAAAGGCAAGAATTTCAAAGGTGAGGCGGATCACCGGACGAAGCCTCGCCACCGTACTGGTGCTGATGTACATGATATGGTCAAGGACTTTAAGGTGGTCTTTGGAAAGGGTCCTGGTGGACAACCTGTTCCGAATGACGCTGACGGACGCGCACCCATGTGGAAGAAGAAATCTATATTTTGGGACCTGCCCTATTGGAAAGACCTAGAGGTCCGCTCCACAATCGACGTGATGCACGTGACGAAGAATCTTTGTGTGACCCTGCTTGGCTTCTTGGGCGTGTATGGGAAGACAAAAGATACACCTAAGGCACGGGAGGACCAGCAACGTATGCATGGAAAAGACAGCATACATCAGGGTCATGCAAGCTACGCTCTTACCAAAAAAGAGAAGGAACTCTTCTTTGAATGCCTGCTCAGTATTAAGGTACCGTCTGGCTTCTCATCGAATATAAAGGGAATAATAAACATGTCAGAGAAAAAGTTCCAGAACCTAAAGTCTCATGACTGCCACGTGATTATGACGCAACTGCTTCCGGTTGCATTGAGGGGGCTTCTACCGGAAAATGTTCGATTAGCCATTGTGAAGCTATGTGCATTCCTCAATGCAATCTCTCAGAAGGTAATCGATCCAGAAATCATACCAAGGTTAGAGAATGATTTGGTGCAATGTCTTGTCAGTTTCGAGTTGGTGTTCCCACCATCCTTCTTCAACATCATGACACACATCCGAGCTAGTTCACCTATGTGAAGAGATTAACGATTTGGGTCCTGTATTTCTACACAATATGTTCCCCTTTGAGAGGTTCATGGGAGTCTTAAAGAAATATGTTCATAACCGTGCTAGGCCAGAAGGAAGCATCTCCAAGGGCCATGAAAATGAGGAGGCCATTGAGTTTTGTATTGACTTTATTCCTGACCTTAAGCCGATTGGTGTTCCTGAATCGTGGCATAGGGGCAGACTGGATGGAAAAGGCACGCTAGGAGGGGAACAAATAATATGTATGGACGGACATTCTCTCACTGAAGCACACTACACAGTTTTACAGAATTCCGCCTTGGTGGCTCCGTATATGGATGAACACAAGAATTTGCTACGCTCCAAACACCCGGAGCGGTCTGATCACTGGATTACACGTGAACAAACCAGGAGTTTCGCCAGCTGGTTGCAGAGACGTACCATGCATGACGCCTCTATTGAAGATGACCTGTACTTGCTGTCCCAGTTACCATCTTCGAATATAATGACTTTCAAAGGGTATGAGATAAATGGTAATATATTTTACACGATCGCCCAAGATAAGAAGAGCACCAACCAAAAATAGTGGTGTCCGCTTTGATGTAGAAACCAAGACGGGAAAGGAAACATATTACGGTTATATACAGGACATATGGGAACTTGACTATCGACGTGGTTTGGAGGTCCCTTTGTTTCGGTGCAAATGGGTCAATATGACACGAGGCGGGGTAACGGAAGACCCGCAGTACGGAATGACAACAGTGGATCTCAACAATCTTGCGTATGCAGACGAACCATTCGTCCTAGCCAATGATGTGGCACAGGTTTTCTATGTGAAGGACATGTCTACCAAGCCGAGAAAAAGAAAAGACAACGAAGCGAATGCATCATATGATGAGCCAAAGCATCACATAGTTCTTTCTGGGAAGAGAAACATCGTGGGAGTGGATGACAAGACATACATGTCAGGAGATTATGAAAAGTTTGATGAAATTGCTCCATGCACAGTGAATATTGACCCGAGCATCCAGTTAAATGATGAAGATTTTCCATGGCTACGGCGCAAAGGGACACACGCGAAGAAAAAGTTTCACACCCAAAGATCTGGGATGTGATCGGCTTCACTATCATCACTTTCTTCTGTGTTTCACACCCAGGAGGGGATCTCTGTAATAGTTAGGGTAGCTACTTATGTGTTTTGGCATTTGAAACGCGAAGAAATTTTATGTGCAAGCAAATTCTTTCATGCATTTACTGATTTTTTCAGCTAAATGACCCTGAAATTGAAAAGCATTTCAAATGAACTCAGAAAAGGTTGAAAGTTGGCATGGTATCATAATTTCACCCACATAGCATGTGAAAAAAGTAGAGAGGGTTACCGCAAAAACTAGATGCACTTCGTGTACAAAATGGACAATCTCTTTCGAAGTATTAGGGTTTCGGACAAAAACTCATCCGTTACAAAGGCATTTCATTTTTTATATAACCTAAGCATTACCAAATTGAATATAATGATAAAACACACTAATATTAAACATAAGAAAAAAGAATCACTGAAAAATATATTTTCAAAGTTAAGTTATTCACAAACTAGTGATTCACACAAATTTCAAATAATTCAAAATTTAAACTATTCAAATTTGTAAACTACCGGTACTAACAGAAAGTTTGTAATTTTTTGTACCTAAAGCAAAAATATTCACAAAGAAACTCCAAATACAGCAAAAAACAACTCAAAAATAAATAAAACAAAAATAAATAAAGCAAAAAAATAAGAAAAAAAGCCCACCTACTGGGCCACAGCGGCCTGCATACGACTAGAAACCCAAATTCTAGTTGGGCCAGGATGCAGACCCGCTAGCCCAGTAGGCCCAATAGGGCATCGCAGCAGAGGTAGGCCCAGAAGGCCTGCTTAAGAGAGGAGCTCGAGACAGCAGCAACGGCGGGGCTTATAAGCAGGTGCGAGTGACCCTCCGCTAGCGAGGTGGGACTAAACTTCTGCGCCCCTCGCCTGGCAGCGCACACCCTTTAGTACCGGGTCGTGGCTCCAACCGGTACTAAAGGGGGGGGCCTTTAGTACCAGTTGGTGCCATGACCCGGTACTAAAGGGGGTGCGGTTCCCGCCGCTTCGCCTGGCCAAAACAGACCTTTAGTACTGGTTGGTGGCTCCAACCGGTACTAAAGGTGGGTTCTATATAAGAAAACACTTCAAAAAATTTGTCAGTTTCTCATCTCTCCCTCTGCTTCTTTCGCCGCCGCCCCTCGTCGCCGTCCCCGTCCCCGTCACCGCGCCCCGTCCTCCCGTCGTCCCCGCCCGGCCCGTCCCCGTCCCCGTCGTCGCCGCCCCGTCCCCGTCGCCGTCTCTGTCCCCGTCCCCGTTGCCGCCCCCCGTCGTCGCGCCTCGCCGGTGAGCTCCTGCCCCGGCCGCCAACCACACACACATACACACACACATTGTTATAGAATTGTTAGCAATCTTTCTGTTTTTTAGTTATAGAATTATTAGAAATGTTAGTTTTAGTTATAGAAATGTTAGTTATATAGAAATGTTAGTTATATAGAAATATTAGAAATGTTAGTTATATAGAAATGTTAGTTATATTAGAAATGTTAGTTATATAGAAATGTTAGTTATATATAAATGTTTTTTAGTTATAGAAATATTAGAAATGTTAGTTTTAGTTATAGAAATATTCGAAATGTTAGTTTTAGTTATAAAATTTAGAATTTGCATATATGAAATCACAATCCATCATTTAAAAAATGTTACTTTACTTTTGCGGCATATAGTATTTGTTGTCGACGATGCCCGGCCCGCATCCTCGCCGTCGACCCGTTCGCGACGACGTCCTGCTTCAGAGGACCCATGTCCGGGACTGGGCTCCGCCGAGCTAGCACTGGGAGGTGCTACCTTCAGGGGCGCGACGCTTGGTGAGGAACCCGGCCCCGGGTCCCGTCGTCGACCCTCATCTCCTTTGGTGGCGTTCGCGTGGGCCACTTTCGGTGCGGAGGGAGCCGGTCCCGCCGGAGGTGGTACGTCGCCGTGTCGGGGAGGAGGACGAGCACGTCCATCGCTACATGGCTGCTATGGACGTCAGGTTCTCCAATACCTGGCAAGTTCTTTGGGGAGATCACCCGAGCTATGATCCAGTGATGGTTCCTTCACTTTGGTTGTCCACCGCCTAGATTACTCTCTAGTATTCGATCTTTATTAGCTAGCTAGCTAGCTAGTGATGTATTCGATATATAATATTCGAGATGATTTATTCGAGATTATATATATTATTCGAGACGATGTATTCGAGATTATGTCTATTATTCGAGACGACGTATTCGAGATTATATTCGATGATGCTTATTATGTACTATGATTGATTCAGTTTTTCCTTATTAATTGATTGCATCCATGCATTGGAATTTGAATATATTTCTTTTGGATTAGTTAAACAAAACCTATGGCGGACAATACCGGCAGAGAGGGAGAAGAGGCCCTGTTCAATATCATACGCAATCCTCGCGGGCCAGATGATGATCAGAATGAAGAAGATTATGATGGCTCCGAATATCTAAACAACACCGGGGAGGGTGATATGATATTCGATCGCGACGACCGAATTGATGAAGTCATGAACTATGAACATGACGAAGAAAAAGTTGATCTTGAAACAACAAAGACCGGCGAGGTATATATATTTATATAAGCAGGCATCTGGTGATCATCACATGTTTTAAATGATTTGAAGATATATTAACGAATCGATCTTTCTTCTTTCAGCCATCCGGATCGAGCAAATCTTCAGGCAACAGGAAACGAGGCCCGAACAAAAAGTTGAAGGAGGGCGTAAAGTACAATATCGAGGCCATCAAACCTAATGGAGAACCATTAGCGCCTAAGAAGATTACGGACAAGTTCATTCGTCAGTGCGGAGTTCTTGTGAAGGACCAACTCCCGATCTACCTTCAAGAATGGAGAGAGCCAGCAAAGCCACGTCCAGGAGTTACTTTTGTCGACGACGGACAAAAACTTCTGCTTTGGAAAACGCTCATGGAACATTTCACCCTACCAGATCATTTCACAGATGCAGATGTGGAGAAAGTTAAGGATGCTGCTCTTAGGAAGATGGCGGTTGCATTCAAAAACCACAAGAATCGTGAATGGGCCAAGTACATCAAGGGAGGAAGGAAGACTCGATCCAGTATTCGAGGGAATACTAGAGAAGCAAAGTGCTCATTGGGACGATTTCATGAAATTCAAAGATTCGGAATTATCTAAGGAACGGTCGAGAATAAACAAGGCCAATGCCGCAAAAAAAAGATAAGTTCCATAAGCTGGGCCAGGTGGCTATGTGGTGGGAATGCCTAAGTGGGTTAAGTCAGAGAAAGAGATGGAGGATGCAGGTGTCACTCCAGAAACATTGGGGGGGACTTGGTTCTATGCGCATGGGGGGGAGTTGGACCCGAAGACAGGCAAAGTTTCGAAGAAGGCATGTCTGGACGGAGTCGAGGATAAGCTACTTGTTGCAATAGAAGAGGCTCGATCAGGGGTGTTCCAGCCCAACAGAGAGAACGACGAGATTACGCATGCCTTGGGAAATCCTGAACACCCGGGAAGAACACGAGGCATGGGCGCTATTCCGTGGTATGAGGGGTTTTCGGACTGGAACGCCGACTACAGTGTTGGAAATATGCCCTAGAGGCAATAATAAATTGGTTATTATTATATTTCCTTGTTCACGATAATCGTTTATTATCCATTCTAGAATTATATTGATAGAAACTCAGATACATGTGTGGATACATAGACAACACCATGTCCCTAGTAAGCCTCTAGTTGACTAGCTCGTTGATCAATAGATGGTTACGGTTTCCTGACCATGGACATTGGATGTCGTTGATAACGGGATCACATCATCAGGAGAATGATGTGATGGACAAGACCCAATCCTAAGCCTAGCACAAAGATCGTGTAGTTCGTATGCTAAAGCTTTTTCTAATGTCAAGTATCATTTCCTTAGACCATGAGATTGTGCAACTCCCGGATACCGTAGGAGTGCTTTGGGTGTGCCAAACGTCACAACGTAACTGGGTGACTATAAAGGTGCACTACGGGTATCTCCAAAAGTGTCTGTTGGGTTGGCACGAATCGAGACTGGGATTTGTCACTCCGTGTGACGGACAGGTATCTCTGGGCCCACTCGGTAGGACATCATCATAATGTGCACAATGTGATCAAGGAGTTGATCACGGGATGATGTGTTAAGGAACGAGTAAAGAGACTTGCCGGTAACGAGATTGAACAAGGTATCGGGATACCGATGATCGAATCTCGGGCAAGTATCGTACCGATAGACAAAGGGAATTGAATACGGGATTGATCGAATCCTCGACATCGTGGTTCATCGTATGAGATCATCGTGGAACATGTGGGAACCAACATGGGTATCCAGATCCCGCTGTTGGTTATTGACCGGAGAACGTCTCGGTCATGTCTGCATGGCTCCCGAACCCGTAGGGTCTACACAATTAAGGTTCGATGACGCTAGGGTTATAAAGGAAGTTTTTATGTGGTTACCGAATGTTGTTCGGAGTCCCGGATGAGATCCCGGACGTCACGAGGAGTTTCGGAATGGTCCGGAGGTAAAGATTTATATATGGGAAGTCCTGTTTTGGTCACCGGAAAAGTTTCGGGTTTTATCGGTAACGTACCGGGACCACCGGGAGGGTCCCGGGGTCCACCAAGTGGGGCCACCAGCCTCGGAGGCTTGCATGGGCCAAGAGTGGTAAGGGACCAGCCCCTGAGTGGGCTGGTGCGCCTCCCACAAGGCCCAAGGCGCCTAAGGGAAGAAAAGGGGGCAAACCCTAAGGGCAGATGGGCCCTAAGGCCCATGCTCCCTGCGCCTCCCTCTCCCCCCCTCTTGGCCGCCCCCCTTTTTTCCATCTAGGGCTGCCGCCCCTAGGGGTGGGAACCCTAGAAGGGGGCGCACCCTCCTCCCCTTCCCCTATATATACTTGAGGCCTAGGGGCTGCCCAAGACGCGATTTGATCTCTCCCTGTTGGTGCAGCCCTACCTCTCTTTTCCTCATATCTCGTAGTGCTTGGCGAAGCCCTGCTGGAGTACCACGCTCCTCCACCACCACCACGCCGTTGTGCTGCTGCTGGATGGAGTCTTCCTCAACCTCTCCCTCTCTCCTTGCTGGATCAAGGCATGGGAGACGTCATCGGGCTGTACGTGTGTTGAACGCGGAGGTGCCGTCCGTTCAGCACTAGGATCTCCGGTGATTTGGATCACGACGAGTACGACTCCTTCAACCCCGTTCTCTTGAACGTTTCCGCTTAGCGATCTACAAGGGTATGTAGATGCACTCTCCTTCCCCTCATTGCTGGTTTCTCCATAGATAGATCTTGGTGACACGTAGGAAAATTTTGAATTTCTGCTACGTTCCCCAACAGTGGCATCATGAGCTAGGTCTATTGCGTAGATTCTATGCACGAGTAGAACACAAAGTAGTTGTGGGCGTTGATATTTTTCAATATGCTTACCGTTACTAGTCCAATCTTGATTCGGCGGCATTGTGGGATGAAGCGGCCCGGACTGACCTTACACGTACTCTTACGTGAGACTGGTTCCACCGACTGACATGCACTAGTTGCATAAGGTGGCTAGCGGGTGTCTGTCTCTCCCACTTTAGTCGGATCGGATTCGATAAAAAGGGTCCTTATGAAGGGTAAATAGCAATTGGCATATCACGTTGTGGTCTTTGCGTAGGTAAGAAACGTTCTTGCTAGAAACCCATAGCAGCCACTTAAAACATGCAAACAACAATTAGAGGACGTCTAACTTGTTTTTGCAGGGTATGCTATGTGATGTGATATGACCAAAGGATGTGATGTATGAGATGATCATGTTCTTGTAATAGGAATCACGACTTGCATGTCGATGAGTATGACAACCGGCAGGAGCCAAAGGAGTTGTCTTAATTTATTTATGACCTGCGTGTCAACATTAACGTCATGTAATTACTTTACTTTATTGCTAAACATTAGCTGTAGTAGTAGAAGTAATAGATGACGAGACAACTTCAAGAAGACACGATGATGGAGATCATGATGATGGAGATCATGGTGTCATGCCGGTGACAAGATGATCATGGAGCCCCAAGATGGAGATCAAAGGAGCTATATGATATTGGCCATATCATGTCACTATTATTTAATTGCATGTGATGTTTATCATGTTTTTGCATCTTATTTGCTTGGAACGACGGTAGTAAATAAGATGATCCCTCATTAAAATTTCAAGAAAGTGTTCCCCCTAACTGTGCACCGTTGTGAAAGTTCGTCGTTTCGAAGCACCACGTGATGATCGGGTGTATAGATTCTTACGTTCGAATACAACGGGTGTTGATGAGTCTAGCATGTACAGACATGGCCTCGGAACACATGCGAAACACTTAGGTTAACTTGACGAGCCTAGCATGTACAGACATGGCCTCGGAACACAAGAGACCGAAAGGTCGAGCATGAGTCGTATGGTAGATACGATCAACATGAAGATGTTCACCGATGTTGACTAGTCCGTCTCACGTGATGATCGGACACGGCCTAGTTGACCCGGATCATGTAATCACTTAGATGACTAGAGGGATGTCTATCTGAGTGGGAGTTCATAAGATGAACTTAATTATCCTGAACATAGTCAAAAGGTCTTCGCAAATTATGTCATAGCTCGCGCTTCAGTTCTACTGTTTAGTTATGTTCCTAGAGAAAATTTAGTTGAAAGTTGATAGTAGCAATTATGCGGACTAGGTCTGTAAACTGAGGATTGTCCTCATTGCTTCATAGAAGGCTTATGTCCTTAATGCACCGCTCAGTGTGCTGAACCTCGAACGTTGTCTGTGGATGTTGCGAACATCTGACATACACATTTTCATAACTACGTGATAGTTCAGTTAAACGGTTTAGAGTTGAGGCACCGAAGACGTTTTGAAACGTCGCGAAACATATGAGATGTTTCGAGGGCTGAAATTGGGATTTCAGGCTCGTGCCCACGTCAAGAGGTATAAGACCTCCGACGATTTTCTTAACCTGCAAACTAAGGGAGAAAAGCTCAATTGTTGAGCTTGTGCTCAGATTGTCTGAGTACAACAATCATTTGAATCAAGTGGGAGTTGATCTTCCAGATGAGATAGTGATGTTTCTCCAAAGTCATTGCCACCAAGCTGCTAGAGCTTCATGATGAACTATAATATATCAGGGACATATATGATGATCCTTGAGATATTCACGATGTTTGACACCACAAAAGTAGAAATCAAGAAGGAGCATAAATTGTTGATGGTTGGTGAAACCACTAGTTTCAAGAAGGGCAAGGGCAAGAAGGGATACTTCATGAAACGGCAAATCAGCTACTGCTCTAGTGAATAAACCCAAGGTTGAACCCAAACCCGAGACTAAGTGCTTCTGTAATAAGGGGAGCAGCCACTCGAGCAGAATTACCCTAGATACTTGGTAGATGAGAAGGCTGGCAAGGTCGATAGGAGTATATTGGATATACATTGTGTTAATGTGTACTTTACTAGTACTCCTAGTAGCACCATGGTATTAGATACCAGTTCGGTTGCTAAATGTTAGTAAACTCGAAATAAAAGGCTACGGAATAAACGGAAACTAGCTAAAGGTGAGCTGACGATATGTGTTGGAAGTGTTTCCAGTGTTAAACCTAAATAATTGTTTTTTGGTGTTTGCGTTGAGCATAGACATGATTGGATTATGTCTATCGCAATACGGTTATTCATTTAAGGAGAATAATGGTTACTCTTTTATTTGAATAATACCTTCAATGGTCTTGCACCTAAAATGAATGGTTTATTAAATCTCGATCGTAGTGATACACATGTTCATGCCAAAAGATATAAGATAGTAATGATAGTACCACCTACTTGTGGCACTGCCACGTAAGTCATATCGGTATAAAACGCATGAAGAGGCTCCATGTTGATGGATCTTTGGGCTCACTCGTTTTGAAAAGTTTGAGACATGCGAACCATGTATATTGGTGTATATGCATGAAGAAACTCCATGCAAATGGACCGTTTGGACTCATTTGATTTTTGAATCACTTGAGACATGCAAATCATACCACATGGGCAAGATGACTGAAAGCCTCGGTTTCAGTAAAATGGAACTAGAAAGCAACTTGTTGGAAGTAATACATTTTGATGTGTGCAGTCCAATGGGTGCTGAGGCGTGTAGTGGATATCGTTATGTTCTTACTTCACAGATGATTTGAGTAGATGTTGAGTACATTTACTTGATGAATCACGAGTCTGAATTATTGAAAGGTTCAAGTAATTTCAGGGTGAAATTGAAAGATCATCGTGATAAGAGGATAAAATATCTATGACATGATCATAGAGATGAATATCTGAATTACGAGTTTGGCATAGAATTAAGACATTGTGGAAATTGTTTCACAACTAATACAGCCTGGAACACCATAGTGTGATGGTGTGTCCGAACATCATAACTGCACCCTATTGGATATGATGCATACCATGATGTCTCTTATCGAATTACCACGATAGTTTATGGGTTAGGCATTAGAGAAAACCACATTCACTTTAAATAGGGCACCACGTAATTCCGATGAGATGACACCGTATGAACTATGGTTCAGAGAAACCTAAGTTGTCATTTCTTGAAAGTTTGGGGCTGCGACGTTTATGTGAAAAAGTTTCAGGCTGATAAGCTCGAACCCAAAAGCAGATAAATGCATCTTCATAGGACACCCAAAACAGTTGGGTATACCTCCTGTCTCAGATCCGAAAGCAATAAGGAATTGTTTCTAGAATCAGGTCCTTTCTCGAGGAAAAGTTTCTCTCGAAAGAATTGAGTGGGAGGATGGTGGAGACTTGATGAGGTTATTGAACCATCACTTCAACTAGTGTATAGCAGGGCACAAAGAGTTGTTCCTGTGGCACCTACACCAATTGAAGTGGAAGCTTATGATATTGATCATGAGACTTCGGATCAAGTCACTCCCAGACCTCGTAGGATGACAAGGATGCTTACTACTTCAGAGTGGTACGTAATCCTGTCTTGGAAGTCATGTTGCTAGACAACAATGAACCTACAAGCTATGGAGAAGCGATGGTGGGCCCGGATTCCAAAATGGCTCGAGGCCATATAATCCGAGAGAGGATCCATATATGAAAACAAAGTGTAGACTTTGGAAGAACTACTTGATGGTCGTAAGGCTGTTAGGTACATATGGATTTTAAAAGGAAGACGGACAATGATGGTAAGTATCACCATTAAGAAAGCTCGACTTGTCGTTAAGATGTTTTCCGACAAGTTCAAGGGGTTGACTACGATGAGACTTTTTCACTTGTAGCGGTGCTAAGAGTCTGTTGGAATTATATTAGCGATTACTGCACTATTTATGAAATCTTGCAGATAGGATGTCAAAAACCATTGTTTCCTCACGATTTTCTTGAGGAAAGGATGTATGTGATACAACCAGAAGGTTCTAACAATCCTGAAAGATGCTAACAAGTATGCAAAGCTCTAGTAATGCTTCTAAGGACTGGAGTGAGCATCTCGGAGTTGGAATGTATGCTTTGATGATGATCAAAGATTTTGGGTTTATACAAAGTTTATGAGAAACTTGTGTTTCCAAAGAAGTCGGTGGGAGCACTATAGAATTTCCGATGAGTATATGTTGTTAACATGTTGTTGATCGGAAATGATGTAGAATGTCTGGAAAGCATGCAGAGTTATTTGAAAAGTGTTTTTCAATGGAAAGCCTGGATTAAGCTACTTGAACATTGAGCATCAAGATCTATAATGATAGATCAAAACGCTTAATGGTACTTTCAAATGAGCACATAACTTGACATGATCTTGAAGGTGTTCAAGATGGATCAGTCAAAGAAGGAGTTCTTGGCTGTGTTATAAGGTGTGAACATTGAGTAAGATTCGAAACCTGACCGCGGCAGAATAGAGAGAAAGGACGAAGGTTGTCCCCTATGCTTTAGACGTAGGATCTACAGTATGCTATGCTGTGTACCGCACCTGAAGTGTGCCTTGCCATGAGTCAGTCAAGGGGTACAAGAATGATCCAAGAATGGATCACAGGACAGCGGTCAAAGTTATCCTTAGTAACTAGTGGACTAAGGAATTTTCTCGATTATGGAGGTGGTAAAAGAGTTCGTCGTAAAGGGTTACGCCGATGCAAACTTTGACACTAATCCAGATTATTCTAAGTAGTACACTGGATTCGTATAGTAGAACAATTATTTGGAATAGCTCCAAATGTAGCGTAGTAGTTGCATCTACAAGATGACATAGAAATTTGTGAAGTACATACGGATCTGAATGTTGCAGACCCGTTGACTATAACATCTCTCACAAGCATAACATGATCAAACCCAGAACTCATCGAGTGTTAATCACATGGTAATGTGAACTAGATTATTGACTCTAGTAAACTCTTTGGGTGTTAGTCACATGGGGATGTGACCTTGAGTGTTAATCACATATCGATGTGAACTGGATTATTGACTCTAGTGCAAGTGGGAGACTGTTGGAAATATGCCCTAGAGGCAATAATAAATTGGTTATTATTATATTTCCATGCTAGAATTGTATTGATAGGAAACTCAGATACATGTGTGGATACATAGACAACACCATGTCCCTAGTAAGCCTCTAGTTGACTAGCTCGTTGATCAATAGATGGTTACGGTTTCCTGACCATGGACATTGGATGTCGTTGATAACGGGATCACATCATCAGGAGAATGATGTGATGGACAAGACCCAATCCTAAGCCTAGCACAAAGATCGTGTAGTTCATATGCTAAAGCTTTTTCTAATGTCAAGTATCATTTCCTTAGACCATGAAATTGTGCAACTCCCGGATACCGTAGGAGTGCTTTGGGTGTGCCAAACGTCACAACGTAACTGGGTGACTATAAAGGTGCACTACGGGTATCTTCGAAAGTGTCTGTTGGGTTGGCACGAATCGAGACTGGGATTTGTCACTCCATGTGACGGAGAGGTATCTCTGGGCCCACTCGGTAGGACATCATCATAATGTGCACAATGTGATCAAGGAGTTGATCACGGGATGATGTGTTACGGAACGAGTAAAGAGACTTGCCGGTAACGAGATTGAACAAGGTATCGGGATACCGATGATCGAATCTCGGGCAAGTATCGTACCGATAGACAAAGGGAATTGAATACGGGATTGATCGAATCCTCGACATCGTGGTTCATTCGATGAGATCATCATGGAACATGTGGGAACCAACATGGGTATCCAGATCCCGCTATTGGTTATTGAT